>NC_056737.1:1407240620-1407935620 GCF_019279795.1 Protopterus annectens
GAAAATTCCCCTGTTGGGCCTGGAACCAAGCTCACAGCCTTGACCCTCTTGTCCCAAACATTCCTCAGATTCTATAATACTTAACTGAGATGCTGGACAAAGGCCTCTCCTCATCTGTCAAGATCCACGCCTCTGCCATCTCTGCTCATTACAACACGGATCCACCAATTTTCTCTAATCCTCTGTTTAAACAGTACCTCAGAGGGGCTAAAAACATAAGACCGCCCCGTAGAGCACCTACTCCAACTTGGGACCTCAACTTTGTTTTGGAAAACCTAACTTTCCCTCCTTTTGAGCCAGCTAACACAGCAGAATTAAAATATATCTCTTGGAAAACTGCTCTGCTCCTGACAATAACATCAGCACGAAGAGTTTCAGAATTACAGACACTAATGGCAGTGGAACCTTCCCTCATTTTCCACCAGGACAGGGTGTCTTTAAGAACTAACCCTACATTTATGCCAAAGGTGGTATCCAGTGTGTCTCTAAACCAAACTATTCACCTGCCAACTTTTTATCCTAAACCACAGAATAAAGGAGAGGACATTCACAGGCAGTTACGCTTCTACTTGGATAAAACCAAAGCTTTCAGGAAATCTGAGAAATTATTGGTAGCATATGCTGCAGGAGCACAGGGAAAAGCCATTTCAAAACAGACTATTTCAAAATGTATAGGACTTTGTATTTGTTTCTGCTACAAATACCATGGAAAACCTGTACCTAGCAGCATTAGATCTCACTCCAGCAGGGCAGCAGCCACTTCAACTGCCTACCTCAGGGGAGTACCTACCAAGGATATTTTGGAAGCAGCTACTTGGAGTTCTGTACATACCTTTACCAAGCATTACCATCTGCCTCTGTACTCTAAATCCAGAGCTGGCTTCGCCACTGCAGTGCTGCAGGGCCATATAGCCATCACCAATGCCTTATAGAACCAGCCACCCTCCCTCAGCTTTGGGATTCTACCCAAGTGTAATGACTGCAGCAGTGTAACACGATGAACATAGTACAGTTTTGTACCTACCATAAATGTAGATGTTCGAGTGTATACACTTCTGCAGTCCATGTTACCCTCCCTCCTTCCTCTCTTATTGGCAGGTACGTACCTAAGTCTTCTACCCTTACTACCTATGGGGAGTATTTGCTGGTAGCTGTAAGTTGTTTTTTGCCTTTCTTATGTATATTTTATTAGCAATTGTAATTGCCTACCTATATAGAGGCACCTGACATCTGGGGCAAGAAAAACTGGAGAAAATGGCGTAGTCTGCATCTTATACACCTCTGTCGCACTGACGTCAGTGAGGAGGCGACAGCAACCGGCGCCAGACCAAGACTTTGGAACTCAGGCTGACTGGGAACCTTCGGACGGCAGGATAACCAAGTGTAATGACTGCAGCAGTGTATACAGTCAAACATATACATTTATGGTAGGTACAAAACTGTACTTTGCATTCATCACATTTGACTTTTCTGCCTGCAGGTAGCCCTCAGTTAGTCTGAATACCAGAGTCTTGGGATTTCTGCGTCGGATGCTTTTGCTTCTTCCATGACAGCAGGTCATCATAGGTAAAAAAAAACATTCAGCTGACACCATTACATCAGCTTTTCTTGCCGAGCGGAGACCGAAGCAGAAGCACTTCGCAAGTGCTGATCAGCCGCCTCCTGAAGTTTTCATTTTTTGAGTTTCATACCTGAAGTCTTCTAAAAGATAAATACCCCGGTGGGATCCTTTTTTCTTGCTCTAACCGATGTCAGAAAAAATTAGTAATTGTCTTGCCTGTGGAAAACAAATACCTCACAGAGATTTTCATTCTTACTGTGTCATCTGTTTAGGCCCAGACCATGACGTTCCTCACTGTAGGTTTTGTGCCCTGTTCAACGCGTGAACTGTTCGTCGTCAGGCTATTTTTGTCGCTAAATTCTTTCCCTCTCGTTCTCTGCATTCTGAAATGGCTTCAATAAGTCATCCAACTACCGATCTTCCAAAAAAACGTAAGGATAAAGACAGAGACAGATAACATATGTCAAAAACTGCCGACGACGCTTCTGTTAAGCTGGTCGTCAGTCCGCTGGTAATCAGTGAGCCGCTTTCGCAGCCCCTGATACCCGCTTCTACAGATTTGCAGGCCTCTAGTGAGACCCATTGGGAGTCGTGTATGCCACGAGATGCTTCTTCGAATGTGCAGATCTCTCGACTTTGGATGGGTCCGGAGTCGTTGTGCAGGCACCGGCTGCTGAGGTTGTATTCAGGCCCTCCGATGTTCATACTAAACCGACCACTTTGTTTCACACCAAAAATACTGAATTTCTCAGGCCCAGAGTTTGCACTACGCCTAGGAAACAGACAACCAAAGCACATTCTCGGGGTCCCATGCCACAGAAACAAATGCGTAGAATGGCTTAAGACCTTATTACTTTAATTAGGGGAAGCCAGCCTTCCCCCTCTAAAAGACCAAGAACTGATTTTCCTTCTGATTCTTCAGATCATGAGTCCGATGACTGACCCTTCTGATTACCAGGACATACCCTTATCTACTTATGAGGATTCTGATGCAGAGAATTCCATTCCCTCTGCTTCCCCACAAGAGGATTTTTCATTCGGTGAAACCCTGCATACCCTCAGAGAGCATTTCCGATGGGAATGCCAGGACTACCCACAGTCCAAAAAGAGGCTCATGGAATTTTTAAACTTGCCTCAGCACAGCCCTATAGCTATCCCTCCTGTTCTGGATATTGTAGATGATGTCTTCATGGAATCCAGTCTTACCCTTTATATTTTGCCTCATGCTCCCAGAAAACCTGACATACTACAGAGTACCTGACTCTCACAAATTCCTATTTAAAAATCCTACTGCGGATCCAGAGACCATTTCCCAGGAACCTAAAGGCATTAAGGCTACTACAGCCAAAAACCCTACCCCTTCGGTCAGGGATTCTAGGGCTTTGGACAGATGGGGTAAGAAGGTATACACCTCTGCTACTCTTGCCATCAGGGCTTTAAATTGTCAGTTTCACATGTTAAAGTATCAGCAGTATATCATGGAACTAATTAAACAAAAAATGATGTTGATTCCTGGTTGTGCAGAACATAAAGATTTACAAGAGTTAATGCATTTTGCTAACCAAGTTGGAAAACATACTTTGCAATGTGGTTTTGATGCCTTAGAAGCATCTTGCAGGACTGCTGTCACTGGGTCTGTTCTTAGAAGGCATGCTTGGCTTAAGGAACAAATCTTGCCAGACCATCTCAAAGCAAAATTACTAGATGCTCCATTAAACCAAGAACATCTGTTTGGTACCAAAGCAGAAGCCATCCTCAAAAAGATGGAGGAAAAAGCTAAATCTATGCAAACTGTTAAATATTTCCTACAGGTATAGCCAACTAGATTCAGATGTTCATCGTGCATACAGCTGCATTCATAACAGATGGGTTATCCTGCCGTCAGGCGGGTCCTCGGTCAGCCGAATTCCAAAGTCTAGGTCTGGCATCGGTTGTCATCGCTTCTTCCCTGACGTCAGTGCGGCAGGGGTATAAAAGATCCAGCCAACGCCATTTTCTCCTGTCTTTCTTGCCGCACAGTGCCCAAAGCAGAAACAGTTCGCAAGTGCCGGTCGGCCAGCTCCTGAGATTTACGAAAATTTTTCAGCCGAAGTCTTCTTGAAAGCTAAGTACCACATTGGGGAAACTTTTCTTGCCTCAGACCGATGTCAGACAAAGTTAATAATTGCATTTCATGTGGGAAGCAAATACCGCATAAGGATTTCCATTCCTTCTGCATTCCTTGCTTAGGCCCAGACCACGACGTCTCGGCCTGTCGTTTTTGTGCTAGATTCAACAAACGCACTATTAAGCGTCGGGCGGAGTTCGCCCAACACTATTTTGGTAAAAAATTTAATTACATTATGTCATCGGATACTCCGACTCCAGTTTTGAGTAAAAGACGCAAAGATAAGGACCGACATACGAGGTCCGCAACTTCTACCGACACCATGCTAAAGGCGGCTACAGGTGCTCCGGTTCTCAGCGAGACGCCTACGCAGCCCCTGAGTACTGATGACGCTTCTTTAGCGGTGTCTTCTGTGCCCGAGGTCGCAGGCTCCTCGGCCCCCACTCCGACTACAGATACAGACGCCACTCTTGGCGGGGAAACTCAGAGTTTAGACAGGCCTGCTACCTCTCAAGGTGTCTTCAGGCCTTCCTCTTTTTCCATTAAGGCTTTCACAAAATCTAAAGCAGCCATGAAAACTAAAAGACAAGCTCCACAGAGCCGCTCTCAAGGCCCCATGCCATGCCTAAAAAACTAATGCTCAAAATGGCTGAGGATTTGATTACTCTTATCAGGGGTTCACAACCCCCCTTGGACAAAAGGCCCATATTGGAGGAAGACTACCCTTCCTCAGACCAAGCCTCTGTTACCTCAGAACATTGAGGACCAGGAATATTCATATTCCCCTTTTGAAGATTCTGATGCTGAGGAGTCCATTCCCTCGGTCTCCCCCCCCTGAGGACTATTCTTTCGGGGAAACCTTACATACCTTGAGGGAACACTTTCACTGGCAAGGCCAAGATTACTCGGATTCCAAGAAAAGGCTCAGGGATTTTCTCTTGCTTCCACAGCACAAGCCTCTGGCTATCCCTCCGGTCTTGGATATATTAGATGATGTGTACACAGAAGCCAGCCTCAACCCAGATTCTTTACCTCCAGCTCCTGTTAAACCTGACAGGTATTACCGGGTTCCTGATTCACACCAATTCCTGTAGAAAAGCCATGCTGCTGACCCAGAAACTATTTCACAGGGTCCCAAGGGAAATTAAGGCCTTTACTGCCAAAAACCCATTACCTTCAGAGAGAGATTCCAGAGCTTTAGAAAGGTGGGGGGAAAAGGTATACACCTCGGCTACTTTAACCATGAGGGCATTAAACTGTCAGTTCCATATGTTAAAGTATCAACAGTTTTTGTTATCTCAGTTGAAAAGCAAAATGACACAACCTGATCAACCAGATTTAAAGGAGTTGCAGGATTTGTTGCATAGTGCAGAGGAAGTGGGTAAACATACCTTGCAATGTGGTTTTGATGCTTTAGAGGCCTCATGTAGAGCTGCTGTTACAGGGTCTGTCATACGTGTAGACATGCTTGGCTCAAAGAGCAAACCTTACCAGATCATGTCAAAGCTAAATTACTAGATGCACCTCTTCAAAAAGATGTATTGTTTGGTGTTAAAGCTGAGGAGGTACTAAACAAAATGGAGGAAAAGGCAAGATCAATGCAAACAGTGAAAGATTTCCTACAGGTACAACCTCCACGTTTCAGCAGAAACTGGCCTTCAAAAAATTGGTCCTTTCTAGCCACGGACAGACCTCAAAGAGGTAGATACAGGCGCCCGAGGGTTAGAGGGCAATCTCAAGGATCATTTAGAGCCAGACAATGGCAAGCACCTGCACCAAGAGGTGAAGAGGATAGATCACAGTAATTCAGAAAGCAGACACAATGACTTTCCCCTTTGCATGCCAAGCAAAGCTTTAATGGCAGCACCTTTAGGCGGAAAAATGGCATTATTTTCAAAAAATTGGCATATTGTCACAAAAGACAAATGGATCCCTGGACATTATAGACAGAGGCTACAGATTCCACTTTCACACCCTTCCAAAAATGAGAGGCATGCCAAACCTGGCACAAAAACAAATTTCAGCTCTCATGGACATGAAAGCTATTCAAGAGGTACCTGCAAAAGAACATAGCCAAGGTTTTTATTCCAGACTATTCCTGGTACCAAGGAAGGACAAAGATTGGAGACCTATTTTGGACCTATCCATCCTAAACACATATTTACTCGTACCAAAATTCAAGATGCTCACATTACAGCAGCTTCTTCCCATGCTGGGCAAGGAGTCTTGGCTGGTAACATTGGACCTCAAGGAGGCATACCTGCATGTCCCTATCAGACAAGATTGCAGAAGATACCTCAGATTTCTTGCAGGTTCAACCCATTATCAATTCTCTGCATTGCCCTTTGGCTTATCTACTGCACCCAGAGTGTTTACGAAATGCCTGGCATCAGTAATTGCCTTCTGCAGACTTCAAGGGATACAAATATACCCATATCTGGACGACTGCCTGATCCAAGTGGACAGCAAGCACATACTTCTGAAACACCTGGCGTTTGTAATAAAATTGTTGAACTTTCTGGGATACACAGTCAACAAAAAGAAATCAAAACTAATACCCTCTCAAGCAATAATTTTCCTGGGTGCCAGCTTGAATACAAACACCCAGATGGCCTACCTCATGCCAGAGAAGCAAGGGCAACTGTCTCAATATTTCAGAAAAATGGCAACCTTCACCAGGCTGACTGCAAGGAACGTCCTGCAGGCTCCGGGATTCATGGCATCTTGCATCCTGCTGATCCCATGTGCAAAGCTGCATATGAGGAAACTTCAATGGTACCTAAAAAACTTATGGTCTCAACACAGCCACAGTTTGGAAACAATTATACCACTCATTCCATGTCTTCAAAAGGAATTTCTGTGGTGGGCTCAAGCATGCCAAAGAAACATAGGTCTCCCCTTCTGCATGCCTCAAGCAAATCAAATCATCACAACAGACGCCTCAGACTACGCCTGGGGGGCGCACATGACATATCAGTGCATTCAGGGCAAATGGTCCCAAAAAGAGAAGCACCTACACATCAATCAAAAGGAAATGCTATCAGTACAAAATGCTATTGTGGCCTTCAAAGACCTACTGCATCCAGGCCAGCTATTGATAAGGACAGACAACACCACAGTGATGTGGTACATAAACAAACAGGGAGGAACTCATTCATACCCCCTGTGCAGACTAGCCATGTCCCTTTGGAACACGGCTCTGGAATTGCAAATCCAACTTCAAGCACAATTCCTGCCAGGGAAGGAAAACACACAGGCAGATAACCCAAGCAGAAATATGACAGATCCACACGAATGGAAGTTGCACCCTCAAGTTTTCTCAAAGATAATTCAGGCATGGGGACGGCCAGACATAGATCTCTCTGCTACCCACAGAAATTACCAACTGAAAAAATTTTGCTCAAGGACCTATCATCCACAGACCTGGAAAGTGGACGCACTTTCTTTCAAATGGACAACATTGACAGTCTATGCCTTTCCACCTCTTCCTCTGCTGCCCAAAGTTCTATTAAAAGCCAGAGCAGAGAGGCCAAAGATGATTCTCATTGCTCCAGACTGGCCAAGACAACACTGGTATCCACTCCTGAAGAGCCTGACACATTCCCCACCATGGATCCTGCCTCTAGTGCCTCTTCTGTTGACCCAGCACAACTTCAAAACTCTTCACAGTCAGCTGAAAACCCTCAATCTAGCCGCATGGAGGATTCCTTGATTTCCCAACAGACCCTCCTCTCCAAGGAGGTGCAGGATGGCATCTTGGAGGCCAGAAGACCTTCTACTAGAAAAGCCTAGTCTGCCAAATGGAAACGGTTTTGTGCCTGGAATCAGAAAAAGGGCCAGAATCCTTGGGTACTAAATTTACCTCAAATATTACAGTACCCAGCTGAGATGTTAAACAGTGGACTTTCCTTCTCCTCCATCAAGATCCATGCTTCAGCCATTTCTGCACAATACAACACTGACCCTCCTTTATTCTCTCATCCTCTCTTAAGACAGTTTCTCAGAGGGGCTAAGAATATAAAACCCCCAAGGAAACCACCAGTACCTGCTTGGGACCTCAACTTCATTTTAGAAAAACTGACCCTGCCTCCATTTGAACCAGCTGCTTCAACAGAACTGCAATATTTGTCATGGAAAACAGCCTTACTTCTGGCTATCACCTCAGCACGCAGGGTTTCGGAACTACAAGCCCTCATGGCTGTGCAACCTTTCATCATTTTCCATCAGGACAGAGTTTCCTTATGAACCAACCCTTCCTTTATGCCAAAGGTAGTATCCAGTGTAGCCTTGAATCAGACTATCCACTTTCCCCTTTGTTTTGTGGGTTAGGATAAAAGGTAGGTAAAGACTACTACATTCCTTGGACATTCACAGACAACTTCGTTATTATTTGGACAGGACAAAGCCATTCAGGAAATCCGAGCAACTCTTTTTGTCCTATGCTACAGGTGCTCAAGGAAAGGCTATTTCCAAACAGACAATCTCAAAATGGATAGCCCACTGCATACGCTTTTGTTACTCAGTTCATGGAAAAACTGTACCTACAAGCATCAGATCTCACTCCACAAGGGCCACAGCTACCTCTGCAGCTTTCCTCAGGGGGGTTCCTACCAAGGATATTTTGGAAGCAGCCACTTGGAGTTCTGTGCACACTTTCTCCAAGCACCATCACCTTCCACTATACTCTAAATCTAGAGCGGGCTTTACCACAGCAATCTTGCAGGGCATCCTTGCTCCTCCTAGTTCCACTTAGTGCCTGCCACCCCTTTTTAGCTTTGGGATTCTACGCATCTGTTATGACTGCAGCTGTATGCACGATGAACATAGTGCAGTTTTGTACCTACCATAAATGTAGATGTTTGAGTGCTAATACAGCTGCAGTCCAGGTTTCCCTCCCTCCATCCCCTCTTGGGACAGGCCTTATGACAAACACCTCCTCATACAACCTGATTGGGGTATTCTTTTATGGTGTATTTGCTTGCAAACTACTGTTTTTTGATTATATTACATTGCATTATTACATAAGTTTATATTTTGCCTTCCTTCTGGGGGCACCTGACATCTGGGGCAAGAAAAACTGAAGAAAATGGCATTGGCTGGTTCTTTTATACCCCTGCCGCACTGACGCCAGGGAAGAAGCGACGACAACCGACGCCGGACCTAGACTTTGGAATTCGGCCGACCGAGGACCCGCCTGACAGCAGGATAACCCATCTGTTATGACTGCAGCTGTATTAGCACTCGAACATCTACATTTATGGTAGGTACAAAACTGTACTTTGGCATTGGCCTTCTAAAAACTGGTCTTTCCCAGTCCCTCCCAGACTTTCATTCCAGACCCAGGGGCAGCAGACCACCAAAACTGCATTCTCAGGGTATGCACAGATCTAAACAATGGAGTGCTCCCACCTCAAAATCAAGGAGTAGTAAGCCACCATCCTATGGAAAAAGTTCACAATGACTTGTCCTTTACCCTTCTAAGCCTTGCCCAAGTACTTGTACCTTTAGGAGGAAAACTAGCCCTGCACGCAAAAAACTGGGAGTACATTATCCAGGACAGATGGGTCTTGAACATTGTATTCCAGGGATACAGATTCTACTTCCACTCATTGCCAACCCCAAGCAGATGGTGAGCCCTCCCCCCTAACCAGTGGGCAGAGGCCCAAAAGCAAGTACTTTCTCTTCTCAGTTTCAAGGCTGTTCAACCTGTCCCAGGAGAGCAAAGGGGACAAGGTTTTTACTCCAGACTGTTTCTGGTACCCAGAAAAGAAAACTAGTGGCACTCTATCCTGGCTCTGTCTGTTCTCAACACCTTTGTGGTGGTTCCAAGATTCAAAATGCTTATGCTTCCACAGCTCCTTCCAATGCTAGCCAAGGACTCCTGGCTAGCCACCCTAGACTTAAAAGAAGCTCATCTGGACATCCCCATAAAGGAATCTTGCAGGAAATATCTACGTTTTAGAGCAAGCTCTCTGCACTACCAGTTCTCTGCATTTCCCTTTGGCTTATCTACTTCACCCAGTGTATTCACAAAATGTCTAGCTCCAGCCATTGCATATTGCAGGCAGAGAAAAATTCATATTTACCCATACTTGGACAATTGCCTGATACAGGCTGACTGTCAGGAATTGCTACTTCACCACCTAACATTTGTAAAGAGACTTCTAACTTCACTGGGGTATACCATCAATGAAAAGAAATCACATCTGGTACCCAGCGAAAAGATTGTATTCCTAGGAGCAAGCTGAAGACAACTTCCCAGATGGCAGTCCTCACTCCAGAAAATAGATTCATTTAACAAACTACTTCAATCTACTGGCCACCCAAACCCAGCTTTCTGCAAGAAAAATACTGTAAGCCCCTAGGGTTCATGGCCTTTTGCATTTTACTAATTTCATATGCAAGACTGCATATGAGGAAACTTCAGTAGTACTTAAGTCTCTGGTGTCAACATTCTCAGGACCTGGAAACAATGATTCCTATCATTCCTTGCCTGAGGACAGAGTTCCTTTGGTGGGCAGAGGCCTGCAACCGCAACAAGGGACTCCCTTTCACTCAACCCCCCCCCTGGCCGTCCAATTCTGATTGCACTAGACTGACCATGCCAGCACTGGTACCCACTTTTGCACAGTCTGACAGTAGTGCCACTATGACACCTAATCCCTTCCCTGCTGTCCCTGCAGGAGGGACAAATTTTGCATCCTCAGCTGCAAACCGTGAACCTAGCATCCTGGCTTATCCCCTGAAAACGTCACCAGCAACCCTCAGTAAACAGGTGCTGGATGTCATCCTTGAGGCAAGGAGGCCTAGTTCTAGGAAATCCTATTCAGAAAAGTGGAAAATATACTGTTTTTGGAGCCAGTATCAGGGAATGGACACAACCGTGCCCATCTTACCTCAAATCCTAAATTACCTAACAGAACTGCTCCACAAAGGCCTATCCTTCTCTTCAGTTAAGATTCCTGCCTCTGCCATCTCAGCTCATTACAATACTGAGCCTCCCCTCTTGTCTCATCGTCTGGTCAAACAGTTCCTGAGGGGAGCCAAAAATTTAAGACCTCCTAGGAGAGCTCCCACTCCAGCCTGGGACCTTAACTTTGTACTGGAGAAGCTCACGCTTCCTCCCTTTCAACCTCCTGCTACAGCAGAGTTAAAATTCCTCTCTTGGAAAACAGCTTTAATTCTAGCCATCACTTCAGCAAGAAGAGTGTCTGAATTGTAGGCCCTTATGGCCATGGAACCCTTCATTATCTTCTATGCAGACAGGGTTTTCCTCAGGGCTTAACCCTCATTTATTCCAAGGTGGTATCTAGCGTGTCTTTAAACCAATCCATTCATTTGCCAACCTTTTTCCCTAATCCTCAGAATAAAGGGGAAAGGATCCTGCACTCCCTGGACATGCACAGTTAGCTTAAGTTCTTCCTGGACAGGACTAAACCTCTCAGAAAATCTGACCAGCTGCTAGTCAGCTTTGCTACCGGGACAGACGGCAAGGCCATTTCAAAGCAAATAATTTCTAAATGGACAGCACACTTGATCCATTTCTGCTACAAACACCATGGGAAACCTACCCATCAGGGGATCAGAACACATTCCACTAGGGCTACATCAGCCTCTACATTATTTCTCAGGGGAGTCCCTACCCAGGGACATCCTGGAAGCCCCAACCTGTAGCTCTGTACACACCTTCACCAAGCATTACCACTTACCTATCTTTTTTAAATCTAGAGCTGGATTTGCCACAGCTGTCTTACAGGACCTGCTTGCCAGCCCTAATGCTTCTTGACTGCCTCCACCCACCATCAGCTTTGGGAAATAAACCAAATGGGATGACTGCAACAGTGAAACATGAAGAACATAGTACAGTTGTGTACACTTAACATAAATGTAAATGTTCGAGTGTATTCACTGTTGCAGTCCTGGTTACCCTCCCTCCAGACCCCTGACTTTTCTATACTTCTACATTTTTTTTTGTTTGGCCATATCTTACAACATTGGTATTTACTTTCCACACCATGTAATTGCTCCCTATTGTGGGGGATCCTGACATCTGGGGCAAGAAAAACTGATGTAATGGTGTTGGCTGCATGTTTTATACCCATGACCGACAGCATCCGAAGCAGAAGTCCCAAGACACTGGTGTTCAGGCCGGCTGAGGGCTCCCTCCAGGCAGATAACCCAAATGTGATGACTGCAACAGTGAATACACTCGAACATCTACATTTATGGTAAGTGTACACAACTGTACTTTCTGGGAGTAGGTTGCATAATGGTTTAGACTACAAAGAAGAAAATAACACGAATAGCAATTGTAGATCAGTGACTACAGAGAAAAAATACTTTTGAAATTGTACACCCACTTCAAGTATTAGGGGCCATAGCAGAACCCATCTTGGTTTTCATAAGAATTAGATATTCTTCTAAATTAACCTTCATGTCTTAACTAAATTGGTTATAACATTTCTTAATTGCCTCATTCATCTGATTTGATTTTTTCCTAAAGCTGAAGTTAGGGAAGAGGGAGCCCTTCATACTTTGGATGTGAACCATCAACCCTAGTTTTACTTGACAACTGTGTATAATCCAGTTATTCATCTCCTTTCAGTGTAATGAATGAATGCCTGACATTGACCAAGCAAATGCTATAATTTACTTATTGTTTTTTTTTTCATCTGGTAGCCATTCATCCATTGATCAGTGTACTTAAATGCTGCCTGCTTCTAGTGCCTTTTGGAAGTGTGTGACCTATGGACATATTTGTACTGCAACTTTGTCATTGGTACATGTTATCAAATATTGTCTGGATCTCTCCTCCAAGAGTTAAGTCTCATTTTAGCATTTTGGCAGTAAATAATTTGGTTTTACTTCTTTGGTATGGCTGTTGTGCCTATGTGATATGTTGCTTACTGTTGTAGATTGTTCTCATTCATTACGTACTGAAAATGAGCTTCTGAAAGTAAGATGTAACAGATGTGTGAACACTTACATATTTAATAGTCTTTGAGTATGTGTCCTTGGCACCAGCAACTCTCTCATCGTCTTTTGTCATCCATCCTTTTCATTGCAATACTTAAGGCATTCAAGACATTTCTTTTCTTTTTTGCTCCTGGTGCTTGCTAACCATTAGGCAATCTTGTGGTCTGCTGGCTCATTCTTTCCCCATATACTGGGATGAGAGCTGTTTGATGGAGCACTTATTCAGACAACCAGTGCATTCTTTTTCTGGTCCTGTCCCCACTATGCATACACAACAACATGCCTAGGCTTTGGCATACAGTGTCAGGACAGGTCTGCTTTGTCCCTCATGTGATCTCCTGTATGCACTGGGGATTCTGTCACAGGGATAAGTGCTCTGAGCATGTGCTTCCATCATCTTCCCCCAAGGAGTGATGAGCTGGTTGAGGTTGTCACTCCATTTCCTCCTCCTTACCTTCTTTGGTGCTCAAGCTGCTACTTGAAATGTGGTTGCCTGTTTTGATTTTGTATCCATGTCTAGATTTTAATCCAAGTGTAGCTCACTCATTCTCCTTGGGAGAAAAATTGGAATGAGTGGACAACGATTTTGGTTCATATACCATTTGTCAAGAAATCCGAGCTATTGTCATCCATTGAGAGCCTTCTAAAAATCAATTTATGTGGTGAGTACTCAATTGTTTTCTCTCTCTTCATTTAAGATGTCCTCATTTTGTCTTTTGTGCATTGAGAAGTGACCTTGTTAGGACAGTAACACCATCCAAACAGCAGGCAAGAGAAATGAAACTTGTGACATGAACTGAAATTTGCCAGCGAGCTGAGCAACATGTCACAGCTCTGCATAACAGATGTAGCACAGAATTGTTTAGTACATTATATTGCATGCTATTAAAACACTTTTTAGGCACTTAATGACTGCTTAAATTTTTTCATAACAGATTCTCTTAAATTTCCACAGGACATAAATGAAATCCATCTTTCTCAATCATTTGAAAGGGAAGAGAAGCCCACAAAAGATGAAGAAGAAAAAGGTACAGACCGGCAGGACCGAATGCCAAAGAAGATGCTTTCAAGAGGTTTGTTTTTATATAGTTTGTGGTGATTTGAGAAGTAAGAATTGTTAAACTGGAGGATTTTTATTACATTTAGAAGCAGTTAAGATAATGACGTTTAATGTATGATGTTCTTCGTGTTTCACTGTTGCAGTCATCACATTTGGGTTATCTGCTTGCAGTAGCCCTCATTCGGCCTGATTATCAAAGTCTTGGGTCCTGCGGCGGTTGCTGTCTCATCTTTTATGACGTCAGGTAGTCAGGGGTATAAAGCATGCAGCTGACGCCATTACATCAGTCTTTCTTGCCGTGCGGTACCCAAAGCAGTTCGCAAGTGCCGGTCGGCCGACTCCTGAAATTTTCGTTTTCGAGTTTCAGAACGGAAGTCTTCAACTAAAGCTAAGTACCTCATTGGGGAAACTTTTTCTTGCTCTAAACCGATGTCACTAAAAGTCATTAATTGTATTTCTTGTGGAATGCAAATACCTCATAAAGATTTTCATTCATACTGTATTCCTTGCCTAGGCCCTGACCATGACATACCTCGCTGTCGGATTTGTGCCTTATTTACACAGAGAACTATTCGTTGTTGGTATATTTACGCTTCTAAATATTTTGGTACTATGTTCAATTACCCAGATATGGCTTCGATAAGCCACCCGACTACCGACATTCCAAAAAAACGCAAAGATAAAGACAGAGACAGGCCACTTAGGTCCGAAGCTGTCGACGACACTTCTCCTAAGCTACTCGCCAGTTAGCCGGTACTCAGTGAGGCACTTTCGCAGCCCCTGATACCCGCTACATCAGATTCGCAGGCCACTACTGAGACCCATTCGAAGTCCGGTATGCCACAAGATGCGTCAACTGTGGAACCTGCGGCTGTCTCTACCTCGGATGGGTCCGGAGCCGCTGTGCAGGCACCGGCTTCTCTGGGTGTATTCAGGCCTACTAACTTGCATATTAAACAGACGACATCTTCTTCTTCAAGGCCTAAAACTTGATCCATGCCTAGAAAACAGATGCCCAGACCGCATGGTTAGGCCTCCATGCCTAAACAACGGATGATAAGAATGGCTGAAGACCTTATTACTTTAATCAGGGGAAGCCACCCTTCCCCCTCTAAGAGACCTAGGTCTGAATTTGCGTATGATTCTTCTGATCAGGATTCTGAAATTTCTGTTTCCTGTGATGACCAGGATTACCCTCATCTACCTTTGAGGATTCTGATGCAGAGGACTCAATTCCCTCTGCTTCCCCTCCAGAGGATTTCTCTTTTGGTGAAACCTTGCATACTCCTAGGGAAAGCCAGGATTACTCTGATTCTAAAAAGAGGCTTAGGGATTTCTTACTCCTGCCCCAACACAGGCCTTTAGCTATCCCACCTGTACTGGACATTGTTGATGATGGCTTTTCGGAATCTAGCTTGACCCCTGACTCCTTACCTCCTGCTCCCAGAAAACCAAATAGATATTACAGGGTTCCTGACTCTCACAAGTTCCTCTTTAAAAAATCCTACTGCGGATGCTGAGACCATTTCACACGGACCGAAGGGCATTAAGGCTACTACTGCCAAAAATCCTACCCCCTCTGATAGAGAGTCCAGGGCACTGGATAGATGGGGTAAGAAGGTATACACTAATGCAACCTTGGCCATTAGGGCCTTAAACTGCCAGTTTCATATGTTAAAGTATCAGCAGCATATTATTGGATTGCTTAAACAGAAAATTACGTTGATACCTGACTGTGCTGAAAGTAAGGATTTACAGGATTTAATGCATTCTGCTGAACAAGTTAGAAAACATACTTTGCAATGTGGTTTTGATTCACTAGAGGCATCTTGCAGGGCTGCTGTCACTGGATCTGTACTTAGAAGGCATGCTTGGCTTAAGGAGCAATCTTTGCCAGATCATGTTAAAGCTACATTGCTGGATGCTCCCTTAAACCAGGACCGCCTGTTTGGCAACAAAGCAGTAGTAGTACTTAAAAAGATGGAGGAAAAAGCTAAATCTATGCAAACTGTTAAAGATTTCCTGCAAGTACAGCCTCCAAGATTTAGTAGGCATTGGCCCTCTAAGAATTGGTCCTTTCCTGCCTCTTCCAGGCCTTCTCAGTCCAAACCCAGAACCAGCACAACACCCAGGCTTCAGTCCCAAGTTACGCATAGGACTATGCAGTGGGGGGCTCCCACTTCCAAAGCAAGGGGTAGTAAGACTCCCCCTATGGTAAACTGTCTCAATGACTTAACTTTAAAACTTCCAAGCCCTTCTCAACTGACTGCTTCTTTAGGGGGAAAAATTGTTCTGCAAGCAAAAAACTGGGAACTCATTACCCAGGACAAATGGGTTTTAAATATAGTTTCCCAAGGATAGATTCCACTTCCACACTTTACCAACCCGAAACATATGGCCAGATCTACCCCCAAATCAGTGGGCAGAGGCTCAAAAGCAGGTTCTCTCTCTGTTAAGTATAAGGGGTATTTATACTGTCCCAGAAGAGGAAAGGGGACAAGGTTTCTACTCAAGACTTTTCCTGGTGCCCAGAAAAGACGACAACTGGCATCCTTTCCTGGATCTCTCTAAGCTAAACACTTTTTTTGTGATCCCAAAATTCAAGATGCTAATTCTTCACCAGTTGCTTCCTATGCTAGTCAAGGATGCTGAGACCATTTCACACGGACCGAAGGGCCTACCTGCACATCCCAATCAGGGAATCTTGCAGAAGATACCTATGCTTCAAAGTAGGCTTCATGCACTGTCAGTTCTCTGCACTGCCCTTTGGCTTATCTACTGCACCCAGGGTATTCACAAAGTGCCCAGCTCCAGTCGTTGCATTTTGCAGGCAAAGAAATATTAAAATATACCCATAACTGGACGATTGTCTAATTCAGCAGAAAGCCAGGTCATACTTTTAAATCATGTGGCGTTTGTACGAAAGGCACTAACTTCTCTCGGGTACACCATAAATGAAAATAAATCACATCTTGTACCCTGCTAACAAATTGTATTCCTGGGAGCAAGCTTGAACACAACTTCCCAGATGGCTTTCCTCATGCCAGAGAAACAAGTTCATTTGACAGCTTACTTCAAACTAATGGCCACAAAGACCCTACTATCTGCAAGACAGATACTGCAAGCCTTGGGGTTCATGGCCTCCTGCATTCTCCTAATTCTGTATGCAAGATTGCATATGAGGAAGCTACAATGGTATGTAAAAAGCCTATGGTGTCAGCATTCTCTGGATCTAGAAGCAATGATTTCTATCATACCATGCTTACAGTTAGAGTTCCTTTGGTGGGCAGAGGCCTGTCACCAAAATAAGGGACAGCCATTCACTCTACCCCCTGCCGCCCAAACCCTAACAACAGATGCATCAGACTATGCATGGGGGCTCACTTTGCAGGGAAGTGCATTCAGGGCAAATGGAACCCAAGTCAAATGCACCTGCATATCAATCAAAAAGAAATGTTAGCTGTACAGAATGCTCTGACAGCCTTCAAGGATCACATTCTTCCAGGAGAATTAATGGTAAAGGTGGACAACACCACTGTTATGTGGTACATAAACAAGCAGGGGGAAACCCACTCATACCCTCTCTGCAGACTGGCCATGGCTCTGTGGAACACAGCCTTGAGCTACCAAGTGCACCTACAGGCTCAATTCCTGCCAGGAAAGCTAAATATAATGGCATACGAACTAAGCAGAAATCTCATGGACCCACATGAGTGGAAACTGGAACCAAAGACATTCAACATGTTGATAAATGGGGGAGCCCAGAGATAGACCTGTTTGCCTCCTGGCAAACGCCACATGATTTAAAAGCATGTCCTGGCTTTCTGCCTGAATTAGACAATCATCCAGGCAAGGAAGTATGGAGATTGTGAACTCTAGAGGATGTATGTGTTGTTTCCAGATATTTCTAAGATAACACTGCAACTTCATGTGTAGCCTTGCTAGAGGGACCATGGGGATAGTGGAGGTCATGAATAGTACACAAATGTAGATGTTCCAGTGTATTCACTGTTGCAGTCATTACATTTGGGTAATCTGCTGACAGGTTGCCCTCAGTTGGCTTGATTAAAGTACAGTTGTGTACCTACCATAAATGTAGATGTTCGAGTGTATTCACTGTTGCAGTCATTACTCTTGGGTTATCCTGCTGGCAGGCTACCTGCAGTCGGCCTGAATTCCAAAGTCCTGGTCCGGCGTCAGTTGCTGTCACCTCTTCCCTGACGTTAGTGCACCAGGGGTATATAAGATGCAGCCGACGCCATTTTCTTCAGTCTTTCTTGCCGCACGGTGCCCGAAGCAAAAGCAGTTCGCAAGTGCCGGTCGGCCGACTCCTGAGATTTTCGAAATTGAATTTCAGATCCAAAGTCTTCAGTAAAGCTAAGTACCCCGTTGGGGGAACTTTTTCTTGCTCCAGACCGATGTCAGTAAAAGTTAACAATTGTATTTCTTGTGGGAAGCAAATACCTCATAAGGATTTTCACTCTTACTGTATTCCTTGCCTAGGCCCTGACCACGACGTTGCTAGTTGTCGGTTTTGTGCTAGATTCAACCAACGCACTATTAAGCGTCTGTTTGATTTTGCTTTACATTACTTTGGCCAAAGGGTTAACTATATAATGCCGTCGGAACAACCGACGACTGGAGTTCATAAAAAGCGCAAGGACAAAGAAAAGGGCAGGCATCCGAGGTCCAAAACCGACGACGAAGCCTCTTCTAGGCCAGTCGCTGGTTCTCAGTGAGGCGCTTTTGCAGCCCCTGACACCCGCTACCTCTGAGCCACAGGCCGCTTCCAACTCCCACGTGGAGACAACTAGGCCTCTGGAAACTCAAGGTATTGGGCCTACGGAAACTATTCCCTCAGATGGGTCCGAAGCCGCTGAGCAGGCATCTGCTTCTGAGGGTGTTTTCAGACCTACACAACTTACTATCAAGACCACTTCAGCAGCCAAGGCAAAATCTATAACACCATTAAAGTCAAAGAATCAAGTACAGTATTCTCCTGGACAGTCATCCATGCCAAAGAAACAGATGCTTAAAATGGCCGAGGACCTAATTACTTTAATCAGGGGTTTCCATCCCCCTCCTGATAAAAGGCCTAGGCAAGACACTAACTATGACTCCTCTGACCAGGTTTCTATTTCCTCTGATTCCTCTTCAGAACAGGGATATTCTCTTCCTCCCTATGAGGACTGACGCTGAAGAGTCTATCCCTTCAGCCTCTCCTCCTGAGGATTACTCTTTTGGGGAAACCTTGCACACCATGAGGGAGCATTTCTATTGGGAGGCCAGAATTATTCAGAATCCAAGAAAAGGCTCGGAGACTTTATTTTACTGCCTCAGCACAGGCCCCTTGCTACCCCCCCCCCCGTACTAGATATTGTTGATGTTTTTTCTGAGTCCATTTTGTCTCCTAATTCCTTGCCCCCTGCACCAGTCAAGCCCAATAGGTACTACAGGGTCCCAGACTCTCATAAATTTCTTTATAAAAACCCTGCTGCTGACCCAGAAACAATTTCTCAGGGTCCCAAAGGGGTCAAGGCTTCCACTGCAAACAACCCTGTTCCCTCTGATAGGGATTCTAGAGCACTGGATAGATGGGGGATAAAAGTTTACACCTCTGCTACTTTAGCTGTAAGGGCTTTAAACTGCCAGATGTCCTTCAAGAATGCAACTGCAGTCATAACATGTGGGTTGTCCTGCCTCAGGCAGCCCTCGGTCGGCCGGATTCCAAAGTCTGGGTCCGACGTCGGCTGATGTCGCATTTCTCTCCAACGTCAGAGCGGCTGGAGTACATAAGCATCAGCCGACGCCATTTTCTTCAGTCTTTCTTGCCGCGCGGTCCCCGAAGCAGAAGCAGTTCACAAGTGCCGGTCGGTCAGCTCCTGTATTCTTCGATACCGAAGTCATCAAAAAAATCTAAGTACCCCGTTGGTGACCTTTTCTTGCCTCAGCTGATGTCTCCAGCCAAGCCAGACAGGTATTACAGGGTCCCAGAAACTCATTCCCATTTATTCAGGGCCCATTCCGCTGATTTGGAAACTATTTCACAGGGGCCTAAGGGAGTTTCAGCCTCCACCTCTAAAAATCCATTGCCCTCCAACAGGGAGGCTAGGTCATTAGAGAGATGGGGTAAAAAGGTTTACACATCCACTACCTTATCTATGAGAGCTTTAAATTGCCTTTTTCATATGTTACAATATCAGGATTACCTTTTAGAAGATTTACAAAAAACTTTAGCCACTCCTGATCCTTTAGACAGGAAGACTTTGCAGGAAGCTGTACATAACACTCAGCAAGTAAGCAATCACTTCCTGCAGTGTGGATATGATGCACTGGAAGCTTCATGTAGGGCAGCTATGACAGGGGCAGTCATTCGTAGACATGCTTGGTTAAAAGATCAACCTCTACCAGATCATGTAAAAGCAAAACTTCTGGATGCACCTTTGGAAAAGAACAAGCTTTATGGTGCAAATGCTAAGGATGTGTTAAAGACCATCGAAGAAAAAGCAAAATCAGTTCAGACGGTGAAAGATTTCCTCCAGGTTCAACCCCCCAGATTCAGTAGGAATTGGCCTTCTAATAACTGGTCCTTTCCTAATACAGAAAAGTTTCAAAGGGGTAAGAACAGACGTGGCCGAGGAAGAGGCCAATATAGAGGCCCATACAGGGGACGACAATGGCAGCCAGGAAACCAAAGAAGTGACGCAGGGGTTTCACCTGCCCCACAACCACAATCTCAATGACTTTCCTCTACTACCGCCTACCAGGGAACAAATAGAAGCTCCCTTGGGCGGGAAATTATCTCTATTTGCAGAAAATTGGCACAGACTGACAAAGGACAAATGGATTTTGGACATTATAGACCGAGGGTACAGGTTTCATTTTCATACCTTACCAAGAAAACAAGGCATGCCAAACCTACCACAAAACCAGAGGGCAGAGGCTGTCAAGCAAATCACTCTGCTGACTCGGATGAAAGCAATAGAAAGAGTTCCACAGCAAAAACAAGACCAGGGGTTTTACTCAAGACTGTTCCTTGTTCCAAGAAAAGAATCTCAATGGAGACCAATACTGGACTTGTCCGCATTAAACACCTTTCTCATAGTACCAAAGTTCAAAATGCTGACCTTACAGCAACTCCTTCCCATGCTGGGCAAGGGGTCTTGGCTGATTACTCTGGACCTCAAGGAGGCATACCTGCATGTCCCTATCAGACACAGCTGCAGAAGATACCTCAGATTTCTTGCAGGGCCAGAGCATTATCAATTCTCAGCATTGCCATTTCGCTTATCTACTGCGCCCAGAGTATTCACAAAATGCCTGGCTTCAGTAATTGCTCATTGCAGGCTCCAGGGGATACAAATTTACCCGTACCTGGACGACTGCCTCATACAAGTGGACGACAAATTGATATTGACAAAAAACCTGGATTATGTCATACGATTACTTCAAGCTCTGGGATACACAGTCAACTTCCAAAAGTCAAGACTGCAGCCATCCCAGCAAATAATCTTCTTAGGAGCCAAACTAGACACAGCCTCTCAGATGGCTTACCTGACAGAAGACAAGCAAGAAAAGTTAACTCATTACTTCAAAGGTTTAGCAAAACTCACCCAGATGACTGCAAGGAGATTCCTACAGGCCCTGGGTTACATGGCATCCTGCATTCTCCTGGTTCCATTAGCAAGACTACACATGAGAAAGCTTCAATGGTACCTAAAAAGCATTTGGTCTCAGCACAGCAACAACTTGGAGACAATCATACCGCTCATTCCATGCCTACAAAAGGAATTCCTATGGTGGGCCTCGGTGAGCCAGGCATACACAGGTATGTCATTCAAAAAAACACAGATAACACAGACCATGACCACAGACGCCTCAGACCTTGGATGGGGGGCGCACATGGAAGGCAGGTGTATACAAGGACAATGGTCTCCAAAGGAAACACATCTGCATATAAACCAAAAGGAAATGCTGGCAGTAATGCATGCCATCGAGGCTTTTCAACACCAACTCCAGCAAGGCCATTTACTGATACGGACAGACAACACCACTGTGATGTGGTACATAAACAAGCAAGGGGGCACCCACTCTTACCCCCTTTGCAGACTGACAATGCATCTTTGGGAGAAATCACTGAGCCTAAACATCCAGTTACAATCCCAGTTTGTTCCAGGAAAAGACAGTGTGTTGGCAGACAGCCTAAGCAGGAATTTCACAGACCCACACGAGTGGAGGTTACATCCGATGGCCTTCAGACAACTCACTTCAACATGGGGCAAGCCAGAAGTGGACCTATTTGCCTCTCATCTCAACCATCTTCTACCAAAATTCTGCACAAGGACATACCATCCAAAAGCTTGGAAAATAGATGCCCTCTCATTCAACTGGAACTCCCTAACAATCTATGCATTCCCACCTCTGCCACTGATGACCTCAGTATTACTAAAGATCAAAGCAGAGAGACCCAAGGGAATCATAATAGCTCCGGACTGGCCAAGACAACACTGGTACCCATTATTACGGAGCATATGTCACACCAGGAGGTGGGCCCTTCCCCAATGGCCTCTACTTCTGACTCAACACAACTTCGAAACAGTGCATCCAAATCTACAGACACTGCAGCTAACAGCCTGGGAGATCCCATAAATAACTTCAGCCTATCTCTCTCCAAGGAAGTACAGCGGATACTAACAGAGGCTCGAAGACCATCCACCAGAAAGGTTTATTTAGCAAAGTGGAAAAGATTCAGCAATTGGAATACCAGCAAGGGACATGATGCATCATTGCTGAACATCCCACTCACCTTGGAATATTTGGCAGATATGTTAAAGAACGGACTCTCATATTGTTCCATAAAGATACATGCATCTGCCATTTCAGCTAGATACAACACTGATCCTCCTGTGTTTTCACACCCTTTACTAAGGCAATTCCTCAGGGGAATCAAGAACATTAAGCCACCAAGAAAGGCCCCAGTTCCAGCCTGGGACCTCAATTTTGTCCTAGAAAAACTGACTCTACCTCCATTTGAGCCAGCAGCTTCAGTTGACTTGCAATTTCTCTCATGGAAAACAGCTTTCCTGTTGGCAGTTACATCAGCAAGAAGGGTTTCGGAGCTACAGGCCCTAATGACAATACCACCCTTTATTATTTTTCACAGAGACAGGGTCTCATTAAGGACCAACCCTACTTTTATGCCAAAGGTGGTATCTAGGGTTTCTTTAAATCAAGCCATTCATCTGCCTGCTTTCTTCCCCAATCCTGAGAACAAGGGGGAAAGACTGTTGCATACCTTGGACATTCACAGACAACTTCGTTACTACCTGGACAGAACCAAGGCCAGTAGGAAGTCTGAACAACTTTTTGTGGCTTACGCCCCTGCAGTACAAGGAAAAGCAATTTCAAAACAGACTATTTCAAAATGGATTGGACATTGCATCAGATTCTGTTATTCCTTTCATGGAAAGACTGTTCCAGCCAATGTCAGACCACATTCCACCAGAGCTACAGCCACCTCTACAGCATTCTTAAGAGGGGTGCCTACTAAGGACATTCTAGAAGCTGCTACATGGAGCTCCGTGCATACATTCTCCAAACACTACAATCTCCCTCTATACTCCAGATCCAGAGCAGGCTTGAGCAGGCTTTGCTTCGGCAGTCCTGCAGGGTTTGATTGCCACACCATCTTTCTCCTAGAGCATTCCTCCTCCCCCAGCCAAGCTATGGTATTCTACCCACGTTATGACTGCAGTTGCATTCTTGAAGGACATAGTACAGTTTTGTACCTACCATAAATGTAGATGTCCGATAGACATGCAACTGCAGTCGGATTTTCCCACCCTCCATACCCCTCTATGCCTAGGGTCCACTCCTATCCCTGTTTCTCTTAGCTGGGGATATCTGTTATGGTGTATTTGTTTTATTGCTCATTTATTTGTTTGGAATCCTGTTTTTGTCGTCCAATTTGATTACAGCCTTCCTTGGAGGGCACCTGGCATCTGGGGCAAGGAACACTGAAGAAAATGGCGTCGGCTGATGCTTATGTACCCCAGCCGCTCTGACGTCGGAGAGAAATGCGACATCAGCCGACGTCGGACCCAGACTTTGGAATCCGGCCGACCGAGGGCTGCCTGAGGCAGGACAACCCACATGTTATGACTGCAGTTGCATGTCTATCGGACATCTACATTTATGGTAGGTACAAAACCGTACTTTTCACATGCTTAAATGTCAACAATACCTAATGTCTTTGCTAAAACAGAAAATGCTTACAAGCTCAGAATGTCCTGAAAATAAGGAAATGCAGGACTTATTGCATGCAGCTGAACAAGTGGGAAAGCATACTTTGCAATGTGGTTTTGATTCATTAGAGGCTTCTTGCAGAGCCGCAGTTACAGGTTCTGCCATTCGAAGGCATGCTTGGTTAAAAGAACAAAGTTTACCTGATCGTGTTAAAGCAAAATTATTGGATGCTCCATTACAGCATGATACTTTGGTGTTAAGTCAGAAGAGGTGTTAAAGAAAATGGAGGATAAAGCAAAATCAGTGCAGATGGTAAAGGATTTCTTACAGGTTCAGCCACCCAGATTTAACAGGAACTGGCCTTCAAAAAATTGCTCCTTTCCAGTGTCAGACAGGCCACAAAGAGGCAGATACAGACGCCCAAGAGGCAGATCTCATCCCCAAGGCTCATACAGACCTAAACAGTGGGGTGCTTCAGCCCCCAAAGGCAGAGAAGACAAATTGCAACCTTAGAGGAAACAGTCCCAATGACTTTCCTTTACCTATGCCAAGCACTTATCTTTTGACAGCAACCTTAGGGGGAAAACTTGCACTTTTCTCACATAATTGGCACACGATCACCCAGGACAAATGGGTACTGAATATTGTTTCTCAGGGTTACAGGTTCCACTTTCACACCCTACCAAGGCCAGAAGGTATGCCAGACCTGCCACACAGTCAATGGGCAGAGGCACAAAAACAAATTTTTGCTCTCATGGACATGAGGGCTATTCAAAAAGTACCACAGGAAGAGCAGGGGCAAGGATTTTACTCAAGGCTTTTCTTGGTACCCAGAAAGGACAACTCTTGGAGACCAATACTGGACCTGTCTACTCTAAATACTTTCCTGGATGTTCCAAAATTCAAAATGTTGACACTGCAGCAACTTCTACCCATGCTGGGTAAGAAGGCTTGGCTAGTCACTTTGGACCTCAGAGGCATACCTCTATGTCCCAATCAGACAAACTTGCAGAAGATACCTCAGATTCATAGCTGGTTCAGTGCATTACCAATTCTCTGCGCTGCCCTTTGGCTTATCTACTGCGCCCAGTGTCTTCACAAAATGCCTGGCACCAGTAATTGCTTTTTGCAGACAAAAAGGAATTCAAATATATCCCTACTTGGACGACTGCCTTATTCAAGCAGAGAGCAAGGACATTCTTCTAAAACATCTGGCGTTTGTAAAAAGATTACTAATTTGCCTAGGGTACACAGTAAACGAAAATAAATCAAAACTAGTGCCCTCTCAAGAGATGATATTCCTGGGTGCAAGCTTAAATACAACTGCCCAGGTGGCGTATCTCACGCCAGACAAGCAAAGGAACTGACTCATTACTTTCAAACGATGGCAACAAAGACCCAGCTACCTGCAAGAAAAATTCTGCAGGCTTTGGGCTTCATGGCATCCTGCATCCTGCTAATCCCATATGCAAGACTGCATATGAGGAACCTACAATGGTATGTAAAAAGTGTTTGGACTCAACATTGCCACAGCCTGGAAACAATAATAACTCTTATTCCCTGCCTGCAACATGAGTTTCGATGGTGGGCACTGGCCTGTCAGCACAAGGGACAGTCTTTCACTTTACCCACAGCCAGGCAGACACTAACAACAGATGCATCGGATTATGCCTGGGGGGCACACATGGCAGGAAAATGTATTCAGGGCATGTGGCCCACGGACCAAATGCATCTTCATATCGATCAAAAAGAGATGCTAGCTGTACAGAATGCCCTGACAGCCTTCAAGGATCTCCTACATCCAGGACAACTATTGCTAAAGACGGACAATACTACAGTTATGTGGTACATAAACAAGCAAGGGGGCACACATTCCTACCCCCTCTGCAGGCAGGCCATGACTTTGTGGAACACAGCACTTGACCTATCAAATACATCTGCAGGCACAGTTCCTGCCAGGAAAGAAAAAATACTCTGGCAGACGAACTAAGCAGAAACCTCATGGACCTTCACAAGTGGAAACTAGATCCACAGGTCTTCAACATGATAACAAGGAAATGTGGATGCCCAGACATGGATTTTTTTGCCTCCCCTCACAACTGCCAACTACAGAGATTCTGCACAAGGACTTATCACTCACAAGCATGGAAAATGGATGCTCTATCATTCAGCTGGAAAACCCTAACAGTTTATGCCTTTCCACCACTGCCTCTCCTTCCCAAGGTACTCCTAAAAGTCAGACGAGAAGCCAAAAATGATTCCGATTGCCCCAGACTGGCCACGCCAGCACTGGTACCCAATCCTAAAGAACTTGTCTCAAGGCCCAGCCTGGACTTTACCTCAAATTCCTCATCTTCTGACTCAACAAAACAATCAGATCCTGCACAGCCAACTCAGAACCTTAAATCTGGCTGCATGGCAAATAATATAGCCACTCAGAACACTCCTCTCTCTAAAGCTGTTATGGATGTCATTTTGGCAGCCAGGAGGCCCAGCACAAGGAAATCTTCTGCAGAAAAATGGAAGAGATTCTGTGCATGGAACCAGGCACAAGGACTTGAACCACTTGTTCCAAATATTCCTCAGATTTTACAATACCTAACTGAGATGCTGGACTAAGGCCTATCCTTCTCATCAATTAAGATCCATGCCTCTGCCATTTCAGCTCATTACAATACGGAACCTCCTATTTTCTCACATCCACTGCTAAGACAGTACCTCAGAGGGGCAAAAAACATAAGACTCCCAAGGAGAGCACCGATAGCTACTTGGGACCTCAACTTTGTCTTGGAAAAGCTCATACTGCCTCCTGTTGAGCCAGCCAATACAGCTGATATAAAATTCTTATCATGGAAAACTGCTCTGCTCCTAGCAATAACTTCAGCAAGAAGAGTCTCAGAGTTACAGGTATTAATGGCAGTGGAACCTTTTATCATTTTTCATCCGGACAGGGTTTCTCTAAGGACTAACCCAACATTTATGCCAAAGGTAGTATCCAGTGTGGCTCTTAACCAGACCATTCATTTGCCAACATTTTATCCAAATCCCCAGAATAAAGGGGAGAGACTTCTGTACTCATTGGACATGCACAGGCAGCTACGCTTCTACTTGGACAAAACAAAAGCTTTCAGAAAAACTGAGCAACTGTTTGTAGTATATGCTGCAGGATCACAAGGAAAGGCTATCTCAAAGCAGACTATTTCAAAATGGATAGGACACTGTATTTGTTTCTGCTATGCACAGCATGGCAAGTCAGTGCCTAAGAATATTAGGCCACATTCTACCAGGGCAGTAGCCACTTCAGCAGCCTTTCTCAGAGGAGTACCAACCAAGGAAATTTGGGAGGCTGCACCTTGGAGTTCAGTGCACACTTTTACCAAGCATTATCACCTACCTCTTTACTCTAAATCCAGAGTAGGCTTTGCCACTGCAGATGTTCATCGTGTTACCCTGCTGCAGTCATCGCACTTGGGTTATCCTGCCATCAGGCGGTCCCACAGTCGGCCAGAGTTCCAAAGTCTTGGTCCGGCATCGGTTGCTGTCGCTTCTTCCCTGACGTCAGTGCACCAGGGGTATATGAGGCATCCGACACCATTTTCTTCAGTCTTTCTTACTGCGCGGTGCCCGAAGCAGAAGCAGTTCGCAAGTGCCAGTCGGCCGACACCTGAGATTTTCAATTCAAATTTCAGTCCGAAGTCTTCAATAAAGCTAAGTACCCCATTGGGGAACCTTTTCTTGCCTCAGTCCGATGTCAGAAAAACTTAACAATTGCATTTCTTGTGGGAAGCAAATACCTCATAAGGACTTCCATTCTTATTGTATTCCTTGCCTAGGCCCAGACCATGACGTCACAGGTTGTCGGTTTTGTGCTAGGTTTAATAAACTATCAAATGCCGTTTTGACTTTGCACGATATTACTTTGGTAGGAAATTTAATTATATCAGGCCGTCGGAGCAACTGACGAGCGGCATGCATAAAAAACGCAAGGAATAAGGACAGGCAGCCTAGGAGCAAGCCAGACTCCGAGGCCTCTGCTGGGCCTGTCGCCGATTCTCCGGTTTTCATTGAGGCGCCTACGCAGCCCCTGACGACCGCAGAATTGGAACCTGAGACAGCTGCGAATTCTCAAGTGGAGTGTACTAGGCCGACACAGCCATCTTCATTAGGCCCTTCCGACACCGGAGCAGAAGGAGACCCCGGTGCAGTGGAAACACCTTCGGTTGCAGAAGGTGTCTTCAGACCAACTACACTTACCATTAAATCTTATGCTAAGCTTAAAACCCCTTTAAAGGAGTACAACGGGTTTCTAAACAGAATTGCTCAACTTCCCTGCCTTTTTCCTCCCTATTTATTTATTCCTTTATAAACAAACAACAAAGCATCATTTAAAACATTTCAATTCCCCTCACTTTTCTTAACCAAGCCTACCTTAGCGTACAGGGATTGTTTACCTTTCAAAAACATTCTCTCGCGTTTCAGTTTAGCATGCTGTAGTCACCCAATTACTGACATCATCGCGGCCAGGCAGTGGAGGTATTTTTTTTTTTAACAGTTCCCTCCCCTGAAGTGACATCACCGCAGCCGGCCTCGGTCAAACAATCAAACCCACCCATTTTGTGATGTCACAGCTGCCTTGTCCTTCCCCCAGCCTTGGAGTGCTAAAATAGAGCTGCAGGAAGTAGAGAAGTTCATTTCCTGTCGGTGTTTCCAGTACGCCTTATTTTGCCAAAGGAACCTGTTGCGGGAAGCTTTGCTGTTAACAGCGTTTTTTCAGGGATCTGCTAAATTGGTAAGTAAACTTTTTTTTAAAATCACTAAAGTTGTAGCCGAATTTCTTCTGCTTTTGCTTAATTTAATAATAATAATAAACAGTGTAACTTGCCGTGTTTGTGAATTCATAGCTGCATATAGAAACGCGTACACGTGTTCTTGGTTTGTTGGTAATAGTAACAGGTTTTGTTGAGAATAGGTGTGTGTGTTTTTGTACGCATAACTATGCAATCATGGTCTGCCTCGTCTTCTACTTTCACTCACTAAGCTGTTTGTTTATTTTTTCTTATGTAAAACTACAGTTAAAGAATTGCAACAGAAGGGCAAGCTAGATCGTGATTGCACAGTTATGCAAACAAAACATGAGCTGTTGTAGTTAATTGTCCTCGCAAAGTTTCACGTCTGATGCTGGGTGGGGGTGGGAGGTTTCCACAGTCTCTTCAGAATGACCACTTAACTGTTTCACTCCTTTACACACTGTCATGTTGCCAAGGAATACTGAATCCGCTATATAAAATGGTCCAAAACCTAACCAAGCAACATCAGCTTACTTTCCTAATGGGCTGGTGGGAGGCAATAAAAGAAGCGTCTTTACCCAAACGTCCAAGGTGCCAGTAAATGTTAATGAATGTTAATTTTAACACCCTCTGGGTCTATTGCCCACAGAGCTGTAGAAAAACGTGACTAGGTCACAAATCGCCCAGGGAAGTGCTGCACCGAGTTACCTTTTCAGAAAAAAAACGGAGCTTTTATGTCACATTTACCAAAGAACATATATAAACTTCAAGAAGGCTCATATCAATCAGCAACTACACGACTTTTGAGTAAATGATACAAAAAAAACCCCTCAAATATTAAACAGTATAACTAGAACAATTACATGAAGGGTGGTGAAGCACACTTTTGCGGCTTCATCATAAACAGACGCATCAAAAAGCCAACTTTTCACCGCTATCGATGACATTACAATTTTACTTAATACAGAGACTTCTCAACACCTCCAAACGTGGTTATAATCCAAGGATAATATACACAAATGCACACATACTAACCACAACTGTAAAAAAAACTGAACATACTGAATTTATTAGCTGTCCGCCTTATGTGTACAACACACTGAAGAAAGTATTTCAAAAGGTGACTACATGAATGCATGAGATAAGACTACCCTCTTCGATAATACTAAATTACAGAGCAAACGCTTTATTCCCAGAAAAAAAACATGCCTTTTCCTGGTATCCCTGTTCATTTAAAAAAAAATACAAAATTATAAGTACTAAAAGAGAAGAAAAACTGTATCCCGTACGTCTCTTCCTTTTTTACAATTTAAATTCATAAGCAGCAAAATTGAGCAATGCGATTGGATGCTGAAGCTCCACTAACAACTCAAGAAAATTAAACGACAAAAGGTAAGCAGCACAGAATTCATGACGAAGTACGCTCTCGCCGTCGTAATATTCCGTGATAAGTAACACGCTTTTAGTGTTTAATTTACACTTATACAAAGGCGGGTTGCTGTACAATTCAGTGTTACATATATAAAGTAGTAAAAGATAATGCTAACCGCTAATGACTGGCAGTAGATTTTTATGTGCCGAGTTGCCGGCCCTGACGCACAACCTTCAACGAAGGTACGCCCATTCACGCATGTCTCCACACAGAAGACGTTCTAGCTGAGAATCGAGGAGGACGCTACACATTGCAAATTCATTGATCGCAGGTTATTCTTGCTGAATAAGTAAATGTGAAAGTATTAAAAAGCTTCCCACTTTCATCAAATGCCTACATTTTCTGAAGTTAAGCCTCATTCACAGCTACCCAAGAGCAACTGACGTGGATCTTTGACTCACACACTCGTATATTACTTCGTCTCATATAGATAAGTGTAACTAAGCTTAATTAGTATATAAAATGCATAAATGAGCCTGCATTTACCTGAATATGTTTAACATCACCATATTTAGTTGAGATCAGTTGAGAGAGGTGGCAAATGGTTTTCGGAAAGCTCAAACTTTAGTAGTTCATATTGATGATAGAGAACAATGATTAGTAGAATCGTGTGTTTCATTGATCTGATGGTCAGATGCAGAGGATTTCTGTTAATATTGATAACACAAGTGCCATTTATAAATGGGAATTCATGACAGTAGCACTGGAAATGTATAGGGAAGTAATGCAAAAGATATGTTAGAATATATATATATATATATATATATATATTGTTTTTTTTTTTATATAGTTTATGCTGCATAGGATATAAGTGCATAATTTGAACTGACTGAAGTCTGATGTACTACATTTTTACCAATATATTGTGTTGTCAGGATACATGCTGCTTTATTCTAGGATTTCTGACTGTCACTCATGGTATAAAAAAATGGCAGAATAAATTCAGAAAAGTGGTAGAGGAATGCTGCAACTTTCTAGGCATGACATAGCAGTGGAATGATAAATGCTTGCAGTAGTATTTAATGATGTTGTACAGGTTAATACAATACAATTTTAACTGGCTGAATTAGAAGTTACAGTATGTGCATATAAATATAGATATTGTGTCACCATAAATGTTTCTGTACTGAGAACTTTGATTTATTGGTGACAACAGCAGGCATGCTTTTTTCCATTGCTATGTTATTTGGCAAGTGACTTCTATACACTGATGTCAATATGTAACTTGAAATGCAATGAGTCTAAAAAAAAAAGCAAGACAGAGCATCTTTGCCAATTGCAAAGTAGACAGAAAAGGTGCAGTTCTGTTTTTTATAATACATCTATGCACGGCAGAGAAATACGCCAAACTAGGACTATGAATTCCAAACAGATGAGAGAAGGACTTACTAGCATACAAGGTTTTACATAATTTCTCGTTAGCATCTCAGATTTAGTTCATTTGTTTGTTTATTTGCAACCATCCTGTGTTGGCATATATGACCTGTATGAACCGTGGATTTACTCTGCTTACTTACAAACAGTGCGGATTGCCTTTCTTCTTTACATTTCTTGCAAAAAGATATTTCTCACATCCAAACTGTATCTTATAGAAATATTCCATGACAGGTGCCTGTTTGTTTCCTACTTGCAGAATCTTACTTTTCCTCCCTTTGATCACCCAACAGCAAGTTTGTTTCAAATCTAGTGTACTCCTTGTTTTTCTCTTCAGCTTCAGTGCTTTTTTTTGTCGCTCAGTAATTTTTCTTTGAGACACTGGAAAAGGTTTTACTGGCAAGTACTGTCTGTGGACTTTGCTATTAGAGGAAAGAAAAGCAGAATCCCTTTCAACTTTCTGGTTCACTTTTTGTTGGATAAACCTTTATTTCCTTCTAATTTTTATAGATCTCACCAGGGCCTCTGAGTTGGTCAAATACATTTTTCTTGTAATTCACCCTTCAGAATTTGGCATTAACCCTGATGCCCACCGCCATTTCTCAGTGAACAATACCCCCTGTACCTCTCTCTTTTTTCTCCAATACTCAAAGGTGTACCTCAAGGATCTATTCTTTCCCACCCTTTCTGTCTCTATATGCATCAATAAACTTCTTCTTTATCTTTACCTTCCTCTTCTCCTATATGTAGATAACATTGTTCTCTACTTATCTGCCCACTCCCTAACAGCAATATCTAAAATTTGACTTCAGTTGCCTAGGTGAGTGGATTAGTGCTGAAACCCTCATACTAAATAGCATCCAAAACTAAATGTATTCTTTTTGGTAAATTTCATTCCCCTCTGGCCCATTTTCCTGCATCTTTACTTGCCATTAATTGGGAAAAATACTTGGGTACCAACACCTTTGCCCAACGGTTCTTGGAATTCATAAATTCCAACGCCCTGGACCAACTAATCCATAGTCACACCAGGGGCTCAAATATCCTAAACCTGGTCATTACCAACATGGGAGATCGATGCTCTACACCAGTGGTCACCCCCTCATTGGTCAGGTCTGACCATAAGCTAATCACCCTTGACATCCGCATCCCACCCCCATCCCCAGTAGGGAAACCACCATAAAAAACTTCTACAAAGCCAATTTCTTGCTACTCAAGTCAGAAGTGACAAACTTCATGACACCCATGCAGACTGGAACTGAAAGATCAACTGCTGAATCCTACACTAAAGCACTGTACGAGCACATCCACTCATGCATGATTCATGCCATTCCAGACAGAACCAAGATGGTCTCCTCCAAAAAAAGGACCCCAATCTGGCGGTCCCCTGCCATAAACAAACTATACAACAAAAGGAAGAAACTGCTGCTGAAAAGAGGAAAATCCCAGGATGCAAAAAACTCCCTTACTAGCCTCAGTAAGAAGCTGAGATCCCTCATAAAGTCCTCCAAAGCTAGTTACAAAAATAAAATTGTCAAAGATTCCAAGGACAACCACAGGGCATTTTATAGTTCTGCTCTGAGCTACAACAGAATGGCATTAAATATACTGATCGATTCAGTGCCAAATTCACCTCCGTAAAGAGCCCATCTCAGTACCAAAAGATTGCCAAATTCCGGTACTCACGGTCACACAGGTAAAAAAACGCACTCTCCAAAGCTAAGAATACAGCATCCATGGGACCAGACGACATCCCGGGCTGTGTATTACATGAACTACAAAATGAACTGGCTCTGAGCTACAACAGAATGGCATTAAATATACTGATCGATTCAGTGCCAAATTCACCTCCGTAAAGAGCCCATCTCAGTACCAAAAGATTGCCAAATTCCGGTACTCACGGTCACACAGGTAAAAAAAGTAAGAATACAGTATCCATGGGACCAGACGACATCCCGGGCTGTGTATTACATGAACTACAAAATGAACTGGCACTTCACCTAAGTGTTATGTTTAATCATAGCCTCACCTCAGGCTTCGTGCCCAATGAGTGGCACAGAGCTACAGTTATCCCACTCCACAAGGGGGGAATCCACCTTGGATCCCAGGAACTATCATCCCATCAGTCTGACGAGCCTGATCTGCAAAGCCATGGAACACATTTTCATAGAACTTATAAACAGACATTGGCAACCTTCAAACACTGGACCCCACCCAGTTTGGTTTTGTAAAGGGCTAATCTTGTCTCCTCAACCTGATTGACTTCTTCGAATCAGTCTCCAGAGCCGTGGATGAGAGTAAGGTGATCCACACAGCCTATCTCAACCTTGCCAAGGCCTTTGACACCATCCCCCACTCTTTAATCATAGATAAACTTACTAAGCTGGGTATTAATCCCTACGTCACTCGATGGGTTGCCAACTGGCTTACTGACAGAACCCACACTGTAAAAATAGCCGACTCAAAATCCAGCTCCAGACAAAGTGAAAAGCGGTGTACCTCAGGGTTCAATCCTGAAACCACTCTTGTTTGGCATCTACTTCTATCCCAAACAGAACCAAGGTGCTATCCTCCAAAAAAAGGAAGCCAATCTGGTAGTCCCCTGCCATAAACAAACTATACAACAGAAGGAAGAAACTGTTGCAAAAGAGAATAAAATCCCATGAGTGGAGGAGCTCCCTGGTCAGCCTCAGTAAGAAGCTGGGATCCCTTATAAGATCCTCCAAAGCTAGCTACGAAAACAAAATCGCCACTAATTCGAAGGACAACCGCAAAGCATTCTACAGCTATGTCAAGAATCTCGATGGCAACACCCAGATCTGCTCTGAGTTACAGCACAAAGGCAAGAAAATTACAGAACCAACTGATATTGCCAACATCATGGCAGATAGGTTCAGTGCTAACTTTACCCCCCCCCCTCACACCCTAAAGGGCCCATATCTATACAGGAAGAATGCAGAGTCCCTCTAATCACAACTACACAGGTGTAAAGGCTGCACTCTCTAAAGCCAAAAACACAGCATCCATGGGACCGGACAACATCCCAGGCTGTGTTTTACATGAACTTCAGAACAAACTGGCTCCCCACTTAAGCACCTTGTTCAATAATAGCCTTTCATCAGGCTTTGTGCCCACTGAATGGCGCACAGCAACAGTTATCCCACTCCACAAAGGGGGAGCCACCACTGATCCCGGGAACTATCGACCTATTAGACTGACGAGCCTGGTCTGCAAGGCCATGGAATGTATCATCATGGAACTCATAAACAAAGAACCTCCAAACTCTGGATCCCACCCAATTCGGGTTTGTGAAAGGCAGATCATGCCTCCTGAACCTGATCGACTTCTTTGAGGCAGTCACCAAAGCCGTAGATGAGGGTAAGGTGGTTCACACAGCCAATCTTGACCTCGCTAAGGCTTTCAACACCATCCCCCATTCTGAAGTTATAGCTAAACTCACTAAACTAGGTATAAATCCCTATGTCACAAGTTGGGTTGCCAACTGGCTCACTGACAGAACCCACACTGTAAAAGTTGCAGACTCCAAATCTGACCTCAAAGCAGTGACAAGTGGAGTACCACAGGGTTCTGTCCTGGGACCTCTCCTGTTTGGTATCTACTATGAAGTACAGGCTGACACAGAAGGCCTCTGGCTAATGAAGTTCACAGATGACTGCAAACCTGGAGCCATAGTCAAGTCCCCAAATGATGTGGACATCCTACAGAAGGGTCTCGCTGAGACAAATGGCTGGTGTCAGAGCCATGGCCTCAAGCTCAATGCCAAAAAGTGCAGTGTCATCCCCTTTGGAAAAACTCTGTACCCATGAACTACCACATAGGCATCAATCTACTTAATGCCGAATGCGTGATAAGAGACCTTATTACCCAGGTGGACATTAGTCTCTTCTTTGATAGTCACATCGCCACAGTAGTCAGGAAGTCCTTCTACGTGGCACACCTCATCATAAAAGGGGTTCTCATCCAGGAAAAAAGAGGTCATTGTTCATCTCTACTCGACACTCATTAGACCCATTATAGAGTACAACGCCCCTTTTGGAATGTACCTCACAAGACATCTGCAGCAGCTGGAAAGGCCACAGAAGTACCTCACAAAGAGGATTACAGGCCTCAAACAAATGCCCTACACTGACCGCCTTAAAAACTTCCAGCTTTACTTCATAGCATATTGCCTACTCAGAGGTGATCTCTGCCTAACATATAAAGCTATGTCAAACCCAGAGCTGTTGGACATGCTACACCTAAAGAAATCCCAATCCCTCCAAGCTACGCGCTCTAGGGGCCTAAACCTTGTCACCACAATAAACAGGACATACTGGAGGGATAAATTCCTGTCCCAGAGACTTCCCATACTCTGGAACAGGCTACCCATCCATGTCAAGCAAAGTTCTTCATTGGCACTCTTCAAGAAAAATCTTGATGACTTGATTGGAAATAGGAAATACACCTCAAGGATCACTTTTGTGTCTCTGTCGACAGTGGTGCAGGAAAATTACTTTCTTGGGTGGCGTAAGCTAGGGAACCTTGTTGGCTAGGCTTACGTAGGCCCTTGGGCTGATAGCCTAGTACCTACCTATGAAGTACAGGCCAGCACTAAGGGACTCTGGCTAACAAAGTTCGCAGATGACTGCAAACTGGGACACATTATTGAATCCCCAAATTATGTGGATATTCTACAAAAGGGCCTTACAGAAACAGATGCTTGGTGCCAGAGCCATGTACTCAAGCTCAGTGCCAAGAAATGTATAGTTATCCCCTTTGGGGAAAAAACATGTACCCATGAATTACCACATAAGTGGCAGTACATTAAACACCGAAAGTGTGATAAGGGACTTAGGAACACAGGTGGACAGTGGTCTCACCTTCGATATGAACCTATAAATCACATAATACATAATAACCACACAGCCACAAGAGTCAGGAAATCCTTCTGTGTGGCACACCTCACCACTAAGGGCTTTTCATCCAGAAAAAAGGAGGTCATTGTCCCACTGTACTCATCCCTCATTAGACCCATTGTAATGCCCCATTTGGTATGTGCCTCACAAGTCATCTGTAACAACTGGAAAGGCCACAGAAATACCTCACTAAAAGAATCACAGGCCTAAAGCAGATGCCCTATGCTGACCATCTAAAAAAAACTACAGGTGTACTCTGTCGCATATCGCCTACTCAGAGACTATCTCTGCTTAACATAGAAGGCTATGTCAAACCCAGTGCTGTTGGACATGCTATACTTAAAGAAATCCCAATCCCTCAGAGCCCGCACGCTCCAGGGATCTAAACTTGGTCATCACCATGAACAAAACATGCTGGAGGGATAGGTCCCTGACTCAGAGACTCCCCATACTCTGATGTAGATGTAAGAGAATATGCTACAGCATTTAGTTCAAGAAGCAGCTAACAATGTCAAAACATGGAAAATGGCATTGTGCTTAGCAGAGCTTTATTGATAAAATGTGGCTATAATGACTGAGACGGCTTATGCTACAGGGACAGCAGCATATCATTATATACAGACACATGAAGACATTTTAGAAGAGGCAAGTAAGAATAGTTGCAAGAAAGGATACCATGGGGAGAAGACAGAGAAAATGTAAGAAAGGCATGCTAATGGAAGAGGAGTAGAAAGAAGTGTAAAAGAGATGTAAAGAGAAGAGGGAAGTAGGATAAACGAGAGGCAGTAGTAAGGGTATGACAAAATGAGACAAGGAAAGATGAAATGGGGATAAAGGGGTGTTATATCATTGAATTTCTGATTTCCTTATTTTTATGGCAATGTCTCTAAATATAAAGAAAATAAAGAGGAAAGAGGATACCCCCTGCCATGTTCCTTTGTTCAAACACAGCTTGTCAATAAGGGATCCTCCCATCTTAATTCTTGCCTCCAAAACTTCAATTAGTCTCCTGCTGTCAGGGAATGCAAATGCAACCATTGCCCTTGTTATAAAACCCAGCTCGACTGACTAATGCTTTTGCGGCATCAAGACCCACCCAGCAAAAGCAGTTTCTTACATTCTGCTTCCATCTTGATGATCATTGTTCTGTTAATGTTGTCAGGTGCTTGCTTCCCTTCCACAAAACCACAGTGAACAATATCTATCAATTTTGGCAAAATGTTTGCCATTCTGTTAGCTAGTAGAGACATAAACCCTTTTTAGTCATGGTTTAAAATTGAAATGGGTTTATATGAAGCTGGGTCTGAAGAGTCTTTATTCTCTTTGCGTAATGAAGCCACAACAGCTTTCTTCCAAGATGCCTAGTACCCCCCTTAAAATACTGTTAAACAAAACCTTCCAGATATTTATCACTTTCTTCCATCCCAACTCTCTAACTTCCACGGGAATGCAGTCTGTTCCTGGAGACTTCCCTTTTTTTCTCATCTCTTCCTGTCTTAGCAAATAATTGCTGAGCCTCATCTTCCTGTAACCTTGGCATAAAGAAGTCTCCCATGAATATTTACATTTGTGCCTTTTGTTGTAAACGCAATTCTTTGCTTTATACAGATTTTCATTAATTTTCTGAAATAGTTCCAATACATGTATTGGATGTGATTATTTTTTTTGTGATACGCTTCGTAAGTTTGGCAGCAATCCTTTCTACATTTGGTTGCCTAAGATATTGTGCTCAAACTCTATGCGCAGTGGTGGTTTTTATCAAAAAATAGTTGCTTAATGTAAGCCTTCTAACATCATGCATATTATCCAAATACTCCTTATTTACCCTTTCGTATTCTGCAGTACTTTAACATTTTTGTCAACCTCTCTAAATAATTCCAATTACGTCTTTCTGATAACTCTTTCTCTTTTATTTCTACCTTGTTTGTAAACTCCATTTTCATTTTATCCCAGTCACTAACTGTCCCTTCTGAATTAAATTCTGTTACTCATGCCATTAATTCCTCTGTTTAAACAGGTAAGTAGGAAAGTGCCAGTGTCTCATTTTTACTTCTTTACCCTGCGTTTTTATTTTATAATTCATTGGTGGATGATCTTAAGTAGTTATTGGATGTGTGTTAAGGATTTGAATTAAATACATTTGCTTATTTGTGATATAATTTCTCCAGTCTAACCCAGCTATTGTACCTTGAGAGATAATATTTAAATGCTGTATTTTGAGTTCCTACTACTGAATTCACATCTTCCATGTATTTTTCACTGAACTGCTTGCCAGGGTACCTTTAAATGTTAATTAAATTGTACCATTTCCATTTCTATCAGCACATAGTGTTCAGAGGTCTCTTGATTAACAGCTTGTCGCCAAGCAAAAGTAGTTCATAATGAGAAAAATCCACAAGTAACTTTGCAGATGCATAAAAAATCAGTAAATTTTACTCTGAATACTTCAGATCTTTCATGGTTAACTGCCTGCGCATGTAGACATTGTCTGCAACTAAGAGCATTTGTTAATAGACAAAATAATTAATGATTTTGCAAATAGAAGAATACTAACATGTTCTATGCATTTCATCATTGTGTATTATTTTTCAGACCTATCTGCTTAAAAAAATTGGCAATAGCTTAAACCATGGACAGTAATCTAAGCATCCACCCCTGTAACAACACGAGAGATTATTATCTTAAATTCTATATGTATGTAATCTACACACTTTGACATCCCCCCACCACCACCACAGCATCCCAAAATCACATTATATTGACTGCTTCTTTTTAGTCTTTCTCACGTTGTCGCGGAGTAAAGCCTGGATGCATTACAACTAAGAAAATATTCTTTCTTGGTTTACTATATTTACCATGTACACCTGTCACAGGTAAGACTTCCCCAATTCACATTTAAAATACACTGACTGCACCCACAAAATTGCTTTTCAATATAGCTTACACATTATATCACTAGTTTCTATACAAATACTAATAAGAACAAAATTGTTCCACTTATAGTTACTTCTTCGGTAGTCTTCTAAATATTAATAACAAAAGGGGTATATGCTTTACAGGTTTAACACAGTCAAAATTCCTGTCTTTCTCAGACACTTGGTGAAAGCTGCTCTCTAAAGCTAAAAACACAGCATCAATGGGACCGGATGGTGTCCCCGGCTGTGTGCTACACGAGCTAAATGAGAAATTAAACCCGCACATAAGGCAGCTGTTTAATCTCAGCCTTACCACAGGATACGTGCCCAAGGAGTGGCGTACGGCAACTGTGGTCCCAATCCACAAAGGCGGTGCCTCTACGGACCCTGGTAATTACCGCCCCATAAGCTTAACAAGTCTAGTCTGCAAAGCTATGGAGAGGATCATAATGGAGCTCATAAACAAAGATATAGGGAACTTGCAGACATTGGACCCGACCCAGTTTGGCTTCGTCAAGGGAACATCATGCCTTTTGAACTTGGTCGACTTCTTCGAAACAGTCACCAAGGCCATTGATGAGGGAAAGGCAGTCCATACAGCCCACCTTGACCTTGCAAAGGCTTTCGACACAATACCCCACTCGGGTATTGTAGAAAAACTTACCAGCTTAAATGTAAACCCATATGTCACAAGATGGGTTGCAACCGTGCCCAGTGAAGAAATTGTGGGCTAAGGTTTAGGATGTCTTATTTGGCCTGTGACTAGGGAAATTTTATGCATGCCTTTTTCACCCTTACTGCCATTTTATTACTCTTGTAATCCACTATAAACTAAATATTAAAAGTAACTAAATATATACATATATTTTAGTATACCAGAAAATCCCATAGATTTGTATGTAGAATTTTAAAAGATGTGAGAACAATGGAAAGGTGGTGCTGGTGATGAGGTTACAATGCTGATTTACAGTAAAGGAAATTGATGCAAAAAAATGAAGGAACTTGCATGACGGATGGAGTAAAGGTATGCTGTCATTAAGGGAAGAAAAGTAAAATATTGTGTTGGAAGGTTTTTGTGGTAAGTTAAATAAAGGAATGTCTAACCATGCAGGGTTACCAGTTCTTATTTAAGGGCTGATTTAAGGCAGTAGATTGTGTAAGAAATGGGATATTAATTAGTTAAATTATCTGGCTGTATTTGGAGCATGTTGTCTTTGGATTCTGGTGTTGTAGGCAGTAGCTTATTCACTTTTTTATTTTTGTATGAAGTTACATAAAGCTGTATCATGAGATCTGCTGGAGCTAATGTTTTTAAGTGGGTGGTAATTTTGCTTCCTGCTGGGGTTATGGCATTTATGTAGTTGTCATCTAGCTGTGTCATGACGGATGTTGCAACCAAAGCTTACATGCATGTAATGTAGATCATTTTAATTGAGAGCTGCTCTGTGATAAGTGCATAGAAGTAAATTTGCCTGATTTCAATTTTGGTATAGTAGTAGTTTTGGGGAATGTGATGGCATATTCCTGGCCTCCCCCCCCCAAAATACATCTCACAACCTTGGCGATTCATAATGTTGACTAAATGAAAACAGACTACGCCAACACAATCCCATTTGCAAACATTATGCATCATATATCTACCTAAATTCAGTTAGACGTTACATAGCTCATTTAAGTCTTGCTGCTTTTCAACCTGTAATGTGTTCTTACAATTCACATTGTTTTCCTATGTAGTCGGCTCTTACTCTTTTTCTAAAGATCTCAATTTCAGTTTTATCTTTACTATATTCACTGCTTGTAGTGTAGTTGGTTTTGATTTTGATTTCCATTTTCTAGTAATTGTTTTTTTGGCAGCCACCATAATTAGACACAGCAAGGCGTTACCATGTGTAGTCATTTCCAAAGACCTTCTGTGTTAGCCTGTACTTCAGAGAAGTAGATGCCAAACAGAAGAGGACCCATGACTGAACCCTGTGATACTCCACTTGTCACTGGTCTGAAGTCTGATTTGGAGTCTGCTACTTTCACAGTGTGGGTTCTGTCAGTAATAGGCATGTTTACCTAGTTTAGTGAGCTTATCTATAATTCCAGAGTGGGGGATGGTGTCGAACGCCTTGGCTGGATCTAGGTAGGCTGTGTGAATCACCTTACCCTCATCTATGGCTTTGGTGACTACTTCTTCAAAGAAGTCTATCAGGTTTAGGAGACATGATCTGCCTTTTACAAACCCAAACTGTGTGGTGTCCAGAGTTTGGAGATCTCCTATGTCTTTGTTTATGAGTTCCATGATGATCCGTTCCATGGCCTTGCAGACGAGGCTCATCAGGCTAATGGGGTGGTAGTTCCCTGGGTCTGTTGTGGTCAGGAAATCCTTCTACGTGGCACACTATCACAAAAGGTTTCTCATCCTGAAAGAGGTCATTGTTTCCCACTACTCATGACTCATTAGATCCATTATAGAGTACAACGCCCCTTTTGGTATGTACCTCACAAGACGTCTACAACAACTGGAAAGGCTGCAAAAATACCTCACAAAGAGGATTACTGGCCTCAAACAGATGCCTTACGCAGACGGTCTCTAAAAACTCCAGCTTTACTCCATCGGCTATTTCAAACCCAGAGCTGTTGGAAATGTTCCACTTAAAGAAATACCAATCACTCCAAGCTACATGCTCTAGGGACCTAAAGCTTGTCACCTCAAACTGAACATGCTGGAGGGAAAGAGTCCGGTCCCAGTGACTTCCCATACTGTGGAACAGACTACCTATCTTCTCATTAGCACTCTTCAAGAAAAATCTTGATTGGATGGGTAATAGGTAATTCACCCCGGGGTTCAATTTTGTGGTTCTGCTTGACAGGGGCACAGGAAAATAACTTTCTTGGTTGTCGAAAGCAAGCGAAGCAGATCAGGCTTGTTAAGCTTATGGGGTGGTAATTTCCAGGGTCTGTAGAAGCACTGCCTTTGTGAAGTGGGACCACAGTTGCCGTACGCCACTCCTTGGGCACGTATCCTGTGGTAAGGCTAAGATTAAACAGCAGCCTTATGTGCGTGTTTAGTTCCTCATTGAGTTCGTGTAGCACACAGCTGGGGACACCATCCGGTCCCATGGATGCTGTGTTCTTAGCTTTAGACAGAGCAGTTTTCACTTGCGCATTTGAGATGCTGGGGAGGCTACACTCCGCTGGGATAGATGTTCTTCATCTCACATTGCTGCAGTCCTTACATATGGGTTGTCCGCTGTCCTCGGTCGGCCCGAATACCAAAGTATTAGGCTGACGTCGGTCAAGGCGCTTAAAACTGACATCAGGACGTCAGGGTACAAAAGTGCATGACCGACGTCATTTCCTCAGTCTTTTTTGCCGCATGGTCCGATGCAGAAGCAGCGTTGCAAGTGCCGTTCGGCGTTCTGAAATTTTTCGAATTCGGAGTTTCAGACCGAATCCAAGTTGGCTAAGTACCCCGTTGGGGATTATTTTGGTTTTTCTTGCCTCAGTGTTTTACCGGATGTCAGAAAAGTGAATAACTGTATTTCTTGTGGGAAACAGATACCGCATAGGGATTATCATTCTTTGTGTATTCCTTGTTTGGGGCCTGAGCACGACGTTGTTGGGTGTCGCTTTTGTGCTAGGTTCAATAAACGCACTATTAAGCGAAGGTTAGATTGTGCTAGGCTGGTCTTTGGGGAGCGGTGCAATTATAATATGCCGTCGGATTCTCCGGCGCCCGCTTCTACCAAGAAGCGCAAAGACAAAGCAGTTAAACCCAGGCAAGATGAGTCGTCCGTTCCGGACGCCGGTTCTTTAGAGGCTTCAGTGGAACCGGTGGTTCCAACGGAGACTACTCTGGAGTCTCAGGGGGAGACTTTGATTTTGCAGGAGGTAGTCTCTCAGGAGGCAGGTCAGGCTGAAGGGGCTTCTCAAGTTACTGTACTCCCCTCCCTTCCTAGGGTGGTTAGGCCTTCTCCTTCGGTTTCCAAGGCTTCTCCCAGAGGCAGGCCAGTTTTAGCTCCTGTTGGGGTCACTCCTAGTTCAGCAGGGTCTGTGCCTAAGAAGCACATGCTTAAAATGGCAGAAGATTTGATTACTCTGATTAGAGGTTCTATGCCCCCTCCTGATAAGAGGCCCAGGGTGGAGCCAGAGTTGGGAAGTTTTGAACAGGCTTCGGATGTTTCAGAGTCTTGACTGAAGACTTGCAGGAGTACTCTCCTTATTCTGATTCTGATGCAGATGATTCCACTCCTTCTGCTTCTCCTCCAGAGGATTTTTCTTTTTCAGAGACACTTCATTCTATGAGGGAACATTTTAAGTGGGAAGGTCAGGACTTCTCTGATTGTAGGAAAAGGCTTAGGGAGTTTTTGCTGTTACCCCAGCATAGGCCTTTGGCTATACCCCCTGTTCTGGATGTTGTGGAAGATGTGTTTGCAGAGGCTTCACTTAATCCTGATTCTCTGCCGCCTGCTCCTGTTAAGCGGATAGGTATTACAGGGTGCCTGAGGCTCACAAATATCTTTATAAGAGTCCTAGGGCGGACCCAGAAACTATTAGTCAGGGACCTAAGGGTGTCAAGGCCTCTATTGTAAAAAATCTGGTTCCTCTAGATAAAGAAGCCAGAGCTTTGGATAGATGGGGAAAGAAGGTCTATACATCTTCTACCTTAGCTATGAGGGCTTTGAATTGCCAGTTTCATATGTTGAAATATCAAAACTTTCTTCTTTCTCAATTGAAGTCTAAGGTGGATGCTCTGGCGGAAGGCATTGAGTGTAAAGAATTGCAAGATTTGGTGCATGTCTCTGAACAGGTGGGTAAGCATTCATTACAGTGTGGTTTTGATGCTGTGCAGGCCTCTTCTAGGGTGGCTGCCACTGGCTCAGTTCTTCGCAGGCACGCCTGGTTGAAGGATCAGAATTTATCTGACCATGTTAAGACAAGGATTTTGGATGCTCCTTTGCAGTCTGATTTGTTGTTTGGTTCACCTGTGGAGTCAGTCTTGAAGAAAATGGAAGACAAGGCTAAGTCTATGCAGACTGTTAAAGATTTTTTGCAAGTTCAGCCTCCGAAGTTTAGTAGGAATTGGCCTGCTAAGGGGTGGACGTATCCTTCTTATGATTCTCAGTCTAGGGGTAGATCTAGACGTGGTAGGGGCAGAGCTCTGAGTTCTTTCAGGCCTAGAACAGGGAGTTCCCCTGCACAATCTTCGGGTGAGGGCAGGGGCCAGTCCTTTCGTAAACAGGCCCAATGACCTACTTGTTCAGCTGCCAGATCCTTCTTGCCTGGCAGCACCTTTGGGAGGAAGGTTAGCACTCTTCAAGGAAAATTGGATGTTGGTTACCCAAGACAAATGGGTATTGGATATCATACACCAGGGTTACAAGTTTTATTTCCATACCTTGCCTCCTTTCAAAGGCATGCCGGACGTTCCTCCTCAGCAAAGACTAGAGGCTCGCAAACAAATTTCTCTACTACTTCAAATAGGGGCCATACAACCGGTTCCTCTGCCAGAAGTGGGCCTAGGATTTTATTCTCGCCTGTTTCTAGTACCAAAGAAAGGAAACACGTGGAGACCAATTTTGGATTTATCCATCCTAAACACATATCTGGACATTCCCAAGTTCAAGATGTTAACGTTACAACAGCTTTTACCTCTGCTGGGCAAAGATCACTGGGTGGTGACCCTGGATCTCAAGGAGGCTTACCTTCATGTTCCTATCAGGCCCAGTTGCAGGAAGTATCTGCGTTTTCGGGCTGGGACTTCACATTATCAGTTCTCTGCATTGCCCTTTGGCTTATCTACTGCGCCCAGAGTGTTCACGAAGGTTCTGGCTCCAGTGGTAGCTTTTTTCAGGCTAAGAGGAATACAGATCTATCCTTATTTGGACGATTGCCTGATACTGGCCCAAGGAAAGGACGAACTTCTTCATCATTTACAGTATGTGATGGCAGTGTTAAGATGCCTGGGGTATTCTGTGAACGAAATAAAGTCCAGTCTAGTACCCTCTCAGGACATGTGCTTTCTGGGTGTGAGACTGAATACAGCATCCCAGATGGCCTTTTGACCCCGGACAAACAAAAGAATCTTTCTCTTTACTTCCATCAGTTGTCTCATCAGTCCAGGCTGACTGCAAAGACAGTCCTTCAAGCCTTGGGGTTCATGGCATCTTGTATTCTGGTACTTCCCAATGCCAAACTGCATATGAGGAAGCTACAATGGTATCTCAAGAATGTATGGACACAGCACTGCCAAGATTTGGACACTGTCATTCAAATAATACCTTGCATTCAAAAGGAATTTTTGTGGTGGGCTCAGGAATGTCACCTAAACAAGGGACTCTCTGTGACCCGGCCAGAGGCGAGTCAGATTTTAACGACAGGTGCCTCAGACAAAGCTTGGGGAGCTCATCTAAATGGAAAATGGGTACAAGACACGTGGCCTGCCAGACTTCAACATCTACATATCAACTTGAAGGAGATGTTAGCAGTCCAATTTGCATTGATAGCTTTCAAGGATTTACTTCTTCCAGGGCAGGTGTTGATTCAAACAGACAACACAACTGTCATGTGGTACATCAACAAGCAAGGGGAACGATTCTTATCCTCTATGCAGACAAGCAATGATTTTGTGGGAGACTGCTCTCAGTTTACAGCTAAATCTTCAGGCAAGGTTTCTGCCAGGAGCACAGAACTCCTTAGCAGATGTGTTGAGCAGACAAATTATGGATCCCCACGAGTGGAAATTGGATCCTCATGTATTTCAGAGATTGACAGTGTTATGGGGAACTCCAGACATAGATCTGTTCGCTTCTCCACTAAATTACCAGCTGCCAAAGTTTTGCACAAAAAGGTTTCATCCCTCGGCTTGGAAAGTGGATGCTCTCTCATTCAATTGGAGCAATCTTCACGTGTATGCCTTTCCACCTCTGCCTCTCCTCCCAAAGGTACTGCTGAAGGTCAGACAGGACAAGCCAAACATGATTTTAATAGCTCCAGATTGGCCTCGACAGCACTGGTACCCATTACTGAGAAGTCTGGTACAGGAGCCTCCATGGCCTTTGCCTTGATTCCTCACCTGCTGTCTCAGGAGAACAGTCATTTACTCAATGTCAAACTTCATTCTCTACATCTGACAGCCTGGCATATTCTGTTTTAAACCCTGGAGGGTCTCAGCTTCCACAACAAGTTTTGAATGTTATTTTGGAGGCCAGAAGGCCTAGTACAAGGAAAGTTTACGCAGATAAATGGAGGAGATTTTTATTTTGGAGTACTGCAAAGGATTTTGATGTTTCTAAACCTAATTTAAGTGTTACGCTTCAATACCTTACTGAGTTATTGGACAAAGATTTGTCCTTCTCCTCTATAAAGGTTCATGCTGCAGCAATTTCTGCTCACTATGACTGTGATCCACCATTATTTTCTCAGCCTTTGTTTAAGCAATTCCTTAGAGGGCAAAAATATAAGACCCTACGTAGAGCTCCTACTCCTGCTTGGGATCTCAATTTTGTGTTGGAGAAACTCACTCTACAACCTTTTGAGCCTGCAGCATCGGCAGAGTTGAAATATTTATCTTGGAAGACTGCTTTTTTGTTGGCCATTACCTCTGCAAGAAGGGTTTCTGAATTACAGGCCCTTATGGCAGTTGAGCCTTTCTTAATTTTCCACAAGGACAGGGTGTCTTTGCGTACTAACCCTTCTTTTATGCCTAAAGTGGTTTCTAGTGTGGCTTTAAACCAAACTATTCATTTGCCTACTTTTTATGCAAACCCCCAAAATAAAGGGGAAAGGATTTTGCACACTTTGGATATACACAGACAGTTGCGATATTATTTGAGCAGAACTGAAGGGTTCAGGCAGTCTCAGCAGTTGTTTGTTTCTTTTGCTTTGGGTTCTCAGGGCAAACCTGTTTCAAAACAAACTATTTCTAAGTGGATTGGGTTTTGTATTGCTTTCTGTTATTCCCATCATGGTAAGGAGATTCCAGCTGGGATTAGGCCTCATTCCACTAGGGCTACTGCCACTTCTACAGCCTTTTTAAGGGGGGTGGCTACTAAAGATATTTTGGAAGCAGCTACTTGGAGTTCAGTGCATACTTTCTCTAAGCATTACCACCTTCCACTTTACTCTACTCTAAATCTAGGGCTGGATTTGCAACTGCAATTTTGCAAGGCATGTTGGCAGCTCCTAATTCCTTATAGTTTTGCCATCCTCCCTTACCTCTGCTTTGGGATTCTACCCATATGTAAGGACTGCAGCAATGTGAGATGAAGAACATAGTACAGTTTTGTACCTACCATAAATGTAGATGTTCGAAGATCCACATTGCTGCAGTCCAATTTACCCTCCCTCCTTCCCCTCTGTTGTTGAAGGTGGTGGTGTGGTTTGTGTTGTACATAGTGTAAATATGGTTAGTGCACGGGTGGTTAGTTAGGTTTTGCTGGTTTTTGGCTTTGGCCTTTCTTGTTAGGGCCTTCTGACATCTGGGGCAAGAAAAGACTGAGGAAATGACGTCGGTCATGCGCTTTTGTACCCTGACGTCCTGATGTCAGTTTTAAGCGCCTTGACCGACGTCAGCCTAATACTTTGGTATTCGGGCCGACCGAGGACAGCGGACTACCCATATGTAAGGACTGCAGCAATGTGGATCTTCGAACATCTACATTGATGGTAGGTACAAAACTGTACTTTATCTCTCCTTTTGGGGGGGGTGAAGTTTGCACTGAACTCCAGTTTGAATGTGCTGCAACATTCGATCACTTATACATACTGTTGTGTTCAAGCCCTTATGCTGCATTTCATTTTATGGGGTGCTGGCAGGAATATGTTAAGGACAGTATCACTGATATTACAGCTTCTAGTAACAGGTAAACAAAAGGATAACAAAATATTTACTGCAACTTGCTAAGAAAGAGCAAACCTACAGGTAGCCAGTTAAGTGAATAAAACCAAAAAGCCAGAGAATCATGGAAATTATTTACGACAGGGAAAAAAATCGTAATTGCATCTGATAACAGGTTATGTTACATTTCAATATGTTCATTTTATTCAGTAGTAGTGTAGTAACAGCGATGTTTTGAAACACAGAAATGTATTACTTGTATACTCTGCATGGCAAATGATACTTAGGTGGTGTATCGCTTGCATACCTCTCTTGTATTTGCACCAGATACCGCTAGTGTGCAGTGCGGGAATAAACTTATTAAAAATTACCCTCGTATCAGAGGTGGCAGTGCAACATATTGATAGTGGCTTAACCTGAGAGTAGCTTTAAGCAAGCCCCATGTGAAACCTGAACAAGCACTTAGAATTCAGTGTAGCTTCCACACCGTAAGTCTGAAGATGAATTCACATACATGAACAGGAGTAGCTGCATATTCATGGCTAAAGGTATATGGGCAAGGCAGGTGGTTACTACACTGCAAAACTGGTATGTAATGGTGGATAATTAAAGCCATAGCACCAATTCAACTGTAGTCTGGCAAATATTTAGTAAGGGGTTTAGTCCAAGCACAAATATTTCAACAGTGATTCTTTGCAGTGTCATCCATTATCTGATTCAGGGTAAATTAACCTTGATGTCCTTTATTAAAAAAAATATTATTTTGTGAGAAGTGACTTCTGGACACACGAAAAAAGAAGGGGAAAATATAGCAATGTTTGTATGTACAAAGACAAATCCAGGGACACTGCAAAAGGTTTTTTTGCAAACCAACCAGTGCAGTAAAAAAAATATGTAGGCAAACACTGAATACCAACACACTTTGCACATGTAAATCATTTTTAGCAAGGTGGAAGCATGAAGTGATACCTTAGACACTTACACTAATAAAGATCTAAACTGGTTTAATATTTTAAAAGTTTTATTTAGCTCCCTGGTGCAAGATCTTACAGAAGTTGCTACATAAACTAGATGCTAATGCAGTCAAGTAAGGCCATGGCTACAGTGCAGCAAAAAAAAATGTCCCCAGTAACAAAAGAAATGCTAGAGCAAAGATTGAATTACATGAGTCAAGCACCCTGCTGAGATCTGCCAGTCAATGAAATTACCAAGTCAAATTACCCTCAGGACTTTGACAGCTAGGGAAGCTAGGTGTTGCGGGGGAGGGAAGAAGTAAAAAGACTGGAATTCATTGTCTCACAAATTAGTGCCATTTCAACTAAATTAGAAAAAAAGGCATCAGTAAACAGCACTTTGTGTGTGTTCTGTGACATTTGCACTGTTTCAGTTTTAAGTAGTAATTCAGCAGCAGGGAATGTTACTTTAACTGTTCTGTTTTACTCAGAACTTTGTACGCATGCAACATCTATGAAATGACAAGAGCTTTAGGCAAATGGAGGCCTGCATGATGTAACATTTGTGACCAAAACAATGACTTGTGGGATACTGAGTGGCAACCTGATTTATCCAAACCACGTCAATATGCTGTACTCCAGGTGGTCAGAGTCTGTAATTACATATAAAAATATTTAAAATCCTGTAAATAATCCCAGAGTGCTGTTAAAGTGTAGGAAACATCATGCCATGATGTTTTAAACATGTTTTTTGAGTCTGTGGGTGCAGTACTCCTTTAAAACCAAAAATTATGTACATCAGTCTACAGTTCAAGGCCCCATGCCTAAGAAACAGATGCTTAAGATGGCTGGGTTGGGAGGGTGGCTTAATGGTTAAGGTGTTTGCCTTACAAACACAAGGTGCAGGGTTTGAGTCTCACAAGGGATAACTGGCTAGGCTTAAAATGGCTCGCAAGGGCAGTTAGCTTAGTATGAATCTATGATTCTATGATTCTATGATTCTGAAGATTTGAATACGCTATTCAGGGGTTCCCATCCCCCTCCAGATAAAAGGCCAAGGCAAGAGGAGGATTATGCTTCCTCTGACCAGGTTTCAATTTCCTCAGATTCTTCTGAGGAACCGGATTACTCTTTTCCCCCTTATGAAGACTCTGATGCTGAAGACTCTATTCCCTCAGCATCTCCCCCTGAAGACTACTCCTTTGGGGAAACTTTACATACCATGAGGGAACATTTCCACTGGGAAGGCCAGGACTACTCTGATTCTAAGAAAAGGCTCCAAGAGTTCCTTTTACTACTCCAGCACAGACCACTTGCTATCCCTCCAGTTTTAGATATTGTGGATGATGTTTACTTGGAGTCTAGTCTAAATCCAGACTCTCTACCTCCTGCTCCAGCCAAACCAGACAGATACTACAGAGTACCTGACTCTCACAAATTCCTTTATAAAAGCCCTGTGGCTGACCCAGAAACAATTTCCCAGGGTCCCAAGGGGGCTAAAGCTTCTATGGCTAAAAATCCTGTGCCCTCTGAAAGGGATTCCAGGGCCCTAGATAGATGGGGAAAGAAAATATACACCTTAGCAACTCTGGCTATGAGAGCATTAAATTGTCAGTTTCACATGCTGAAATATCAGCAGTTCCTAATGTCTCAATTAAAACAAAAACTAAGCACACATACTGAACAGTCTGAATTCAAGGAAATGCAGGATCTGTTGCATGCAGCTGAACAGGTGGGCAAACATACTTTGCAATGTGGATTTGATTCATTGGAAGCTTCCTGTAGAGTAGCTGTTACTGGGTCTGTCATACGTAGACATGCTTGGTTAAAAGAACAAACCCTACCTGATAATGTTGAAGCAAAATTATTGGATGCACCTTTACAGCAGGATGTATTATTTGGTGTCAAAGCAGAAAAGGTTTTAAAGAAAATGGAGGATAAGGCAAAGTCTATGCAGACGGTCAAGGATTTTTTTACAGGTACAACCCCCTCGTTTCAGCAGAAATTGGCCAACAAAAAACTGGTCCTTTCCAGCTTTTGACAGATCATAGAGGGGCAAATACAGACGCTCAAGGGGCAGAGGTCAGTCACAAGGCCCTTACAAACCTCGCCAATGGGGTACTGCTACCCAGAAAGGAGGAGAAGACAGACCCCAAGCTAGCAGAAGACAAACACAATGACTCAATCCTCAAACTACCAAGCAGATCTCTCCTGGCAGCTGCCTTGTGAGGAAAATTAGCATTTTTTGCAGACAACTGGCGCATCATCACAAAAGACAAATGGGTCCTAAACATTGTCTCACAAGGATACAGATTCCACTTTCATACCTTGCCAAGGATAAAAGGAATGTCAAACCTGCCACCAAATCACTGGGCAGAGGCACAAAAACAAATTACAGCTCTCATGGACATGAGAGCCATTCAACAGGTACCTACACAGGAGCAAGGACAAGGATTTTACTCAACACTCTTTCTAGTCCCCAGAAAAGACAAAGCATGGAGACCCATTCTGGATCTTTCAATTCTGAACACCTATCTGCAAGTACCAAAATTCAAGATGCTAACACTACAGCAGCTTCTTCCCATGCTGGGCAAGAATGCTTGGCTAGTAACGTTGGACCGCAAGGAGGCATACCTGCATGTCCCTATCAGACAAAATTGAATCTGGGAATCTTGAGGCAATGTTACAACTGCCTCATGTACACAGACAGCCCTCTCCTCCTCCCAACAAATTTCAACACGTGAGAGATGCAACCATATAGCCAAACTGGAGGCTAAGCTCTCTCAACTCAGTACTGGCGTAACCAGTCAGGAGGAGAAAGAAACCACACTCACTACGATTCCAGTCTCACATAGACCTACCACGACAGCAAACCAAACACATAAACACACAAAAACATACTCGGAGGCTCTAAATAAAAATCTGCCTAAGCAGCAGAGACCTCCAAAGCAGACACCCAAGCAACCGCTACCCCAAAACAAAACACGTGCAACACATAGCTCACAAAGCCAGTGTGCTGAACAGTCACAGCCCTTAAGGCTAAACAACACACCTGATACACTTGTAATAGGTGACTCTATTGTCAGGCACACTGCCGTCCCACTCACCAGGCTGAACAAGGAGAAGGTCACGGTGAGCTACCTGTCGGGCGCTAGGATCTGCCACATGACAAGCACTCGGGTCACTCCAAGGCAAGTACAAATATGACTCGGTCATTGTCCATGCTGGTGTGAATGACCCGAGACATACCTCCCTGGAGTACATGAAAAGAGACATAGAGAAGCTCTCTGAGCATGTAGCCCAGGCCGGTATGACCCTGACCTTGAGTAGCATCTTACCCTCCCCAAGAATGATGCCACAATAAGAAGACAAGATGATCAATTTCAACAATTGGTTTAAGTATTGGTGTCATTCAAAGGGGATCCATTGCCTGTAAGCCTGGGATGATATGCTCGACAAGCCACGATGCTTCGCTAGGGACAGCTTGCACCTGTCACCCCTGGGCTTTCGGATATTGGCAAAGGCTCTTGCTTCCCCCATAGTGCCTTTTTTAGGCAAGGCTCAAAAGACAAACCCACCTCCATAGGTATCACAAGGGATAAGAAACTAAGAGTAATGCTACTCAACGCCAGAAGTCTAAACCTCAAGATGCACGCACTCGAAACTCTCCTTAGCATGGAGAACATCGATATCTGTGCAGTAACAGAAACCTGGTTCAAGGCTCCCGAGAGCACCCCAGCACTACCAGGTTATACCTCATACCATGCTTTTCAGCCCCAAAACTTGGACCAAACCACAAAAGGAGGGGGAGTATCAATATTCGTCAAAGATACCAACACCTCCAGGTTGGTGGCACAGCACGAAGCATCAGAGACTATCCATGTGCAACTAACAGTGGGTAAAACTGCCTTCCAGTTTATAGCCTGCTACAGACCACCCTCCCAAACCCAGGAACCCCACTCAGCCTTCCTGAGAACACTGGAAAATATGAAGGTCTCTCCAAACACCATTATACTGGGCGACTTCAACTACCCAAACATAGACTAGGAGCGTTACTCTAGCTCCAACACCCTAGCCCAAAGGTTCCTAGAATTTATAAACTCAAATGCTATGGAACAACTTGTTACCACTCCCACAAGAGGGGAAAACATACTGGACCTGATCATCACCAACATATGGGGACTCTATGCTCCATACCAGAAGTGTATCCCTCACTGGTAAGATCAGACCATAAACTAATCTCACTGGATATTCACATCCTGACCCCACCCCCTGCCCAGAAAACCACAGTGAAAAACTTCTCTAAAGCAAATTTTACACTCCTCAAAACCGAGGTGGAATCCTTCAAAGCCCCCAAGCCTGTGGAAAATACGGCCCAGACCGCAGAATCCTTTATAAACGCATTCTATGAACACCTTCAGGAATGCATGGATCATGCAATTCCAAATAAAACCAAGACCCAATCCTCCAAAGGCAGACGTCCTGTCTGGTGGACCTCAGCCATAAACAAACTATACAATAGAAGGAGGAAGCTACTACATGATAGAGAAAAATCCCAAAAAGGGAAGGCATCTCTGATCAGTATTAGCAAAAAACTACGGGCACTCATAAAATCGTCTAAGGCCAGGTTCGAGAGAAAAATTGCACAGGACACTAAGGATAATCACAAGGCTTTCTTTAGTTATGTTAGGAACCTGGGTGGGAATTCCCAGATATGCTCAGAATTAGTCCAAAATGACAAAAAATACATCTAACCCACAGACATTGCCAACATCCTAGCTGACAGGTTCAGCGCAGACTTCTCCCCCCACCCCCTCCCTACCAAAAGGGAAAATATCTATCCCAGCAGAGTGCTGCCCCCCTGACATCTCAGGTGCTCAGGTAAGAGCCACCCTCTCCAAAGCAAAAAACACAGCATCAATGGGACCAGACGGTGTCCCAGGCTGCGTCCTACATGAACTCCAAGAAGAGCTAAACCCAAACATAAAACCACTGTTCAATCTCAGCCTTACTACAGGATATGTACCCAAAGAGTGGCGTACAGCAACATTGGTCCCTCTCCACAAAGGTGGTGCCTCAACGGATCCTGGAAACTATCGCCGCATAAGCCTGGCTAGCTTGGTCTGCAAAGCTATGGAAAGGATCATCATGGACCGCATAAATAAAGATATTGGGGACCTACAGACACTGGATCCTACCCAGTTTGACTTTGTTAAGGGCAGATCCTGCCTCTTAAACCTGGTCGATTTCTTTGAAACAGTCACCAAGGCCATTGACGAGGGGAAGTTGGTCCACACATCCTACCTGGACCTCGCAAAAGCCTTCGATACATTACCCCACTCGGGCATTATAGATGAGCTCACCAGCTTAAATATAAACCCCTATGTCACTAGATGGGTTGCAAACTGGCTCAAGGACAGAACCCACATGGTTAGAATTGCTGGAGCCATGTCAGACTTCAAACCAGTTACAAGTGGCGTCCCACAAGGCTCAGTCCTGGGACCTCTCTTGTTCGGTATATATTTCTCAGAGGTACAGGCCAACACGGAAGGACTGTGGCTGACCAAGTTCGCAGATGACTTCAAACTGGGCGCCATAATAGACTCTCCAGCTGACACAAGCATCCTCCAAAAGGGCCTCATAGAAACAGACAACTGGTGCCAGAGCCATGGCCTCAAGCTAAACGCCAAAAAGTGTATAGTCATCCCCTTTGGCAAAAACAAAGTGCCCACAAATTACCACATAGGTGGTAATCCGTTAAGTACAAAAGAAGTAATTTGGGTCCTGGGAACCCAAGTTGATAGCAACCTCTCATTTTACAACCACGTTGCCAAAGTGGTTAGAAAAACATTTTATATAGCCCACCTAATCATGAAGGGATTCACATCTAGATTAGGGGAGGTCATCGTGCCTCTTTACTCATCCCTCATCAGGCCCATAATTGAGTACAATGCCCCTTTTGGGATGTACCTTACCATACACCTGCAGCAACTGGAAAGACCCCAAAAGTACCTCACCAAGAGGATCAAAGGGCTCAAACAGATGCCATATGCTGCCCGGTTAAAGAAAGTCCAGCTCTACTCAGTGGCATACCGCCTGCTCAGAGGCGATGCCATGTCCAACCCAGAATTAATGGACATGCTGCACCTCAGAAAATCCAAATCCCATCGAGCTACGCGCTCAAGAGACTTGAACCTCAGCACTGAAATAAATAGGACATGCTGGAGGGACAGATTCATAACCCAGAGGCTCCCTTCACTCTGGAATAAAATCCCAGTCCAGGTTAGGTAGAGTCCCTCATTGACTCTCTTCAAGAGGAATCTTGATGAGTGGATGGGAGATCATAGGTTTACCCCTGGTATCACTTCTGTGTCACTGTTAGACAGAGGAGAAAGAGAAAAAGGGCATAGCAAAATTAATTTAAACTGGGTGGCGAAAGCCAAACACACTCTGGCTAGGCTTATAAATGCCCTAGGGCAGATAGCCTAGTATGAACCTATGAACTTATAAGATACCTCCGCTTCATTGCAGGTTCAACTCATTATCAGTTCTCTGCACTGCCGTTTGGCTTATCTACTGCCCCCAGGGTCTTCACAAAATTCCTGGCACCAGTTATTGCATACTGCAGACAAAGAGGAATTCAAATATACCCATACCTGGACGACTGCTTTATTCAAGCAGAAAGCAAGGACATTCTTTTAAAACATCTGGCATTTGTCAAACATCTTCTAAGTTGCATAGAGTACACCAGTAAACGAAAAGAAATCAAAACTAGTGCCCTCACAAAATGTAATATTCCTGGGTGCCAGCTTGAATACAACTGCCCAGATGGCTTATCTCACGCCAGACAAGCAACAACAGCTGACTCAATATTTCAAAATAATGGCAACAAAGACCCAACTCCCTGCAAGAAAAATTTCTGCAGGCCTTGGTATTCATGGCATCTTGCATACTACTAATAGCATTTGCAAAACTGCATATGAGGAAATTACGATAGTACCTGAAAAGCGTATGGACTCAGCACAGCCACAGCTTGGAAACAATGATACCACTCATTCCCTGCCTTCAACAGGAGTTTCTATGGTGGGCACAGGCATGTCGCCTCAACAAGGGTCAGCCTTTCACCTTACCCATAGCCAGGCAAACTATGACAACAGATGCCTCGGACTGTGCCTGGGAAGCACACATGGCAGGACAGTGCATTCAGGGCAAATGGACTACAGATCAAAGGCATCTGCATATCAATCAAAAAGAAATGCTAGCAGTACAGAATGCCCTAACAGCTTTCAAGGATGTCTTACACCCAGGACAACTAATAATAAAGACGGACAATATCACTGTAATGTGGTACATAAGCAAGGGGGCACACATTCATACCCTCTATGCAGGCAAGCAATGACCTTGTGGAACACAGCACTGTCTTACCATTTTCAATTGCAAGCACAATTCCTGCCAGGAAAGAAAAACACATTGGCAGATGACCTAAGCAGAAACATCATGGATCCACAAGTATTTGCAATGATAGCTGAAAAATGGGGACGCCCAGACATAGATCTGTTTGCCAGCCCCCAAAACTACCAACTTCAAAATATTTGCACAAGGACATTCCATCCACAAGCTTGGAAAGTGGACGCCCTCTCATTCATTTGGAAAACATTAACAGTGTATGCCTTTCCTCCACTGCCTCTTCTAGCAAAGGTACTGCTGAAAGTCAGATTAGAGAGGCCACTAATGATACTTATTGCACCAGACTGGCCACGCCAGCATTGGTATCCAATTCCAAGGAACATGGCCCACGGCCCACCATGGATTTTACCACAAATTCCTCGCCTGCTCACCTAGCGAGACAATCCGATTTTACACAGCCAGCTGAAGACTTTAAACCTGGCTCCGTGGCAAATTACCTAAACAACCAGCCAACACTTCTGTCCAAAGCTGTTATGGATGTCATTCTGGAGGCCAAGAGACCCAGCACCAGGAAAACCTATTCAGACAAATGGAAAAGATTTTTCGCCTGGAACCAGGCTAAAGGCCAAAATCCGAAAAAGACCAGAAAGGGAAGCGTGTTACCAAGAGCGCAGAGAAGGTGGTGCTTCGAGTATAATCCACAAACCAGGCTGAGGAAGGCAAGCAATCCTTGGTTAAAAAACAAGCAGGTGATGCTTCTCAGAGTATAATCCACAAACCAGGCTAAGAAGAAACGAGCAATACTTTTATTTAGAACCAAATAACGTAAAACGCTACAAAAGCGTTTTTCGTTCAGCACAGTGTCTGAACTTCTTCAGACAAACACCAGCGCTCCCAACGGCTTGTGTTTAAATAATACATTAATTATGATGTCATTAATTTCTGATTTAATTAAACAAATTGGTTTAACTTAATTGGAAAGCCAAGCTCTATCTCTTAAATGTACAAACCTGATACCACAGTACATTTAAAATGTTTGACTGTTCTCCATTACACTTTGCATTTCAAATACGAACCAACAGTAAAAACAATAATAGTAACAGATTCCTATATCATATAAAATCCTGAAAGTACATCTAATCTACATGAAGCTTCAGAAGTTTGTTCAACAAGATAAACAACTATTTCATTTCCATATGATTTTCTATCTCACTAACAAAAATTATCATCAAGTCAAACTGATGATTTCTCTAATATAAATATTAGTTTAAAATCTTTAAAAGTATATGAGAGAATATGTATAAATAAAAACCTATAACATATATATTTATTACAAATGGTAAATTCTATTAATTCTACCCTACTTATCTGCATTCTCATTAAATCATGACCTCACCTATAATGTTGGCATTTCTAACTAATGTTTATACAATTTTGCTTAAAAAAGATATAAATAATCAAAGTAGTAAGAATAAAAATAAAATGATAATAAATACAAGAGTAAATATTAAAAGGTAGAATAAGTTTTAATTGTTAAAACTCTTAGTTTGTTTACCTAAGTAAACTTCTAAGTTTCAGTATGCAAGTAATAGAGCATACTTCATTTAGCCCTGGGTCCCTACAAGCCATTAAATGTAGTTGCCAGCTTAACTCTTTCTTTTCAAGTTGTAACCTTAACAAGTTTTCATTTGCCATATTCAAGGCGTCCATCTGGACTTGATCAATGACCATAAATTTAAATGTATGACTTGTATTTGATATACAGTGTCTCGCAAAGGCATTCTCCTCTTTACTTTTCTTAATGGCATAAATGTGCTCGTACACTCTATCTCTGAGACGTCTGTCCATTTTCCCTATATAGAATGACGGACACTGTTCACACTGGGCTAAATATACTACCCTCTTACTATTGCAATTAAAGGTGTTTTTAATATTGTAGGTTTCTTTCCTGATGGTGAATTTGTCCCCTGTCGCTATGTGGACACAGTACTTACATGATCCACATTTGTTGGTGCCCCCCTTCCCTTTGTTTACTTTCAGTTTCCTTTCTAATAGTTCTTTCATATTTGTACCTCTCCTATATGTGATAATAGGACTGAAATTAAGGATTTGTGTCACCTCTTTGTCTAGTGATAAACAAGACCAATATTTTCTCACTATTTTACAAATTTCGGGTGCTTCAGGGCAGAAGGTGAATACAAATGCTGTAGTAAAATTTCTATTGTTTTCTGTTATAACAATAGAAGACGTCTCTAAGTCATTAGTATTATTCACCCTCATACTATGTGCTTGGTTATCAACTTGGTCTATGGAATCAGTTACAGATCGTGTTTTCAAAATAGCCTTGTAAATTCCTTCTCTCCTTTTCATAGTGACTTCTTTAAAAATTCCTTCCAAAAATGTGTTAGGGTAACCCCTGTGTGAAAACATCAAGTGTAGGTTTTCACATTCAGTGTCAAAATCCTCGTCCAAAGTGGTCATTTTAGCTGCCCTCACAAGTTGCCCCTTCACCACAGATTTCTTTTGGTGAAGGGGGTGTAGGCTAAAAAAATGGAGGTAAGTGTTAGAGAAGGTACTTTTTCTATGGATTCTTGAGATATATCCTCCTAGGGGTCTTATTGAGTTCAATGTCAAGAAAACATATAGTGGTTTTTTGAAAGTTCATAGTGAACTTTAAAAACTTTGTGGTAGAATTGAAATACTCGACTAGTTCCTCTGCTTCTTTTTCTTGTCCCTTAAATAATATAAAGATATCATCCAAATATCTTCTGTACATACAAAGATTGGTATTACAAGTCCTATTCAAGACATGAGTGGTCTCCCAGTGGGCCAAGACTAAGTTCGCAAAACTTGTGCCCACCGGTGACCCCATTGCTACACCAATTCTTTGTCGGAAGAAATTGTCTTCAAAGGTAACAAAATTGTTTAAGATAATGTCTAATAATTGTTCTACCAGGTTACATTCATCACTTGTAGCTCCTTTTAACCCAATAAATTCAACTACACATTGAATACCTAAATCTTGCGGAATCCTTGAGTATAATTCACACACATCTATGGTCAAAAAATTGAGGGAAATGTCAAATACTATATTTTGGATATCTTCCAAAAAGGACCATGAATCTCTCAAAATGTGGTCCAGATTGTCTACATATTTTTTAAGTATCGAGTCTACCAGTTTTGCACAAGGATAAGTAATTGACTGCCTTGCATCTACCAACATTCGAAAAGGTGGATTTTCCAAGTTTTTGTGAAGCTTGGGGATGCCAAATATTTTTGGGGTCCTGGGGGCTAACATAGTTAAATAATCTTTTTGTTCGGTACTAATGAGTCCAATAATGAACAAGTCGTTGATGAACAATTTGATGTTATGATGTGCTTGGTTTAATTCGTTCCTACTAACAGCCTCATAAGTGTCCTTACTAGCTGTGTCAGCATTATTCAAGAATAGTCCACATTGTGTACAACAGCAAGCCCCCCCTCCTTTATCAGGTTTCATGAGCCTTATAGGGAGTTGTCTGAGTAATGACAAAAGGTTGCTAGGTTGCTCTCTTCTTTTGTAATATTGTTAGAGTTACATTTTCTTGAATGTTTCCTAATTATTTCTCTAAACTCATTTTCGCACAACTGTTCATACAAACATAGCAAAACATTTTGTGGTGGATTAAAACTACTAGCTACACGTAAATCATTAGTTGGAACATTCGAATTCCCAAACATGATATTTAAATTGAGCTTACGGATAAACAGTTTAAAGTCAATTAACAATTCAACTATGTTACAGTTGTTAGTGGGCACGAATGTGAGACCTTTGGCAAAAAGTTCAACCAGCACCTTGTCAATACAACATTCAGTGTAGTTGTATATCTTAAAATCCCCGTCTTCGTTGGTCACTATCTCAAAAAGGGTCAATCCCACTGTTTGTTGGTACTGTGGGTGTTGTATTGTCTCTTCTGTCCGGGTGGTACATTCGGTTTCCAATTGCCCCCCCTCCCCCCTCTGTAGTTTTTTTGTATTTGTTGTTGTTGGTCATCCAATTGCCACTCAGTATTATCTGTTAGGTCGTGGTTTGGATTTAGGTCACCCGTCTCCTCTGATGCATAGTCATTTTCCATGGTTTCAAAGTCCAAATCTGGATTTTGAGCATTTCCAGTATGTCCCTTAGTGGTGTTTCCTGTAAACTGACCCCGTGGATGGTCTCGGGTTTTACTTTGGTTGAAAGCAATTTTAGGTTTCCTGGTCCCGTTAGATAGACCGAGGGTCTGGGGAAAGCTAAACCTTCCCTATATGCCTTTAGATCTCTGTCCAGTTTTTTAATCTTTGTAGCTTTCAGTTTTACCATTTGCTGTGCAATACTGGATAGAGATCTATTAAATTCATATTCATACCGGAAAAAATCCAGATCTTCTTTGATTTCCTTTTCCAAAACTTTTGTTTCAGCTGTTAAAGTCACTAAGGCAATTTGATAATGTTTAGTCATGCATTGTAAAATTTCCAGTCCATGTTTATTATACAGTCCAGTCAATTCATTAAAGAAGTCTGACCCAAATTCTAAACCGTTTGGGTATGAGAATAGCCTAAGACCTTTAGGTACTATTCTCTCTTTTATGCATTTATTCAGGTAGTTTAACTCTAACTGAGATTTCTTAATTTTAAATAATTTTGCATCAAACAGTTTGAGTTTTTCTACAAGGGTAGACTTACTTGAATTATCAGTTGTACTTGGTGTAACACTTTGTGGACCATCCAGATTCAGTTCTTCGTTAAGCCAATTCCCAGGATCGAAATTGTCAGTTGGCAGTCTCAAATTACCCAAACTAGGTTCTCCTACTAGTCCACTTGATGGTGGTATTCCTTTTCCTCGAGGTATCCCATGTTGTTGAGTCAAATTTCGATCAACAGTAGGTAAATTACTGTTAATAGTTGAATTTTGGCTCAATAAACTCACGCTTTCAACTTTTTCAGTTAAACGATCCAGGCGTGAGTTTGAGTTCCAATAGTTGCGTTAGGTTGCCTTGAGAAGGAGAATCTCCTTCTGACGAATTATCCATCCTTAGTGCGCAGTAACCAGCCTTCCGTGACAAACTGAGAACCAAAACAAGCTGCAGCACACTACGAAAAAGACCAGAAAGAGAAGCGTGTTACCAAGAGCGCAGAGAAGCTGGTGCTTCTTCGAGTATAATCCACAAACCAGGCTGAGGAAGGCAAGCAATCCTTGGTTGAAAAACAAGCAGGTGATGCTTCTCAGAGTATAATCCACAAAGCAGGCTAAGAAAAAACGAGCAATGCTTTTATTTAGAACCAAATAACGTAAAACGCTACAAAAGCGTTTTTCTTTCAGCACAGTGTCTGAACTTCAGACAAACACCAGCGCTCCCAACGGCTTGTGTTTCAATAATACATTAATTATGATGTCATTAATTTCTGATTTAATTAAACAAATTGGTTTAACTTAATTGGAAAGCCAAGCTCTATCTCTTAAATGTACAAACCTGAAAACACAGTACATTTAAAATGTTTGACTGTTCTCCATTACACTTTGCATTTCAAATACGAACCAACAGTAAAAACAATAATAGTAACAGATTCCTATATCATATAAAATCCTGAAAGTACATCTAATCTACATGAAGCTTCAGAAGTTTGTTCAACAAGATAAACAACTATTTCATTTCCATATGATTTTCTATCTCACTAACAAAAATTATTATCAAGTCAAACTGATGATTTCTCTAATATAAATATTAGTTTAAAATCTTTAAAAGTATATATGAGTGAATATGTATAAATAAAAACCTGTAACATATATATTTATTACAAATGGTCTTTTTCGTAGTGTGCTGCAGCTTGTTTTGGTTAAAGGCCAAAATCCCCTTGATCCAAACATTCCTCAGATTCTACAATATTTAACTGAGATGTTGCACAAAGGACTTTCCTTTTCATCTGTTAAGATCCACGCCTCAGCAATTTCAGCACATTACAGCACGGATCCTTCTTTATTCTCACATCCACTCCTAAGACAGTACCTCAGAGGGGCTAAGAACATAAGACTGCCCAGGAGAGCACCAACACCTACTTGGTATCTCAACTTTGTTCTGGAAAATCTTACACTGCCGCCCTTTGAACCAGCTTTTTCAGCTGATTTAAAATTTCTTTCATGGAAAACTGCCCTGCTACTAGCAATAACCTCAGCTAGAAGAGTCTCAGAACTACAGGCACTAATGGCAGTGGAGCCTTTCCTCATTTTTCATCGACAGAGTCTCTCTACGAACTAGCCCTTCCTTTATGCCAAAGGTGGTATCCAGTGTGGCCCTAAACCAAACCATTCATTTGCCCTCCTTTTTCCCAAATCCCCAGAACAAAGGAGAAAAACTCCTGCACTCTTTGGACATTCACAGGCAATTACGTTACTACTTGGATAAAACTAAGGCTTTCAGAAAATCTGACCAGCTCTTTTTAGCCTATGCTGCAGGATCGCAAGGAAAAGCTATCTCAAAACAGACCATTTCTAAATGGATAGGGCATTGCATACGTTTCTGCTACATGCATCATGGGAAACCGGTACCTGCTAACATTAGGTCCCACTCCACCAGGGCTACAGCTACATCAGCAGCCTTTTTCAGGGGAGTGCCAACCAAGGATATTCTGGAAGCTGCAACTTTGGAATTCAGTGCACACCTTCACCAAACACTATCACTTAACCTCTATATTCTAAGACTAGAGCTGGTTTTGCCACTGCAGTTTTGCAGGGCCTACTTGCTTCTTCTAACCCTGTTTAACTCCACCACCCATCCTTAGCTTTGGGATTCAACCCAAGTGTGATGACTGCAGCAGGGTAACACGATGAACATAGTACAGTTTTGTACCTACCATAAATGTAGATGTTCGAGTGTTCACCCTGCTGCAGTCCAGGTTACCCTCCCTCCATCCCCTCTGAACTAGCCGAACTTATCTATACCACTCTATCCTATACAACCTCTGTGGTGTATTTGCTTGTGCCTGAAGGTATTGCTTTATTTTTATATAGCTATATATATATATATATATATATATATATATATATATATATATATATTGCCTACCTATTGGGGGCACCTGACATCTGGGGCAAGAAAAACTGAAGAAAATGGTGTCGGATGCCTCTTGTATACCCCTGGCGCACTGACGTCAGGGAAGAAGCGACAGCAACTGACGCCGGACCAAGACTTTGGAACTCAGGCTGACTGCGGGACCGCCTGATGGCAGGATAACCCAAGTGTGATGACTGCAGCAGGGTGAACACTCGAACATCTACATTTATGGTAGGTACAAAACTGTACTTTCTGCAGGGCCTCATAGCCACTCCTAATCCTATTTAGACCCAGCCGCCCTGCCTCAGCTTTGGGATTCAACCCAAGTGTAATGACTGCAACAGTGAAACACGATGAACATAGTACAGTTGTGTACCTACCATAAATGTAGATGTTTGAGTGTATTCACTGTTGCAGTCCAGGTTACCCACCCTCCATCCCCCTTTTCTTTGCTGGGACTTATCTATTCTTCTGTATCCTAAACAACCTATGTGGTGTATTTGCTTGTAGATGAAGGTATTGTTTTTATTTCACTGTATGTTTTTTATAAGCATTATGTATTGCCTACCTTCTTGGGGGCACCTGACATCTGGGGCAAGAAAAACTGAAGAAAATTGCATTGGCTGCATCTTGTTTACCCCTGGCGCACTGACGTCAGGGAAGAGGCGACAGCAACCGACGCCGGACCAGAACTTTGGAATTCAGGCCGACTGCGGGTAGCCTGCCAGCAGGATAACCCAAGTGTAATGACTGCAACAGTTAATACACTCGAACATCTACATTTATGGTAGGTACACAACTGTACTTTTCTGAATATAAAGACATGCAGCCCTTGTCTGCTTATGAGGATTCAGAAGCAGGGGAATCCATACCTTCTGCCTCTCCTCCAGAGGATTTTTCATTTGGTGAAACCCTACATACCTTAAGGGAGCATTTCCAGTGGGGGTGTCAGGACTATCCTCAGTCCAAAAAGAGACTCTGGGAATTCTTAGATTTACCACAGCACGCCATTCCTCCTGTCCTGGATGTTGTGGATGATGTATTTATGGAATCTAGTTTAACCCCTGACATGCTTCCACCTGCACCCAGGAAGCCTGACCAGTATTACAGAGTCCCCGACTCACACAAATTGCTTTTCAAAAATCCTACCCAGAGGTCATCTCCCAAGGACCTAAATGAAAAAAAGCAACCACAGCTAAGAATCCCACCCCTTTGGACAGGGATTCCTGAGCTTTAGGCAAATGGAGTAAAAAAGGATACACCTCTGCAACTCTTGCCATTAGAGCACTAAAATGTCAGTTCCACATGCTGAAATGCCAGCAACATACTATGGAACTTCTTAAACAAAAAATATCTACCTTTCCGGCTTGTGCAGAAAATAAAGAATTACAGAAGCTTATGCATTCTGCCATCCAAGTTACTAAACACACCTTGCAATGTGGCTTTGACACCCTAGAAGCATCCTGCAGGGTAGCAGTCACAGGATCTGTACTTAGAAGGCATGCTTGGCTTAACGAACAGATCTTGCCAGACCATGTCAAATCAAAACTATTGGATGCACCAAGGCAGAAGAGGTCTTAAAAAAGATGGAAGAAAAAGCTAAATCTATGCAGACAGTTAGACTTCTTACAGGTCCAGCCTCCGAGGTTGAGTAGGCATTGCCCCTCCAAACACTGGTCCTTTCCGGCCCCCTCAAGACCAGCTCAGACAAGACCTAGGGGAAGCAGACCCCCCCAGACAGCAGTCCCTGGGAATGCAGAGATCTAAGCAATGGAGTTCCTCCACTTCAAAAACAGGGAGTGCGAAGCCACCCCCTTATGGAAAGAACTCACAATGACTGTACACCTCCACCCATTACTGCCCACCTGCTTGTGCCCCTAGGAGGAAAACTCTGCTTCCATGCCAAAAACTGGGCCTCTATCACCAAGGACTGATGGGTCCTCAACATAGTGTCCCAGGGATACAAATTTTATTTCAACACTATGCCAACCCCAAAAGGGTTCCCAGATCTTCCCCCAAGCCATTGGGCAGAGGCACAAAGCCAAGTCCATTCCTTGCTCTCCATGAGGGTAATACAGCCTGTTCCTGCAGACCAGATAGGCCAAGGTTTTTGTTCCAGACTGTTCCTGGTACCCCAGTAAAAAGCGCACCTGGCCCCAATCCTCTATCTGCTCTAAACACCTTCCTGTTGATACCAAAATTCAAAATGCTCACACTCCATCAGTTTCTTCCTGTGCTATCCAAATATGCTTGGTTAGCCACCCTAGACCTAAAAGAGGCCCATCTGTCCATCCCAATCAGGGATTCCTGCAGGAAATGTCTACGTTTCAGGGCAGGATCTATGCACTTTCAGTTCTCTGCTCTTCCCTTTGGCTTATCCACTGCTTTCAGAGTTTTCACAAAATGCCTGTCTCCAGCCATTGCTTTTTACAGACAAAGAAATATTCAGATTTACCCCTACCTAGATGACTGCCTGATTCAGGCAGTCAGGAAAAGCTGTTACAGCACCTGACCTTTGTAAAGGACCTTCTGACCTCCCTGGGGTATACTATAAACGAAAAGAAATCCAAACTAGTGCCCACTCAAAAAAAAGTATGCCTTGGCGCAAGCCTGGTCACAGCATCCCAAATGGCATTCCGTACTCCAGAAAAACAAGCCTGACAGGCTACTTCTCTCAACTAGCCACCAGAACCCATTTATCCAGAAGGAAAAATCCTGCAAGCTCTAGGGTTCATGGCATCCTGCATTCTACTCATTCCATATGCCAGACTGCATATGAGGAAACTTCAGTGGTACCTAAAATGCCTTTGTTGTCAACACTCTCAGGACCTGGAAACTATCATACCTGTTTTACCCTGTCTAAGGAAAGATTTTCTTTGGTGGGCAGCAGCATGCAACCACAACAAGGGTCTTCCCTTCTCACAACCGCACGCCACCCAGACCCTAACCACAGATGCATCAGATTATGCCTGGGGTGCACACCTGGATGGCAGGTGCATTTAGAGCCATTGGAGCCCAAACCAAGTACATCTGCACATCAACCAAAAGGAGATGCTAGCTGTTCAGGATGCTCTGGCAGCTTTCAGACCCCTATTCTCCCTAGGGCCTCAACTGATCAAAACAGACCATGCCACATTGATGTGGTACATCAACAAGCAGGGAGGAACTCGATACTATCCCCTCTGCAGGCTCACCATGACCCTTTGGCACACGGCTTCAGCCGTGCATATTCACCTGCAAGCACAATTCCTGCCACTCCCAAAACTCTCTGGAAGATGACCTAAGCAGAAACCTCCTAGACCCGCACGAGTTGCAGCTAGACCACAGCACCTTCAACCTTGTAACCTAGAAATGGGGCACCCCAAAGGTGGACCTCTTTGCCTTCCACAACAATCACCAGCTCAGCAAATTCTGCACCAGGGAACCGCACAGCAAGGCTTGAAAAGTATATGCCCTATCCTTCCAATGGGTAAACCTCTCGATATATGCATTTCTCCCTCTACCTCTACTTTCAAGGGTTCTACTCAAAATAAGGGAGGAAAAACCAAGAGCAGTCTTGATTGCCCCAGACTGGTCATGCCAGCACTGGTACCCACTGCTATGCAGTCTGTCACCCCTGCCACCATGGCACCTACCTCTGATCCCAACTCTCCTGACCCAGAAGAATGGAGAATTCATACATCCACAATTGCAGACCCTGAACCTGGCAGCCTGGCTTATTCCCTGACCTCTCCTCCATTTGCCAGTCTAAGCAAGCAAGGCCTGGATGTTATACATGAGGCCTGACGCCCCAGCACTAGAAAATCCTGTGCTGACAAGTGGAAAAGGTACTGCACCTGGATCCAGGCTAAAGGAGCTGAAACAGCACAGCCCTCCCTATTTGTCATCCTGGATTACCTAGCAGACCTGCTGCACAGGGGCCTATCCTTCTCTTCTATTAACATTTATGCCTTTACTATCTTTGCTCATTACTGCACAAAGCCACCTCTCTTTTCTCACCCTCTCATCAAACAGTTCCTAAGAAGGGATAATAATTTAAGGCCACCCAGAAGAGCTGCTACTCCAGCTTGGGACCTTAACTTTGTGTTGGAAAAACTCACACTTACCCCCATTTGAGCCTGCAGCTTCAGCAGACTTAAACTTCCTCTCCGCTAGAAGAGTTTCAGAGCTACAAGCACTCATGGCTCTGGAGCCCTTCATCATTTTTCATGCTGACAGGGTCTCCCTCAGGACTAACCCAACTGTCATGCCTAACGTAGTGTCCAGTGTGGCTCTCAACCAGTCTGTTTATTTGCCCACCTTTTTCCCTAACCCACAAACAAGGGGGAAAGGATTCTGGATTCTCTAGATGAGCACAGACAGCTCAGATTCTACCTGGATAGGACTAAATCATTTAGAAAAACTGACCAATTGCTAGTCAGCTTTGGAGCGGGGGCAGAGGGCAAAGCCAGATCCAAACAAATAATCTCCAAATTGATAGCACACTGTATCCATTTCTGCTACAAATATCACCGGAAACCTCCCCCTAAGGGGGTCAGGACACACACCACCAGGGCAACCTCCACCTCTGCAGCTTTTCTCAGAGGGGTCCCTACCAGGGACATCCTAGAGGCTGCAACATGGAGTTCTATTCATAACTTCACCAATCATTACCACCTGCCTATCCTCTCCAAATCCAGGGCAGGCTTTGCAACCACAGTCTTGCGGTGCATCCTACCCAGTCCCCAGTCTTCTTGACTGCCTCCACTCTTTTCTGCAGCTTTGAGGATCAACCCAAGTGTGATGACTGCAACAGTGAAACACGAAGAACATAGTATAGTTGTGTACACTTAGCATGAATGTAGATGCTGGCATGTATTCACTGTTGCAGTCCTGGTTTCCCACCCTCCATCCCCCTTGTCTCTCTCTCTCTCCCCCTCACTCCTTACAGGGATTTTTGGTATTTACTACTGGTGGTGGTGATCTTCGTGTTTCACTGTTGCAGTCATCACATTTGGGTTATCTGCTTGCAGTAGCCCTCAGTCGGCCTGATTACAAAGTCTTGGGTCCTGCATCGGTTGCTGTCCCTTCTTCCATGACGTCAGGTAGTCAGGGGTATAAAACATGCAGCCGACGCCATTACATCAGTCTTTCTTGCCGTGCAGTCCCCGAAGCAGAAGTAGTTCGTAAGTGCTGGTCGGCCGACTCCTGAAATTTTTGTTTTCGGGTTTCAGAACCAAAGTCTTCAACTAAAGCTAAGTACCCCGTTGGGGAAACTTTTTCGTGATGTTCTTCGTGTTTCACTGTTGCAGTCATTACATTTGGGTAATCTGCTGGCAGGTTGCCCTCAGTCGGCCTGAATTCCAAATTCTTGGGTCCTCCGTCGATTGCTGTCTCCTCTTCCATGACGTCAGGTTGTCAGGGTAATAAAACATGCAGCCGATGCCATTTTCTTCCATCTTTCTTGCCGCACGGTGCCCGAAGCAGAAGCATTTCGCAAGAGCCGGTTGGCCGGCTACTGAAATATTTGAGTTTGAGTTTCAGAACTGAAGTCTACTGGGACAGTCAAGACTTCTCAGAATCAAAAAAAAGAGGCTCAGGGATTTCCTTCTTCTCCCTCAGGACTTGCCTTTAGCCATTCCCCCTGTTTTAGACATTGTTGATGATGTGTTTTCGGAGTCAAGCTTGACCCCTGACTCCTTACCTCCAGCTCCCAGTAAGCCTGACAGATATTACATGGTCCCTGACTCACATAAATTTTTATTTAGAAACCCTGCTGCTGATCCTGAAACTATTTCACAGGGTCCAAAGGGAGTTAAGGCCTCAACAGCAAAAAATCCTACCCCCTCTGACAGAGATTCAAGGGCACTGGACAGATGGGGAAAAAAGGTTTATACATCTGCAACCTTGGCAATCAGGGCCTTAAACTGTCAATTTGATATGCTTAAGTACCAACAACATGTTATGGGATTGCTGAAACAGAAAATGATGTTGATTTCAGAATGTGCAGAAAATAAGGAATTGCAGGAATTATTGCATGCAGCTGAACAAGTTGGAAAGCATACTTTGCAATGTGGTTTTGATTCCTTAGAGGCCTCCTGCAGGGCAGTTACTGGATCTGTGATTAGGAGGCATGCCTGGTTGAAGGAACAAAATTTACCTAATCATGTTAAAGCTAAATTGCTAGATGCACTTTTACAGCACGATTCTCTGTTTGGTATTAAGGCAGAAGAGGTTTTAAAGAAAATGGAAGACAAAGCTAAGTCTATGCAAACTGTTAAAGACTTCTTACAAGTGCAGCCACCAAGATTCAGTAGACACTGGCCTACAAATAATTGGTCCTTTCCTGTGTCAGACAGAGCTCAAAGGGGCAAATCCAGATGCCCTAAGGGTTCCAGATACCAGCCGCAAGATTCATACAGGTCAAAGCAATGAGGCACTTCCACCTCCAAATCTGGAGGAGATAAAGCGCAAACCTACAGAAAGCAATCCCAGTGACTTCCCTCTGCCTACACCAAGCACTTATCTTTTGGCAGCACCCATAGGGGGAAAATTAGCACTTTTTGCCAAAATTGGCAGTTAATAACCCAGGACAAGTGGGTACTAAACATCGTATCACAGGGATACAGATTCAATTTCCACACTCTGCCAGTGGCAAATGGTTTGCCAGATCTGCCAAAAAATCAATGGGCAGAGGCACAGAAACAGGTTATGTCCCTGATGGATATGGGGGCCATTCAGACAGTACCAGAACAGGAAAAAGGACAAGGTTTTTACTCAACTGTTCTTGTTACCCAGAAAGGACAAGGCCTGGCGGCCAATACTGGATTTATCAATTTTGAACACATAACTGGACATTCCAAAATTCAAAATGCTGACTTTGCAGCAGCTTCTGCCCATGCTAGTTAAGAATGCTTGGCTGGTGACTTTAGACCTAAAAAAGGCATACCTGCATGTCCCAATAAGACAATCGTGCAGAAGATACCTCAGATTCAAGGATGGCTTAATGCATTACCAATTCTCTGCACTGCCATTTGACTTATCTACTGTGCCCATGGTCTTTACAAAGTGCCTGGCGCCAGTAATTGCATTTTGCAGACAAAGAAGTATACAAATATATCCTTACTTGGACGACTGTCTCATTCAAGCAGAGAACAAGGACACTCTTCTTCTATACCTGGCATTTGTGAAAAGGCTTCAGACATGCCTAGGGTACACAATAAATGAAAAGAAATCGCAACTGGTACCCTCTCAGAAAATAACATTCCTGGGTGCAAGCTTGAATACAACTGCCCAGATGGCTTACCTCGCGCCAGACAAGCAAAGGCAACTGACAGCTTACTTCAAACTGATAGCAACAAAAACCCAGTCTTCTGCAAGACAAATTCTGCAGGCTCTGGGCTTCATGGCATCCTGCATCCTTCTGATTCCATATGCAAGACTGCATAAGAGGAAACTTCAGTGGTACCTAAAAAGTTTATGGAGTCAACATTGTCACAGTCTGGAAACAATGATTCCTCTCATTCCCTGCGTATAACAGGAGTTTCTATGGTGGGCAAAGGCATGTCACCAAAACATGGGGCGGGCCTTCACGCTACCCCCTGCCAGCCAAACCTTAACAGATGCATCAGATTATGCCTGGGGGGCCCACATGGCAGGAAGATGCATTCAGGGCATATGGACCCCAAAACAAATGCATCTACATATCAATCAAAAAGAGATGCTAGCTGTTCAAAATGCCCTGACAGCCTTCAAGGACTTACTTCATCCAGGACAACTACTGATAAAGACGGGCAACACCACGGTCATGTGGTATATAAACAAGCAGGGGGGCAGGCAGTCATACCTCCTTTGTAGATTAGCGATGGCACTGTGGGACACAGCTTTGACTTACCAAATACATCTTCAAGCTCAATTCCTGCCAGGAAAACAAAATACTCTGGCAGACGATTTAAGCAGAAACATTATGGACCTTCACGAGTGGAAACTAGATCCACAAGTCTTCGGCATGATAACAAAGAAATGAGGAAGCCCGGACATAGATCTATTTGCCTCTCCTCAAAATTATCAATTGAAAAGATTCTGCACAAGGACTTATCACAGACAAGCATGGAAAGTGGACGCCCTATCCTTCAGTTGGAAAAACCTATCAGTTTACGCCTTTCTTCCTCTGCCTCTTCTTCCCAAGGTCCTACTAAAAGTCAGACAAGAGAAACCAAAGATGATACTAATTGCCCCGGACTCACCCCGCCAATACTGGTACCCAATCCTAAGGAACTTGTCTCAATACCCAGCTTGGACCTTACCTCAAAGACCTCAACTACTGTCCCAGCAAAGCAATCAGATCCTGCACAATCAACTCCAGACACTGAACCTGGCAGCATGGCTGATCATGTAGGCATACAAACAACACCTCTCAGTAAAGCTGTGATGGATGTTATTTTGGAAGCCAGAAGGCCTAGTACTAGAAAATCTTCTGCTGATAAATGGAAGGGATTCTGTGCTTGGAATGAAGCACAATGAACTGATACAGCAGAACCAAATATTCCTCAGATATTACAATACTTGACTGAGATGCTTGACAAAGGCCTATCTTTCTCATCATTTAAAATCCATGCCTCTGCCATTTCTGCTCATTACAATACAAAGCCAACAATCTTTTCTCATCCTTTACTAAAGCAGTATCTTAGAGGAGCCAAAAATTTAAGGCCTCCTAGACAATCACCAGTACCTGCATGGGACCTCAATTATGTGTTGGAGAAGCTCACCTTTCCTCCATTTGAACCAGCTGCTACTGCTGATATAAAGTTCTCATCATGGAAAACAGCTCTGCTACTAGCAATTACTTCAGCAAGAAGAGTCTCAGAGCTGCAGGCCCTCTTGGGTGTGGAGCCTTTTATCATATTTTACATAGACTGGGTGTCTCTGAGGACAAATCCTTCATTTATGCCTAAGGTGGTTTCCAGTGTAGATCTTAACCAAACTATTCATCTGCCAACCTTTTATCCAAATCTGCAGAACAAGGGGGAGTGAATTCTGCATTCCTTGGACGTACACAGACAGCTAAGATTCTGCTTGAGCAGGACTAAAGCTCTAAGAAAAACTGAGCAATTACTAGTGTCATATGCTGCAGGATCAGAAGGAAAGGCTATTTCAAAGCAGATTATTTCATAGTGGATAAGCCACTGCATTAATTTCTGCTACTTACACCATGGCAAACCTGTGCCCAAGGGCATTAGGTCTCATTCCACCACAGCTGCAGCTACTTCAGCAGCCTTTCTCAGAGGAGTACCAACCAAGGACATTCTAGAGGCTGCTACTTGGAGTTCTGTGCACACCTTTACAAAGCATTATCATTTGCCTCTCTACTCTAAGTCTAGGGCAGGCTTTGCCACTGCAGTTCTGCAGGGCTTTATAGCCACACCTAATGCTGTTTAGCTCCAGCCTCCCATCCATAGCATTGGGATTCTACCCAAATGTAATGACTGCAACAGTGAATACACTCGAACATCGACATTTATGGTAAGTGTACGCAACTGTACTTTTCTATTTGGATAGAACCAAAATTTTGAGGAAGTCTGACAAATTTTTAATTTCCTTTTCTAAGTCCAAGTTGGATAAACCAGTTTCTAAGGTTACTCTGGCTCATTGGATTACTAGTTGTATTAAACTTGCTTATTCCACAGAGGGTATCACCTTATGTTGCATTAAGGCCCATTTTACTAGGTCTGTTTCCACCTCTTCAGCTTTATGGTCGAAACTTCCCCTTGATGAAATATCTGCAGCCGCTACTTCGTCAAACCATCATAATTGTATATCGCATTATTAACTAGACATTATTTCCAGGAACAGAGCCTTCTTTGGTTCTGCTGTGCTCTGGAGTATCCTTCCTTGAGGGCCTTCCAAGTTCTTCTATAGCTGGGGACACTGTCCCACAGGTTGAAGAGCAAGTGAAGGTAACACTATCAGATAAAGAAGCTATGTACTCAGCATAATGTTCCGTGTTGTTGCCTCTCATTTGCTCTTCAACCTTCCCTCTCTCCCTCCATCCCTCTGCATGTTGAAGGACCTAATGGAAAAATTTTGATAAATACTTCATTACTCTTCGAGCTCCTGAAGTATTCCTTTATGACTTGTCCTGTTGTCTTTAGGTGATTTCTTTCTGCTTGTATGATAATATGATTATGCAATATAACATGGTGCAGCAAACTCGAGCTGAGGGATTTGAAGGAGGTGGAGCATTATGGGTAGGGGAGGAGCTCAGATGTTGGAGCCTGGAGCTTTGGTATGTGGCCGAGCTGATCCGAGACTCACGGGTTGAAGAGCAAATGAGAGTCAACAACACAGATGGAAGGTTATGGTGAGCACATAACTTCTTTTATGATATTTATCTAGCTATAATTTTCACATTTTTCTAAATATATCAACCAAGTACCACTGACAGAACTCATTAGGCTGATATGAAAGCTCCGAGCTAGGTGAATAAAATGCTGCTGACAGCTTGTGTGTAACTTGAGTGGTTGCTGAGATATTGCAAGTTGTTTACAAATGTAATAATATTTACTGTATTTACTGTGATTTAAGACCACCACTGTAAAAGTGGTTTGAGCTGAAGAATTTGCCATTTATACTTCTTTTATAACTCCTACACTTCCTGAGATGTGAACATTTGTTTGAAATGTGAGGACATAATTTGATTTTGTCAAAAAGCTTAGTCTCTGCCCATTGGAAGTTACAGTGCAAACGTCCTGGGGTCCATTGGAGTGAATGAGTTAAGGGTGATGCATTGTTTCTCATTTCTAGGGGATGGGGTAATGAAACTGTGCAGATAGAGTTGTTTATAGCTGGGATGGTGGAGCAGTTTTTCTTATTTGCTTCTGCCACCAGTGGAAGTCACTATTTAAGCTGTGCTAGTAGAATGCCTTTATCTGAACTAGGAGAGAATTTATTTTCTTCCATATTTGTTCTAGGTGAAAGTGAAAGTTCAGGGCAGGATCAAGCCATATAACAAGGCATTTGAAGGAGGTAGTAACACATCTTGAAATTTCAGGTTTTAGAACAGCAAGGAATGTTATCAGCTGTGACTGCTGTAGTTAGACATGTTGACTGTAGTACTCTTGAAATTTTACTTTGGGAATGCCATCTTCCTTAAATCTTAGGAACATCAGAATGTTAATGTCTTAAGAAAAGTGCAGTGCACAGGCTTTGTCTTTAGCAGAAAGTTGTGTTAACTCTAGTCTGACTTTTAGCAAAAAAGTTTCTTTATCTCAGCCTCTGCAGATGAAGCTGTGAGATAAGAGTCAAGTAAGACTTTCCTTGGCTCTTTGTACAGAGAGAAAAAAATGTCTTAGTCCGCATTCAGGGTGTCATTTTCTATGGGAAAGGTTAATGTAGTAGTAAACCATTAAATGTATCCATTTCCCTTATCACTTTTGTTGCAATGCATTTTCATCATCTGTGACTTTCCTCCCCCTAAGGACTAATCCAGGCGGTCTTGTTTCCCCTGCAAGACACACAAACTTGGTGCATGAAACAATCTTGTGCGTCCTTAATTGTCATGTACCTTATTCACTTATTGCTTTCTCAACACTGCAGGACCTACCTTGACAATGGTTAAGGATGGGAAAGTTATTGATAGGTATGGGGAAAACGGGTATACTTCTGCAACTTGATTTTCAAAATTTGGAGTTGCCAGGCTGTGTTAGTTTGTTCTAACAAACTGTGAAATAATGAGGAATGTTTTACCCGCAGTTTCTTCTTGTGAAGAAGAGTCTGCTTTCAGTAACTTGGTTTCTTCTATTGCACAGGTGCTGCTCATTGTTTTTAGTGCTTCTGTGACCCTGTTGATCCTTTTTCCACCACTGTTGCTGTTTTAAGGAGGTTTGCATGATTAATTTCTCAGAACCTTCCAGATTGTGGTAAAAATGAAATTTTTATTTTTTTCCCTTGGATAGAGATTGTCTTTGGCCTTTCTGCTGTAGAGATGGTCGAACGTATGGTGGAAGGGGCAAGATGATTCACCGCATCTCTAAGATTTTTCCCCTTTCCTTTTCCAAATTCTGCAAGGGATTTTCTATCTCTTCATCCAATTTTGCAAAAAAAGCAGATTAAGCAATGTAAACAAATTCAAGTAAACAGATGTTTAAGAAATGGCAAAGGGAAGCTAAGTACCCCATTGGGGAAACTTTTTCTTGCTCTTACCGATGTCAGTAAAAGTTAGTTGCATTTGTTGTGGAAAGCAAATACCTCATAAAGATTTTCATTCGTACTGTATTCCTTGCCTAGGCCTTGACCACGACGTACCTTGCTGACGGTTTTGTGCCTTATTTAACCAACGAATTATACGTCATCTGTATAGTTACACATCTAAATATTTCGGTGCTCGGTTCAGTTATCCAGATATGTCATTGGTAAGCCATCCAACTACTGACATTCCGAAAAAAACGCAAAGATAAAAGACAGAGACAGGCCGCCTAGGTCCAAAGCTGCCGACGTCGCTTCTCCTAAGCCAGTCACCAGTTTGCCGGTACTCAGTGAGGCGCTTTCGCAGCCCCTGATACCTGCTACTTCTGATTCGCAGGCCTCTACTGAGACCCATTTTGAGTCCGGTATGCCGCGAGAGGCTTCAGTTGTGGAACCTGCGGATATCTCTACCTTGGATGGGTCCGGAGCCGCTGTGCAGGCACCAGCTCCTGAGGGTGACTTGCATATTAAACTGACGCCACCTTCTTCTTTAAGGCCTAAAGCTCAAACCATGCCTAGAAAACTGACGCCCAGGCCGCATGCTCAGGCCTGTATGCCTAAAAAACAAATAAGAATGGCTGAAGACCTTATGACTTGAATCGGGGGAAGCCAACCATCCCCTTCTAAGAGACCTAGGACTGAATTTGCTTATGAATCTTCTGACCAAGATTCTGAAATTTCTCTTTCTTCTGATGACCTGGATTTACCCTTATCTGCTTATGACAATTGTGATGCAGAGGACTCTATTCCCTCTGTATCCCCTCCAGAGGATTTGTCTTTTGGTGAAACCTTGCGTACTCTTAGGGAGCATTTCCGCTGGGAAAGCCAGGATTACTCTGATTCAAAAAAGAGGCTTAGGGACTTCTTACTACTGTCCCAGCACAGGCCTTTAGTTATATCTTTTGTACTAGACATTGTTGATGATGCCTTTTCGGAATCTAGCTTGGCCCCTAATTCTTGGCCTCCCTGCTCCCAGAAAACCTGATAGATGTTACAGGGTCCCTGACTCTCACAAGTTCCTTTTTAAAAATCCTACTGCGGATCCAGAGACCATTTCACAGGGACCCAAGGGCATTAAAGCTACTATTGCCAAAAATCCTACCCCCTCTGATAGAGACTCCAGGGCGCTGGGTAGATGGGGTAAGAATGTATACACTTCTGCAACTTTAGCCATTAGGGCCTTAAACTGCCAGTTTCATATGTTAAAGTATCAGCAGCATGTTACTGGATTGCTTAAACAGAAAATGACGTTGATTCCGGATTGTGCTGAAAATAAGGATTTACAGGAATTACTGCATTCAGCTGAACAAGTTGGAAAACATACTTTGTAATTTGGTTTTGATTCACTTAAGGCATCTTGCAGGGCTGCTATAACTGGGGTTTGTACTTAGAAGGCATGCTTGGCTCAAGGAGCAATCCCTGCCAGATCATGTTAAAGTGAAATTACTGGATGCTCCCTTAAACAAGGACTGCCTGTTTGGCAACAAGGCAGAAGAAGTTCTTAAAAAGATGGAGGAAAAAGCTAAATTTATGCAAACTGTAAAAGATTTTTTACAAGTATAACCACCAAGGTTTAGTAGGCATTGGCCTTCCAAGAACTGGTCCTTTCCTGCCTCCTCCAGACCTTCTCAGTCTAAACCCAGATCCAGCAGAGCTCCCAGGCTTCAGTCTCAGGGTACGCACAGGACTAAGCAGTGTGTGTGTGTGTGGGGGGGTTCCACTTCCAAATCTGAGAATAATAAAACTCTTCCCTATGGTAAACAGTGTAAATGACTTATTTTTAAAACTTCCAAGCACTTCTCAACTGACTGCCCCTTTGGGGGGAAAGATTGCTCTTCATGCAAAGAACTGGGAACTCATTACCCAGGACAAATGGGTTTTAAATATAATGTCCCAGGGATACATATTTCACTTCCACACATTACCAACACCAAGCGGATGTCCAGAGGCCCAAAAGCAATTACTTTCTCTCTCAAGCATGGGAGCTATTCAATTGGTACCAGAAGAGGAAAAGGGACAAGGTTTCTACTCAAGACTTTGTCTGGTACCCAGAAAAGACAGTTCATGGCGTCCTATCCTGGATCTGTCTACTCTAAATGCCTTTTTGGTGATTCCAAAACTCAAGATGCTGACTCTTCACCAGTTGCTCCCTATGCTAGGCAAAGACGCCTGGTTGGCAACACTAGATTTAAAGGAAGCATACCTGCACATCCCAGTCAAGGAATCTTGCAGAAGATAACTATGCTTCAAAGCAGGCTACACGCACTATCAGTTCTCTGCACTGCCCTTTGGCTTATCTACTGCGCCCAGGGTATTCACAAAGTGTCTAGCTCCAGTAATTGCATTTTGCAGGCAAAGAAATATTAAAATATACCCATACCTGGGTGATTGTCTAATTCAGGCAAAAAGCCAGGACATACTTCTGAATCATCTGGACTTTGTACAAAGGGTGCTAACTTGTCTGGGGTACACTATAAACAAAAAGAAATCACACCTAGTACCCTGCCAACAAATTATATTCCTGGAAGCAAGCTTGAATACAACTTCCCAGATGGCCTTCCTCATACCAGAGAAACAAATCCATTTGACAACCTACTTCAAACATGTGGCCACAAAAACCCTGCTATCTGCAAGGCAAATACTACAAGCCTTGGGGTTCATGGCCTCCTGCATTCTTCTAATTCCATATGCAAGACTGCATATGAGGAAACTACAATTGTATCTAAAAAGCCTATGGTGTCAACATTCTCAGGATCTAGAAGCAATGATTCCTATCATACTTTGCCTATGCCTAGAGTTTCTTTGGTGGACACAGGCCTGCCACCAAAACAAGGGACTACCATTCACACTACCCCCTGCCGGCCAAACCCTAACAGACGCTTCAGACTTTGCATGGGGGGCTCACCTGGCAGGGAAGTGCATTCAGGGCAAATGGAACCCAAGTCAAATGCACCTGCATATCAATCAAAAAGTAATGTTAGCCGTACAGAAAGCTCTGACAGCCTTCAAGGGCCACATTCTTCCAGGACAATTAATGGTAAAGACGGACAATGCCACTGTTATGTGGTACATCAACAAGCAGGGGGTACACATTCTTACCCCCTCTGCATACTAGCCATGGCATTGTGGAACACAGCCCTGAGCTACCAAGTGCATCTACAAGCTCAATTCCTGCCAGGAAGACTAAGTACACTGTCAGACGAATTAAGCAGAAACTTCATAGACCCCCACGAGTGGAAACTGGAACCAAGGATTTTCAACATGTTGATAAGCAAATGAGGGAGCCCAGATATAGACCTGTTTGCCTCCCCCTAGAATTATCAATTGGACAAATTTTGCACAAGGACTCTCCACAAACAAGCTTGGAAAGTGGATGCTCTGTCCTTCAGCTGGAAAAATCTATCAGTTTATGCATTTCCTCCTCTGCCTCTGCTCTCCAAAGTACTACTAAAGATCAAACAAGACAAACCAAGGACGATTTTGATTGCACCAGACTGGCCGTGCCAACACTGGTACCCCCTCTTGCGCAGTGCGTCACTGTTGGTCCTATGGCACCTGACTCAGACTCCTACCCTATTGTCTCAGCAGGAGAACTAGATCCTGCACCCTCTGCTTCAAACATTGAACCTATCAGCCTGGCTAATTACCTAATCTCTCCTTTACCATCCCTCAGTAAACCAGTGATTGATATAATTTTAGAAGCAAGGAGGCCTAGTACTAGAAAATCTTATGCTGAAAAATGGAAAAGATTCTGTGCCTGGAACCAATCTCAAGGGATGAGCATAACAGTGCCCAATTTACCTCAGATTTTACAGTACTTAACTGAGATGCTTCACAAGGGCCTGTCTTTCTCTTGCATCAAAATTCACGCTTCCGTAATTTCATCTTATTATAATACAGAACCTCCCCTCCTCTCTCATCCACTGCTGAAGCATTTCCTCAGAGGGTCCAAAAATTTACGACCGCCCAAGAGAGCTCCAACTCCAGCCTGGGACTTTAAGTTTGTTTTGGAGAAACTCACTCTGCCTCCTTCATGCCCAAAGTGGTATTCAGTGTGGCCCTTAACCAATCCATTCATTTACCAACCTTTTTTCCTAATCCACAGAACAAAGGAGAACGGATACTGCACTCCTTAGATGTGCACAGACAACATAGATTCTACTTGGACATGACTAAACCTCAAAGGAAATCTGACCAACTGCTGGTGGCATTTGCTGCAGGGGGCAGAGGGGAAGGCTATTTCAAAGCATACCATTTCCAAATAGATAGGCCATTGCATTCGTTTTTGCTACAAGCACCATGGAAAACCTATCCCACAGGGGATCAGACCCCATTCAGACAGTGCTGCATCTACCTCTACAGCCTTTCTCAGAGGTGTCCCTACCAGAGACATCCTAGAAGCTGCTACTTGGAGTTCTGTACATACTTTCACCAAGCATTACCATCTGCCAATTTTCTCTAAATCCAGAGCTGGCTTTGCCACTACAGTCTTGCAGGGCCTTATAGCTGGTCCTAATGCTATCTAAATTCCTCCTCCCATCCTTAGCTTTGAGAATCTACCCAAATGTGATGACTGCAACAGTGAAACACGAAGAACATAGTACAGTTGTGTATACTTACCATAAATGTATATGTTTGAGTGTATTCACTGTTACAGTCTTGGTTACCCTCCCTCCAGCCCCCCTTACTAATTTTGGCTATACGTCTACTCTCCTTTACTATGCTCAAAAGCTTTTTGGTGTATTTGCTTTTATGTTAGAGTTATAGCCTTGTATATTTATAGATCTATTTGCTTCCCATTAGGGGGGCACCTGACATCTGGGGCAAGAAAAACTGATGTAATGACATTGGCTGCATGTTTTATACCCCTGACGACCTGACGTCATGGAAGAAGGGACAGCAACCGACCCAGGACCCAAGATTTTGTTAATCAGGCCGACTAAGGGCTACTGCAAGCAGATAACCCAAATGTGATGACTGCAACAGTGAATACACTCTAACATCTACATTTATGGTAAGTGTACACAACTGTACTTTCTTCCACCATAACCTAGCTCTCTGTTTCGGGGCTCCTGACATTTGGGGCAAGAAAAACTGATGTAATGGCGTCTGCTGCCTGGTTTTATACCACTGACGACCTGACGCAAGTCCTGGAGCGACAGCAACTGACGCAGAAATACTAAGCCTCTGGTTTTTGGGCTGACTGAGGGCTACCCCTGGTAGGATAACCCAAGTGTGATGACTGCAACAGCGAATACACTCACACATCTACATTTATGGTAAGTGTACACAACTGTACTTTACTGGTTTAGCTGGGTTTTCCATGTTCCTTTTTACTTCAAAGGTGACAGCTTTGATAGCCGACCTCACTAATGAGCATGTGACACAGGGAGTGCATTTCTTTCCCCTCTTGCGAAGTACCAGAGCCAGTATGTTTGATTCTTTGGTTGGATCATGCACTATCTCATCTGGTCAGGGTGTTTGTGGTAGTAATGTCCAGGAAGCATTCTAACTATAAAAATCAAGGACCTGAATCATAAAAACTATGCAGACTATATAAAAGCCCTGTACCTCTTGTCTGTATCATTCAGGCTGCTAGAGGGAGACCTGCCATTTGTGTATAGATCCTATCCTTTCTGACCTGTTGAACTATTATATGTCCAGTGATAGCAGGAAAACCCTCTCTAGGGATCTCAATCTCTTTTGCAATATAAATAAAACATGTTGGAGGGATGGGTGTATATCACAGAGAATACCACTTCTTTGGAAATAGTTTTCCACTCCACATAAAGTGAAGTACTTTTATTCTTTTCAAATGTTAATCCTAGTTTAGCACCCGTGTCGCAGCATGTCTTTGTTTTGCCAGCCTTTGGGTTATCATATGAGCAAAACACAAGGGCCAGAAAGCTACCATGTGAAAGTAAGGTTAGGCTACTTTGATCCTCACAGATCAGTAGCCTAGTAAGTACCTGTGAACATATGAACCTATTAGTCTTTACAGGGAACAGAGCCACTGTAAATAAAATGCTTGTTGTGTTATGGGAAAACAAAAAGCCATGGATTAACTGTGTGAAATCATCTTGAGAATGTGCTGTTATGCCAGGTACCTGACTCAACTGCAGTTTTCCTCCTTCCTTACTGTTATGTTTCATAATCTGTTGTGATTGAGTGATGATGATTTTTGTTTAGGAATATTTTAAAGGTTTCTTTGCATTGCCACTCATTCTCAGTCAAACATACTCACCATTTTTTTTCCTTGTGCGTATCACCATCCCATTAAGCTTAATGTCTAATTTATTTTGTTTGTTTCTTGTAGTTGATTTTCGTAGTATTTTTCCTTTAACCCTTTTTACAAGAGCCTAAAAGGGGGTTACCTAATGATCATCTCCTGGGTTTTTACTTGCTAGTTTGTACGTATTTCAGATAATTAAGATGCAACACAGCTGGCCACAATGGATTTAATCAGAATTCATAATTCAGCAGTATGCAGCATGGGCATTACAGCGGCTCAATGGCAAAATATCTGCTTCACAGGTCTGGACTCCAGGGCTCTGTAGTCATCTTTAGTTGTTGTATATATGTGGAATTTGCATTTTGTATCCTAGTACTCTGATTTCCTCTCATCTCCCAAAACATGTGATTGCTAAGATGCTTGCTGTTGTGGTCTGTGTTTTAACAGAAAAGGGGTCCAGGGAGAACTGTTTTAACTGGTTAAAGTAAATAATCCTGTCATAGTCCATCGTGTTTGTGTAAGAGCCTTTTTGCACACAGTAAACCTAGATGCTATGACTGAAATCACTGTTGCATTATTCCAAATAGATGGGTTTTCACCACTAATATCCAGTCAGGGGGCCAAAGCGTAAATCTTCTCTGGAGCACACATCTAACATGCGACCTCAGCTTGCAAGCAAAGGGGTATATTTACAGACATCTGAGAGTAAGTCATCAGACTGTCTCGCTACCAGCCTGAATGCAAATCTCGTACCTGTCAGTCTAATCTCATCAGGGTTATTTCAACAGTTGACCTTCCCCACTTCAAGTAAGTGCCCTCTTAGGGAATCTTCCTTCTTGTCTGAATTAGTAGCTTGTTCCATTTACCAGTCCTTTGTACCCAAAACTTTGCTTTCCCATTTGTCATTGTTAAACACCTTCTCAGAGACCCAATGACTGAAACATCTGCCCCCACTCTAAGATGGCAGACTGCACACTGGACACCTCCATCTCTTATTAGAAAAACTTGAGAGCTAGGCTTGACATTGTTTGCCCAGTCTGACTCTAATGTATGCAGAGGTTACAGAACCCGCAGTACATCTGACCACCTTGGATGCCCTCTGTCATGACCCCACTAGAGTCCAGTATGGTGTCGGGATTGCACAGCCGAAGAGACTGTTACTGCAACCGAGATGAGGAAATGCAAATCATTATTTCAGAGGGACCAGGAGACATCCTGCAGATTCTTACTAGGGAAGACTTTCTTCACAAACTGAGGTATGTCAGGGGCCAGAGAGCATCTGCACTTGATTCAAATGGATGTCACCCCAAAGAAAAAGCAACAGAAGAACAAGTATGTTTCCTCACCTCCTCCTCTTAAGGAGAAGTTGATGGATTTCTTTCCAGGGTTGTTCATGACCATTATGTTCCTTAAACAGCCTTCATTTTCAGCTCCTCCTCTTCCCACTCCACAGAAGGTTACTGTGGAGCTGTCTTCCTCTGGAGAGGAGGAGGAGGAGGACGAAGCCTCAGATTCCAATAATCATTCGATAATGAAATTCATCCTTCCTGGCCAGGTTCCCTCAAATAATGAGGATTCCCTTTCTCCTGGCTCAGTTGTGGAAGAGGCATCCTTTGGGGAGACCATTTTAAATATGATGAAACATTTTTAGTGAAAGTCTACGTAAATCCCTGATGTCCAAAAGAAATAATATATCCTTTTAGAGGTGAGCACTCCAACCCATTCTCCTATCTCTCCAGTCTTGGGAGTCTTTTTGGATGCTTTTAACTCAGTGTCTTCAGCTTCTGACTTGCATCCTCCTGCTTCCCAAAGGTTAGACAGATTCTACAAGGTCCCAGAGGATGTTAAGTTCCTTTTTATTTATTCAATAGTTGACCCTGTAGCTGTTTCCCTATCTTCTGTCAATCCTTCTAAGCTACTACCGAATGCTAATGTCCTTCCTTCAGCCAAGGACAGCAGGGCTATGGATAGCTGCAAAAAAAAAAAAAGATTTATACTACCGTTTAAACAAGGCAGTGGTGGGTGAGCAGAGTACAGAGTCTAAACAAATTTTGTCCTTGGTAAAGCAGGCCATGGCCAGATATAATATGAAATGCAGCTGTGATGCTGTTGAGGCCTCTTCCAGAGCAGCTGTTGCTATTGCAGTAATCCGTAGGTATACCTTGTTACACAACCAGCCCATACTATAAGATTTCAAAGCTAAGCTCCTTGATTCCAAGAAAAAAACTCTTGTTCAGGCCACAGGCAGCTAGCCTATTCAAACCTTACAGGAACAATGTAAAACTATGAAGGACTGCAAACAAATCCGTCTCTCTCCACCCAGATATCAGAGGAATTAACCAGCTTAGCCTTGTTCCTTTGCTAGAAAGGAGCATAGTCCTTCCCAAAAACATAAAAAGGCACCCAGGTAAAGATTTCCAGAAAAAAAATGAAAGGGACCCCAGGTCTGTGTGGCCTCCCATTTTTGGTAAGTCGCAGTGTCTCTCTTTCCAACCCCCACTAGTCTTACCCTGCCAATCTCAGGCTCACTTGGTTCATCCCAAACTGGAAATAGATTTACCACAGACAAATGGCTAATATCTGTTGTAAAAGAAGGGACTACAATGTGTCCTGAAAAGAACTTCCTTCCATAAAAGGCATTCCATCTCCACCCCACAGTCCGTTAAATTTTCTTCCTCCCATCCTTTGAGAACTACACGCCAAAAACACAATCTAACAAGTGCATCTTCAGTTTTGTGGTAGGAGAATTTCACTCCAGACTGTTTTGGGTTCCAATAAAAGAAGGGCAGAGGAGACATATACTGGATCTCTTTCTGCTCAACACTTTCCTCAAGGTTCCCACTTTCAAAATGCTTTCCCTTCAGACCCTGCTTCCCTTTATTCTCCCACAGGTATTTCCAGCTTTAGATCTGAAAGATATCTATGTACATTTCCCCATACACCCCTCCTGCAGGAAATTCCCAAATTTCTATACTGGTTCATCTCAGTTTCACCTTATTGATTTGTCTGTTGGGCTTTCTACAGCCCCCAGAGGATTCACAAAGTGTCTACTGCCTGCTAAAGTCTTTTGCAGGATTCTGAGAAATCAGATATTTCCCTAACTGTATGATCTGCTTATCCAGGCTTTTTCACACTAGATCTTACTGCAACATCTCCAATTCACTTTCAGCCTCCTCCTGTAAATGGGATTCACAATCAACTTCAAAAAAAATCTTCCCTCCACCCCATTCATGACTTGTTTTTCTTGGGTTGCAGACTGGACACCCAAAAGATGCAAGCCTTTCCTCAGGAAGAGGTTCAAAACCTCACAGTTTCCTTCCAGTCCCTAACCTCCCACAAAGCCATTTCTGCCCAGGATATTCTAAGAGTACTAGGATTTATGGCAGCAACAATACCAATGCTTCCTTTAGCCAGTTTATGTATGAGGAAAATAGTGGTACCCTTTTAAAAGAAAAAAGTGTGGTCCCAACACCCCCCCCCCCCCAATGAACATAATCTCCCTCATGACTTGTCTGAAGAAGATCTTGTGTTAGATTACACAGGTGGACCTTAGTCTAGGATTAAATTTCCAGGTGCAGACCCCTAAGTCTGGAAATGGACACTGACACTTCAGACTAAGCTTGAGAGCTTGGACATTCTCCATAAGGTCCAGATCCATTGGCCGTCAGGCCTTAAGGAAGAACACATCAACGTGAAAGAGGTGAGAGCTGTTATTCAAGTTTCTGATGTCTTCACCAATCTCTGGAAATTAGGGCCTGTTCCACAATATGCAGACAACACAACAGTTGGTACATAAACATGCAAGGAAGAATTGGGTCATATCACCAATGTAGGTTGGCTCAGATTGCTTGGGACCAGGCTACCCAGATTGATATGTCCCTTTAAGCAGTAAACATGTCACAGATCAACATTCTGGCAGACTCGCTAAACAGATCCATTGAAGACCTCTATGAATGGATCCTCAAACAGGTCTTCTTGACATAGTCCATAGGTGAATAACAACACAGATAAACTTGTTTTGCCTCTGAGAGCAACAAACAGCCCCCCCTGTTTTGCACCAGGATTCGTTGCCTCTTGGCATGGAGGACAGATTAATTCTCTTTTCAGTGGATAGGGAAGTTTCTTTATGCGTTCTGTCTACTTTCTCTACTGTGAGAAGTTTTACTAAAGACCCAGAAAGAAAAAAATTCTACTGGCAAACCCCTTTTTCAAAGCCAGCACTAGTTCATCCATCTGTGTCGCTTGGTCATGGGCAGTCACCACAATTTACCAGACAAAGTGGACCTGATCCCACAACGGAAAGGCTCAATGATTCACCCAACCTAAACATCCCTTAACCTATGCCTATGAACGATAGGATTCTGATCTCTTTTTATACGCCAGTTTTCTGAGAATTTGCTTCGGGTTCTGCAGGAGGCAAGGAGACCCACCACACCCTCATTGTACTAAGCCAAATGGAAGAGATTTTCTGTAATGTGTCATTTAAACAGTCAGGACCCCACAAAATCAGATGTTCCTCTTGTCTTAACCTGTTTGTGGGAACTCATTAAGAACTAGATCGGTATACTCCTCTAAGTCCGTCTTTCAGACGTTTTAGCCTATCTTCCTGTCATCTCACCTGTTGTGTCCAAGCTCGTGTTTAGACCATTTCTAAAAGGGGTGCTACACTTAACCCCATCTTCTAGGAAGTCTTTGCCTCCATCCTGGGACCTCAACTTTATGCTAGAAAAACTCACTCTGCCTCCTTTTCATCTAGCCACTTCTACTCAAGTTTTGCACCTAGAAAACTGTTCTGTGGCTGGCTCTGTTCTTCTATCTAGAACTATGTAAAACTACAGACAGGTCATAACTCTCCTATCTTTTATGATTTTTCTTAGGAGCAGTGTGCCCCCGAGGGTCTGATCCTCTTTCTTGCCTAAAGTGGCAAATGAGATGTCTCTCAACTAAGCTGTCAATCTGTCCATTTTCTTTCCCAACCCACAGAACAGAGGTGAAAGACTCAGAAATACCATAGATGACCAAGTAAAAGCTTAGCTGTCTGTGCACAAGACAGTCTACTTAGACCCTAAACTGGGTCAGACAATATGTAAACAAACCATTTCAAGCTGGATTTAAAGTCCAGATCTGAAGTTGTTAATAATCTTCCTGTTCATCACTGATGGGTCCGGTTATGAGCCAAGTCGGCCTAATACCAAGCTCGCGTACACCGCAAACTCTCGAGCTAAGCTGCTACCCACAATGCCCTTGCCCCAGTTACCTCAGATCTCGTTTACTGCGCAGCCATATAGCAGTGTTTCACCAAGCTCTCCAGCTAAGTGTTGTATTTTTTTCAAATTTACTGTAGTTCTAAGTTTTTTTTCTCCTAAAAACTCTTCCCTATCTTATTATCTCAACTAGCTCTACCCATGGGTATCCTGTTCTTTCCATTGTTGGTAAACTTATTTTGAAAGGCCTTTCTTCTCCCTTTTCTGAGGTTCTTTCTGCATCAGAGGTCTCAACTCCACCATCAAAGGACAAAAAACGTCCTCATTCTGACCCCTCTTCACTGGCTGGAGATAAAGGCAAGCCTCGTAAGCATAAGGCCCACAAGTCTTCCATGGAACACAAGATCGCCTCCTCAGCTCCGACCACCTTGGATGTCCTTCAAGAATGCAACTGCAGTCATAACATATGGGTTGTCCTGCCTCATGCAGCCCTTGGTCGGGCGGATTCCAAAGTCTGGGTCCGACGTCGGCTGATGTCGCACTTCTCTCCGACGTCAGAGCGGCTGGAGTATATAAGCATCAGCCGACGCCATCTTCTTCAGTCTTTCTTGCCGCGCGGTGCCCGAAGCAGAAGCAGTTCGCAAGTGCCGGTCGGTCAGCTCCTGTATTCTTCGAAACCGAAGACATCAAAAAAGCTAAGTACCCCGTTGGGGACCTTTTCTTGCCTCAGCCGATGTCAGAATTAACTGAAAAAGTAAATAATTGATGTGAGAGTGTTCAATCTCGCCGTTTGTTCTTACACCTGGGTTCGGAGCCGATCCTCAGCTCCGTGTCGGCCGCTTGGCAAGCTCTGCATCGAAAAGAAGCTCGAGACCAACCTAACTCCCACAATCCCCCTCTGCCTTTACCTCAGATCTAGTTTGCCGCTGCAGCGTTCGCATCAGTTTGATGAGCTCGAGCAACCTTAAGCTAAGATTTATAATTTTCTTATATTTCTTCAAAAATTTTTTTCTAAAAAAATTGTCTTAAGTGACTGTGTGTGTGTGTTAGTAGTGTTTCGAGGAATTCTCTGTTCCATATAAAGTCCTTTATATACTTTATTAGAGTTTTCCCTCGGGGCCTACCCCACCCTTTTACTTGGATTGACTGCTGGATTGACTTTTTTACAAGATTTGACAATAAGTTACCGGATTAGACAAAATTACTGGATTTGACTTAATATTGACTTTTACTCTGTTAGTTGTACCTAAATTTGTGACATGTCTGACAAAGCTAAGTCTGGCTTTAAACGCTGCCAATGTGGGCAGAAGATGTCTGTGACTGATGATCATAGTTCCTGCGTCTACTGTCTTGGCCCTCTCCATCTGCAAGAAGACTGCTCAATATGTCATTCTTTCAGTGGAAGGGTCATGACAGATAGGCGCAGGAAACTTATGGATAGGGGTCTTCTAAAACCTACTTTTCAAGAGGCTCTGGATGCATCAGACCAGACATCCAAATCCTCGAAGGAATCGAAGACGTCGGAGCCCAGGTCATCGGCTCCGAGCTCTTCAGTTAAAGTTCGATCACCGGTTCCACAGACTTCGGGGCCGAGTGTTGAACTGTTGTCAGTTTCCGAGCCTCGAGTCTTGGAACCGGTGACGGAGCTCCCTCCCCCGGCACTTTTGAGGTCAGCTCCGTCTGCGATTCCTTCGACGCGCTCTTCCAGGCCCCTCTCCGACACCGATGTAGACCGCATGGTGCAGAAATTAATGGAGAATACAGCCTTATCCAAGCTCATCTCTGTCTCCTCCCAGTTGGTGTCGAGACTTGAAGGCCTTCCTTTATCTCCACCTGTTCCTCCTCCGAAACCTATCCAGTCTTCGGAGCCGGGAGAGGCTGATCTGGTGATTGTGGAGCCCTCGGTGCCAGAACAGTCTTTCTCTCGGTCGGCTCCGTTCACCTCGACTCCGTCGGATCCGGTACCGGAGTCTCGGAGCCGAAGATCCATCCTTGGATCCGGGACTGAGAGTCGGACCGATGTTTCGGTTCCGACGCTCCCTCTCGGGGCCTCGGCTCGGATCGACTCGGCTCCGTCCTCGGGGTCGATGCCTCCGGTGCCTGTCTCGGGGATTCTTCCCATTTCCTCGGAACCGGGAGATACCTCGACTCGGGACCTGGGGGCCTTCGACCTCATGAGGAAGGTGTTGTCTACCCAGACAACCACATCAGCAGAAACAGCTTCTCCTTCCCATAAAGGACCGTTATCCTCCTCTGCACCCACGGCTACATCTAAGTGTCGAGCACCTGTGTCTCAGCCACCCCTGGAGGGTGCCCCCTCTTCCTCTGAGGCTTCTTTGGATGCCCCCCCCCCCGAGGAAGTTCCAAGGAAAAGATTGTGTAAGAGGAGACACTTAGATTCTCCACAAGAATCATTGACATCGGACACTGACTTGGATGAGTCAGAAGGGTCCCCAAAGTCACCCTCAGAGGATGTCTCTTTTTCTGACATCCTGGAGATCCTAAAACAGAGAGGTGATTGGCAATCCCTTCCCCCTTCTGAGGATGAGTCAGTCTTGCTGAAGGCATTCGGTGCTCGCCCTTCCTCCTCCTGGGTCACTCCGCCCTTCGATGAGTTGATGGAGCTGATTGCTCGAAGGGAGTGGGAGACGCCTGACACGGTGGAGCCAGTCCCTAGAAAGCCTAACAAATATATTACTGCCCCTCAGGATAAGGCTTATCTGACAAAGGGAGTGCCAGTGGACGCTATGGTGGTGGCAGCGGCCACGAAAAAGGAAATGTCTGAATCTTCCTCATCTGTCCATCCGCCTAACAGAGATTCTAGGACTATGGACAGGTATGGGAAGCGCATTTTTAGTTCAGCGGCTTTTTCTATGCGATCCCTGAACTACTTGACCCACTTCACACGGCTACAGAGGGATCTAATCAAAGAGTTGGGAGATACCCTCCAGGGTACTACAGATGCTGCTGTTTCAGAAAAGGTTACAGCACATCTCAATACCCTTACATCTATTGCAAACTCGTCCATGAGGCTGATCTCATACGCAGTCAAGGATCGAGTAGGGCAGCAGCTTCAGCGATTGCTCTTCGTAGACCATCCTGGATGCGCTTATGTTCATTTGCGGAAGCCTTCAAGTCTTCCTTTACTAACGCCCCATTTGATGGTGCCACTCTCTTTGGCCCCAAAGTAAAGGAGACCCTTACCCGGTGTGAGCAAGAGGGAAAGACTCTGTCTGCTGTCGGAGTCCGTTTTTCCACCCCATCCAGACTGTACCCCAAAGGGCAACGTGGTGGAAAAATGTGGTTTCAAAACCCCAAGGCTCTTTCCCAGGCACACAGGGTGATGCCCCTCTAGAGGCAGAGGAGGGGCAGAGGTGGAAGACGCCACCCTGACGGCAGAGGGGTCCAGAAAACCAAGGTGACAGGGATACAACCCTGGGAAACCTTTCCAGCACTCCTGAGAGGAGGCCCGACTGTCCTGCTCTGGAGGCAGTCGGGGTCGCTAGCTTTATACCCTCAGGCCTGGCAAAATCTTACATCAGACAATTGGGTAAAAAGCGTTGTTACCAGAGGCTACAGAATACCCTTCCTATTGCCCCCAATTCCGAAGAAAAGACTCCCAGATGTGCCGCCTCATCTGCGAGACCCTGCAGCTATAGAAATTTCAAAGCTGCTAGAAAAAAAGAGTAATCCAACCAGTCCCAGCGGACCAAAGAGGATTCGGAACTTACTCAAGGTTCTTTTTAGTTCCAAAAAAGACAGGGGACTGGAGGCCGATTCTGGACCTAAGCAACCTCAATACCTTCGTCAAGAAAGAAAAGTTCCGGATGGTCACGCTTCAATCGATCCTTCCATTTTTATGGAAGGACGACTGGATGTGCTCAATAGATCTGAAGGACGCATACTACCACATCAAAATGGCCAGGGCATCCAGGGATCACTTGCGCTTCCGGCTGGGAGCCAGCCACTTTCAGTTTCGAGCCCTGCCCTTTGGTCTGACCTCAGCCCCCAGGGTTTTCACCAAATGCATGGCAGTGGTAGCGTCTCACTTGAGGCGCCTGGGATTCCAGGTGTTTCCGTATCTGGACGACTGGCTCCTTTCTGCCACCACCCAGCGTCAACTGATTCAAGCCAGAGATTACACACTGCAGCTTTGTGTTCATCTCGGAATTTCCGTAAATTTCGAAAAATCTTTACTACAGCCATCACAGCATATCTCATTCATAGGAGCAGAATTGGATACGCATCGCTTAATTCTAAGACTTCCTCCAGAAAGGATAGCCTCACTACAAAGCCACATATCTCTTCTTCTGTCATCCAGAAAATCCCCAGCAAAACTGGTTCTGAAGGTTTTGGGTCTCATGGCAGCTTCTCTCATTGCGATACCATTGGGAAGACTGCACATGAGAGTTCTACAATGGCTACTGTTTGCACAATGGTCGTTCCAACAGCTACCTCTGACACGAAATTCTGATCACGAACACATGCAAATCACACCTAGCCTGGTGGCTCCGGACTTGCAATCTTTCCAGCGGAAGACCATTTGTGCTACCCACGCCGACAGCTACGGTGACCATGGACGCTTCCCTGATAGGGTGGGGGGGCATCTTTCAGGGACAGACAGTCCAAGGCGAATGGACCAATTTAGAGTACAATCTGCACATCAATGTTCTAGAGTTGAGGGCAGTGTTTCTAGCGTTGCAACACTTTGCTCCCCTTCTTCCTCTAGGGACTATTGCAGTTCAGACGGACAACATGTCCGTAGTCTGGTACATAAACAAACAAGGGGAAACCAAGTCTTATCAGCTATGCAGAGAGGCCATGAGAATCTGGCAATGGGCGGAGTCCACGGGTCGCTTTCTGATTGCAACGCACATCTCATCCAACGTCATAGCCGACAGGTTGAGCAGAGCAATCCTGTTGCCTCACGAGTGGTCCCTCAAACAGTCAGTTGCGAAGGAGATTTTTCGCAAATGGGGCCAGCCTTCCTGCGATCTTTTTGCGTCTCCAATGAACGCCAAATGCAGAAGCTATTTTGCCCTATTACCCCCTCCAGGGGAAGTCCCCAGGGACGCTCTGGTTCACGATTGGCCCCCGGGTCTCCTGTACGCTTTTCCTCCCTTTCCCCTGATTGCAAAGTTTCTGCAGAAAGCCAACAACCTGCAAAGGACGATTATCCTCATTGCCCCATTCTGGCCTCGTCAAATCTGGTTTCCCTTTCTTCTGGCACACCGCATTCGGGAACCCTGGATCCTGGACCCGGAGCCGGATCTACTGACCCACTCGTCAGGGGCTCCCCACCCCTCGCTACTGTCACTCCAACTAGCAGCTTGGCTGCTCCGCTTCCCTACTTAGCCAGGTCTGATCTTCTTTCACCTGCAGTTCAGAATATACTAGTGGCTTCTCATAAAGCTTCCACTACAAAGACTTCCACTAGTAAATGGAAACGTTTTGTTTACTGGGCAAATACACAGCAATTGGACCCTGTTATGGCTCCCTTAAATAAGATCTTGGAGTTTTTATCCGAATTGTTCCACCAAGGAGCTTCGCCTGCCACTTTGAGAGTGCAATTGGCTGCCATTTCCAACTTTCATGTGGAAGAATATGGGGCCCCTATTATGGCTCACAGACTTTGTAAGGCCTTTCTGAAAGGATCTTTCCATATTAGACCACCAGTTAGAACTCCTACATCACCTTGGAATCTGAACCTTTTATTATCTAAATTGATGCTACCCCCGTTTGAACCAGCCTCTTCTTGTCCATTAAAGTATTTGTCGTGGAAGACCCTCTTTTTGGTAGCCATTACATCGGCTAGACGGGTGTCAGAGCTTCAGGCTCTTTCTATTAAACACCCTTATTTGATCTTTCACTCTGACAGAGTATCTCTTCGCACTAATCCGTCCTTTCTCCCCAAAGTTTGCTCCGTTAATAACATCAATCATTCCATTGAGCTACCTACCTTTTTCAAAAACCACTCCAATAAGTTGGAGTATATGTTACACAAGTTGGATGTTCATAGACAACTTAGATTTTACCTGTATAGAACAAAAGATCACAGGAAAACAGATCAACTTTTCGTAGCCTTTGCAGACAGCAGGAAAGGTATAGCAGTTACTAAACGAACCCTTTCCAAATGGCTAACTGATTGCATTATATTTGTTTATGCTGCTTCGGAACAAACTTTATCTGTCAAACCCAAGGGGCACTCTACAAGATCAGTATCTACATCCCTGGCTCATGCAGCTCGCTTACCATTAGACACTATTTGTGCAGCTGCCACTTGGTCTAAACCACATACATTCATTACTCATTACAAGGTAGACAGGGTTTCTAGGGACAGGGTAGCCTTTGGTTCCACTGTGCTCAAGAACGTTCTCCCGTGAGTTCCTCAGGAACATGGAGCTAGGGACGCTACCCAGGTGTAAGAACAAACGGCGAGATTGAACACTCTCACATTTAGAAGTTATGTCCTTACCATAACGTTCCATGTGGAGTGTTCATCTCGCCTTTGTTCTTGCATTCCCACCCTCCCACCCTCAGGAAGAACGTCCAGTTTGGTGTCTGGTTTGGTTTCTCCTCCTTCTGCATTACGCAGTTGTTGTGTATATATGTATATATATATATATATATATGTACAGTCTCAGTTATGTTGTTTTTGGCATGAGTGTGTTACTCTCTCTGTTGACTTCTGGTTTGCTTGCAAACTAGATCTGAGGTAAAGGCAGAGGGGGATTGTGGGAGTTAGGTTGGTCTCGAGCTTCTTCTCGATGCAGAGCTTGCCAAGCGGCCGACACGGAGCCGAGGATCGGCTCCGAACCCAGGTGTAAGAACAAAGGCGAGATGAACACTCCACATGGAACGTTATGGTAAGGACATAACTTCTAATTTGTCTTGTGGTAAACAAATACCCATAAGGATTTCCATTCTTACTGCCTCCCTTGCCTTGGCCCAGGCCACGACATCTCGGCCTGTGCCTCCTGTACTCGCTTCAATAAGCGCACTCTCAGGCGCCGGGCGGAGTTCGCTGAAGACTTTTTTGGCGAAAAGTTTGCTTACATTATGCCGTCGGAACAACCGGCTACACATATTTCTAAAAAACGGAAAGACCGGGACCGACCTCCTCAGCCCGCGACTTCCTCCGACTCCACGCCAAAACTTACCGCGAGTGCCCCGGTTCCCTCTGAGGTGGTTATTCCACCGCTTGGAACCGAAGACAGTGCACTACCGATACCTCCGACACCGGAGGCCACACCGACGCCAATTATTGATTTTCCTCCGGATACTGTAACCGAGGAAATGCCCGAGACCATTGCTGTGGATAAGGTTACCCCTGCACGTGGGGCTGCCAGGCCTCCCATGTCTATGTCTATCAAGGCCTACACACGTGCTAAGGCAGCAAGCCAGGCCAAGCATCACTCTGCTAAAACCTTGCCTCAGCCTAACCCTGAAGCTCAAATTATGTCCTTGGCCGCAGATCTAATTTCTATGATCAGAGGCTCCCAGGCCCATCCTGAGAGAACATCCCAGCCTCCTCCTGATAAGAGGCCCAGGGTTGAACCACCTGACCCCCTTTCTTCAGATGAAGATTCTGGGGACTCTGCTTTCCGAATCCCAGGAACCCCCTTTTCAGACTTTTGAGGATTCGGATGCAGAGGACTCCATTCCTTCGGCCTCTCCTCCTGAGGATATTTCTTTTGGGGAAGTTCTGCATTCCATGAGGGAGCATTTCCAGTGGCAAGGTCAGGAATTTTCTGATTCCAGGAAGCGCCTTCGAACTTTCCTTAAAAAGCCACAACACAGACCCTTAGCTATTCCTCCTGTGCTTGATGTGTTGGATGACCTTTACTCTGACTCCAGTGCTACCCCTGATTCTCTGCCCCCGGCTCCTGTCAAGCCTGACAGATACTATAGGGTCCCTGAAACCCATTCTCATTTCTTTAGGGCCCATGCTGTAGACTTAGAAACAATTTCCCAGGGGCCTAAGGGGGTTTCTACTACCATTTCCAAAAATCCTTTGCCTTCCGACAGAGAGGCAAGGTCCTTAGAGAGATGGGGGAAGAAGGTTTACACCTCTACTACCTTAACTATGAGAGCTCTCAATTGTCTGTTTCATATGTTTCAATATCAGGATTCCCTGTTGGATGATTTACAGAAAAAATTAGCCTCTCCTGACCGTTTAGATAGGAAGTCTTTGCAGGAGGCTGTCCATAACTCTCAGCAGGTTAGTAATCATTTTCTGCAGTGTGGATATGATGCATTGGAAGCTTCATGTAGGGCAGCTATGACAGGAGCAGTCATTTGTAGACATGCATGGTTAAAAGAGCAACCCTTACCGGATCATGTTAAAGCAAAGCTACTGGATGCTCCCTTGGAAAAGAACAAACATTTTGGTGATAATGCTAAAGATGTGTTGAAGACCATTGAAGAAAAAGCCAAGTCAGTTCAGACAGTCAAAGATTTTCTCCAGGTTCAGCCCCCCAGGTTCAGCAGGAACTGGCCTTCTAAAAACTGGTCATTCCCAAATCCTTAAAAATTTCAAAGGGGCAAGAACAGGCGTGCCCGTGGCAGAGGGCAATATGGAGGATCCTACAGGGAACGCTAATGGCAACCAACAAACCAAAGAGGTGACACAGGGGTTTCCCCTGTCACTCAGGGACAGTCTCAATGACTTGACTCTAACTTCTCCAACCAAGGAGCAAAAACAAGCCCCTTTGGGAGGAAAGTTATCTCTGTTCTCAGAAAATTGGCACAAACTGGTAAAAGACAAATGGATATTGGACATTATAGATCATGGTTACAGGTTCTATTTTCATACCTTACCGAGAAAACAAGGCATGCCAAATCTTCCACAAAATCAAAAGGCAGAGGCTATCAAGCAAATTTCTCTGCTGGCTCAGATCAAAGCAATAGAAAAAGTGCCTCAACAAGAACAAGGTCAGGGGTTTTACTCAAGACTGTTCCTTGTTCCAAGAAAACAAAATCAATGGAGACCGATACTGGACTTGTCCGCTTTAAACACTTTTCTCATAGTACCAAAGTTCAAAATGCTGACCTTACAGCAGCTCCTTCCCATGCTGGGCAAGGGGTCTTGGCTGATTACTCTGGGCCTCAAGGAGGCATACCTGCATGTCCCTATCAGACACAGCTGCAGAAGATACCTCAGATTTCTTGCAGGGCCAGAGCATTATCAATTCTCAGCATTGCCTTTTGGCTTATCTACTGCGCCCAGAGTATTAACGAAATGCCTGGCATCAGTAATTGCTCATTGCAGACTCCAGGGGATTCAAATCTATCCCTACCTGGACGATTGCCTCATACAAGCGGACAACAAACTAACCTTGACAAAAAACTTGAATTATGTCATACACTTGCTACAGGCCTTGGGATACACAGTCAACTTTCAAAAGTCAAGACTTCTACCATCCCAGCAAATAACTTTCTTAGGAGCCAAACTAGACACAGCCTCTCAAATGGCCTACTTGACAGAAGACAAGCAAGAGCAGTTAACTCATTACTTCAAAAGTTTAGCAAAACTCTCCCAGATGACTGCAAGGAGATTCCTACAGGCTCTGAGGTTCATGGCATCTTGCATTCTCCTAGTCCCACTAGCAAGACTACACATGAGAAAACTTCAATGGTATCTAAAGAGCTTATGGTCTCAGCACAACAACAACCTAGAAGCAATCATCCCACTCATTCCATGTCTTCAAAAGGAATTTCTATGGTGGGCCTCAGCAAGTCAGTCAAATACAGGCATGCCGTTCAAAAAACCTCAGACAACACAGACCATTACCACAGACGCCTCAGACCATGGATGGGGGGCGCACATGGAGGGCAGATGTATTCAAGGACAATGGAATCCAAAGGAAGAACATCTGCATATCAACCAAAAGAAATGCTGGCAGTAATGCATGCCATCGAGGCCTTTGGACATCAACTTCATCAAGGCCACCTTCTAATAAGGACAGACAACACCACTGTGATGTGGTACATAAACAAGCAGGGAGGTACTCACTCTTACCCCCTTTGCAGGCTAACAATGAATCTTTGGGAAAAATCACTGAGTCTAAACATACAGCTACAGTCCCAATTTGTTGCAGGCAGAGACAGTGTTCTGGCGGACAGTCTAAGCAGGAATTTCCTAGACCCACACGAATGGAGGTTACATCCAGACATCTTTGCACAACTAACCTCGGCATGGGGCAGGCCAGACGTAGACCTATTTGCCTCCCAACTCAGTCATCAGCTACAAAAGTTCTGCTCAAGGACAAATCATCCACAAGCATGGAAGATAGATGCTCTCTCATTCAACTGGAGCTCCCTAGTCATCTATGCATTCCCACCTCTGCCACTGATGACCACAGTGTTACTAAAGATCAAAGCAGAGCAGCCAAAGGGAATCCTAATAGCTCCGAACTGGCCGAGACAACACTGGTACCCACTACTACGGAGCATATGTCACAACAAACCGTGGGCCCTTCCCAAATGGCCTCAACTGTTGACTAAACACAACTTCAGGACAGCTCATCCCAACCTCCAGACTCTACAGCTAACAGTTTGGAAGATCACATAAATAACCTCAATTTATCTCTCTCCAAGGAAGTTCAGCGGATACTCACAGAAGCCCGCAGACCATCCACCAGAAGGGCTTGCTCAGCCAAATGGAAGCGTTTCAGCATGTGGAATACCAACAAGGGTCAAGATGCATCAGTACTGAGCATTCCACTCATTCTGGAGTACTTGGCAGAATTGCTAAATAAGGGACTTTCATACTCTTCCATAAAAATACATGCTTCAGCTATCTCAGCTAGATACAACACTGACCCACCTGTGTTCTCACATTCTTTGCTAAGGCAATTTCTAAGAGGGATCAAGAATATAAAACCTCCAAGAAAGGCACCAGTACCAGCTTGGGACCTCAATTTTGTGTTAGAAAAATTGACTCTACCTCCCTTCGAGCCAGCAGCTTCAGCGGATTTACAATTTCTGTCCTGGAAGACAGCTTTCCTGCTGGCCATTACCTCAGCTAGAAGGGTTTCAGAATTACAGGCACTAATGGCAACAACACCCTTCATAATCTTCCACCGAGACAGGGTCTCCTTACGAACCAATCCTTCCTTTCTGCCAAAAGTGGTGTCTAGGGTCTCTAAATCAGGCAATTCACCTGCCTACTTTCTTCCCCAATCCTGAAAACAAAGGGGAAAGACTGTTGCATACCTTGGACATACATAGACAACTTCGCTACTATCTAGACAGAACCAAGATCAGTAGGAAGTCCGATCAGCTATTTGTAGCTTACACACCTGGAGTACAGGGAAAAGCAATTTCCAAACAGACAATTTCAAAATGGATTGGACATTGCATCAGATATTGTTATTCCTTCCATGGAAAGAGTGTGCCAGCCAATATCAGACCACACTCTACCAGAGCTACAGCCACCTCCACAGCCTTCTTAAGAGGGGTGCCTACAAAGGATATTCTAGAAGCTGCTACATGGAGCTCCGTGCATACATTTTCCAAACACTACAACCTCCCTTTATTTTCTAGATCCAGAGCAGGCTTTGCTTTGGCAGTCCTGCAGGGATTGCTAGCTACACCATCCTTTTCCTAGAGCATACCACCTCCCCCAGCTAAGCTATGATTTTCAACCCATATGTTATGACTGCAGTTGCATTCTTGAAGGACATAGTACAGTTTTGTACCTACCATAAATGTAGATGTCCGATAGATATGCAACTGCAGTCGGGTTTTCCCTCCCTCCTTCCCCTCTTTCTTGGGTCCACTCCTCTCCCTGTTATTCTTAGCTGGGGATATCTGTTATGGTGTATCTGTTTATTGCTTACTTATTTGTCTGGAAACCTATTTTTGTTTTACACATTTGATTTTAGCCTTCCTTGGAGGGCACCTGGCATCTGGGGCAAGAAACACTGAAGAAGATGGTGTCGGCTGATGCTTATATACTCCAGCTGCTTTGACGTCGGAGAGAAGTGCGACATCAGCCGACGTCGGACCCAGACTTTGGAATCCGGCCGACCGAGGGCTGCCTGAGGCAGGACAACCCATATGTTATGACTGCAGTTACATATCTATCGGACATCTACATTTATGGTAGGTACAAAACTGTACTTTCTGAGTTCTGCTCCTGTGGTCTCTGCTGATATCTCGATGACTTCCACATCGGCGGCGCCCTCGGCACTGACTGCTACTGTTCCAAGTGTGATTTCAGCTCCAGCCTTATTGCCTGCTTTTACCTTGGCACCCACATCGCCCATCTCCGTTCCGAGATTGGTACCAACCACTTCTTCGTAGCCTATAATGACTTCCACTCCAGCTGTTCCCTGAGCTCTGAGCCCTTTCTCAGTACCGGTAGTCCCCCTTTTGCCTGTTTCAAAACTGGAATTCTCAGTGCCAACTTTTCCTACACCACAAACCCAGTACTCCTTGTCCTTGTATCCGTTTTCAGGACAAGCCTTTAACCCCTTTTTAGATCTGACCTGAATCCTCCTCTGGAGTGTCGGTAAGGTCCACCAGGACTCTGTCTGAATTGGATGTAGTGCACCTGTTCAATCAGCTGCTGATAGCCAGAGGGATTGCAAATTTTCCTAAAACCCATCCCGTTCCAGGTTTTGGGTCCATTGCCCCCTTGACTCCCACGTATTCTCCTCCCTTGGAGCCTTCGGTTCTGAGGCCCATAGCTCCAACGTCTTTGGGGGGAATCCTCTCCTTGGTGCTGACAGTGACCTTCTCTGAGGCTCAGCAGCCTTTTTGGGTTTCTGTTCCTTTGGGAACCATCCCTTCCTCAATCTCATGCTTGGGGGGGTGGTACCCCCGGTTCCAGTTGTTTCATCTGTTCCATCTTCAGATCCGGGGCAGCTCCCCCCCCGGTTTTGCTTGAAGCTCTGTCCCTGGGAGTGGGCTGTGCGAAGCGGGGTGTGACCCTGGTTCCAAGATTGTCTTTCTCGGTTCCGGGCTCCCACTCTTCTTAAGGCGGGCCTGCCTTCTGGGTGATCGAGAGGGTGCTTGCTTCGGGAAGCGCTCTTCCTACATCAGACTTTCCCCCTCCTCCTTCTGAGATGCAGCTTTCACAGGCCACCTCCCCAGGACATCGACAGTGCAAGCCTCAAGAAACCTGTTCAGGGTAACCTCCTTTCTTAGTCTTCTTCAGACGCTCCCACTGAAGAATCACCTCAGAAACGGACTGTAAGAGGAAACACATGGACTCCCAGGAGGAGTCCCTCACTGAGGATATGGACTGCGATGATGGGGAAGGGTCCCCACAGTCACCCCTGACGATGTCTCCTTTGGAGACATCCTGGAAATTTTGAGGCAGAGGGGTGACTGGAAACCCTCCAACCCTTCTTCGGAGGAATCAGTATTCCTGCAGGCCTTCCATTCTCAGCCCTCTACTTCTTGGGTGACCCCCCCCCCCGCCAATGAGTTAGCCCAGCTCATCGTGCAGCAGGCATGGAAGAAACCTGATACCATTGAGGCCATTCCCTGGAGACCATACAAGATACTTTTCCCTCCAGAGAAACACCCCCATTGGTCTAAAGGCTTACCAGTAGACGCTGTAGTGGTGGTGGCTGCCACAAAAAAGGACCTTGCGTTGGAAAGTCCTACTGTCCATCCACCCAACAGAGAGTCCCTAGCGGTGGACAGATTAGGGCAGTGAGTGTTTGCTTCAGCAACCTTTGCTGTCAGGTCTCTGAATTATTTGGCACATTTTACGACGCTCCAAAGAGATCTCATCTCTGAACTCTTGAGTCCCTCGTGGGTCAAGTTTCTGACTGGGCACGCAATAAAGTTGTTCTCGGCTTCCTACCCTAGAGTCGATCTCCAACTCGTCCCTGAGGTTGCTGTCCCATGCAACTGACGGGGCGGCTAGAGCTGCGGTTGCAGGTGTAGTTATGAGACACCATGCCTGAATGCACATTTGTGACTTTGCGGACTCCGTCAAGTCTTCCTTATTGAACACCCCTATCGAACTGTCTGCTTTGTTCAGTTCTAAAGTGAAGGACACATCAGCCAGGTGCGAGTAGGATGGAAACCTTGTCTGCCATCGGCCTATGTTTTTCCAAACTTCAGCACTCTTTCTCCAGGAACCAGAGGAGTGGAAAGATATGGCACAAAAAATCTCAGGGCCCTTTCCGTAGTGCACGTGGTGAAGATTCCCCCAGAGGCAGAGGGAGTTCCAAAAAAGAATGGGGACTGGAGACCCATTTTGGATCTCAGCCAACTAAACAAATCAGTAGTTCAGACCAAATTCCTCATGGTCACGATATAATCCATTTTCCCATTTTTTCTGGAGGGTGTGTGGATGTGCTCGATAGATCTCCGGGATGCGTTTTACCACATCAAAATGGACAAGCGCTCCAGGTGTGTTCACTTCCGGCTGGGAGCAAATCATTACCAATTGAGAGCCCTGCCATTCGGTCTCTCGACGGCCCCCAGATTGTTCATGAAATGTTTAGCAGTGGTACCAGCTCATCTAAGACTACAGGGATTCCAGGTGTTTCCGTATCTAAACGACTGGCTCCTCTCCCACTAAGCACCTACTGGTCATGGCTCTCCACTGCACTCTGGCACTGGTGGAGTTTCTAGGCATCACAATACACTGGGAATAATCCAACCTTCATCCTACCCAACAATTGGAATTTATAGGAGCAGTATTCAATACTCAAGCAAGCCAAGTCTCTCTCTCCCTCCTCACAGACTTCAGAGATTGATTGCAAGTACAAGTGATACTCTGTCGAAGGAAGCTATTTACAAGGGAAGTTCTACAAGCTCTGGGGTCTATGGCGGCAGCCATCCCGATTGTTCCCCTGGCAAGATTGCTTATGAGACTATTACAATGGTTCCTTTTGTCCCAGTGGATATCCATTCTCTATCCTGTAAACTCACAGATCCTCATCACCAGTTCCTGCAAAATAAGGTGGTCTCTGGTGGATGAGAACGGACAAAAATCTTTGGTGCCGCCCCTTCCAGACTACTCAACCCAATGCCATGGTGACCATGGACGCTTGCCTGATAGGATGGGGGGGCCACTTCCAGGGAAAGACGGTTCAAGGCACGTGGTCCAGGTTGGAGGTCAACTTATATATCAATGTCCTGGAGTTAAGAGCAGTGCTGTTAGCGTTGCAGGCACTTCATCCTCTCCTTCCGTCTGGAACGATTGCAATCAAGTCGGACAATATGTCTGTTGTCTGGTACATAAACAAACAGAGAGGGACCAAATTCTACCCCCTATATCGAGAGGCCATGAGAATTTGGCATTGGGCGATAGTATATCCCAAGGAGCTCTAACGTGATTGCAGACAGGCTGAGCAGCTGCATCCTCCGTCCACACGAGTGGTCTCTCAACCAGAACATGATGGCAGAAATCTTCAGCCGTTGGGGCCAGCCTTGCTGCATTCTTTTTGCTTCCCCTTCAAGCAAAAAATGCAGCAGCTACTTTGCCCTTTTTCCCCCAGACGGGGAATCGCCGAGAGATGCTTTGACTCATGATTGGCCCGCAGGTCTCCTCTATGCTTATCCTCCGATACCCCTATTTCTAAAGAAAGCAATCCAGTTGAGATGCAAAGTAATCTTCATTGCCCCTTTCTGGCCTTGACAAGTGTGGTTTCCCTTCCTTCGACCTCACCTATTACAACCTCCTTGGATCCTGGACACTCGTCAGGACCTGATATCACACCAGCAAGGGTGGACTCCCCCAAATCTGTCCATTCACAAGCTGACAGCTTGGTTTCTCCACTTCTGTTAGTCGCCAGGCAGGAAACCCTTTCCTCACCTGTTAGCGATATTATTCTGGCCTCCCATAAACCATCCACCAGAAAACTCTACAGAGACAAGTGGAAAAGGTTCACTATCTGGTCTAATAATCACATGCTAAATCCTTTTTCAACTCCTACAGTTGCTATACTCCAGTATCTTTCTGAGTTGTTTGACAATGGGGCATCAGCTTCTACTATTCGAGTACATTTAGTAGCTATTTCCAATTTCCACAATGGTTCGGATGGCGTCCCTCTTATGTCCACCTGACTTTGCAAGACCTTTCTCATGGGAGTTTCCATAGCAGACCTTCTATCAGGCAACCTGTAGAGACATGGAATCTCTCTCGGGTTCTAGTCTCTGTCTGCCCCCATTTGAGCCTGCTGCGACATGTGATCTAAAATTCCTATCATGGAAACAGTTTGTATTTGGTAGCGGTCACATCAGCCAGATGGATGTCTGAGTTACAAGCCTTAAGCATCGAGAGCCTGTATTTAATCTTCCATAAGGACAGAGTATCCCTTCGTACTAACCCATCCTTTCTCCCCAAAGTGGTTTCCGAATTTTCTATTAACCAGTCCATTGAGCTCCCTGTGTTTTTCCCAAATTATTCCAACAAGGGAGAACACTGACTATATTCATTGGAAGTACATAGACAGCTACGTTTGTACTTGAACAGGATTAAGTCCTTCCACAAGTCGGACCAGCTTTTCATTTCCTTTTCTGACCCAAGAATGGGATGTGCTGTATCAAAAGTTACTTTATCAAAATGGCTCAGAGATTTCTTTACTTTTTCATACTCCCTTGCGAATGAATCTAAACCTGTTCAAATCAAAGCTCATTCAACTAAGGCCATCTCAATTTTGGTTGCCTTTCACTCCAGGGCTTCCATGGATGACATTTGTGCAGCAGCCATTTAGGCTAAACCCCATACCTTCATCAAACAAGCTTGGGATTCTGTCTCATCAGTCTTCGGCCAAGTTTCCAAAGCTTTTTCGGTCCCTGTCGGTGCGTCGGACGTGGAGGCTGGTATGTGGTCCATAAAACTGACATCTGCGCGCACCAGTCCTCAAAACTTTTCAGCTGCCAGCCGTACGCCAGGTGGTGATCTTCATGTTTCACTGTTGCAGTCATTACATTTGGGTAATCTGCTGGCAGGTTGCCCTCATTCGGCCTGAATAACAAAGTCTTGGGTCCTGCATCAGTTGCTGTCTCCTCTTCCATGACGTCAGGTCGTCAGGGGCATAAAACATGCAGCCGACACCATTTTAATCAGTCTGTCTTGCCGCATGGTGCCTGAAGCAGAAGCAGTTTGCAAGTGCCGGTCGGCCGACTCCAGAAATTTTCATTTTCGAGTTTCAGAACCGAAGTCTTCAAACTAAAGCCAAGTACCCAGTTGGGGGGAACTTTTTCTTGCTCCTTAACGATGTCAATAAAAGTTAATAATTGCATTACTTGTGGGAAGCAAATATCTCATAAGGGTTTTCATTTGTACTGTATTCCTTGCCTAGGCCCTGATCACAACGTGCCTTGCTGTCAGTTTTGTGCTAAATTTAACCAACACACTATTAAGCGTCGGTTTATTTTTGCTTCTAAATATTTTGGTTTAAGATTTAACTACCCTGAAATGTCGTCGGTTAGCAATCCGACTACCAGAGTTCACAAAAAATGCAAGAAAAAGAGAAAGACCGTCGAGGTCCAAAACCGATGATGAAGCTTCTCCTAAGCCAGTCACCGGTTCGCCGGTACTCGATGAGGCACTTTCGCAGCCCCTAATACCCACTACTTTTGAGTCGCAGGCCTCTACCGAGACCCATTCGGAGTCCGGTATGCCACGAGATTCGCAAAGTATTGAACCCGCGAATGTCTCTCCCTTGTATGGGTCTGGAGCCGCTGAGCAGGCACCGGCTTCTGAGGGTGTTTTCAGGCCTCAACATTTTTATATTAAACCGATGCCAGCAACAAAAACAAGGTCAAAATCATCTTCTGTGTCTAAAAAAACGATGCATAAGCCACGTGCTCAGGCCCCCTATGCCTAAAAAACAAATAATCAAAATGGCTGAGGATTTAATTACCTTGATCAGGGGTTCCCAACGCCCCCACCCCTGCTAAGAGGCCTAGACAAGGCACTGATTATGAATCTTCAGATCAGGTTTCCATTTCTTCTTATTCCTCTTCTGATCAGGAATTTTTTATTCCACCTTATAAGGATTCTGATGCAGAGGAATCCATTCCATCTGCATTTCCTCCTGAGGATTATTCTTTTGGAGAGACTTTTCACTGGGAGAGTCAGGATGTCTCTGAATCCAAAAAGAGATTTAGGGATTTCCTTCTTCTTCCTCAGCATAGGCCTTTGGCAATACCTCCTGTATTAGACACTGTTGTTGATGTGTTCTCGGAATCAAGCATGGCTCCTGATTCCCTGCCTCCGGCTCCTAGTAAGCCAGATGGATATTACAGGGTTCCTGACTCCCACAAATTTCTTTTCAAAAATCCTGCTGCGGATCCTGAGACTATTTCTCAGGGTCCCAATGGTGTTAAGGCTTCTACAGCCAAAACTCCTACCCCTTCTGATAGAGATTCCAGGGCGCTGGATAGATGGGGTAAGAAGGTTTATACGTCTGCAACCTTGGCAATCAGGGCTTTAAACTGCCAGTTTCATATGCTTAAATATCAACAGCATGTATGGGCTTATTGAAACAGAAAATGATGTTGATTTCTGATTGTGTGGATTGTGTGGAAAATAGAGTTACAGGATTTATTGCATTCAGCAGAACAGGTTGGAAAGCATACTTTGCAATGTGGTTTTGATTCCTTGGAGGCCTCTTTTTGGGCAGCCGTTACTGGATCTGTGATAAGAAGGCATGCCTAGCTCAAGGAGCAAAATCTGCTTGATCATGTTAAAGCTAAATTGTTGGATGCCCCTTTGCAGCATGATACTTTGTTTGGTAGTAAGGCAGAAGAGGTTTTAAAGAAAATGGAAGACAAAGCTAAATCTTTGCAAACTGTAAAAGATTTCTTGCAAGTGCAGCCACCCAGGTTCAGTAGGCACTGGCCTACTAAAAATTGGTCCATTCCTGTGTCCAACAGAGCCACTCAGGGCAAACCCAGGCACTCAAAAGGCTCCAGCTATCAATCACAAGGATCTTACAGGTCAAAGCAGTGGGGTGTCTCCACCTCCAAATCCGGAGGTAACAAAGCACAACCCTACAGTAAGCAGTCTCAATGAATTTCCTCTACCCTCTCCAAGCACTTATCTTTTGGCAGCCCCCTTGGGGGGAAAACTAGCACTTCATGCTCAAAATTGGAAGTTAATTACCCAGGACAAGTGGGTATTAAACATAGTATCCCAAGGGTACAGATTTCATTTCCATACTTTTCCACTTCCAAACAGATGGCCGGATCTGCCACAAAGCCACTGGGCAGAGGCCCAGAAACAAGTCATGTCCCTCATGGATATGGGGGCTATTCAACCGGTACCAGAAAGGGAAAAAAGACAAGGATTTTATTCAAGACTTTTCCTGGTACCCAGAAAAGACAATTCATGGCGTCCAGTACTGGACTTGTCATTTCTGAACACGTTCCTGGACATTCCAAAATTCAAAATGCTGGCTTTACAACAGCTACTGCCTATGCTAGGAAAGAATGCTTGGTTAGTAACTCTAGACTTAGAGGCATACCTGCATATCCCAATAAGGGAATCTTGCAGAAGATACCTCCGCTTCGAAGCAGTTTTTTTGAATTACCATATCTCTGCACTGCCCTTTGGCTTATCTACTGCACCCAGGGTCTTTGCAAAGTGCCTGGCACCAGTAATTGCATTCTGCAGACAAAGAAACATTCAAATTTATCCTTATCTGGATGATAGTCTCATTCTGGCAGAGGGAGGACAAGGTCACTCTTTTTCAACATCTGGCATTTGTAAAAAGGCTTCTAGCATACCTAGGGTACACCATAAACGAAAGAAATCACAACTGGTACCCTCTCAAATAATTACATTCCTGGGTGCAAGCTTGAATACAACTGCTCAGATGGCTTACCTCACGCCAGACAAACAAGTGCAATTGACAACATACTACAAACAAATGACGACAAAACCCAGTTATCTGCAAGACATATTCTGCAGGCTTTGGGGTTCATGGCATCCTGTATTCTACTAATTCCATATGCGAGACTGCATATGAGGAAACTTCACTGGTACCGAAAAAGTTTATGGAGTCACCATTGTCACAGCCTGGAAACAATGATTCCTTTCATTCCCTGCCTACAACAGGAGTTTCTTTGGTGGGCAGAGGCGTGTCACCAAAACAAGGGACCGTCATTCACTCTACCCCCTGCTACCCAAACCCTAACTGCAGATGCTTCAGACTATGCTTGGGGGGCCCACCTGGCAGGGAGACGCATTCAGGGCAAATGGAGCCCAAACCAAATGCATCTGCATATCAACCAGAAAGAAATGCTAGCTGTTCAGAATGCTTTGACAGGCTTCAAGGACTTACTTCATCCAGGACAACTACTGATAAAGACGGACAATAATACAGTTATGTGGTACATAAACAAGCAGGGGCGTATCCATTGCTACCCCCTTTGTAGACTAGCCATGGCCTTGGCTTGCAAAATACATCTTCAAACTCAATTCCTGCCAGGAAAGCAAAATACTCTGGCAGACGACCTAAGCAGAAATCTTATGGACCCGCACGAATGGAAACTGAATCCACTAATCTTCAGCATGTTAACACAGAAATGGGAAAGCCCAGACATAGATCTGTTTGCCTCTCCCCAAAACTATCAGTTGGATAAATTCTGCACAAGAACACATCACAAAAAAGCATGGAAAGTGGATGCTCTATCCTTCAGCTGGAAAAACCTATCAGTCTATGCCTTTCCCCCTCTGCCTCTACTCTCCAAGGTCTTACTAAAAATCAGACAGGAAAAAACAAAAATGATTCTAATTGTGCCGGACTGGCCTCGCCAGCACTGGTACCCGCTGCTAAGGAATATGTCACACCTTCCTCTGTGGTACTTGCCTCAAACACCTCATCTACTGTCTCAGCAGAACTATCAAATTCTGCACACTCAGCTCCACACTCTGAATCTTGCAGCATGGCTAATCACCTAATTATTCAAACCACATCTCTCCGTAAACCTGTGATGGATGTAATTTTGGAAGCCAGAAGGCCAAGTACTAGAAAATCTTATGCTGATAAATGGAAGAGATTCTGTGCTTGGAACCAAGCACAAGGAATAAACACAGCTAATCCCAATATTCCTCAGATTTTACAATACTGAACTGAGATGCTTGACAAGGGCCTATCTTTTTCTTCAATAGAAATCCATGCCTCTGCCATCTCGGGTCATTGCAGCTCAGAGCCTCCCCTCTTTTCTCATCCACTGCTAAAACAGTATCTCAGAGGGGCCAAAAATTTAAGGCCTCCCAGGAGAACACCAACTCCTGCGTGGGACCTCAATTTTGTGCTGGAAAAACTCACCCTGCCTCATTTTGAACCAGCAGCTACTACGGATATAAAATTTCTGTCTTGGAAGACAGCTTTTCTTTTGGCAGTCACTTCAGCTAGAAGGGTTTCAGAGCTACAGGCTATCATGGCAGTAGAGCCTTTCATTATATTTTACCCAGACAGGGTGGCCCTCAGGACCAATCCTTCTTTTATGCCTAATGTGGTATCCAGTGTGGCTCTTAACCAAGACCATTCACCTGCCAACATTTTTCCCAAATCCGCAGAACAAGGGGGAGCGGATTCTGCATTCATTGGATGTACACAGGCAACTAAGATTCTACTTAAACAAGGCAAAATCTCTAAGGAAGTATGAGCAATTACTGGTAGCATTTGCTGCAGGATCATAGGGGAAGGCTATATCAAAGCAGACTATTTCTAAATGGATAAGCCACTGCATTCGTTTCTGCTATTTGCACCATGGTAAACCTGTGCCCAAAGGGATCAGATCCCATTCCACCAGGGCTGCCTCTACTTAAGCAGCTTTGCTCAGAGGGGTCCCAACCAAAGACATTCTAGAAGCTGCTACTTGGAGCTCTGTTCATACGTTCACAATGCATTACCATTTACCTCTCTTCTCTAAATCCAGGGCAGGTTTTGCCTCTGCAGTCCTGCAGGGCCTTATTGCTGCTCCTAATGCTGTTTAGTCCCATCCTCCCATCCATAACTTTGGGATTCTACCCAAATGCAATGACTGCAACAGTGAAACACGAAGAACATAGTACAGTTGTGTACACTTACCATAAATGTAGATGTTCGAGTGTATTCACTGTTGCAGTCCGGGTTACCCACCCGCCATCCCCCTTTCTATACCTTTTCTTTCTTTCACTGTACTCAAAAGCCTTTGTGGTGTATTTGCTTTTAGTTGAAGGTAAATATTATGTTTCTAAGGTTCATTTATATATTTACAGTTTATTTATATATTTTTGCTCCCCATTTGGGGGGTACCTGACATCTGGGGCAAGAAAAACTGTTTAAAATGGTGTCTGCTGCATGTTTTATACCCCTGACGACCTGACGTCATGGAAGAGGAGACAGCAACTGACGCAGGACCCAAGGCTTTGTTATTCAGGCCGACTGAGGGCAACTTGCCAGCAGATTACCCAAATGTAATGACTGCAACATTGAATACACTCAAACATCTACATTTATGGTAAGTGTACACAACTGTACTTTCCTGCTACACACGGACGTCAGATCAGTTTCGCATTAAGGTAAGTACCCCGTTGGGGATTTTCTTCAGTCCTTTGTAACTGATGTAATCTGTTAATGTCCGGTAAGAGTAAGTGCAACTGTGATCACCAGATTCCCCACAGACACCCATGACCAGTGTCTCTCTTGTTTGGATAGGGATTACGATTATAAAATCTGCACCATTTGTAAGTCGTTCATCCCCAAGACCCTTTGTCGCCATCTTCAGGCCCTCGACCTTTATCTTGAAAACCAGCATCTTAGACAGATCGCTCTTGAAATGGAAGCTACTACTGACGCCCCATCCGAACCACCTAGGAGGAGGGCCAAGCCCACAAGGCCGTCCACTTCCACTCCACCTTTCTCTGCCAATTCCCAGCCTGTAGCCACCGTTAGCTTGGCCGAGGAACCGGCATCCGCCACACCGGATAAAGTGGGTACCTACCAGGAGGCCACAAAATCCAGAGCGGACGACACGTCCGGGGAGGATATCCGGACACCTGATTCAGATGCCAGGGTGGAACCAGCAGGCCTCTGCCTATCCCGTTTCCTCAAGGCCGACTGACAGCCAGATACCGGTTAGTCCTGCAAAGAAAAACCAAAAGTCAAAGCATGTTGCTTCAACCCTTGAGGCCTTGCCAGACTGCCAGGCCTTCAGTCAGTCTTTACAACACCTTCCTGGCCTTTAGGCCTACGTCTGACCTCCCTCATGCTGCTCCACCTCTTCTGAGTCCCAGGCCTATTCTGCCAGAGACTACCCTTAGCTATCCTGCTGAGGAAGAAACGTCTGACTCCTCAGAGGATTCCTTGTCCTATTCTTCACAAATATTTTCCCCTCTGGGGTATGGATCCCCAGAAGAAGCATCTGCTGAGCCTGACTTCCCTGTAGAAGACCTTACCTTTGGGGACATGGTTAATCTTATGAGGGAACATTTTAAGTGGGACTGCTCAGGCATGTCTGAGCAACAGAAAAGATTCTACAATTTTATTCAGGTGGAATCTCCTAACCAGGCCCCTATTCCTCCTGTCCAGCCTGCCTTCCTAGATGCTTTTGCAGCAACATGTTTAAACCCTGACTCCCAGCCACCTGCCCCAAGAAGGGCAGACGGATTGTATAGAGTACCTGATGCAGACAAATTTCTTTTCAAATGCCCTCCAGCTGACCCAGCAACCATTTCCATTGCCACAGACAGGGCTACCAAACTTCTCCCCACTACCACTGTCCTGCCTGCTGATAGACAGCAAGGCCATGGAGAGGTGGGGAAAGAAAATGTACACTTCAGCTACTCTAGCCTTTAGGGCTACAAATTACCAGTCACACATGGCCAAGTACTCCTTGGCATTACTGGACAAAGCTTCTAAGGATCTTAATGAGATTCCTGACTGCTCTGCAAAGGCATCCCTGGCTTCCTTACTTGGGCTCATTGCCCAAGTCAATAAGCATTCCCTAAGATGTGCATATGATGCAGCAGAGGCCTCTGCCAGGTCAGCTGCATCTGCCTCTGTATTGAGGAGATACTCCTGGCTGCGTGTCCAGCCTTTACCAGATTATTTTAAGGCCATCCTCTTGGATGTTCCTTTGGATCACACTGCCCCTTTTGGCTCCAAGGTAGCTGATCTCTGTAAGTCACTTCAGTAAAAAGGGAAAGAGCTCCAGGATCTAAAGCGTCTCCTGGTATCTCCAATCCCAAAATTTCAAAGAAACTACCCAGCCAAGACACAGTTTGTCAGGAAGACTTCTAGGCTCTCTGCCCCCCTCCAGATCCAGAAGACCACACAGTAGGCAGACTACTCAGCCTAGGACACCTCAAGCTTCCGCCCAGTGATCTCCCTTTCCAGAAAGGACAGGCAGCATCAGATTGCCTGCCTCCTTTTCTGCCTACCTCTCCTCCCTCCATACCTTTATCTTCCTGCCTCTCTCACTGCCTCCCTGCATGGGCCCTAGTGACATCTGACAAATGGGTTTCGTCTGTCCTGAAGGAGGGTTACGTCATGTCCTGGATGTCCCTCCTCCCAAAACTTCCTGTCCCGCTACCTCCACCCTCTCAATGGTCCCTCCTTCCCAAAGTCCTAAACAACCTGCTGCTCCAAGGCACCATAGAACTTGCCCCCCCCCCTGCTCAGTGGAGAGGCTTCTACTTCAGAATTTATCTGGTGCCCAGAAAGGAGGAGCCATGGAGACCCATCCTAGACCTTTCCTGTCTCAACCCTTTCCTGAAGGTTCCTTCCTTCAGGATAGCACTACCCATTCTTTTTCCCTTCATCCTTCCCCAGGCCTTCATGGGTGACCCTGGACATCAAAGATGCCTACTTAGATATTCCAATAAAACCATCCTATGGAAAATTCCTCAGATTCAAAGCAGGCTCCTTGCATTTTCAGTTTTGTGCCTTGCCCTTTGGACTCTCCACACCTCCAGGGGTATTTACAAAATGCCTATCCCCAGTCACTGCTTACTGCAGAGCAAGAGTTATGCAGATGTTCCCATACCTAGGCTAACTGCTAATCCAAGCAGCAGACAGACAAACCCTCATAGCCCACACAAAGGACCTTCTGCTCCTGCTGCAGTCCTAAGGATTCCTCATAAACGTCCCCAAATCCAATCTAAATGATGCACAATACATTGTCTTCCTAGAGTGCAGAATCAAAACAGACCTCATGATGGCTTCCTACCTCAGGAAAAAGTGCTTTCCTTGACCCAACTCCTTCAATCTGCTCTCTTTACACCCACCCTTATGGCGAGGGAATTTCTCAAACTTCTCGGCCACATGGCTGCCACAATTCCCAAGCTGCTACTGGCAAGATTACACATGAGAAAGATGCAATGGTATCTTCCCTCAGTATGGACCCACCATTCTCACCACCTAGAGTTTATAACCTCACTTCTAATCTGCCTCCACCAAGAGCTAAAGTGGTGGAGGGTCCAGGTGACCCTAAACCCGGGTCTCCCTCTACAATTGCCCCCCTCCTTCTCAGATCATGCACACAGATGCCTCAGATCTAGGCTGGCAAGCAACATTAGATACAAGGAAAGTGCAAGGTTTGTGGAAAAACAAACACAAACAATGGCATCTCAACATCAAAGAAATGTCAACCATACTTCTGGCCCTGGAGGCCTTTCTACCTTTCCTCAAACAGGGCATCCTGAAGATCTTCACAGACAACACCATAGTGATGTGGTACTTGAACAAGCAAGGAGGGACCAAGTCCTACCTCCTCTGCAGACTGGCCCTTCAGGTATGGGATCTAGCTGTCTCCCAGGGGATTACCATACAGGCAGCCTACATCCCGTCCCAACAAAATTGTCAGGCAGATACCTTAAGCAGAACCTCCTCAGACAGTCACAAATGGATGCTGTCAAGGGAGGTATTCCTACAGTTGATCCACAGGTGGGGTACTCCACAGATAAACCTGTTTGCCTCCTCCACAAATAGGCAACTACAGAGCTACTACTCCAGAACTTACGACACAAAGGGTCTTCAAACAGATGCCTTCTTAATGTCCTGGAAGGGAAAATACCTGTATGCCTTTCCCCCTTCCCCCCTTCCCTCTGATACAGAGAGTCCTGCTGAAAATTCAGCAGGACTCACCAAAAATCTTGTTGGTGACACCCTTTTGGCCAAGGCAACACTGTTTCCCCCTACTTTATCTATCCAAGGGCAATCACCGCAAGTTACCCCCCTCAGTGGATTTAGTCACACAGCACCAGGGAACACAGATTCACCCACATTGGAGATCCCTCCACTTCTCCCTTTGGCTGATAGGATTCTGATTCCCTTCAGACACCTACATAACGAGGATGTGGTCTCAGTCCTGCAGGAGGCCAAGAAACTTAACACAAGGAAATCCCTATCTCTCTACATGGGGAAGGTTTTCTATCTGGTGTCAGAAAAGACCGCTAGATCCGCTGGACAGCGACCTGCCTCTAATTCTCTCTTACCTGCGTGAACTGCTAAAGACAGGATTTTCTTAAAGGCACATCTGTCAGCCATTCCTGCCTGCCTATGGAGCCCCCACTTAGGTTCATAGGTAGGCACTAGGCTGTCTGTCTGAAGGCATTTATAAGCCTAGCCAGAATGTGTTGACTTTCGCCACCCCCTAGATTAGTTCCCTGTGCCTCTGTCCAACAGAGCCACTGAAGTGATCCCCATGATAAACTTTGTTTCCCATCCACTCGTCAAGGTTTTTTTTGAAGAGTGTTAGTGAGGAGCTCTGCCTAATGTAGATTGGAATCTTGTTTCAAAGCATGGGAAGTCTCTGGGACAGGAATCTATCCCACCAGCACTTCCTATTTATTGTTGTGGTGAGGTTTAGATCCCTAGAGCGTGTGGCTCGAGGGGGTAAGGTTTTCTTTAGGTGGAGCATGTCCATCAATTCTGGGTTGGACATGGCCTTGTATGTCAGGCAGAGATCACCTCTGAGTAGGTGGTATGCAACCGAGTACAGCTGGAGTTTCTTCAGTTGAGCTGCATAGGGCATCTGTCTGAGGCCAGTGATCCTCTTGGTGAGGTACTTTGGTGGTCTTTCCAGCTGTTGCAGATGTTTTGTAAGGTACATCCCAAATGGGGTGTTATACTCTGATGGGTCTGATGAGTGATGAGTAGAGGGGCACAATGACCTCTTTTGATCTGGATGCAAACCCTTTTATGATTAGGTGGGCCACGTAGAAGGATTTTCTAACCACTTTGGCAATGTGATTATCAAAGGTGAGATTACTATCTACTTGGGTCCCCAGATCCCTTATTGCGTCTTCCGTATTTAGGGGACTACCACCTACGTGGTAGTTTGTGGGTACTTTGTTTTTCCTAAAGGGGATGACTATGTACTTTTTGGCATTTAGCTTGAGGCCATGATTTTACCACCAGGTATCCGTCCAGTGAAACCTTTTTGGAGGTTGTCTGTGTCAGCCAGAGAATCAATTATAGCCCCTAGTTTGCAGTCGTCTGTGAACTTAGTCAGCCATAGTCCTCCTGTGTTTGCCTGTACCTCTGAGAAGTATATGATGAACAGGAGGGGTTCTAGGACTGAACCCTGGGGAACGCCACTTGTAACCGGTTTAGAATCGGACCTAACTCACACATCTCTCACCATATGGGTTCTGTCCGTGAGCCAGTTGGCAACCCATCTTGTGACGTAGGGGTTTATGTTCAGGCTGGTGAGCTTGTCTATAATACCAGAATGGGGAATGGTGTCGAAGGCCTTAGCGAGGTCTAGGTAGGCTGTGTACCACCTTTCCCTCATCTATAGCCTTGGTAACTGTCTCAAAGAAGTCCAACAGGTTTAGGAGGCATGATCTGCCCTTAACAAAGCCGAACTGGGTAGGGTCAAGTGTTTGGAGGTTCCCAATATGTCTGTTAAGGAGTTCCATGATGATGTGCTCCATAGCCTTGCAGACCAAGCTAGTTAGGCTTATAGGGCGATAGTTCCCGGGGTCTGTTGTGACTCCACCTTTGTGGAGCGGAATAATCGTTGCTGTGTGCCACTCTATGGGTATGTAGCCTGTGGAGAGGCTGAGTTTGAACAGTGTGTTTAGGTGAGGGGTTAGTTCGTCTTTGAGCTTGTGTAGGACGCAGCCTGGCACACCGTCCGGTCCCACTGATGCTGTGTTTTTGGCTTTGGAGAGGGCTGTTTTAACCTGAGTGTCTGTGATTTCAGGGACTCTACATTCTTCTGGTATGGTTATGGGCCCTTTTGGGGGTGAGAGGGGGGTGAAGTTTGCACTGAACCTGTCTGCCAGGATGTTGGCGATATTGGTCGGTTCAGTGTATTTTGTGCCATTCTGCACTAACTCCGAGCAGATCTGAGCATTGCCACTTCGATTCTTGACATAGTTAAAGAATGTCTTGTGGTTATCTTTGGAGTCCTTCGCAATTTTTTTTCAAAGCTCGCATTGGATGATTTTATGAGTGGTCGTAGTTACATGCTGATACTGATCAGGGATGTCTTCCCTTCTTGGGATTTTACTCTTTTCTGTACTAGTTTCCTCCTCCTGTTGTATAGCTTGTTTATGGCAGGAGTCCACCAGACTGGTTTCCTTTTCTTGGAGGAGTGAGTCTTGGTTTTGCTTGGTATGGCATGATCCATACATTCTTGTAGGTGCCCAAAGAATGCATTAGTAAAGGGTTTTGCAGCTTGGACAGCGTTATCCTTCAGCATGGGGGCTTTGAAACTTTCCACCTTGGTCTTAAGTAACGTGAAGTCTGCTTTTGAAAAGTTTCCACAGTGGTTTCCTTGTCCTGGAGTGGGGGCGGAATGTGGATATCCAAAGTGATTTGTTTATGGTCAGATCTAACCAGCGGGGGTTGACCAGTGGTGTGGAACACCGGTCGCCCATGTTGGTGATAACCAGGTCCAATATGTTGTCACCTCTGGTGGGAGTGTTGACCAGTTGAACCAGGACGTTTGAGTTTATAAATTCTAAGAAATTTTGGGCAACGGAGTTAGTACTTGAGTAGTTCTTCCAGTTAATGTTTGGGTATTTGAAATCACCCAGTATTAGGGTGTTTGGTAGGACCTTTATGTTTCCCAGTGTTTCCAGAAACACGGAATGGGGGTTCTGGGACATGGTGGGTGATCTGTAGCAAGCTACAATTTGAGTTGCAGTTTTGCTTGTTGTTAGTTGCATGTGGATAATTTCTGAAGCATCGTTCTTTGCCACTAACCTGGAGGTGTGGGTATCCTTGATGAATATGGATATGCCCCCCACCTTTTGTATTTTGGTTTGGGTTCTGTGGCGGAAATGCATGGTATGAGTTGTAGCCAGGTAGTGCTGGTGTGCTCTCTGGAGCCTTAAACCAGGTTTCTGTTACTGCACATATATTGATTTTCTCCATACTGAGGAGTGCCTTGAGTGCGTGCATTTTGAGGTTTAGACTACTGGCATTGAGTAGCATTACCCTCTGTTTTTTGTTACTTGTGCTATTGTCTTTTGAGCCATGCCTAAAAAAGGCACTATGGGGGTGGCAAGATCATTGGCCAGTATTTGAAAGCCTAAGGGTGACAGGTGCAAGCCGTCTCTAGCGAAGCAGCGTGGCTTGCCGAGCATGTCATCCCAGGCAGACAGACATGGATCCCCTTTGAATGACACCAGAAACTTAGCCAGTTGTTGAAGTGGAGAATTTTTTCTTTATACCATGGTATCATTCTTGGTGAGGGCAGGATGCTACTCAGGGTCAGGGTCATACCGGCCTGGACTACGTGATCAGAGAGCTCCTCCATGTCTCTTTTCATGTAGTCCAGGGAGGTACGGCTCCGGTCATTCACACCAACATGGACAATGAAAGAGTAATATTTGCATTTGTTCTGGAGTGACCTGAGTGCTTGTGTTATGTGGCGGATCCGGGCACCCGACAGGTAGCTAACAGTAACCTTCTCCTTATTCAGCCTAGTGAGTGGGACGTCAGTGTGCCTGACTATAGAGTCACCTATTACTAGTATGTTGGGCATGTTATTTTGCCTTAAGGGCTGTGATTGCATGGCACACTGGTTTTGTGAAGTATGTGTTGCATGGTTTGTGTTGGGGGGGGGGTGGAGGTTGCTTGGATGTTTGCTTTGGAAGTCTCTGTTGGGTTTCCAGATTTTTATTTAGAGCCTCCGAGTATGTTTTCATGTATTTATGTGTGTTTTTTGCCTGTGCTGGTTTAATGGGTCTGTGTGAGACTGGTGGTGTGATGCAGGTATTTCCCTTCTCCTCTTGACTGTCTGATTCAATCTTGGGTTGAGAGAGCTTAGCCTCCAATGTTCATCGTGTTTCACTGTTGCAGTCATTACACTTGGGTTATCCTGCTGGCAGGCTACCCGCAGTCGACCTGAATTCCAAAGTCCTGGTCCGGCGTCGGTTGCTGTCGCCTCTTCCCTGACACCAGTGCGCCAGGGGTATATAAGGTGCAGCCGACGCCATTTTCTTCAGTCTTTCTTGCCGCACGGTGCCCGAAGCAAAAGCAGTTTGCAAGTGCTGGTTGGCAGACTCCTGAGATTTTTGAAATTGAATTTCAGAACCGAAGTCTTCAATAAAGCTAAGTACCCCATTGGGGAAACTTTTTCTTGCTACAGACCGATGTCAGTAAAAGTTAACAGTTGTATTTCTTGTGGAAAGCAAATACCTCATGAGGATTTTCACTCTTACTGTATTCCTTGCCTAGGCCTTGACCACAACGTTGCTAGTTGTCGGTTTTGTGCTAGATTCAACCAATGCACTATTAAGCATCAGTTTGATTTTGCTTCACATTACTTTGTCCGAAGGTTTGACTACATAATGTCGTCAGAACAACAGACGACTGGAATTCATAACAAATGCAAAGACAAAGAAAAGGACAGGCATCCAAGGTCCAAAACCGATGACGAAGCCTCTTCTAGGCCAGTCGCCGGTTCTCAGTGAGGCGCTTTCGCAGCCCCTGACACCCGCCCCCTCAGAGCCACAGGCCGCCTCCGACTCCCACGTGGAGACAACTAGGCCTCCGAAAACTCAAGGTATTGGGCCTACGGAAACTATTCCCTCAGATTGGTCCGGAGCCGCTGAGCAGGCATCGGCTTCTGAGAGTGTTTTCAGACCTACACAGCTTACTATCAAGTCCACTTCAGCAGCTAAGGCAAAGTCTAAAACACCATTAAAGACATAGAAACAAGTACAGCATTCTCCTGGACAGTCATCCATGCCAAAGAAACAAATGCTTAAAATGGCCGAGGACCTAATACTTTGATCAGGGGTTCCCATCCCCCTCCTGATAAAAGGCCTAGGCAAGACACTGACTATGATTCCTCTGATTCCTCTTCAGAACAGGGATATTCTCTTCCTCCCTATGAGGGCTCTGACACTAAAGAATCTATCCCTTCAGCCTCTCCTCCTGAGGATTACTCTTTTGGGGAAACTTTGCACACCATGAGGGAGCATTTCCATTGGGAGGCCAGGATTATTCAGAATCCCAGAAAAGGCTCAGAGACTTTCTTTTACTGTCTCAGCACAGGCCCCTTGCTATCCCCCCTGTACTAGATATTGTTGATGATGTTTTTTCTGAATCTAGTTTGTCTCCTGATGCTTTACCCCATGCACCAGTCAAGCCAGATAGGTACTACAGGGTCCCAGACTCTCATAATTTTCTTTATAAAAACCCTGCTGCTGACCCAGAAACAATTTCTCAGGGTCCCAAAGGGGTCAAGGCTTCCACTGCAAAAGACCCTGTTCCCTCTGATAGGGATTCTAGAGCACTGGAAAGATGGGGGGGGGGGAGTTTACACTTCTGCTACTTCAGCTATAAGGGCTTTAAACTGCCAGTTTCACATGCTTAAATATCAACAATACCTAATGTCTTTGCTGAAACAGAAAATGCTTACAAGCTCAGAATGTCCTGACAATAAGGAAATGCAGGATTTATTGCATGCAGCTGAACAAGTGGGAAAGCATACTTGGCAATGTGGTTTTGATTCTTTAGAGGCTTCTTGCAGAGCCGCAGTTACAGGTTCTTCATTCGAAGGTATGCTTGGTTAAAAGAACAAAGTTTACCTGATCATGTTAAAGCAAAATTATTGGATGCTCCATTACAGCATGATACTTTGTTTGGTGTTAAGGCATTAGAGGTGTTAAAGAAAATGGAGGATAAAGCAAAATCAATGCAGACAGTAAAGGATTTCTTACAGGTTCAGCCACCTAGATTTAGCAGGAATTGGCCTTCAAAAATTGGTCCTTTCCAGTGTCAGACAGGCCACAAAGAGGCAGATACAGACGCCCAAGAGGCAGATCTCAGCCCCAAGGCTCATACAGACCTAAACAATGGGGTGCTTCAGCCCCCAAAGGTGGAGAAGACAAATCACAACGTTATAGGAAATAGTCCCAGTGACTTCCCTCTGCAAATGCCAAGCACTTACCTTTTGGCAGCACCCTTAGGGGGAAAACTAGCACTTTTCTCACAAAATTGGCACATGATCACCCAGGACAAATGGGTACTGAATATTGTTTCTCAAGGTTACAGATTCCACTTTCACACCCTACCAAGGTCAAAAGGTATGCCAGACCTGCCACAAAATCCATGGGCAGAGGCACAAAAACAAATTTCTGCTCTCATGGACATGAGGGCTATTCAAAAAGTACCACAGCAAGAACAGGGGCAAGGATTTTACTCAAGACTTTTCTTGGTACCCAGAAAGGACAAAGCCTGGAGACCAATACTGGACCTGTCATTTCTAAATACTTTCCTGGATGTTCCAAAATACAAAATGTTGACACTGCAGCAACTTCTACCCATGCTGAGCAAGAAGGCCTGACTAGTTACTTTGGACCTCAAAGAGGCATACCTGCATGTCCCAGACAATCTTGCAGAAGATACCTCAGATTCATAGCTGGCTCAATGCATTACCAATTCTTTGCACTGCCCTTTGGCTTATCTACTGCGCCCAGTGTCTTCACAAAATGCCTGGCACCAATAAATGCATTTTGCAGGCAAAAAGGAATTCAAATATATCCCTACTTGGACGACTGCCTTATTCAAGCAGAGAGCAAGGACATTCTATTACAGCATCTGGCGTTTGTAAAAAGATTACTTATTTGCCTAGGATACACAGTAAACGAAAAGAAATCAAAACTAGTGCCATCTCAAGAGATAATATTCCTGGGTGCAAGCTTAAATACAACTGCCCAGATGGCTTATCTCACGCCAGACAAGCAAAGGCAACTAACTCATTACTTTCAAATGATGGCAACAAAGACCCAGCTACCTGCAAGAAAAATTCTGCAGGCTTTGGGCTTCATGGCATCTTGCATCCTGCTAATTCCATATGCAAGACTGCATACGAGGAAGCTACAATGGTATCTAAAAAAATGTTTGGACTCAACATTGCCACAGCCTGGAAACAATAATAACCCTTATTCCCTGCCTGCAACAGGAGTTTCGATGGTGGGCACTGGCCTGACACCACAACAAGGGACAGCCTTTCACTTTACCCACAGCCAGGCAAACACTAACGACAGATGCATTGGTTTATGCCTGGGGGGCACACATGGCAGGAAAATGTATTCAGGGCACTTGGCCCACGGACCAAATGCATCTTCACATCAATCAAAAAGAGATGCTAGCTGTACAGCATACCCTGACAGCCTTCAAGTATCTACTACATCCAGGACAACTATTACTAAAGACGTACAATGCTACAGTTATGTGGTACATAAACAAGCAAGGGGGCACACATTCCTGCCCCCTCTGCAGGCAAGCCATGACTTTGTGGAACACAGCACTGACCTGTCAAGTACATACGCAGGCACATTTCCTGCCAGGAAAGAAATATACTCTGGCAGACAAACTAAGCAGAAACCTCATGGACCCTCACAAGTGGAAACTAAATCCACAGGTCTTCAGCATGATAACAAGGAAATGGGGATGCCCAGACATAGATCTTTTTGCCTTCCCTCACAACCGCCAACTACAGAGATTCTGCACATGGACTTCTCACTCACAAGCATGGAAAGTGGATGCTCTTTCATTCAGCTGGAAAACCCTAACAGTTTATGCCTTTCCACCACTGCCTCCCCTTCCCAAGGTGCTCCTAAAAGTCAAACAAGAGAAGCCAAAAATGATTCTGATTGCCCCAGACTGGCCACGCCAGCACTGGTACCCAATCCTAAAGAGCTTGTCTCAAGGCCCAGCCTGGACTTTACCTCAAATTCCTCATCTTCTTACTCAACAAAACAATCAGATCCTGCAAGACCAACTCAGAACCTTAAATCTGGCTGCATGGCAGATAATATAGCCACTCAGAACACACCTCTCTCTAAAGCTGTTATGGATGTCATTTTGGAAACCAGGAGGCCCAGCACCAGGAAATCTTATGCAGAAAAATGGTAGAGATTCTGTGCTTGGAACCAGGCACAAGGATTTGAACCACTTGTTCCAAATATTCCTCAAATTTGTCAATACCTAACTGAGATGCTGGACAAAGGCCTAACCTTCTCATCAATTAAGATCCATGCCTCTGCCATCTCAGCTCATTACAATATGGAACCTCCTATTTTCTCTCATCCACTGCTAAGACAGTACCTCAGAGGGGCAAAAAACATAAGACCCCCAAGGAGAGCACCGATACCTACATGGGACCCAAACTTTGTCTTAGAAAAGCTCACACTGCCTCCTTTTGAGCCAGCCAATACAGCTGATATAAAATTCTTATAATGGAAAACTGATCTGCTCCTAGCAATAACTTCAGCAAGAAGAGTCTCAGAGTTACAGTCATTAATGGCAGTGGAACCTTTTATCATTTTTCATCCGGACAGGGTTTCTCTAAGGACAAACCCAACATGTATGCCGAAGGTAGTATCTAGTGTGGCTCTTAACCAAACCATTCATTTGCCAACATTTTATCCAAATCCCCAGAACAAAGGGGAGAGACTTCTGCACTCTGTGGACATACACAGGCAGCTATGCTTTTACTTGGACAAAACAAAAGCTTTCAGAAAAACTGAGCAACTGTTTGTAGCATATGCTGCAGGATCACAAGGAAAGGCTATCTCAAAGCAGACTATTTAAAAATGGATAGGACACTGCATTCGTTTCTACTATGCACAGCATGGCAAGTCAGTGCCTAAGAATATTAGGCCACATTCTACCAGGGCAGCAGCCACTTCTCAAAGGAGTACCAACCAAGGAAACTTTGGAGGCTGCAACTTGGAGTTCATTGCACACTTTTACCAAGCATTATCACTTACCTCTTTACTGTACATCCAGAGCAGGCTTTGCCACTGCAGTTCTGCAGGGCCTCATAACCACTCCTAATCCTATTTAGACCCAGCCGCCGTACCTCAGCTTTGGGATTCAACCCAAGTGTAATGACTGCAACAGTGAAACACAATGAACATAGTAAAGTTGTGTACCTACCATAAATGTAGATGTTCGAGTGTATTCACTATTGCAGTCCAGGTTACCCACCCTCCATCCCCGTTTCTTTGCTGGGACTTATCTATACTTCTCTATCCTATACAACCTATGTAGTGTATTTGCATGTAGATGAAGGTATTGTTTTATTTCACTGTATGTTTTTATAAGCAATATGTATTGCCTACCTTCTTGAGGGCACCTGACATCTGGGGCAAGAAAAACTGAAGAAAATGGCGTTGGCTGCACCTTATATACCCCTGGCACACTGATGTCAGGGAAGAGGCGACAGCAACCAACGCCGGACCAGGACTTTGGAATTGAGGCCGACTGCGGGTAGCCTGCCAGCAGGATAACCCAAGTGTAATGACTGCAACAGTGAATACACTCGAACATCTATGTTTATGGTAGGTACACAACTGTACTTTTGGCTGTATAATTGCATCTCTCGCATGTATTAGTGTTTGGTGGTAGGAGGAGAGGGTTGTGTGTGTACATGAGGCAATTGTAACATTGCCTCAAAATGCCCAGATTCACCAGTTGGACTGGAAAATACACCTGAAACTGCCCTTTGGACATGCCTGGATAGCTATAGTGAACTGTTTTACTGGATGGCTGGTAAGGTCGAATAGAGAGCCTTGTCCTTCTGTTCAGTACAGGAGGGTCTAGTGGTAGGGTTTATAGGTGCTTGCTATAAGTTTTGAGCAAGTGCGGGCTGAGAAATGAATGGCTTGAGTGCTTAAGTTGAATGTTTGTCTAGTTCCAAGGGAAAAATTGAAGAAGAGACTTTGTGGAGCCGGGAATAGTTTTACCCTAGCCAACCGGCACGCAAAACCGGGCAAATGTGGTATTTATAGCAGGGAAATGAAAGAGATAGAAATTAGCCCAAAATTGCCAATAAACTACTAATTTCTGTGCTGAAACCACTCCACCAGGGACGGATATGCTGCTGAAAGCTTCCCTCTCTCACAGGTGAACTGAGAAACTTCCTTCTATCCAAGTAAGGTATGGGCAAACACAGAGATTTGTAACACAGCCCTGAATTCAGCACTAACCTGAAAACTGGACTATACTAGCTTAGAAAGGTGGGAAACAATTTTTTTTTTGTTTGTTTTCAGAAAATAAAGCAGATACAATCAAAAAAACACTTTAAATGCAAAGAAAAGGATACTTATTGTTATATATCGCAGATCAGAGTTGTAGTCAATGCCCCTTGTAATAAAATAGGAAGAAACACACATACAGTAAAAGCAGATGAATAAAGTGCAATATATATATATATATATATATATATATAAAACAATAGAAAACGAGCAAGCTGATTTAAACAAGTTACCCAATTAACCAGAAAAAAATCTCAAACCTGAGCCCTGTTCCAGCAGTCTTCAGTCAGACAAGTTCTAACTGCACACTCCTGCTACTAGGGTGCAGGGGAACCTTCTCCAAAAGAAGATGGCCTGGATCAGTGCTCATGTTATACAAACAAAGCAAGATTCAGCAGGCCTGAATCTGGTCTATGCTACAGCAACAAGGCACACAAATTTCAGAAAGAAACAGTTCAAATAAGCAGGCACAATAAGCCTATGACCAGAAATTCCCAGCTCAGAAAGACTTGCTTCCAGCCACACTATTCCTAAAAGGTGTTTTGCACCTAAGACCCCCTAGGAAACCAACTCCTCCTCCCTGGGATCTTAATTATTTGCTGGAAAAACTCACTCTGCCACCCTTTGAACCAAATAGTAAGGCAGACTTGAACGTTTGCACATGGAAAACAGTACTGCTAGTAGCTTTAACATCAGCCAGGAGGGTCTCGGTGCTCCAAGCCCTCATGTCTACTCCACCCTTCCTAGTTTTCCATATGGACAGGGTCACCCTCAGGATTATTCTTTCCTTCACCCCCAAGGTGGTTAATGACTTCTCCTTAATCAGGCTATTCACTGCCCACCTTCTTTTGTAACCCTCAGGGAAACGGTGAGGGAGTCCTTCACTCCCTGGATGGACACAGGGAACTTCGTTTCTACTTACATAAGACCAAACCTATACACAAATCAGACCAGCTGTTTGTTTCCTTCCACCCCAGAGCTTTGGCAAAAGCTGTAGGGAAGCATACCATTTCTTCTTGGATTCCTAGGGGAATCTCGTTTTGTTACTCTCACCATGGAAAGACACTAATGGGCATTGTCAGAGCCCATTCCACAAGGGCCAAGGCTTCCTTTGGAGTCTTCCTTAAAGGTCTAGACACAAACTCCATTCTGGAAGCAGCTACTTGGTCATCTGTGCACACCTTCATGAGACACCTACAAGCTGGACCACATCTCCAGGACCAGAGCAGAATTTGCCAGGGCTGTCTGCATGGGTTCCTGGAATCCTCATCCAGACCACCACCCAGCCAGCAGTGAACTTTTGTACTCACCCACTAGTGAATACTGCAACATTGGAATAGAAGGACATAGGAAAGTTGTGTAAAATCTTACCATAACCATAGAGGTCCTTCTCTTCCATGTTGCAGTATTCCTTCCTTCCCTCCATCCCCCTGTTTTCCTTGCACTTGCTCTCCTCGCCTCCTACTCAGGCTATGCCATCAGGAGTAGCTCTGTCTTGGGCTTCTTGGTTCTGAGGACTGGTGCGCACAGACGTCACTTTTATGGACCACGTACCAGCCTACATGTCGGATGCCTGATGCACCAACAGGGACTGAAAAAGCTTTGGAAACTTGGCCAAACAAGCTGATGGGAAGAAGGGTAAACCCACTAGTGAATACTGCAACATGGAAGAGAAGGACTTCTATGGTTATGGTAAGATTTTACATAAATTTCCTGTATCCACCTGGTGTTTGTTGGAGTATTCCTTCGCACCCTCCTTGCTTGTTTCTGTACCACGTAACTGTAGACCCTTTCTGGTCTTTTCTCTTCTTCTGCTTTACACCTGCCCTAACTGGCAGTGTTCTTAGGACCAAGAGGGCCCTCTCATCTCCTACTTCATCTCTCCTAGGTAACTATTTATTTGTCAGATGTCTATAGGCTTCTGGCTTGGAGATGGTCTGAGAATTTACACTCATACATCCGTTAATAGACCCCTTGCACCTGTGAGCTGAGGTCATAAGTTGAACGTATGCTCCATTGAAAATTTAAGCTTTGGTACCCTGGCTGGATTTCAGCGGTGAAAACCCATTTGTTTGGAATACTGCAATTGTGATTAGTATATTTATTGCTATGGTAAGATGTTCTTCGTGTTTCACTGTTGCAGTCATTACATTTGGGTAATCCTGCTGGCAGGTTGCCCTCAGTCGGCCTGAATTCCAAAGTCTTGGGTCCTGCATCTCCTCTTCCCTGACATCAGGTCATCAGGGGTATAAAAGAAGTGGCTGCTGCCATTTTCTTCAGTCTTTCTTGCCGCGCGGTGCCCGAAGCAAAAGCAGTTCGCAAGTGCCGGTCGGCTGACTCCTGAGATTTTCATGTTCGAATTTCAGAACCGAAGTCTTCATTAAAGCTAAGTACCCCGTTGGGGGAAACTTTTTTTCTTGCTCCAGACCTATGTCAGAAAAAGTGAATAATTGTATTTCTTGTGGAAAGCAAATACCTCATAAGGACTTTCATTCCTACTGTATTCCTTGCCTAGGCCCTGACCATAATGTTTCAGGTTGTCGGTTTTGTGCTAGATTGAACCAACGCACTATTAAGCGTCGGTATAACTTTGCATTAAACTAATTTGACGCAGGTTTAATTATCCAGGAATGTCTTCGGATAGCCATCCGACTACTGGAGTTCACAAAAAACGCAAAGAAAAAGATAGGCAACCGAGGCCCAAAGCCAACGATGAAGCTTCTCCTAAGCCAGTCGCTGGTTCTCATTGAGGCGCTTTCTTAGCCCCTGACGCCCGCTACTTTAGAGTTGCAGGCCGCTACCGTCTCCCACGTGGAGTCGGCTATGCCGCTAGAAACTCAAGGTATTGGAGCCTCAGACACTGTTCCTTCAGATGGATCCAGAGCCGCTGAGCAGACACCGGCTTCTGAGGGTGTTTTCAGACCTAAACATTTGTACATTAAACCAGCTTCAAAGGCAAAGACTAAAGCACCTTCAAAGACAAAGAAACAAACTCCAGAGCCACGTGGACAGGCCCCCATGCCCAAAAAACAAATGCTCAAAATGGCCGAAGACTTGATTACCTTGATCAGGGGTTCCCATCCCCCTCCTGATAAGAGGCCTAGGCAAGAGACAGACTATAAATCTTCAGATCAGGTTTCTATTTCTTCTGATTCCTCTTCTGATCAGGAATATTCTCTTCCCCCTTATGAGGATTCTGATGCTGAAGAATCTATTCCTTCAGCTTCTCCTCCTGAAGACTATTATTTTGGGGAAACCTTGCATACCATGAGTGAGCACTTCCACTGGGAGACTCAAGATTTTTCAGAATCTAAAAAGAGGTTCAGGGACTTTCTTTTGGATGGGAGGGTGGCCTAATGGTTAAGGTGTTTGCCTTACAAACACAAGGTACAGGGTTTGAATCTCATAGGGGATAATTGGCTAGGCTTAAGATGGCTTGCAAGGGCAGTTAGCCTAGTACTAACCTATGATCCTATAAACCTATGATCATATACCTCAACACAGGCCTCTAGCCATTCCACCTGTGTTTTAGACATTGTAGATCATGTGTTTTCAGAGTCTAGTCTGACCCCTTACCTCCAGCTCCTGTTAAGCCTGACAGATATTACAGGGTTCCTGACTCTCATAAATTCCTTTTCAAAAACCCTGCTGCAGACCCAGAAATTATTTCACAGGGTCCCAAAGGAGTTAAGGCTTCTGCTGCAAAAAAACCTACCCCCTCTGAAAGAGATTCAAGGGCATTGGATAGATGGGGAAACAAGATTTACACATCGGCTACCTTGGCTATAAGGGCCTTAAACTGTCAATTTCATATGCTCAAATATCAGCAACATGTCTTGGCATTGCTTAAACAGAAAATGTTGCTAAACTCTGAATGTGCAGAAAACAAGGAAATGCAGGATATATTGCATGCAGCTGAACAAGTTGGAAAGCATACTTTGCAATGTGGTTTTGATTCTCTGGAGGCCTCCTGCAGAACCGCAGTTACGGGTTCAGTAATTAGGAGGCATGCTTGGTTAAAGGAACAAAATCTGCCTGATCATGTCAAAGTTAAATTATTAGATGCACCTTTACAGCATGATTCTCTGTTTGGTGTTAAGGCAGAAGAGGTGTTAAAGAAAATGGAGGACAAAGCTAAATCTATGCAAACTGTCAAAAGATTTTTTTACAAGTACAGCCACCTAGGTTTAGTAGACACTGGCCTACAAAGAATTGGTTCTTTCCTGCCTCAAGACAGATCTCAAAGGGGCAGATCCAGACGCCCTAGAGGCAGATCTCAGGTGCAAAGTTCATACAGGTCAAAGTAATTGGGTGCTTCTACCTCCAAAAGTGGAGAAGACAAATCACAACCTTTCAGGAAACAGTCCCAATGACTTCCCCCTACCTGCGCCAAGCACTTATCTCCTGGCAGCACCCTTAGGGGGAAAAAATATCACTTTTTTCTCAAAATTGGCACATTATAACCCAGGACAAGTGGGTTCTAAACATAGTGTCACAAAGCTACAAGTTCCACTTCTGTACCCTGCCAAAGGCAAATGGTTAGCCAGATCTGCCAAAAAATCAATGGGCAGAGGCACAAAAACAAGTCTCATCCCTCATGGACATGGGGGTCATTCAACAAGTACCACAGCAAGAGCAGGGACAAGGATTTTACTCAAGACTGTTCTTGGTGCCCAGAAAAGACAAAGCCTGGAGACCAATACTGGACCTATCTATCCTAAACACATTCCTGGATATATCAAAATTCAAGATGTTGACATTGCAGCAGCTTCTGCCCATGCTAGGCATGAAGGCTTGGCTTGTGACTTTAGACCTAAAAGAGGCATACGTGCTTGTCCCAATCAGGCAGTCATGCAGAAGATACCTCAGATTCAAGGCTGGCTCAATGCATTACCAATTCTCTGCACTGCCCTTTGGCTCATCTATGCTCCCAGGGTCTTTACAAAGTGCCTGGCACCAGTAATTGCATTCTGCAGACAAAGAGAAATACAAATATATCCTTACTTGGACGACTGACCAATTCAAGCAGAGAAGAAGGACATTCTTCTACAGCATCTGGCGTTTGTGAAAAAAACTTCTAACATGCCTCGGGTACACAGTCAACGAAAAGAAATCAAAATTAGTACCCTCACAGGAGATAATATTCCTGAGTGCAAGCGTAAATACAACTGCCCAGATGGCTTATCGCACACCAGACAAACAAAGGCAACTGACTACCTATTTCAAAGTAATGGCAACAAGGGCCCAGTTATCTGCAAGGAAAATTCTGCAGGCTTTGGGATTCATGGCATCCTGCATCCTACTTATTCCATATGCAAGATTGCATATGAGGAAACTTCAATGGTACCTAAAAAGTGTTTGGTCTCAACATTGCCACAGCCTGGAAACCATGATTCAAGGACCTAATTCATCCTGGACGACTACTGATAAAGACAGACAATACCACGGTCATGTGGTACATAAACAAGCAAGGAAGCACACATTCTTACCCCTTTTGCAGACTAGCCATGGCCTTATGGGACACAGCATTGATTTACCAAGTTCATCTGCAGGCACAATTCCTGCCAGGAAAGGACAATACTCTGGCAGACGAACTAAGCAGAAACCTCATGGACCCCCACGAGTAGCAGCTGGATCCACAAGTCTTCCACATGATAACAAGGAAATGGGGATTCCCAGACATAGATCTATTTGCCTCCCCTCACAACTTCCATCTAAAAAGATTCTGCACAAGGACTTATCACAGACAAGCATGGAAAGTGGATGCCCTATCTTTCAGCTGGAAAAACCTATCAGTATATGCCTTTCCCCCACTGCCTCTCCTCCCCAAGGTACTTCTAAAGGTCAGACAGGAGAAGCCAAAGATGATACTGATTGCCCCAGACTGGCCCCGCCAGTACTGGTACCCAAACCTAAGGAGCTTGTCTCAATACCCAGCTTGGACCTTACCTCAAATACCTCATCTACTGTCCCAGCAAAACAATCAGATCCTGCACAGCCAACTCAGGACTCTAAACCTGGCCGCATGGCAGATAATGTAGTCATACAAAACACACCTCTCAGTAAAGCTGTGATGCTTGTCATTTTGGAAGCCAGAAGGCCTAGTACTAGAAAATCTTATGCTGGAAAATGGAAGAGATTCTGTGCTTGAAACCAGGCACAAGGAACTGATACAGCTGTGCCAAATATCCCTAAGATTTTACAATATTTAACTGATATGCTGGACAAAGGCATGTCTTTTTCATCAGTTAAAATTCATGCCTCTGCCATTTCGGCGCATTACAATACAGAGCCACCAATCTTTTCTCTTCCTTTATTAAAACAATACCTCAGAGGAGCCAAGAATTTAAGGCCTCCAAGGAGATCTCCAACACCTTCATGGGACCTCAATTATGGCTTAGAAAAACTCACACTGCCTCCTTTTGAGCCAGCTGCTACTGCTGATATAAAGTTTTTGTCTTGGAAAACAGCTCTGCTCCTAGCAATAACTTATGTAAGATGAGTTTCAGAGCTACAGGCACTCATGGCTGTGGAACCTTTTGTCATGGTTTATCCAGACAGGGTTTCTCTGAGGACAAACCCAACATTTATGCCTAAGGTGGTGTCCAGTGTGGCTCTTAACCAAACTATTCATCTGCCAACTTTTTATCCAAATCCACAGATCAAGGGGGAGAGAATACTGCATTCTTTGGACGTACACAGACAGCTTAGATTCTACTTGGACAGAACCAAAGCTTTCAGGAAGACAGAGCAATTACTAGTGGCATATGCTGCAGGATCACAATTTATTTATTTTATTTATTTAACATTTGTTGACGAATGTGTCCGACTATAGGTTCACAGCCTGTTTTCAGCGGGAGCCCGAGGAGAAAGCAGCAGATGCATGTTTTTGAATGTGGGAGGACCGAGAGGCCCGGAGGAAACCCGAACACACAGAGAGAACATGCAAACAACCACACAAAGGCACCCCCAGAAGAATGAACGAAGAACCTCTCTTTGCTGGCGGCGACACGCACCTGTGCACCACCCTGTGTGCCACTGCCACAAGGAAAGGCTATCTCAAAGCAGACTATTTCAAAGTGGATAGGCCACTGCATTCGTTTCTTCTGTTTTCACCATGGCAAGCCAGTGCCTAAGGACGGTAGACCACATTCAACCAGAGTTGCAGCCACTTCAGCAGCCTTTCTCAGGGGAGTACCAACCAAAGACAATTTAGAAGCTGCTACTTGGAGTTCAGTGCACACCTTTACAAAGCACTATCATCTGCCACTCTACTCTAAATCCAGGGCAGGCTTTGCCACTGCAGTTCTGCAGGGCCTCATAGCTGCTCCTACTGCTGTTTAGCTCCAGCCTCCCAACCATAGCTTTGGGACTCTACCCAAATGTAATGACTGCAACAGTGAAACATGAAGAACATAGTACAGTTGTGTACACTTACCATAAATGTCGATGTTCGAGTGTATTCACTGTTGCAGTCTAGGTTACCCACCCGCCATCCCCCTTTTTTCTACTGGAACTTATCTTTCCTTCTCTGATTTATACAACCTATGTGGTGTATTTGCTTGTAGATGAAGGTAAAGTTTATATTGGTGCATGTATTTTTATATATATACATTTTGGCTACCCTTTTAGGGGGCACCTGACATTTGGGGCAAGAAAAACTGAAGAAAATGGCGTTGGATGCTTCTTTTATACCCCTGACGTCAGGGAAGAGCCGACAGCAGCTGACGTAGGACCCAAGACTTTGGAATTCAGGCCAACTGAGGGCAACCTGCCAGCAGGATTACCCAAATGTAATGACTGCAACAGTGAATACACTCTAACATCTACATTTATGGTAAGTGTACACAACTGTACTTTCTTAAGCAACTGTACTTTTTATCTCTCCCCAAATGTGGGACTGTATTGTGAGGGTAATTATTAAATAACTGTGGTGAGAGTGAAAGCTTGTCTTGTGAAAAACTATTTTTTTTTTTATTTTTCAAAATTTGCTTGTTTTAATTTATTGATAAAAAGGTAGTGCTTTGAATTAAGCCATCGTACGAAATTTATGTTTTTAAATACTGTATTTTTCAGATTCCAGTCAAGAGTATACAGATTCAACTGGTATTGATCTGCATGAATTTTTAGTAAATACATTAAAAAATAACCCCAGGTAAACACAAACATTACCTTCTTTGTTGTCTGTTTTATGTTTTAGTATTTTTACAGTATCATTTCTTGTGTCTCTGAGTCATTCAAACTTTTTGTACGCAGCACACTTATTTGCTAGAATTTCTAGATGCAGTATTTTGGCTGTCTTGAGCCTACTTCCACTTACATGGTGTGGTTTTGCATGTCTTTCAAGTCACTGCTTTTGTCTTAAATCCTGCATGTATGTAGATTGTTCTGCTCAGATTAACATGGGTGTAGCAAGGCATGTACCATGTAACCATTTTGTATAGGTTTTAAAAATACATTTGTGCAATGAGATGTTCTAGAATTCAGATAAAATGTCATAATTGTCGTTGTCCTTTATGGTTACATATTTTATTGAATATCTTTTTTCTTATTACGTGTGTTTTATTAAATGGGTTTTTGTGTAAGCCTGTCATTTCAAGTTTGTTTTCCCCAGTTGTGAAAAACTATACTGGCCAGTTATTCAGAAAGACGTACTTTTTTTTTGCGGGGGGGTAGGGAGGGGCTATATTCCAGAAGTTTGCATTCAGTTCCAACAGTCTGACACACTCCTACCGATAAACAATTTGCATTATACCATTTCTGTTTTTTTAAGATGACTATATCAGGTGCATATCGCTGTGAGGCAGTTCATCTAAACTGTAGTAACACTGCGTCCTAGTAGTTTGTAGACTAACAGTTGGTTTAATTTTTGGTGTCATTCTAAGGTGGTCCATTATCTGTTTACTTGGGAGGACATGATAGACAGTGCTATTTTGTCATGGATGGCCTGCACCTGTCTATACTAGGCTTTCGGAGATTGGCCAAAACATTATCCACTCCTGGAGTGCCTTTTTTAGGTGATGCCTTTCTGATGGATCTTCAGTCAGTAAATTTTAGTCTCACTAAGAAGTTCCACACCCTGGAAGCACTCCTTATTTTGGAGAGTGTTGACATATGTGCAGTTACTGAATCATGGTTTAAAGCTGCAGCAGTTACCTTGGCAGTGCAAGGTTATAATGAACTTCCTTACACTTAGGCCAGGTGCTGCAGAAGAAGGAACGAGAGGTGGAGGTGTATCAGTATAAATAAAAAGTAAGCACACACCAAGATTGGTCAAAAACTGACGCGCTTGAGCTATACTCCATGTCCTTCTATCCTTAAGTAAAGACCATACCATAGCCTTCCTAGCTGTAGGTCCCCATATATGACCCAGGATAACCATACCATGTACTTGAATGTACTGGAGTCGGTCACCATTTAGTCCAACATGATATTTAACTATCCCACTGTAAACTGGGATGCATACACAACCACTAATGTGCAGGCCAAAAGGTTCACTGATTTTGTCATTGCAAACACCCTGAAAAAGGTAGTCTGCGCACCTACTAGGAGTGCAAATATCCAGGCTCTGATATTCACAAGTATGGAGGAATGCTGTCCACCCCCTTAGTGTAATGTCCTCACTAGCCAGGTCATATCACAAAGCAGTTACCATTGAAATGAATATAAAGCCATAACTCCATGCAAACCCCATAACCTTTAAAAACCTTTCCAAGGCTAACTATCTCCTATTAAGTGATAACATAATCTTATTCCGAGACTACTGTGGCCTTTATTGAAGTGTTTACTGAAACCCTGTATAGGCATGTAAATAAGTGCATAGAAACAGCAATACCAAACCTAAATAAACTTAAAACATCCCTTTAGAGGACTTCCAGTAAAAGTAGGTTGCACACAAAGAAAATCTTGCCCAAAAATTGGAAGGGCTGTGCCCATAAAAAAAAAAAAAAAAAAAAACTCCCTCATCAGTCTTAACAAGTAACTCAGGGGAATAGCCAAGTCCACAAAATCCTCCCAAGGCTATGGGTAACCATAAGACATTTTTAGTTATGTGCACAACCTTAAGGGGAACACCCAACAGTGTGCTGAAATAATAGTAAATGGAACTCCATATACTGAACCATAATAGTAAATGGAACTCTCTATACCGAACTGCAGGATGTAACAAATAAATTTCACTCCCAGTTGCCGCCACCACCCCAGGAAATACCCTGTATCATTCCTCCACTATCACTAAAGAACAGATCCTTACTGCATCACTGGGCCCTGATTAATATCCCAGAATGCCTTCTGAATAGCTTGAAACATGACCTAACTAAAGAATAATGTCTTGTGAGTGAGGTGTACAAAGAAAACTAAAAAGACAGCGTCACAAACAGAGATTTGTTAAAAAGTCAGAATTGCTAAAAGGTGTTCCAATTCATGTGCAAAAATTAAACAGCACAGTAACTTGTACTTTAAACCTCCAAACAGGTTAAAAGACACTGCAGCACCCTGTGCAGGTGTTAAGGGGCCTATCAACCCCACTAGAATTTCTATTCAGACACAGACTCCAGACAGGTTACGTCCTTAGGGAATAGAGGACTACAGTGGTAATTTCTCTGCACAAAAGGGGAACCATCAGTGGACCTAGGGAACTAAGATCTGTAAGTTTGATTAGTCTTGTATGCATGGAAGACATGCAAGGCTATGGAAAGAATTACTGAGAACATGGTAAACAAAGATACAGACAGTCTTCAGACACTGGACCCATCGCAGTTTGGTTTTGTCAAGGCCAGTACTGCACTCTGGTATTACAGATAAATTCACAAATTTGGGTATAAATCCCTGTGTCATCCAATGGATAGCCAAATGGCTTATGTCTAGGACATATGAAGTTAGGGTTGGGGGATCCATCTTCACCAAGAATCTTATTACTAGTGGTGTCCCACAGGACTAATTACTGGGACCTTACCTGTTCTTGAATACTAGTCTCTGAAGTCAAAGGAAATGTAGAGGGCCTTTGGCTGATGAAATTTCCTGACTACTGCAAGCTGGGTGCAATAAATGAATCCCTGAAATATGCAGATATCTTCCAAGAGGGTTTGACACCGACAAATAACTGGTGTCAGAGCCATGGCCTAAAACTCAGTACAAAAAATGCTTAATTTTCCCTTTGGGAAGACGACCACCCCTACAAATTAAAACATTGATAACACTCCCTTAAGAGTAGACCCAGTAGCAAGAGAATTGGGAGCTTAGGTTGACAGTAACCTGAACTTTGATCATCACGTGTCCATGGGGGTGAGAAAATCCCACTGTACTCCACTGTAATTAGACCAATAATAGAGTGCAGTGCACCCTTCAGCATGTCATGAACAGGCATTTGCAATGGCTGGAGGGCCACAGAGGTTTCTCACTAAAAGAATAGAGGGTGTCTTATAACATGTCCTCTGCGGACTGCCTCAAAGCCCTTTCCCTGTACTCCCTCTACTACAGACTACTGAGGTATCATCTATACCTAACCTACAAGGAATTCTCTGATCCACCCCTGATTGATCTGCCGCACATTCACAAAACAAACAGCGCTTGAATTGCCCAGTCTAAGGATCAAATTTCATATGTGGCATAAACGAAACCTGTTGGTGGGACAGGTGTCTCTTAATGATAACCCCTTCTCTGGAACTGGATCCCCGGGGATTTATGTGAAGCAGAGCTCTTCCCTAAGCCTGTTCAAACAAAGTTTGGACCATTTTATGGGAGGTCACAAATTCATCAATAACCTTGTTGCCTGTGCCATGTAGACAAGTGCAGGTTGTCGATGCCGTAAGGCACAAGTATATACCAAAGCCATTCTAGTCCATGGGCATTGATAAATGGGAAAATTTGAGTTATAAATGGCATGCTTAAAAAGGCTGTAGGGTTGTTAGCCTGTAAACCTCCTGTGTTCCTATTTGTTGGAACTGCATTTCTGCTGATCCTGTTGGGGGGGTTGTACCTCACCTTAACACCTTTTCTGTTTTGAATTAGTTGGGATGAAGTTTAAAGGGAATGGCATAAGATCCTGTCACAAATTGGAGTTTGGCAGCATTCACTTTTAGCCTTTCGCTTTGACCCTTCTCTGAAAATGGGCTTTGGCTCATCCATGGTATCTCAGTTAACAAATGGAAATACATTGCTGTGACATGTGAGTGGGAATTTAAGTTGCTAAGTGGTTTTGTGGGGTGGCAGGTATCTTACATTGTTTTGCAGTGCTAAGCTAAAATTAAGAGCTTTGTAAAATAACTGTGAACGATTCAGCATAAATGCTTATGTATTTCATCAGTTTCATAAGTTACTAAGCTATTGTCCCTGAGACCTTATAAGCCTAGCCAAGAGTTTAGCCCATATTTAGACAAGTCAGCACCCAAAGTCCCTGTCCAGCAGGGACACAGGTGGAATCCCAGGGGTGTGTATTCTGTTTCCCATCTAGTTATCCAGGTCATTTTTAAAAAGGGATAATGAGGTACTTTGCTTGACATGGAGAGGGAGTCTGCTCCACAGATGGGGGAGTCTCTGGGACACAAATCTGTCACGCCAACAAGTCCTATTGAGGTCACAGACCAGGTTGAGGTCTAGCGTGCGGGTTACTGGATGGAGCTTGACTTATGGATATGCAGCAGTCTCATCAAGGCGGGGTCTAAGATAGCTTTGTATGCCAGACAGAGGTCACCTCTGAGGAGTCTGTATGAAACTGAATAGAGGGACTGGGCTTTTACCCTATCTGTGTAGGGTAGATGTCTGCGGCCCTGGATTTTCCTGATGAGGAACCTTTGTGGTCTCTCCAGCTGCTGGATGTGCTTTGCGTGGTACATGCTGAGGAGGGCGTTGTACTCCGTAATTGGCCTTATAAGGGAAGAATACAGGGATGTTATGACCTCGTTGTCCCTGGATGAGATGCCCTTACTTATGAGGTGGGCCATGTAGAAAGTTTTCCGTACAGTGGAAGCATCATGGTGGTCAAAAGTCAGGTTGGTATCAGCCTGGGTGCCCAAATCCCTCACAACTGATTGCTTAGGGCATTTTTGTTAATGTGATAATATCTGGGGATGTCACTCTCCCCTAAGGGGATGATGACGCATTTTGTGGCATTTGGCTTGAGGCCATGTTTCTGGCACCAGTCATTTGTTTAGGTGAGACCCTCTTGGAGGACATCCCCGTCACTTGGGGAATTGACCGCACCCAGCTTGCAGTCATTTCCAAACCTGGTCAGCCATAGCCCACTGGTTTTAGCCTGCACCTCAGAGAGGTACATCACAAATAACAGAGGCCCCAAGACTGATCTCTTTGGTACGCCGCTCGTTAGGGTCTGTTACTTGGGGTGTCTTTTCCTTATATTGATTAGGTGAGTTCTGTCATTGAGCCAGTTTGCTACCCATCTGGTAACATATGGATTGATGCCTAGTTGAGAGAGTTGATCTATTATGCCCGAGTGGGAAATAGTGTCGAAGGCTTTGGCCAGTTCAAGGCAGGTGGTTTGCACAGTCTTCCCCTCGTCCATGGCTTTGTTGACCATCTCGGGGAAGTTGAGCAGATTTAACAGACATAACCTCTCCTTGACAAAGCCAAACTGTGTTGGGTCGAGTGTTTGGAGGTTGCCAATGTCCCTGTTAATGAGTTCCATGATCTGTTCCATGGCCTTGCAGATCAGGCTAGTTAGGCTGATAGGTCTATCATTTCCCATATTGGTGGACACTCCACCTTTGAGAAAAGGGATGACAGTGGCTGTCCTCCACTCAGCTGGGACAAAGCCGATAGTCAGGCTTTGTTTGAATAGGGTGCCTAGTGGTGCTGCAAGTTAATGCCTGAGTTCATGTAAAATGCAGCCTGGGATATTATTGTGTCCCATGTAGGCTGTATTTATTGCCTTTGAGAGGGCAGTGATGACCTGTTCCCTAGAGATGATGGGAGGGGGCAGGTACTGGGGATATCCTGATTTACTGATGGGGGCATAGAGGGGTGAAGTTTTTGCTGATGTCCTTCAAGAATGCAACTGCAGTCATAACATGTGGGTTGTCCTGCCTCAGGCAGCCCTCGGTCGGCCGGATTCCAAAGTCTGGGTCCGACGTCGGCTGATGTCGCATTTCTCTCCGACGTCAGAGCGGCTGGAGTACATAAGCATCAGCCGACGCCATTTTCTTCAGTCTTTCTTGCCGCACGGTGCCCGAAGCAGAAGCAGTTTGCAAGTGCCGGTCGGTCAGCTCCTGTATTCTACGATACCGAAGTCATCAAAAAAGCTAAGTACCCCGTTGGGGACCTTTTCTTGCCTCAGCCGATGTCCGAAATTACTGAAAAAATTAACAATTGTCTTTCTTGTGGTAAACAAATACCTCATAAGGATTTCCACTCTTACTGCCTCCCTTGCCTGGGCCCCCAGACCACGACGTCTCGGCCTGTGTAGCCTGTGCTCGCTTCAACAAGCGCACTCTCAGGCGCCGGGCGGAGTTCGCTGAAGATTATTTTGGCAATAATTTTGCTTACACCATGCCGTCGGATCTTCCGACATCGCAAACTCCCAAAAAGCGAAAAGACCGGGACCGACATCTTCGGCCCGCGTCTACCACCGACTCCACGCCAAAACCTAGCGCTAGTGCTCCGGTTCCCTCTGAGACGGTCTCTCCACCGCTCCGAACCGAAGACACTGCATTACCGACGACTCCGATTCCAGACGTTACTCCGCCAGTTATAGTTTTTCCTCCGGATACCGAAACCGAGGAAATGCCCGAGACCATTGCTGTAGACAAGGTCACTCCTGCACGTGGAGCTGCCAGGCCCCCTAAGGCCATGTCTATTAAGGCCTACACTAGGGCTAAGGCAGCCAGCAAAACAAAACATATTACTTCTAAATACTTACCTCAGCCGACTCCAGAGACACAAATTATGTCCATGGCTGCTGATTTGATTTCCATGATTAGAGGTTCACAGGCCCATCCTGAGAGAGGATCCCAGCCTCCTCCTGATAAAGGCCGGGTTGAACCCTCTGATCCTACTCCTTCAGATGAAGATTCTGAGGGCTCTGTCCACTCAGATAGCCAGGAAGAGCTCTTCCAGACCTATGAGGACTCGGATGCAGAAGATTCCATCCCTTCGGCCTCCCCTCCTGAGGATATCTCTTTTGGGGAAGTTCTGCACACCATGAGGGAACATTTCAAGTGACAAGGTCAGGAATATTCTGATTCTAGGAAACGCCTTAGGACTTTCCTTAAGAAGCCTCAGCACAGGCCCTTAGCTATTCCTCCTGTACTTGATGTGCTGGATGATTTGCATTCTGACTCTAGTGCTACCCCTGATTCTCTTCCTCCTGCTCCAGCCAAGCCAGACAGGTATTACAGGGTCCCAGAAACTCATTCCCATTTATTCAGGGCCCATACTGCTGATTTGGAAACTATTTCACAGGGGCCTAAAGGAGTTTCAGCCTCCACCTTTGCCCTCCAACGGGAAGCTAGGTCATTAGAGAGATGGGGCAAAAAGGTTTACACATCCACTACCTTATCTATGAGAGCTTTAAATTGCCTTTTTCATATGTTACAATATCAGGATTATCTGTTAGAAGATTTACAAAAAACATTAGCCACTCCTGATCCTTTAGACAGGAAGACTTTGCAGGAAGCTGTACATAACACTCAGCAAGTTAGCAATCACTTCCTGCAGTGTGAATATGATGCACTGGAAGCTTCATGTAGGGCAGCTATGACAGGGGCAGTCATTCGTAGACATGCTTGGTTAAAAGATCAACCTCTACCAGATCATGTAAAAGCAAAACTTCTGGATGCACCTTTGGAAAAGAACAAGCTTTTTGGTGCAAATGCTAAGGATGTGTTAAAGACCATCGAAGAAAAAGCAAAATCAGTTCAGACTGTGAAAGATTTTCTCCAGGTTCAACCCCCCCAGATTCAGTAGGAATTGGCCTTCAAAAAACTGGTCCTTTCCTAATCCAGATAAGTTTCAAAGGGGTAAGAACAGACGTGGCCGAGGAAGAGGCCAATACAGAGGCCCTTACAGGGGACGACAATGGCAGCCAGGAAACCAAAGAAGTGACGCAGGGGTTTCACCTGCCCCACAACCACAATCTCAATGACTTTCCTCTACTACCGCCTACCAGGGAACAACTAGAAGCTCCCTTGGGCGGGAAATTATCTCTGTTTGCAGAAATCTGGCACAGACTGACAAAGGACAAATGGATTTTGGACATTATAGACCGAGGGTACAGGTTTCATTTTCATACCTTACCAAGAAAACAAGGCATGCCAAACCTACCACAAAATCAGAGGGCAGAGGCTATCAAGCAAATCACTCTGCTGACTCGAATGAAAGCAATAGAAAGAGTTCCACAACAAGAACAAGACCAGGGATTTTACTCAAGACTGTTCCTTGTTCCAAGAAAAGAATCTCAATGGAGACCAATACTGGACTTGTCTGCATTAAACACCTTTCTCATAGTACCAAAGTTCAAAATGCTGACTCTACAGCAACTCCTTCCCATGCTGGGCAAGGGGTCGTGGCTGATTACTCTGGACCTCAAGGAGGCATACCTGCATGTCCCTATCAGACACAGCTGCAGAAGATACCTCGGATTTCTTGCAGGGCCAGAGCATTATAAATTCTCAGCATTGCCATTTGGCTTATCTACTGCGCCCAGAGTATTTACAAAATGCCTGGCTTCAGTAATTGCTCATTGCAGGCTCCAGGGTATACAGATTTACCCGTACCTGGACGACTGCCTCATACAAGCGGACGACAAATTGATGTTGACAAAAAACTTGGATTATGTCATACGATTACTTCAAGCTCTGGGATACACAGTCAACTTCCAAAAGTCAAGACTGCAGCCATCCCAGCAAATAATCTTCTTAGGAGCCAAACTAGACACAGCCTCTCAGATGGCTTACCTGACAGAAGACAAGCAAGAGAAGTTAACTCATTACTTCAAAGGTTTAGCAAAACTCACCCAGATGACTGCAAGGAGATTCCTACAGGCCCTGGGTTACATGGCATCCTGCATTCTCCTGGTTCCATTAGCAAGACTACACATGAGAAAGCTTCAATGGTACCTAAAAAGCATTTGGTCTCAACACAGCAACAACTTGGAGACAATCCTACCACTCATTCCATGCCTACAAAAGGAATTCCTATGGTGGGCCTCGGTGAGCCAGGCAAACACAGGTATGTCATTCAAAAAACCACAGATAACACAGACCATGACTACAGATGCCTCAGACCTTGGATGGGGGGTGCACATGGAAGGCAGGTGTATACAAGGACAGTGGTCTCCAAAGGAAGCACATCTGCATATAAACCAAAAGGAAATGCTGGCAGTAATGCATGCCATCGAGGCTTTTCAAAACCAACTCCAGCAAGGCCATTTAATGATACGGACAGACAACACCACTGTGATGTGGTACATAAACAAGCAGGGGGGCACCCACTCTTACCCCCTTTGCAGACTGACAATTCAGCTTTGGGAGAAATCACTGAACCTAAACATCCAGTTACAATCCCAGTTTGTTCCAGGAAAAGACAATGTATTGGCAGACAGCCTAAGCAGGAATTTCACAGATCCACACGAGTGGAGGTTACATCCGAAGGCCTTCAGACAACTCACTTCGACATGGGGCAAGCCAGAAGTGGACCTGTTTGCCTCTCACCTCAACCATCTTCTACCAAAATTTTGCACAAGGACATACCATCCAAAAGCTTGGAAAATAGATGCCCTCTCATTCAACTGGAACTCCCTAGCAATCTATGCATTCCCACCTCTGCCACTGATGACCTCAGTATTACTAAAGATCAAAGCAGAGAAGCCCAAGGGAATCATAATAGCTCCGGACTGGCCAAGACAACACTGGTATCCACTACTACGGAGCATATGCCACACCAGGAGGTGGGCCCTCCCCCAGTGTCCTCTACTTTTGACTCAACACAATTTCAAAACACTGCATCCAAATCTTCTGACACTGCAGCTAACAGCCTGGGAGATCCCATAAATAACTTCAGCTTATCTCTCTCCAAGGAAGTTCAGCGGATACTAACAGAGGCTCGAAGACCATCCACCAGAAAGGTTTACTTAGCAAATTGGAAAAGATTCAGCAATTGGAATACCAGCAAAGGACATGATGCATCATTGTTGAACATCCCACTCATCTTGGAATATTTGGCAGATATGTTAAAGAACGGCCTCTCATATTCTTCCATAAAGATACATGCATCTGCTATTACAGCTAGATACAACACCGATCCTCCTGTTTTTTCTCACCCCTTACTAAGGCAATTCCTCAGGGGAATCAAGAACATTAAGCCGCCAAGAAAGGCCCCAGTGCCAGCATGGGACCTCAATTTTGTCTTAGAAAAACTGACTCTACCTCCATTTGAGCCAGCAGCTTCAGTTGACTTGCAATTTCTCTCATGGAAGACAGCTTTCCTGTTGGCAATTACCTCAGCAAGAAGGGTTTCGGAGCTTCAGGCCCTAATGGCAATACCACCCTTTATCATTTTTCATACAGACAGGGTTTCATTAAGGACCAACCCTACTTTTATGCCAAAGGTGGTTTCTAGGGTTTCTTTAAATCAAGCCATTCATCTGCCTACTTTCTTCCCCAATCCTGAGAATAAGGGGGAAAGACTGTTGCATACCTTGGACATTCACAGACAACTTCGATACTACCTGGACAGAACAAAGGCCAGTAGGAAGTCTGAACAACTCTTTGTAGCTTACGCCCCGGCAGTCCAAGGAAAAGCAATTTCAAAACAGACTATTTCTAAATGGATTGGACATTGCATCAGATTCTGTTATTCCTTTCATGGAAAGACTGTTCCAGCTAATGTCAGACCACATTCCACCAGAGCTACAGCCACTTCTACAGCATTCTTAAGAGGGGTGCCTACCAAGGACATTCTAGAAGCTGCTACATGGAGCTCCGTGCATACATTCTCCAAACACTACAATCTCCCTCTATACTCCAGATCCAGAGCAGGCTTTGCTTCGGCAGTCCTGCAGGGTTTGATTGCCACACCATCTCTTTCATAGAGCATACCTCCTCCCCCAGCTAAGCTATGGTATTCTACCCACATGTTATGACTGCAGTTGCATTCTTGAAGGACATAGTACAGTTTTGTACCTACCATAAATGTAGATGTCCGATAGACATGCAACTGCAGTCGGATTTTCCCTCCCTCCATACCCCTCTATGCCTAGGGTCCACTCCTATCCCTGTAAATCTTAGCTGGGGATATCTGTTATGGTGCATTTGTTTTATTGCACATTTATTTGTTTGGAATCCTGTTTTTGTCTTCCAATTTGATTACAGCCTTCCTTGGAGGGCACCTGGCATCTGGGGCAAGAAACACTGAAGAAAATGGCGTCGGCTGATGCTTATGTACTCCAGCCGCTCTGACGTCGGAGAGAAATGCGACATCAGCCGACGTCGGACCCAGACTTTGGAATCCGGCCGACCGAGGGCTGCCTGAGGCAGGACAACCCACATGTTATGACTGCAGTCGCATGTCTATCGGACATCTACATTTATGGTAGGTACAAAACTGTACTATTCTATCAGCCAGTAGGTTGGCTATATCTGCAGCATTTGTGTATGTGGTGTCCTTGACCACCAGTTCTGAACAGATCTGGGTGCTTCTTTTGAGATTGAGGACATATGTGAAGAAGGCCTTATGATTATCTCTAATAGATGTAGCCATTTTGGACTCGAAGTTGGCTTTAGAGGATTTCACTAGTGTTCTTATTTCCTTGTTCAGGCTAAAGAGAATTTTCTTCCAATTGTGCACCTGCTCCTTCTTGGTCCCGGACATCAATTTTTTTTTCCTTTTGTTATACAGTTTATTTATTGCAGATGTCCACCAGACATATTTATTCTTCCTTGTGGCGGATGATTTTGTCCTGTTGGGTATTCCTGACTCCATGCATCTATATAAATGCTCATGTAGTAATTCGGTGTGGATTTGGACAGTGGTGCCAGTTACTACAGAGGGGGAGGGAGCTGTGAAGCTGTTTATACCATCCCTCAGGAGGTTGTAATCATATTTGGAGAAGTTTTTTGTTTGATCGTAGCTAGAGGGAGTTCAGGGGAGATGGTGACTTTGAAAGTGACCGCTTTATGGTTGGATCTTACCAGGGAGGATGATATTTAGGGGTGATGCGGTGTTTGCTCATGTTGGCTAATACAAAGTCCAAGATATTATCACCTCTTTTGTGGCTATTGACTAGCTGTTCCAAGGCATTTGCATTGATAAAATCAAGGAATCTCTAGGCATTTGTGTTCTGGCATGAGTAGTTTTTCCAGTCTATGGTTGGGCAGTTAGTCGCCCAGGATCAGAGTAGAGTTGAATCTTGATAGAGTCGAAGAGGTCCAGATAGGTGGAGTGAGCATCTTGAGTCAAGTTTGGGGGCCTGTAGGTAGCTATGATATGAATAGGGGTCTTGTCAGCAGTTAAATGCAGCTGGAGTGTCTCCTGTGCGTCATACTATTTAAACTGCCTGGAGGTGCATGTGTCTTTAGTATATATTGAAACTCCACCTACTTTGCTTTTGCTGCCCACAGTTTGGGGTCTGAATGTATAATAGGATGAGTAACCAGGTAAGGCTGGGGTGCTCTCTGCAGCTTTTAACAAGGTCTCAGTTACTGCACAAATGTCAACATCTCCAGGGTTAAAAATGCTTGCAATGAGTGCGGTTTCATGATGTTCTTCGTGTTTCACTGTTGCAGTCATTACATTTGGGTTATCTGCTTTGCAGTAGCCCTCAGTCTGCCTGATTAAGAAAGTCTTGGGTCCTGTGTCGGTTGCTGTCCCTTCTTCCATGACGTCAAGTCGTTAGGGGGTATAAAACATGCAGCCAACGTCATTACATCAGTCTTTCTTGCCATGCGGCGCCCGAAGCAGAAGCAGTTTGCAAGTGCCAGTCGGCTGACTCCTGAAATTTTCATTTTCAAGTTTCAGAACCGAAATCTTCAACTAAAGCTAAGTACCCCGTTGAGGAAACTTTTTCTTGCTCCTTACCGATGTCAGTAAAAGTTAATAATTGCATTTCTTGTGGAAAGCAAATACCTCACAAAGATTTTCATTCATACTGTATTCCTTGAGTTAGGCCCTGACCACAATGTCCCTTGCTGTCGGTTTTGTGCTTTATTTAAACAGAGCACTATCCATTGTCGGTTTATTTTCGCTTCTAAATATTTCAGTTCTGATTTTAATTATCCAGAAATGACGTCGGTTAGCCTTCCGACTACCGGGATTCCGAAAAAACGCAAAGATAAAGACAGAGACAGGCCGCCGAGGTCCAGAGCTGCCAACGACACTTCTCCTAAGCCAGTTCGCCGGTACTCAGTGAGGTGCTTTCATAGCCCCTGATACCCGCTACTTCTGACTCGCAGGCCTCTACTGAGACTCATTCAGAGTCCGGTATGCCGCGAGATGCTTCAACTGCGGAACCTGCAGATGTCTCTACCTTGAATGGGTCCGGAGCCTCTGTGCAGGCACCGGCTTCTGAGGATGTATTCAGGCCTACAGACTTGCATATTAAACTGACGCCTCCTTTTTCATTTAGGCCAAAATCTCGAACCATGCCTACGAAACCGATGCCCAGACAGCATGCTCAGGCTTATATGCCTAAAAAACAAATGATAAGAATGGCTGAAGATCTTATAACTCTAATCAGGGGAAGCCAATCCTCCCCCTTCTAAGAGACCTAGGACTGAAGTTGTTTATGAATCTTCTGAACAGGATTCTGATTTTTCTGATTCTTCTGATGCTCTGTATTTGCCCTTATCTACTTATGAGGATTTTGATGCAGAGGACTCTATTGCCTCTGCTTCCCCTCCAGAGGATTTTTCTTTTGGTGAAACCTTACATACTCTAAGGGAGTATTTCCACTGGGAAAGCCAGGATTTTTCTGATTCTAAAAAGAGGCTTAGGAATTTTTTACTCCTGCCTCAGCATAGGCCTTTAGCTATACCTCCTGTAGTAGACATTGTTGATGATGCCTTTTCAGAATATAGTTTGGCCCCTGATTCTTTGCCTCCTGCTCCCAGAAAACGTGACCGATATTACAGGGTTCCTGATTCTCACAAGTTCCTTTTTAAAAATCCTATTGCAGATCCAGAGACCGTTTCACAGGGACCTAAGGGCATTAAGGCTTCTACTGCTAAAAATCCTACCCCCTCTGATAGAGACTCCAGGGCGCTGGATAGATGGGGTAAGAAAGTTTACACTTCTGCAACCTTGGCCATTAGGGCTTTAAACTGCCAGTTTCATATGTAAAAGTATCAACAACATGTTATTGAATTGCTTAAACAGAAAATTATGTTAATGCCTGACTGTGATGAAAATAAAGAATTACAGGATTTAATGCATTCTGCTGAACAGGTTGGAAAACATACTTTGCAATGTGGATTTGATTCATTAGAGGCCTCTTGCAGGGGCTGCTGTTACTGGGTCTGTGCTCAGAAGGCATGCTTGGCTTAAGGAGCAATCTTTGCCTGATCATGTTAAAGCTAAATTGTTGGATGTTACCTTTAATCAGGACCGCCTGTTTGGCAGCGAGGCTGAGGAAGTTCTTAAAAAGATGGAAGATAAAGCTAAATCTGTGCAAACTGTTAAAAATTTCTTACAAGTTCAGCCTCCTATATTTAGTAGGCACTGGCCCTCTAAAAATTGGTCCTTTCCAGCCCCTTCCAGGTCTTCTCAAGCCAAACCCAGACACAGCAGAAACCCCAGGTTTCAGTCCCAAGGGACACACAAGACTAGGCAGTGGGGGGTTTCCGCACCCAAACCTGGGAGCAGCAAGACTCCCCCCTATGGAAATCCGTCTCAATGACTTGCTTTTAAGACTTCCAAACACTTCCCAACTGAATCCCCTTTAGGCGAAAAGATTAGTCTGCAGGCCAAAAACTGGGAACTCATTACCCAGGACAAATGGGTTCTAAATATAGTGTCCCAAGGATACAGATTTTATTCCACACGTTACCAACACCAAGCAGGTAGCCAGATATACCCCCAAATCAATGGGCAGAGGCTGAAAATCAGGTACTCTCTCACTTAAACATGGGGGCTATTCAGTTGGTACCAGAAGAGGAAAAGGGACAGGGTTTCTATTCGAGACTTTTCCTGGTACCCAGAAAAGGCAGCACATGGCGTCCTGTCCTGGACCTTTCCATTCTAAACACCTTTCTGGTGATTCCAAAATTCAGAATGCTGACTCTTCACCAGCTGCTTCCTCTGCTAGGCACAGATGCATGGTTGGCAACACTGGACTTAAAAGAAGCATCCCTGCACATCTTTATCAGGGAGTCTTGCAGAAGATACCTACGCTTCAAAGCAGGCTACATGCACTATCAGTTCTCTGCACTGCCTTTTGGCTTATCTACTGCACTCAGGGTATTCACAAAATGCCTATCTCCAGTCATTGCATTTTGCAGGCAAAGAAATATTCAAATATTATACCTGGACGATTGTCTAATTCAGGCAGAAAGCAAGGACATTCTCTTCAATCATCTGGCCTTTGTTCAAAGGGTACTGACTTGTCTGGGGTTCACCATGAAGGAAAAGAAATCCCACTTGGTACCCTGTCAACAAATTATATTCCTGGGAGCAAGCTTAAATACAACTTCCAAGATGGCTTTCCTCATGCCAGAGCAACGGATACATTTGACAACTTGCTTCAAACAAGTGGCCACAAAAACCCAGCTATCTGCTAGGCAAATACTGCAAGCCTTGGGGTTCATGGCTTCATGCATTCTTCTAATTCCATATGCAAGGCTGCATATGAGGAAACTACAATGATATCTCAAAAGCCTATGGTGTCAACATTCACAGGATCTGGAAGCAAGGATTCCTATCATACCTTGCCTACGCCTAGAGTTCCTTTAGTGGGCAGAGGCCTGCCACCAAAACAGGGGACTACCATTCACATTACCCCCTGCCAAACAAATCTTAACAGACGCATCAGACTATGCATGGGGGGCTCACCTGACAGGGAAGTGCATTCAGGGCAAATGGAACCCAAATCAAATGCACCTGCACATAAATCAAAAGGAATGCCCTGACAGCCTTCAAGGACCACATTCTTCCAGGACAACTAATGGTACAGACAGACAACACCACTGTCATGTGGTACATAAACAAACAGGGGGGTACACATTCTTACACCCTCTGCAGACTAGCCGTGGCATTGTGGAACACAGCCTTGAGCTACCAAGTGAATCTACAAGCTCAATTCCTGCCAAGAAAACTAAATACACTAGCAGACAGACTAAGCAGAAACCTCATGGACCCCCACAAATGGAAACTGGAACCAAGGATTTTCAACATGTTGACAAGCAAATGGGGTAGTCCTGATATAGACCTGTTTGCATCCTCCCAGAACCATCAACTGAACAGATTTTGCACAAGTATTCCCCACAAGCAAGCTTGGAAAGTGGATGTTCTGTCCTTCAGCTGGAAAAACCTATCAGTTTATGCCTTTCCTCCTCTGCCTCTGCTCTCCAGGGTACTGATAAAGATCAAACAGGACAAGCCAAGGATGATCTTAATTGCACCAGACTGGCCTCGCCAACACTGGTACCCACTCTTGTGCAGTGTGTCACGCTTGGTTCCATGGCACCTGCCTCAGACTCCTTCCCTGTTGTCTCAGCAGGAGAACACAATTCTGCACCCTCAGCTGCAAACCCTGAACCTAGCAGCCTGGCTAATTACCTAATCGCTCCTTTACCATCCCTCAGTAAATCATTGATGGATATAATTTTAGAGGCAAGGAGGCCTTAGTACTAGAAAATCTTATGCTGCAAAATGGAAAAGATTCTGTGCTTGGAACCAATCTCAAGGAATGAACGCAGCAGTGCCCAATTTACCTCAGATTCTACAATAGTTAACTGAGATGCCTCATAAGGACTTGTCTTTTTCCTCCATCAAAATGCATGTCTCAGCCATTTCAGCTCATTATAGCACAGAGCCTCCCCTCCTCTCTCACCCAATGCTCAAGCAGTTCCTCAGAGGGGCCAAAAATCTAAGACCACCCAGGAGAGCTCCAACTCCAGCCTGGGATCTTAACTTTGTCTTGGAGAAACTCACTCTTCCTCCCTTCGAGCCAGCTGCTACTGCAGATTTAACATTTCTTTCCTGGAAAACAGCTTTCCTTTTGGCAAGCACTTCTGCAAGAAGGGTATCTGAATTACAGGCCCTTATGACAGAGGAACCTTTCATCATCTTTCATGCGGACAAGGTATCCCTCAGAACCAATCCCTCCTTCATGCCCAAGGTGGTATCCAGTGTGGCTCTTAATCAGTCCATTCATTTGCCTACCTTTTTTCCTAACCCACAGAACAAAGGGGAATGGATACTGCACTCTTTAGATGTGCACAGACAGCTTAGATTCTACTTGGACAGGACTAAACCTCAAAGGAAATTTGAACAACTACTGGTGGCATTTGCTGCAGGGACAGAGGGGAAAGCTATTTCAAACAAACCATTTTAAAATGGATAGGCGACTGCATTCATTTCTGCTATATGCACCATGGAAAACCTATCCCACAGGGCATCAGACCCCATTCAACCATGGCTACATCTGCCTCTACAGCCTTTCTCAGGGGAGTCCCTACTAGGGATATCTTAGAAGCTGCTACCTGGTGTTCTGTACATACTTTAACCAAGCATTACCATTTGCCAATTTTCTCTAAATCCATGGTGGTTTTGCCAATGCAGTCTTGCAGGGCCTCATAGCTGGTCCTAATTCTATTTAATTTCTTCCTCCCAACCTTAGCTTTGGGAATCTACCTAAATGTAATGACTGCAACAGTGAAACATGAAGAACATAGTACAGTTGTGTACACATACCATAAATGTAGATGTTCGAGTGTATTCACTGTTGCAGTCTCCTGGTTACCCTCCCAACAGCCACCTTTTCTTCCTTTGGCTATACCTCTACTCTCACTTACTATGCTCCAAAAGCTTTTTGGTGTATTTGCTTTTCTGTTGGAGGTATATCCTTGTATTTATAGATTTAATTGCTTCCCATTAGGGGGGGCATCTGACATCTGGGGCAAGAAAAACTGATGTAATGGCATCGGCTGCATGTTTTATACCCCTGACATCATGGAAGAAGGGACAGCAACCAACACAGGACCCAAGACTTTGTTAGTGAGGCCGACTGAAGGCTACTGCAAAGCAGATAACCCAAATGTAATGACTACAACAGTGCATACACCCGAACATCTACATTTATGGTAAGTGTACACAACTGTACTTTTAGACTCCCAGCGTTCAGCAGCATGACCTTTAATTTGCGCTTTGTTGAAATTTTTATGTTGGTAGTATTGACCTCATGACTTTTCCTAAAAAAGGCACTATGGGGGAGGCAAGGGCCTTTGCCAGAAGCCTGAAGCCCAAGTGAGATAGATGCAGGCCCATCTCTAATAAAGCATCATGGTGTATCGATCATATCTTCCCAGGCTGTAAGGTACTGGATCCCCCTGGAATGACGTCAGTTGTTCGAGGATAAAGCAGTAGTAAATCTTTGTCCATGTTTACTTTGCTCTTCCTCTGGTGGAATATTTTAATATAAAACTAGTGCATTTTACTATTTTGTAGTTATTAATATAATACTCCAGAACGCAACACAGGTACACTGTAGTTGGTGAAACAGTCTTCTTTATTGCATTCTGGTACCTCGGCCTTCGCCTTCTCAAGGAATACATTCATCTTACATATCACCACACCTTTTATACCCTTGACCAAGTAAAATTAACATAATTAAATGCAATCAAACAATTAATTAAACAATGAAACCATTAAACAACCATTGAGTGAACCTGTTTGTATAACTTAATAAACATTACTAAGAACGTTATCAAATACATTGTTCCCATATATTAACTTCTAAAAACTTCAAAAAAATTTTTTTTTAATAAGCATTAAATACAAAAATGCATTTTTATGTACTTTAGCACTAATATTGTGAATGAGATTTAATTCTTGGCATTTTAATAAATATATGACACCGTGTATTATTCTATGAATCTATACCAAACAATATATATAATTATAAGAGACTGCCAGTAACACACTATCATTATCTAGGGAAGGTGAGTCTTGTCGCATCTTGAATTATTCTGACTGGGATATTACTGTTGAAAGTAGAAATGTGCTATATAAGGGGCCTAAATTTGTTCCGACACGCTTCCCTTCTCTATCGGACATTCTATCAGATGTCAAACAGTTTTGCAGAAAATTGCACTTAAGGGTATTTTTTGAAGAAAATAGAATGGAAAGGGAGACTGAGATGGGAACGGAAACCAGACTGAATGATACAGTAGACTCTATTCTGGACAGTTCTTTAATGGACATTTCTTTGCACCAGAATGATTTGGTAGATATTTTCACTGATGAAGAAAATGTATTAAATGTGAATGATGATGGGTTTGACACGGGTTATGGTAGATTTGACGTGCCAAGAATGCCCTATGACAGCAAATTCAATACGCCTAGAAGTAGCGTAGCCATACAGGTCTTTGAAAAAACTTTATTCAAGCAGCTAGAGTATGAACACGAAAAGTTTGTAAAAAGTAAAAAATCGTACAATTTGAACAAGAATGAATGGTATGCTCTATCAGCTATGAAAAAATGTAATAAACATCTAGTTTTTACTTAAGCCGACAAAGGGGGCAACTGGGTGGTTTTACCCAGAGACAGGTATAATATGGCGGCGTTGGAGCTCTTAAACGATGACAAGACTTACACTAGGTTGGTCTCTAACAGGCTAAAGGATTTTAATTCTGCATTATTAGAAGTCCTAGAAAGAGGTGAACGGTTAGGATTTTTTACATCTAAAGATGTGAAAAGGATGTATATAGAGAACCCAAGGAATGCCAGGTTTTTTATTATTCCTAAAGTCCATAAAGATTTAAGAAATCCACCGGGTCGCCCCATAGTTTCAGGGAAGGGCTCATATTTGCAGAACGTAGGAATTTTCTTGGATTCAGTGTTAAAACAACATTTACACAAGGTACAAGCCCACGTCAAAAACACTAGTGAAGTAAGTGAAGATATGAGAAATATGTTCTGGGAACAAGATTTTTACTGGGCCAGTGTAGACGTAAAATCTTTTTGTACAAGCATTAATAAACATTGGGGTTTGGAGTCCATAGAAAAGATGTTGGGGGAAGGCCCGAGAACTAATTATATCATACAACTTTTGGAATTCTGTCTAACTCATAATTGTTTTGAGTTTGAGGGAGAGTTTTTCCTGCATAAAGAAGGGACAGCTATGGGGGCACCTTATGCACCCTCATATGCTGTCCTTTTTATGGCCCATTTTGAAAATTCCTTCATTTACACACAAATTTTTTCAGGACGAAGGTGGTTAGATATAAAAATTACATAGACGATCTTCTCTTTTTGTGTAGGGGTGATCCCTCAGATTTTCATATATTCATTTCAGAAATTAAGAAGAATCCGTGCGGTTTGGATTTCACGTATACCAAAGGGGGTAAGAGTATACAATATTTGGATGTTGAATTCTATGTAGGGTCTAATAATAGGATTCAGTTTAAACCTTTTTATAAAGAGACAGCCGCTGACAATTTTTTGCATGCTTCCAGCATGCACAGCGGGTCCCTATTAAACTCTTTACCTTTAGGGGAATTCAAACGTATTGGGGCAAACATTTCTGAGCTGACTAAGGTGGGAAATGAATTTGATAAAATAGAAAGTAAATTAAGTCTGAGAGGTTATCCTGTGGCTATTATTAAATCAGCCAGAATAAAGGTTTTGAAGGAATTGGGCCTGACAACCCCTGAATGTTTGGATTGTTCTGATAGGAAATCAGATAGAAATAAGCATTTAAGATCTCAAGTTTTCAGAGGAAGTTGGCCAGGAAGCAGTGAATTAGAATCCATCAAGCAAGAGAAGTTATTTTTTGTTACTAAGTTTTCCCATTTTTCTGAGATCTTAAGGGAAACGGTTCTAAATTTGTGGCCAATAGTTTTGGGGGATGACAGAGTGGGGAATCTTTTCCCAAGTAAAATTATCTTTTCGTATGGCAGATATCCCAATTTAAAAGAGATTTTGAACACTAGGCACAGTTTGGGAGAAAACACAAGAACAGAAAAGGTAGGGACATATGGATGTGGCAAGTGCAAAATTTGCAGTAAAGTCAGGAATTTGGATGGTACAAAGATTAATAATGTGAGTTATAAAGCCTTAGAATATTATGATTGCAATTCTGTAGGGGTAGTGTATATTATAGGGTGCGGTTGTAGCAAGCAAAAATGGTATATTGGTCAGACTACTAGAAAAGTAAAATTGAGAATCATGGAACATCTGGGCGACATCAGGCATAAAAGACTTGAGAGTCCCGTGGCTAAACATTTTTTTGGACTTCCATAAGGGGACATCAGAAGGATTTATATATTGTGTGTTAGGAAGGCCATTAAATGTAGAGGGTGATGTAGGATTTCACAACAGATTATTGGATATGGAGTCCAGATTTATTATGAATTACAAAACCCACTTTCCCAATGGTATGAACCTTGAAATATGAATTTGTACATTAAAAAGCAATCAAAGTAAAGATAACTTTTGTGAAGATATAAACATTTCTAATAATTTTATAAATAATAAAATAAAATAAAAACAAAAAATAAAAAATCATAAAATTAAAATTATATTCACAAAGAATTATAATTATATATATTGTTTGGTATAGATTCATAGAATAATACACGGTGTCATATATTTATTAAAATGTCAAGAATTAAATCTCATTCACAATATTAGTGCTAAAGTACATAAAAATGCATTTTTGTATTTAATGCTTATTAAAAAAAATTTTTTTGAAGTTTTTAGAAGTTAATATATGGGAACAATGTATTTGATAACGTTCTTAGTAATGTTTATTAAGTTATACAAACAGGTTCACTCAATGGTTGTTTAATGGTTTCATTGTTTAATTAATTGTTTGATTGCATTTAATTATGTTAATTTTACTTGGTCAAGGGTATAAAAGGTGTGGTGATATGTAAGATGAATGTATTCCTTGAGAAGGCGAAGGCCGAGGTACCAGAATGCAATAAAGAAGACTGTTTCACCAACTACAGTGTACCTGTGTTGCGTTCTGGAGTATTATATTATTAGTATTTTTCAGTGTTTTTTGTATATTTTGTAGTTATTGTCAGTTTTATTTCAAAGTTTTTATTGCATTTTGCTCATATTTCCATTGCATTTTTATGGTTTCAGTTTGTGACAATGCTAATGAATGAAAACTAACAAAAAAAAAAAAAAAAAACAAGCATTGTGATTGTTGGAATCGGTAGTGTGGACAGTTCTGCTTTTTAGAGGCTTATTTGAAAACTGTTTTAAAGTAATGTGATTACAGCCCCCAGTCACCAGACACATACAATCTTGGTATAGTTGTATGGTGTCACAATACCTTGTGTTTTATGCCCCCAATGTTTAGTACAGCTACCGTAAAGTAGACACAGTCCATCACTGCATAAATGCCGTTTTTAATTACTTCATGCATTCATTCACTTTGCTCCTAATTTCCTTGAAGTCTTGGTGAGATTATTTTTTGGTTTTGTTTGTTTGAAAACCTAACGTTTTTAAAGAATTTGCATAGTTTGGTTCTCTCTTTCTAAGGGTGGTTTGAAACTTTGAATGGCCTATGTTCACCTTTGCTTTTGTGAGTGAACAAAATGGTGGTTGTTCCACGGTTTGTTTTAGTTGTTAATGAAGTGATACTTGATTTTTTTAAACATTATTATCCTTGATCCAAGTGTGAATGTTCCTGAGAATAGGAATGGGTTATCAGTCCTATGTTTCCAGAAGGGAGAGATCCTTACATTTGTTTTTATTGTTTTATTTATTTCACAGTGAAGCTGTTCTTATACGGCTCTATGTTTGGGCTCTTTCAAGTAAGGAAAGGGCATAGGTAGGAAAGTCAGAAAAAAGGGAGAGAGAACAGACAAGGAAAATGCATCAAAATTCCATTAAAATGGTTATGCTGGATGAGGAGGGATAGAATGGGCAAAACTTTTTTTTATGTGGATAGATCCTTTTCTTTTGTTATTATGTGTGTGCATGTTTATATAAGAAGATGGTGAAAGAGCAAAGGTAGTAAGGGTAGGAGCAAGGGTTAGAGAATTATGGGTATTGACAAAAATATAAACTGGGACATTATATTGGGTTTTCAGAGGAAGGGAAAATGGACAGAGGGTGGACTGATTAAAAGGGGGAAATGGCCACCACCACCACTTCAGTCTGGACACTTCTGTACTTCTCTGACCCACCTGGGCTTGCACTGTTCAGCTGTGTGAGTTACTTCGGTCATTGCACACAGTTCATTCCAGGCTCTTTCCAGATATTGGTCTTTAAAAATAGATCTGAAGTAGTTAACTTCATTTAATCAGCAACCTGTGGGTATCGGATCCGATTCGGATCTGAGCCGGCAGCTTTCCTAGCGAAGATCCGAGCAGCAAGCTCCTCCCCCTACCCATAATGCCCTGCTACCTCCCTCTAACCCCCAGATCTCGTTTGCCGCGGCTTCTTGAAGCATCTGAGAACGAGCTCCTAGAGTTGGGTTTTGTGAGTTAAGTAGATTATTTAACTTTTTTTCCCTTAAAATCACTAATTTCTGAGTGTGTGTGATACCCCTTCTCTCCTGTCAAGATAGTTTATCTTTAGTTCTATCTTTAGTTTAGTGTAAACTTAATCCCCTCCCCCCTTCTGTCTGTGTGTGAAGGTGTGTGCGTGTGGGCCTAATCCTGTCAGTATATCCGAGGGCCCAAAAGCTATTTTTTCGAGATGCTCCGAGTGCAGCCATAAGCTGTCCTCAGCAGATGGCCACACTCGGTGCATTATTTGCCTGGGTGTGGACCATCTCTCTTCAGCCTGCACTATCTGTGCAGCCTTCAACCCCAGGGCTTTGAGGGATAGGTGGACTAAGCTAGTCCTCACGGGCCTTTTGCCCCTGGATTCAGCTTCATCCTCCTCTTCCTCCGTGGCGCCAGCCGCGGCTGCCCCACCGACCGTTCCCGCTCCCCTGGCCGAGATTCAAACTCCCTCTTCGGCTCAGGAGGAAAGGGAACAGAGAAAAAAGGATAGGAAGGATAAAGAACAGGAGAGAGACAGGCATTGTAGCCACAAGAGGCGGGCCGATTCAGCTCCCTCGGCCCCGCCTTCTAAGCAGCTTGCCTCCCCTCTTAAGGTCTCCGGGTCTTCCCCCTCCAGGCTTCGTTCTCCATGTTTCTCCCCAGAGCCGGAGGAGGAGACCCGGTCACCTTCGAGGTCGTCCAGGCGGCCTTCCCGGCCAGCCTCGGCAGCCTCATCCAGGTCAACTAGAAGTTTATCTGACGCAGACATGGATCCGATGATGCGTCAATTTCTTCAGGCCCAGCTGCAGATGCGAGTGCGAGCTCGACCCCATTTTTCTCCAACCCGCTACCGGGGTTCGGAGCTATCGAATCCGAGTAGCTTCGGAGCCGCGGTGGTGTCGGCGCCGACAGTGTTTCCTACTTCGGCTCTGACTTGTACCTTCGAGCTTGTTGGATCCCTTTTCAGATCTGAGCTCTCGGGGCCATGAGATGAGCGCCGGATCTGGAGGGGTTAGTGTGTCTTCGGCTCCGTTGAGGTCGGATCGCACTGCCCTTTCGGATCCGATCGGGTCATTTCCGGTGCCGATCCATGCGCCGGATCCAAGGGGACTGCTTTCGGATCCTAGGGAGAACAGCTCACCCTCTGCATTCGACATCTTGGAGAGGGTCCTTTCGAGGGATTCGAGGTCCCAGGCCCTGGCTACGGATCCACCCGCCATTCCCTCTCAAACGGGCCTGTCTTCCATCATCCGGCCACAGGGACAGCCTGCGCCTACGTCCCAGGTGGTTCCCATGCAGGAACAGGACATTGTTGGTGATCCCTCCTCAGACAGCCCCCCCCCCAAGGAGGTCCCTCACAAACGTAAGTGCAAGAGGAGGCACATGGACTCACCCGAGTCCCTCACAAAAGACACGGACTTGGAGGAAGGGGAAGGTTCCCCCAGGTCACCCCCCGAAGATTTCTCCTTTGGAGACATTATGGAAATGCTTCGTATTAGAGGGGGGGTGGTCAGCCCAAAAGCCTTCCTCGGACGTAGTCTGTCTTTCTGGAGGCGTTTGCAGGCCCAGCTACCTCTTGGGTGTCCCCTCCCGCCGATCCCCTGGTGGACCTCATAACTACCAGGGCATGGAAGGAGCTGGACACTGTGGAGCCAATGCCCAAGAGATCGGACAGGATACTCAGCCCCCCCACAGGACAGTTTGGAGCAAGGGTGCCCCTGTAGATGCCATGGTGGTGGCGGCTGCTACCAAGAAGGAATTAGCACAGGAAAGTCCCTCGGTACATCCTCCAGACAAGGAGTCTCGGATGATGGACCGCCTTGGAAAGCGGATGTTCGCTTCAGCGACCTTCTCTGTAAGGTCACTGAACTATATGGCACACGTGATTCGACTACAGCGAGACCTAATCAAAGAGTACGCTAGGTCACCCCCAGAGTCCATGTCAGCCGAGGACAAACGGACCTTCTCAGCACGAATGGCCACTCTTAAGTCCATCACAAATACTTGTGTGCGGCTTCTCTCCCATGCCATGGAGGGAGCGGCTGGAGCCAGCGGAACAGGTATTGTCTTACAACGACAGGCCTGGCTCCGTCTCTGCGACTTTGCGGAACCCTTCAAGGCATCATTCGCGAACGCCCCCTTTTCGGCAAAACCGTCAGTGATACGCTACTCCAGAGCGAGAAGGACGGGAAAATGTCTGCCGTCAGGATCCGCTTCTCGGCTCCTCAGAGGTCCTTTTCTAGGAACCAAAGAGGACAGAAGAAGATGTGGTTCTGGAAATCCCAACAATCCCGTTTCGCTCCGGATCCCTCATCCTTCAGAGGCAGAGGAGGACAGGGTGGATGGCAGCCCAGAGGCAGAGGGGGGGGGCCGAAGTATTTCGAGTCGAGGGAACCCTATTCCGATCGACCCGTGCAGCAACCCTGAGGGGTTGCCCGACTGCTCCTCTCTGGAGGCAGTCAGGGGTGCTTCTCTGTGCATCTAGCACATTGGAAGTCCATTACAACAGACCGCTGGCTGCTCCGGATCATATCCAGAGGTTACTCAATTCCATTCCTAAATTCCTAAATACCCCCCCCCCCCGGTCGGGGCACCTCAACGATGTACCACCCAATCAGGAGGAGGTAGCAGCCCTTGAAGTAAAAGAACTTCTAGAAAAAAGAGCCATCCAGCACGTCCCCCCCCTCCCCGGTCAATCCGGATCAGGCTTTTACTCCAGGTTCTTTTTGGTGCCAAAAAAAGACTGGGGACTTGCGGACAATTCTCGACCTGTCCACACTGAACCTGTCAGTTGCCAAAGAGAAGTTCCGGATGGTCACCATTCAATCCATTCTCCCACTGTTACAGGAGAACGACTGGATGTGCTCCATAAACCTCAAGGATGCGTACTACCATCTTCTAATGGATAGGCGATCCAGGAGGTTCCTCCGCTTTCTGCTGGGAGCTAGAAGCTGTCAGTTCAGGGTTCTACCCTTCGGTCTCACCACAGCCCACAGGGTGTTCACCAAGGTCATGGCAGTTGTAGCGGCCCACCTGAGGCTTCAGGGAATTCAGGTCTTTCCTTACCTGGATGACTGGCTCCTAGCCGCCCCCACCAGGCATCTACTATGTTCAGCGAGAGACTATTTCCTACATCTCGTCCGCTATCTAGGGATCACGATCAACCACAAGAAATCCTCCCTTCAAATTTTGGATTTCATAGGGGCCAGGATAGACACAATTCAGTCCAAAGTCTTTCTGACGTCGGACAGACTTCGCAGTCTAAATCTTCATGTTTTGGCTCTTCTTCAGTCCTCGGCCCCTCCAGCGGAGTTAGTCCTGAGGGCTTTGGGGTCCATGGCAGTGGCCATCAACTTGTCTCCGCTCGCGCGTCTGAATATGAGGATTCTCCAAATGGACCTTACAGGTCCAGTGGTCCATTCTGCTTCATCCCTTGTCTGCTCCTATTCCTCTCAGCAGGGTTTGCAGGAAATCTCTACTTTGGTAGCTCCATTCCAAGCACCTCCGGGAAGAGCGCCCTTTCTCCATGTCCCCACCCCAAGTCACAGTGACCACAGACACGTCTCGCCTCGGGGGGGGGGGGGGCATTGCATGGGCAGCACCGTCCAAGGCACGTGGACTCGCACAGAGACCTTTTTGCATATCAGTGTCCTGGAGATGAGGGTGGTGCTTCTAGCGTTGCAAGCTCTCCATGCCCTTCTTCCTCTGGGGACTATTGCAATTCAAACAGACAAAATGTCAGTGGTCTGGTACATCAACAAGCAAGGGGGAACCAGATCTTACCCACTTTGCCGAGAGGCCATGAGAGTGTGGGAATGGGTGATATCCACCAACCGCTTTCTCATAGCAACGCACATACCGGGTCGGTCAAACATTCTAGCGGACAAGCTGAGTCGGACTATCCTCTCACCCTACGAGTGGTCTCTGAACCCCTTAGTAGCGAAACAGATCTTCCTCAGATGGGGTCAACCTTGATGCGATCTGTTCGTGTCGCCTTCGAACGCAAAGTACAGCGAGGTTTTCGCTCTAATTCCCCCACCAGGGGAAAACCCCAGAGACGCTCTGGTTCATGCTTGGCCATCCGGTCTTCTTTATGCTTATCCTCGTCTTCCGTTGATGACAAAATTCTTGCAGAAAACTCGTCGGTTGGGGAGCAGAGTTATTCTCATAGCCCCATTCTGGCCTCGTCAAATATGGTTCCCTTGCTTACGGTCTCATCTAGTGCATCCTCCCTGGATCTTAGATCCCCTTCCGGATCTGATTTCTCATCCCCTGAGACCTGGACAACCTGAAGTTTTTGGCTTGGTTGATCCAGTTCCTTTGATGGCTAGGACTCCCGGTATCTTATCCTCAGTTAAAGCCATTCTGGTGGCCGCTCATAAACCTTCTACCAGAAATGTCTACAAGAGTAAATGGAAACGTTTTTCTATCTGGGCAGAGCATAGGAATTTGGACCCCTTTACGGCTCCTATTCCAGCAGTCCTCAATTTTTTATCTCAAATCTTCCTTTAGGGAGCTAGCTCTTCAACTGTTAAAGTTCAACTGGCAGCAATTTCCGACTTTCACATTGGAAACAAATTTGGCCCCCTAGCATCATTTAAGATCTGCAAGACCTTTGTACTTTTCTTTTGAGACCCCTGTTAAGGAAGCTGTTCCTCCATGGGATTTAACCCTAGTTCTCCAGGTTCTTACTGGTCCTCTTTTTGAGCCCGCAGCTTCTGTTGACTTGAAGTATGTATCTTGGAAAACTGCATTCCTTATTGCCATTACTTCAGCTAGAAGAATATCGGAGCTTCAGGCTCTTTGCAGTAAGCCCCCATTCATCATTTTTCACAAAGACAGAGTTTCCCTCAGGTCTAACCCCTCTTTTTTGCCTAAAGTGGCTTCCGAAGCCAATATCAACCAATCTATCAACCTGCCTGTCTTCTTCCCTAATTATCACAACAAAGGAGAGCATAGACTCCATTGCTTGGATGTACATAGACGGTTACGATTTTACTTGCACAGAACGGCTGTTTTTTGAAAATCAGAACAGCTCTTTGTTTCATTTGCTAAGTCCTGTCTGGTTAAGCCAGTAACTAAGGTAACCTTAGCTAGGTGGATTTCACAATGCATTCTTCTTGCATACAGAAGCTCTGGTCGACCTGAGCCCGTGCGGGTTCGGGCACACACTACCCGTTCTGTGGCTACTTCTGCGGCCTTCTGATTGAGGGTCCCTTTGGATGACATTTGTTCAGCTGCTACTTGGGCTTCCTCTCACACTCTCTTACACATTGTAAATTGGATCTGATTTCCAGAGGAAGGGCGTCCTTTGGCTCTGCAGTGCTCCAGAATATCCTCCCATAAGGACCTCCCAAGTTGTTGGTAGCTGGGGACTCTGTCCCACAGGTTGCTGATCAAATGAAGTTAACTACTTCAGATAAAGAAGTTATGTACTCACCATAACGTTCCATCTGAGTAGGTAACTTCATTTGTCTGCAACCAACCCTCCCTCCATCCCCCTGACCTGTAGTTCATCCTTGAAGGATCATGGTATGTCACTTTCCAGATGACATCAGGTTAGGATGTTCAGATAGTTTTTCCTTGTGTTATAGTAGTGTTCTAGGATACTATGGCAAACTCGATCTGAGGGTTAGAGGGAGGTAGCAGGGCATTATGGGTAGGGGGGAGGAACTTGGAGCTCGGATCTTTGCTAGGAAAGCTGCCGGCTCGGATCTGAATCAGATCCGATACCCACAGGTTGCAGACAAATGAAGTTACCTACTCAGATGGAACATTATGGTGAGTACATAACTTCTTTTTCTCACCCACTGTTCAAGCCTGCCCTAGCATGATCCACAAATCAAAATGCCACCACCAAACATAGGAAAGTAATGAGGTTAAAATAAAAAGTACTGTTGTCTCTCAAAACTGTCATTAGGGGTAAGATTTCATCAGCCGAAGTGACAGTTCTTAGAGATGAGTCTTATGACATCAGTGGGGATGTTCTTTGTGTTTCACTGTTGCAGTCATTACATTTGGGTAATCTGCTGGCAGGTTGTCCTCAGTTGGCCTGAATTCCAAAGTCTTGGGTCCTGCGTCGGTTGCTGTCTTCTCTTCCATGACGTCAGGTCGTCAGGGGTATAAAACATGCAGCTGACACCATTTTCTTTAGTCTTTCTTGCCGCGCGGTGCCCGAAGCAGAAGCATTTCGCAAGTGCCGGTCAGCCGACTACTGAAATATTCGCGTTTGAGTTTCAGAACCGAAGTCTTCACTAAAGCTAAGTACCCCGTTGAGGAAACATTTTTCTTGCTTTTTACCGATGTCAGAAAAAGTTAATAATTGTATTACTTGTGGGAAGTAAATACCTCATAAGGATTTCCATTTGTACTGTATTCCTTGCCTAGGCCCTGATCACAACGTGCCTGGCTGTCGGTTTTGTGCTAGATTTAACCAACGCACTATTAAGCGTCTATATTCTTGCATCAAAGTATTTTGGAAACAGATTTAACTACCCGGAAATGCCATTGGATAGCAATGCGACTACCGGAGTACATAAAAAATGCAAAGAAAAGAACAGAGAAAGGCAGTCGAGATCCAAAACCGACGGCAAAGCTTCTCCTAAGCCAGTCGCCGGTTCGCCGGTACTCAGTGAGGCACCTTCGCAGCCCCTGATACCTGCTACCTTCGGGTTGCAGGCCTCTACCAACACACATGTGGAGTCCGGCATGCCGCAAGATACTCAAGGTATTGCACTGACGGATGTATCTCCCTCGGATGTGTCCGGAGCCGCTGAGCAGGCACTGGCTTCTGAGGGTGTATTCAGACCTCAACATTTGTATATCAAACCGACGACAGCTGCAAAACCAACGACAAAAGCAACTTCTAAACCTAAAAAAACGACGCATGAGCCACGTGCACAGGCCTCTATGTCTAAAAACAGATGAGCAAAATGGCTGAAGACCTTATTACCTTGATCAGGGGTACCCATCCCCCTCCAGATAAGAGGCCTAGGCAAGACACTGATTATGAATCTTCAGATCAGTTTTCTATTACTTCTGATCAGGAATTATCCATACCTCCCTATGAGGATTCTGATGCTAAGGAGTCTATTCCATCTGCATCTCCTCCTGAGGATTATTCATTTGGGGAAACCTTGCATACTTTGAGGGAGCATTTTCACTGGGAAGAGTCAAGACTTCGCAGAATCAAAAAAGAGGCTCAGGGATTTCCTCCTTCTCCCTCAGCACAAGCCTTTAGCCATTCCCTCTGTTTTAGACATTGTGGATGATGTGTTTTCAGAGTCAAGCTTGACCCCTGACTCCTTACCTCCGGCTCCCAGTAAGCCTGGCAGATATTACAGAGTCCCCGACTCACATAAATTTTTATTTAGAAACCCTGCTGCTGATCCTGAAACTGTTTCACAGGGTCCAAAGGGAGTTAAGGCCTCAACAGCAAAAAACCCTACCCCCTCTGACAGAGATTCTTGGGCACTGGACAGATGGGGAAAAAAAGGTTTATACATCTGCAACCTTGGCAATCAGGGCCTTAAATTGTCAATTTCATATGCTTAAGTACCAACAGCATGTAATGGGATTGCTGAAACAGAAAATTATGTTGATTTCAGAATGTGCAGAAAATAAAGAATTGCAGGAATTATTGCATGCAGCTGAACAAGTTGGAAAGCATACTTTGCAATGTGGCTTTGATTCTTTAGAGGCCTCCTGCAGGGCCGCAGTTACTGGATAGAGCAAACTTTGCCTGATCATGTTAAAGCTAAATTGCTAGATGCACCTTTACAGCATGATTCTCTGGTATTAAGGCAGAAGTGGTTTTAAAGAAAATGGGGAAGACAAAGCTAAGTCTATGCAAACTGTTAAAGATTTCTTACAAGTGCAGCCACCAAGATTCAGTAGACACTGGCCTACAAAAAATTGGTCCTTTCCTGTGTCAGACAGAGCTCAAAGGGGCAAATCCAGATGCCCTAAGGGTTCCAGGTACCAGGCTCAAGACTCGTACAGGTCAAAGCAATGGGGCGCATCCACCTCCAAATCTGGAGGAGATAAAGCGCAAAACTACAGAAAGCAATCCCAATGACTTCCCTCTGCCTACACCAAGCACTTATCTTTTGGCAGCACCCATAGGGGGAAAATTAGCACTTTTTGCTCAAAATTGGCAGTTAATAACCCAGGACAAGTGGGTACTAAACATCGTATCACAGGGATACGATTCCATTTCCACACACTGCCAATGACAAATGGTTGGCCAGATCTGCCAAAAAAACAATGGGCAGAGGCACAGAAACAGGTTATGTCCCTCATGGATATGGGGGCTATTCAGACAGTACCAGAACAGGAAAAAGGACAAGGTTTTTACTCAAGACTGTTCTTGGTACCCAGAAAGGACAATGGCATGGTGGCCAAAACTGGATTTATCGATTATGAACACATACCTGGACATTCCAAAATTCAAAATGCTCACATTGCAGCAACTTCTGCCCATGCTGGGCAAGAATGCTTGGCTGGTGACTTTAGACCTAAAAGAGGCATACCTGCATATCCCAATAAGACAGTCGTGCAGAAGATACCTCAGATTCAAGGCTGGCTTAATGCATTACCAATTCTCTGCACTGCCCTTTGGCTTATCTACTGTGCCCAGGGTCTTTACAAAGTGCCTGGCACCAGTAATTGCATTTTGCAGACAAAGAAGTATTCAAATATATCCTTACTTGGACGACTGTCTCATTCAAGCAGAGAACAAGGACACTCTTCTACGACACCTGGTGTCTGTGAAAAGGCTTCTACCATGCCTAGGGTACACAATAAACGAAAATAAATCACAACTTGGTACCCTCTCAAAAGATAACATTCCTGTGTGCAAGCTTGAATACAACTGCCCAGATGGCTTACCTCACGCCAGACAAACAAAGGCAACTGACTACTTACTTCAAACTGATGGCAACAAAAACCCAGTCTCCTGCAAGACAAATTCTGCAGGCTCTGGGCTTCATGGCATCCTGCATCCTACTAATTCCATATGCAAGATTGCATATGAGGAAACTTCAATGGTACCTAAAATGTTTATGGAGTCAACATTCACACAGTCTGGAAACAATGATTCCTCTCATTTCCTGCCTGCAACAGGAGTTTCTATGGTGGGCAAAGGCCTGTCACCAAAACATGGGTCAGCCCTTCACTCTACCCCCTGCCAGCCAAACCTTAACAACAGACACATCAGATTATGCCTGGAGGGCCCACATGGCAGGAAGATGCATTCAAGGCATATGGGCACCAAATCAAATGCATCTACATATCAACCAGAAAGAGATGCTAGCTGTTCAAAATGCCCTAACAGCCTTCAAGGACTTACTTCATCCAGGACAACTACTGATAAAGACTGACAACACCACAGTCATGTGGTATATAATCAAACAAGGGGGCACACACTCATACCCCCTTTGCAGATTAGCCATGGCACTGTGGGGCACAGCTTTGACCTACCAAATACATCTTCAAGCTCAATTCCTGACAGGAACACAAAACACTCTGGCAGATGATTTAAGCAGAAACCTTATGGATCCTCACGAGTGGAAACTAAATCCACAAGTCTTCAGCATGATAACGGAGAAATGGGGGTGCCCATATGTAGATCTATTTGCCTCCCCTCAAAATTATCAACTGAAAAGATTCTGCACAAGGACTTATCACAGACGAGCATGGAAAGTGGACGCCCTATCCTTCAGCTGGAAAAACCTATCAGTTTACGCCTTTCCTCCTCTGCCTCTTCTACCCAAGGTCCTCCTAAAAGTCAGACAAGAGAAGCCCAAGATATTCATTGCCCCGCACTGGCCCCGCCAATACTGGTACCCAATCCTAAGGAACTTGTCTCAATACCCAGCTTGGACCTTGCCTCAAAAAACACAACTACTGTCCCAGCAAAACAATCAGATCCTGCACAATCAACTACAGACTCTGAACCTGGCAGCATGGCTAATCCCGTAATCATACAAACGACACCTCTCAGTAAAGCTGTGATGGATGTCATTATGGAAGCCAGAAGGACTAGCACTAGAAAATCTTGTGCTGACAAATGGAAGAGATTCTGTGCTTGGAGTCAAGCACAAGGAACTGATATAGCAGAACCACATATTCCTCAGATATTACAATACTTAACTGAGATGCTTGACAAAGGCCTATCTTTCTCACCAATCAAAATCCATGCCTCTGCCATTTCAGCTCATTACAATACAGAGCCACCAATCTTTTCTCATCCTTAACAAAAGCAGTATCTTAGAGGAGCCAAAAATTTAAGGCCTCCTAGAAAATCACCATTACCTGCATGGGACCTCAATTATGTGTTGGAAAAGCTCCCCCTGCCTCCATTTGAACCAGCTGTTACCGCTGATATAAAGTTCTTATGGAAGACAGCTCTGCTACTAACAATTACTTCAGCAAGAAGAGTTTCAGAGCTACAGGCCCTCATGGCTGTAGAGCCTTTTATCATATTTTATCCAGACAGGGTGTCTCTGAGGACAAATCCTACTTTTATGCCTAGGGTAATTTCCAGTGTGGCTCTTAACCAAGCAATTCATCTGCCAACTTTTTATCCAAATCTGCAGAACAAAGGGGAGAGAATTCTGCATTCCTTGGACGTACACAGACAGCTAAGATTCTACTTGAGCAGGACTAAAGCTCTAAGAAAAACTGACCAATTACTAGTGACATATGCTGGAGAATCATAAGGAAAGGCTATTTCAAAGCAGACAGTTTCAAAGTGGATAAGCCATTGCATCCGTTTCTGCTACTTACACCATGGCAAACCTGTGCCCAAGGGCATTAGGTCTCACTTCACCAGAGCTGCAGCTACTTCAGCAGCCTTTCTCAGAGGAGTACCTACCAAGGACATTCTAGAGGCTGCTGCTTGGAGTTCTGTTCACACCTTTACAAAACATTACCATTTGCCTCTCTACTCAAGTCCAGGGCAGGCTTTGCCACTGCAGTGCTGCAGGGCCTTATAGCCTCACCTAATGATGTTTAGCTCCAGCCTCCCAACCATAACTTTGGGATTCTACCCAAATGTAATGACTGCAGCAGTGAAACACGAAGAACATAGTACAGTTGTGTACACTTACCATAAATGTAGATGTTAGAGTGTATTCACTGTTGCAGTCCAGGTTACCCTCCCGTCCATCCCCCTGTCATTCTACAGTTTATCTTTCCTTCTCTATTTTCTACAGCTTATGTGGTGTATTTGCTTGTAGATTAAGATAAAGTTTATATTGATGTATGTATATATATAAATATTTATAATATTGCTACCTTTTTGGGGGCAACTGACATTGGGGGCAAGAAAAACTAAAGAAAATGGCATCGGCTGCATGTCTTATACCCCTGATGACCTGATGTTATGGAAGAGAAGACAGCAACCGACGCAGGACCCAAGACTTTGGAATTCAGGCCGACTGAGGGCAACCTGCCAGCAGATTGCCTAAATGTAATGACTGCAACAGTGAATACACTTGAACATCTACATTTATGATAAATGTACACAACTGTACTTTTTTGATTTGAGGATTGTTGGTTTAGTACTCACCTGTGTGAGAGCCTCACAGCATTCTTTTAGTGGACTGTCCCAGTATGATGATTGTCAAAGGTAGAGAAATATCTTGGTCCTTCTCTCATACCAGCTTGAAACCCTACACTGATCACCTTCTTTCTGTGAATGTTGAGGGAAAGGACAGAAGTCTTACAGTTAGGATCGAAACAGAAGTCTGTTCAACATTGGATCTTACTTGATATCTTCAGGAAAAGCTTCTGAATTTGCTGGTAGGGTGGAAAATGTTTGCTCCGATGTTCTCATTTGATCTTCAACTTGAGGTATTCGGATCTGGCCACAGATCCGACTCGGCTGCATGCTTCAGATCCAAGCTCCTCCCCTGCTTGTAATGCCCCTGTCTCCCTCCTCCCCTCAGATCTCATTTGCTGCGTGATCCTTCAGCTCTGAGTTTCCTCAGTGGGTGAGTGAAAGTTTTTTCTTTCTTTCATCTCGTATCTCCCCCTTTTTCTCACTATCTTTTTTCTCCCTACACTTTGTTTGCACTTGTGTCTGTTTTGTACCAAAAAAAAAACTTTTGCACTGTCTAGCTATCTGTGTGTGTGTGTGTGTGTGTGTGTGTGTGTGTGTGTGTGTGTGTGTGTGTGTGTGTGTGTGTGTGTCTCTGACCTTTTTCCTATAGCAATGGCTGAGACTCCCAGCCAGGCTTCAGGAAAGGTGCAGTGTGTGGCCATAAACTACCCACTTCAGATGGCCACATACTGTGCATAGTATACCTGGACACCTCCTGCTCAATCTGCATGGGTTTCGTCCCCCATGCATTGATCAACAGGAGGAATAAGCTCATTCTAAAAGGCCTCCTTCCCCCACCTTCTTCTGAGGCCTCTGCTTCATCTTCCTCTGCCCTGACCCCTGAGACTCAAATCTCCCACCAAGAAGGCTGGGGATGGAGAGAAACACCACCATAAGGAGCAGGATCAGCCTGGCAAACGAACCCCTGACTGCACTTCCTCATCCGAGCCCCCAGCCAAATCCTGCCCAAATCTCAGCCTGGGTTCCCTTCAGCTCCGGTCGCCTTGCTTCTCACTGAAACCGGAGGTCACTCAGGCCCGATCTCCCTGCTCAGCCCCTCCGTGGTGCCTCTCCAGGCCCGGGTCTTTGGCCTCTTCAACCTGGTCCTCTCGGAGTCTGTCTGAAGCCGAGGTGGACAGGATGATGCGGAAATTCATCTGAGGTCCTGCCTGCTCTGTCCCTGTCCGGAGCCAGGAGCATACAGTCCTTCTCCTTACCAATTGCTCCTTCTCCAATCTGAATTCATTGGGTTTGAGGTTCCCCGGTGTCGGGGGATCAACTCCAGTGGTTCCAGGTACCTCGATGCCGACCGTTTTCCTGAGTGGATTGGCCCCGATATGTTCGGAGCCGAAGCCTGGATGTGTGGTTCGAAGGGATAGCATCGACTTTGAGGCCTTTGGAGTTGTCTCCTCTTCTTGGAGTTTCACCACCCGGAAGCTCGCCTCCTGGACATCCTGGCTTTGGGGATCCATTCACCTTCTGCTTTCGATGTGGTGGAGAGCGTCCTCTTGGCCCCTTCGAGACCCTTGACACTATCATCCTTGAAGTCTGTCCTGGCTTCCTGTCTTTCTGGGGCAGAGTCTGCCATCCTGCTCCCTCAGGGACAGCCTGTTGCCACTTCGCTCTGTGTGGTTCCCCCCTGGAAATCCCCGAAGCTTCTGAGTCCTCCTTGAAATATCTCCTTGAGAAGCTCCGTCAGAAGCACACATGCAAGAGGAGGCACTTAGACTCCCCGCCAGAGTCCCTCACATAAGATACCGACTTGGAGGAAGGGGAGGGTTCTTCCCAATCACACCCTGCACCAACACAGTGGGTGGTCTACCCAGAAGGCTAACCTGGATGAGTTGGTATTCCTGGAGGCATTTGACAAAGGTCCCTCTACCTCCTGGGTGTCCCCTCTTGTGGATAATCTTGTGGATCTGATTTCATCTAGAGCATGGAAGGAACTGAATGTAGTTGAGCCTATCCCCAAGCACCTGAGCAAAGTATTCAGTGCCTCATCAGATAGGCAGCATTGGTCAAAGGGATCCCCGGTAGATGCCATGGTTATTGCAGCGGCCCCCAAGAAACTGCTTGCTCAGGAGTGCTCTACGGTCCATCCTCCAAACAGGGAGTCTCTGGCCATGGACCTTTTTGGGAAGTGTGTTTACACCCCAGCCATGTTTGCCTTATGTGTGCTGAACTACTTTGCACAAGTCATCAGATTGCAGAGGGACCTGGTCAAAGAGGTTGCAGAGTCTGCCCCAGGATCCATGTTAACAGAAGAGATGAAGGTGTTTTCCTCCCATATGACCCCCCTTAACATCGATATCCAATACTTCCAATTGGCTTCTATCACACTCTGTGAAAGGTGCCTCTAGGGTGGGCCGGGACAGGCATAGCCGTCGGGCATCACACCTGGCCCTGGCTTTGTGCTTTCTCAAAGCCCTTCAGGGCATCATTTACAGATGCTCCCTATGATGGTTCCACCCTGTTTGTTAAAACAGTTCCAGATACCTGCTGTAAAAACAAGTCATCCAGCCTGTTCCCCTAGACCCATCCAGATTAGGCATTTATTCCAGGTTGTTTTTGGTGCCAAAGAAAACGAGGCACTTAAGACCCATTCTGGATCTTTCAACTCTGAACATGTCATTTTTGAAGACGAAATTCCGGATGGTCACCCTTCAATCCATTTTGCCCTTCCTGCACATAAGCAACTGGATGTGCTCGGTGGACCACCAAGATGCGTACTGTCATATCAAGATGAACAGGAAATCTCTGAGGTCCTCTGCTTCTGGCCGGGAGCCGGTCATTTTCAGTTCATAGCACTCCCCTTTGAGCTCACCACCGCCCCTTAGGTGTTCACCAAAGTGATGATGGTAGTGGTGGCTCACCTGAGGCCGCAGGGGTTTCGGGTTTTCCCCCAAAGGGACAATTGGCTCCTTTCCACTCCCTCCAGGCATTGACTAATTCAAGACAAGGATCTTCTTCTCAAGACCCCCCAATATCTGGGCATAATCATAAACCTCAACAAATCTCAGCTGGCACCAATGCAGGTTCTCGACTTCGTATGAGCCCAAATAGACTACCCAGGGCAAGGTGTTTCTGCCTCCAGACAGGCTATCTCTCCGACATCGTGCAGGTTGCATCTTTCAAGCCAAACTTCCCCCAGCAGATTCAATTCTTTGGGCGTTGGGATCCATGGCAGCCACAATCATTCTCATTCCAACAGCACGCCTTCATATGAGGTTCTTCAGTGGACCTTAGCCATTCAGTGGTCCTTGCTAGACCTTCCCTTGTCACATCTTGTTCGATTGTCACATGCTTGCAAGGACTCCTTTATTTGGTGGCTTCAATCCTGGACCTCCTTCAGGGTGGTCCATTTGTTCTTCCCTTCCCCACGACTACAGTGACCACAGTCGCCTCCCTGCTCGGGTGGGGAGGGGGGGATTGCATGCGAAGGATGGTCCAAGGCACGTAGTCTTCTCTGGAGCCCAATCTGCATATCAGCATCTTGGAGATGAAGGCTGTGCTTCTGGCATTGCAAGTGCTACATGCTTATCTTCCTCCGGGGACTATTGCCATACAGACGGACAATATGTCAGTAGTCTGGTACATCAGCAAACAGGGCAGACCAGATCTTATCCCCTTTGTTGTAAAACCATGACATTTTGGGAGTGGATGATATCCACACTCAGTTTTCTGTTGGCAGCGCACATTCCAGGAAGGTCTAACATTCTAACGGGCAGGCTCAGCAGGTTTATTCTGATGCCTTACGAGTGGTCTCTGAATCCTTCAGTAGAGGAACAGATCGTTCTAAAGTTGGGTTAGACTTGCTGTCTCTTCACCTCTCCTTCCAACGTGAAGTGCAACAAGTGTTTCGCTCTGAACCCCCCTCTGGGCGAGCCCCCCCCAGAGACACTGTAGTTCATGCTTGGCGCTCTGGTCTACTGTATGCTTACCCTCCCGTTCCTCTAATATCCAGGTTCATTCATAAAGCTTGATGGCAGGGGAGCTCAATGATCCTCATTGCCCCTTTCTGGCCTCGCCAATTTTGGTTCCCGTCTCTGTGGTCTCATGCATCGTGTCCACCTTCGACGCACGATCTGGTTCCGATTACACATCCCTTACCCAGACTGTCAGCCTGAAGCTCACGGGTTGGCTGCTCCATTCCCATGATAATGACGATTCCCAGACTGTCTTCTCATGTCAAGAAGATCTTAGTAGCGGCTCACAAATCGTCTACAAGGAAGGTTTATTCAAGTAAATGGAAGCGTTTCTCGATCTGGGCCTTTCAGCATGACCTGGACCCTTTCACTCTTCCAGTTCAGGCCATTTTGGAGTTTTTGGAGGATATATTTAATCATGGTGCTAGGTTCTCTACAGTTAAGGTACAAGTGGCAGCAATTTCTAACTTGCACACAGGCGAGAATTCGGCTTCTTTGTTTTCTTCCAAACTTTTTAAGGCCTTTTTGAAAGGTACCTTCCTCCTCAGGCCTCCAGCTAATGACCAAACACCCCCTTTGGATCTCACCTTAGTGTTGCAGGCCCTGGTTTCTCCTCCTTTCAAACCAGTGGCCTCAAGCTGACTTGCAGTTTCTGTCATGGAAGACTGATTTTTTAGTTGTGATTACCTCAGCCAAGAGGGTTTCTGAGATCCAAACCTCAAATTTCAAGCCCCCTTGTATGGTATTCCATAAAGATTGTGCGTCTCTGTGGACTAATCCAGCTTTTCTACCAAAGGTGGCATCAGAGTCTAATATTAACCAGGTCATCATTTTGCCAGTTTTCTTTCCAAATTTCCAGAATAAGTGAGAGTACAAGTTGTACTTGCTTAGTGTTCACAGGCAACTGCACTTTATTTGCATAGAACCAAGTCTTTTCACAAGTCTGATCAACTCTTTCTATCTTTTTTTAAGTCTGTCCTTGGTAAGCCAGTTTCTACAGTTACTATTTCTTGATGGATTTCTGAATGCATCTCCTTGGCCTATCTAGCCAAAGGGTTATCTCCTCCAGGGCATATCCGGACAAATTCCACCTGGTCTGTAGCGACTTCTGCCGCCTTTTGTTCCAGGGTCTCCTTAGATATCTGCTCTGCACCTACGTGGGCATCTCCTCACACATTTATCTCTCATTATAAATTGGGTCTTCTTTCCATGAGCAGGGAATTCTTTGGCTCAGCCATGCTGTAGAACATTCTCTTCCATGAGAACCTCCCAGGGTTTATTTGTAGCTGGGGACTACTCTGTCCCTCAGGTTTGAAGATCAAATGAGAACAACATCATCAGATAAAAAAGTTATGTACTCACTATAACTTTACATATGAGTTGTTTCTCATTTGTTTTCAACCGTCCTTCCCTTCTTCCCCTTGCCTTGTGTGGGCTGCATAATGGACCGGATGGAAAAGTCTTAGCTCCACTTCCTTTGGCTTGTTTTTCCCTTATTAGACCTTTTCTGGTTATGCCAATTTATGGGTATATTCTTTTACATTGGGATGCTGCTGTTTTTTGCAAAAAAACTCGATCTGAGGGGAGGAGAGAGACGGGGGGTTATTTTGGATAGGGGAGGAGTTTGGATCTGAAGCTGAAGTATGCAGACGAGTCAGATCCATGGCCAGATCTGGGTCCCTCAGGTTGAAGACAAATGAGAATCAACAGCTCAGATGGAATGTTATGGTGAGTACATAACTTTTTTTTTTTTTTTTTTTTTTTTTTTTTTTTTTTACAGTTGTCTAATTTTATAATGGATTGCCATTGCTGTGTAAAAGAACTCTTTGTAATAAGCTGCAAGTGCACTTTAATACATTTAAGTACAGTGTCTGGTACATGATAGTGGAAGATGTTCTTTGTGTTTCAGTGTTGCAGTCATCACATTTGGGTTATCCTTGCCAGGGTAGCCCTCAGTCTGCCAGAGTACCAGAAACTTAGTATTTCTGCGTCAGTTGCTGTCGCTTGAGGACTGACGCCAGGTCGTCAGTGTTATAACGTAAGGCAGCCAACGCCATTACATCAGTCTTTCTTGCCGTGGAGCCCAAAGCAGAAACAGTTCACACAAGTGCCGGTCGGCCACTACCCGAGTTTTCATCTCTGAATTGAAGATGAAGTCTTCTAAAGCTAAGTACCCCATTCGGGCTCCTTTATTCTTGCACTAAACAATGTCAGAAAAAGTTAATTGTCTCATCTGTGGAAAGCAAATAACGCACCAAAACTTCCACTCTTACTGCGTCACTTGTTTAGGCCCAGACCACGAAGTCCTCCGTTGTTGCTTCTGTGCTTTGTTCAACTCTAGAAATATCCGTTGTCCGGCCCTTATTGTAGACAGATATTTTCGTTTACAGTCCTCAAATTCCGAAATGGCTTCGGTAAGCCATTGACAGCAGATCTTCCCAAAGAACGTAAAGATAGGAACAGAGACAGACTGCACATGTCCAAACCTACCGATGACCCTGCTGTTAAGCTAGTCGTCAGTCCTCCGGTACTCAGTGAGGTGCTTTTGCAGCCCCTGATCCCCACTTCATTTGATTCATAGGCCATTACCAAGACCCTTTTGGAGTCTGGTATGCTGCAAAACTTTTCTTCGACTAAGGATCCTGAGGCCTCTACCTTGTATGGGTCCGGAGCCACTGAGCAGGCACCGGCTTCCGAGGAAGTCCTTCGCACTACCAAATCTCGACACAAACAGACATATTTTTTCGCACTACCATTCTTTCAGAAATGACTGAGTTTCTTAGGCCCAGGGTTCGAACCATACCCAAGAAACCCACAACCCACTATCAGGCGCCTGCTACCTTGCCTCAATCTCAAATACTTAAAATGGCGGAAGACCTTGTCATGCTGATCAGGGGAAGCTAAGCTACCCCCTCAAAAAGGAAAAGAGATTTGTCCCCTGTAGTTTTGTCTGAGCAAGAGTCAGATGAATCTGCTGCATCTGACTATGAAGACATGCAACCCCTCTCTAGTAATGAGGATTCTGATGCAGAGGACTCCATTCCTTCAGACTCTTCCCCCAGAGGATTTTTCCTTTGGGGAAACCCTGCATACTTTAAGGGAGCATTTCCAATGGGAGAGTCAGGACTACCCTCAGTCTAAAAATAGACTCAGGGAATTCCTAGATCTTCGGCAACACAGACCCTTGGCCATCCCCCCAGTCCTGGATGTTTTCCTCAAATCCAGCTCGACTCCTGATGCCCTACATCCTGTTCCCAGAAACCCAGACAGGTTCTATATAGTCCCTTACTCACGCAAGTATCTTTTTAAAAATCCAACAGCTGACCCTGAGGTCATTTCTCAAGGGCCAAAAGGGATTAAAGCAACCTCTTCTAAGAATCCCACTCCCTCAGACAGGGATTCCCGAGCATTGGACAGATAGGGTAAAAAAGTGTACATCTCAGCTACTCTTGCTATCAGGGCACTAAATTGTCAGTTCCATATGCTGAAATTTTAGCAGCAAACCTTGGAACTCCTTAAACAAAAAATGTCTTCCTTTCTTGCTTGGGCAGAATCTAAAGAATTACAAGACTTAATGCATTCTGCAAGTCAAGTAACTAAACACACCTTGCACTGTGGCTTTGATGCCCTAAAAGCTTCTTACAGTGCAGCAGTCACTGGATCTGTCATTAGAAGGCATGCATGGCTTAAGGAACAACCCCTGCCAGACCATGTCAAATCTAAATTTTTGGATGCCCCCTTGCACAAAGATAACTTATTTGGCACTAAGGCAGAAGATGTCTTAAAAGAGATGGAAGAAAAAGCAAAATCTGTGCGAAAAGTTAAGGATTTCTTGCAGGTCCAGCAGGCATTGTCCCTCCCAAGTACTGGTCCATTCCTGCTCCGAGTAAACTGGTCCAGTCTAGGCCCTGTGGAAACAGACTCCCCCCCCCCCCCCCCCCCCAGACAGCAGCCTCAGGGAATGCAGAGATCTAAGCAGTGGACTACCTCCACTTCAAAACCAGGAATTTTAAGCCACCCCCTTATAGTAAGAACTCACAGTGACTCACTCCCTCTCACCCACCTTCACTTTCCCCTAGGAGGAAAACTCTCCTTTCACTCAAGCACCTGGGCCACCATTACCAAGGACCAATGGGTTGTGAACATTGTGTCTCAGGGATACAAATTTTCCTTCCACACCCTTCCAACCCCAAAAGGCTTCCCAGATCTACCACCAGATCAGTGGGCAGAGGCTCAAAAGCAAATCCTTTCCCTGCTCTCTGTGAGGGCAGCAGAGCACGTTCCTGCAGAACAGATAGGCCAAGGCTTCTACTCCAGACCTTTTCTGTTGCCCAGAAAAGAAGGCACCTGGTGACCCATCCTTGATCTATCCATTGTAAACACCTTCCTGGCGATCCAAAAATTCAAAATGCTCACCCTCTAGCAGCTGCTACCCATGGTCTCCAAGGATGCTTGGCTAGCTACCCTAGATCTAACAGGCCTACCTCCACATTCCTATCAGGGAATCATGCAGGAAATATCTCAGCTTCAGGGGAGGATCTCAACTCTTTCAGTTCTCTGCGCTTCTTTTTTGATTATCTACTGCTTCCAGAGTTTTCACAAAATGTCTGGTTCCACCCATTGCCTTTTGCCAACAAAGAAATATTCAAATTTACCCATACTTAGACGACTGCCTTATTCAGGCAGACAGCCAAGAAAAGCTGTTCAAGCACCTGGCCTTTGTAAACACTCTACTAACCTCCATAGGGTTACACAATCAACGAAAAGAAATCCAAACAGGTGCCCACCCAAAGGATACTCTTCCTGGGAACAAGTCTGGACACAGCATCCCAGATGGCATACCTTACACCAGAGAAACAAATTTTCCTGACATCTTATTTCTCTCAACTAGCCACCAGGCCCCAGCTATCTGCAAGGAAGATCCTGCAAGCCCTGGGGTTCATGGCATCTTGCATACTACTCATTCCATTTGGCAGACTGCATATGAGGAAATTTTAGTGATACCTAAAGAGCCTTTAGTGTCAACACTCTTAAGACCTGGAAACTCTTTATACCTATAATTCCTTGCCTCTGAAAGGAATTTCTTTGGTGGGCAACAGCATGCTCCCACAACAAGCGACTGCCCTTCTCCCAACCCCCCTGCCGCCCAGACCCTCACCACAGACTCATCAGACTATGCCTTGTGTGCACATCTGGATGGCAGGTGCATACAGGGCCAACAGCAAATCCCTCTGCACATCATTCAAAAGGAGATGATGGCTGTGCAGCATGCCTTGATAGCTTTCAAACCCCCTTCTCTCTCCAGGGGTTCTCCTGATCAAAACAGATAACACCACTGTGATATGTGGTACATCAATAGTCAGGGAGGGATTCCCTCCTACCCTCTATGCAGACTGGCCATGACCCTTTGGCTCACAGCCTCTTCCATGCAACTACACCTGTTAGCACAATTCCTACCAGGCTCTCTCAACTCTCTGGCAGACCAGTTAAGCAGAAACCTTCTCAACCCACATGAGTGGCAACTCAACAGAAGTACCTTCACCCTAATAACTCAGAAATGGGGAACCCCGAAGGTCGACCTCTTTGCCTCCCACACCAACCATCAGCTCAGCAAATTCTGCACCAGGGAGCATCACTGCATGGCTTGAAAAAGTGGATGCCCTGTCCTTCCCCTGGGTCAATCTATCGGTTTATGCCTTTCCTCACATACCTCTCATCCCCAGGGCACTACTCAAAATAAGGGAGGAAAAACCAAGGACCATTTTATAGCTCCAGACTGGCCCTGACAACATTGGTACCCCTTTCTGCGGAGCCTGTCCCCGCTGCCTCCATGGCGTCTTCCTCAGATTCCAAACCTCCTGATCCAGAGGAAAGGGGAATTCATGCACCCCCAATTGCAGACACTCAATTTGGCAGTTTGGCTTACCCCCTAACCCCAAACCAATCTGCCATCCTCCTTAGACAGGTTCTGGATGTCATCCGTGAGGCCAGATGTCCTAGCACCAGAAAGTCTTATGTAGATAAATGGAAAAGGTTCTGCACCTGGATCCAGGCTAAGGGAGCCAGTACGGCATAGCCCTCCATCCCTCTCATTCTGGATTACTTAGCTGACCTTTTACACAGTGGTCTCTCTTTCTTCTCTATAAAAATTCATGCCTCCGCTATTTCTGCTCATTTTCTCACTGAGCAGCTCCTTTTCTCACACCCCCTGATCAGACAGTTCCTCAGAGGGGCTGGCAACTTGAGGCCCCCCAGAAGGGCACCAACACCAGCTTGGGACCTTAACTTTGACTTGGAAATGCTGTCCCTGCCCCCTTTCGAACCAGCTTCTTTTGCAGAACTAAAATTTCTCTCCTGGAAGACAGAATTCCTTCTGGACATGACTTCACCCATAAGAGTCTCTGAGCTGCAAGCACTCATGGCTGTGGAACCCTTCATCATCTTCCATGCAGACAGGGTATCCCTCAGAACTAACCCATCCTTCATGCCCAGAGTGGTGTCCAGTGTGGCTTTCAACCAATCCATTCATTTTCCCACCTTCTTTCCTAATCCCCAGAACAAGGGGGAAATTATTCCTCACTCTCTAGATGTGCACAGACAGCTCAGATTCTATCTGGACAGGACTAAATCCTTCAGGAAGTCTGATCAATTGCTGGTTAGCTTTGCTACAGGGGCAGAATGCAAAGCCATCTCCAAGCAAACCATTTCCAAATGGATAGCGCACACCATCCATTTCTGCTACAAACAGCATGGAAAGCCTCCCTCCAAGGGGATCAGGACACACTCCACCAGAGCAACCTCCACCGCTTTCCTCAGAGGAGTCCCCACCAGGGACATCCTGGAGGCTGCCCCCTGGACATTGGTTCACACTTTTACCATGCATTACCACCTTTCTCTCTTCTCCAAATCCAGGGCAGGGTTTGCCTCTGCAGTCTTGCAGGGCATCCTAGCCAGCCCCTAGTTTCTTTGACTGCCTCCACCCATTTTCTCAGCTTTGGGAATCTACCCAAATGTGATGACTGCAACAGTGAAACACAAAGAACATAGTATAGTTATGTACACTTACCATAAAATGTAGATGTTTGAGTGTATTCACTGTTGCAGTCATGGTTTCCCTCCCTCCACCCCCCTTACTCTCTTTCTATTACAATTCTTCCTTGTTGTTCTCCTTTCCTTACAAGGGACATATTGGTATTTATTTTCCACTGGTGGGGTTTTCCCACCAGAACCTGGCCTCCTACTTTGGGGGCTCCTGACAGGTTAGGGCAAGAAAAACTGATGTAATGGCTTCGGCTGCCTTACTTTATACTGCTGACAACCTGTCGTCAGTCCTCAAGCGACAGCAACCGACGCAGACATACTATGTCTCTGGTATTCAGGCCAGCTGAGGGCTACCCTGGCAGGGATATCACAAATGTGATGACTGCAACAGTGAGTACACTCAAACTTCTACATTTATAGTAAGTGTACACAGCTGTACTTTCTGAGGACCAAAGCTCAAGCACATTTAGTGTATTTTATCAAGTAAAATGTCAATTAATTGTTGTCATACCCCCCCCACCCCACCCACACACTTTTATAGGCTTGCATTGCAGTGAACACATTCTCATAGGTACTACACTAGCTGCTGTTGTGGGCCCTTTTAAGCCTAGCCAGTTTCCATCAAAGATGAGTATCGAATGCTGTACCTTATATGTGTGTGTGTGTGTGTGTGTGTGTGTGTGTATATATATATATATATATATATATATATATATATATATATATATATATGTATATGTGTGTGTGTGTGTATGCATATAAAGTAAACACCATAACTATTATGCCACCCACCCTCCCTTTATTTGCATCTCAGGCAAAAAATGTGTTTAACACAAATAAATAAATTAAGCATTAACACAGAATTTAAAGGAGGAAATCAGAACTGTCACAACTTTTTTCTTTGTTTATTAGTATTAAGACATTTACCAGTATGCTTCAACTCAGTAAAAGAAGGGTTAGACTACTAACTGAAAAAGATCTTTCAAGGGAAAAGATATTGGTGTCAGGAACCAGGCGTAGGAGAGAGAAGTTGACTGCTGAGGAAAACTACATCCTCGTGGATGTACTCAGGACACAAGGAAAACATATTTTTGTAAAAGGGAGACCAAAATAGGCAGAGCAAGCTAAGCTATGGAATAAAGTACTGGCTGATGTAAATGCAGAAGGGAGAAGAAACTATACCTTGGCACAGTGCTGAAAGACCTAATGATATGGTATCCTGTACAAGGAGTTAAGGTAGACAGAATGCAGTTTGCACGTACTGTCATGGGCTGTGATTTTTCCTCTGTCCAAAGTTAAACACTTTATGAGGTGTAACCCCTCTCTGGATGAGGGGATGAGTATGATTCCAAGTATGAGGATACTGGGCTTATTCACAGTGGTGTCAATATCAGTGCTTTGGTACACCTTCACACACAGGTGCTACAAAAGTTCAGTTTTCATGGCATGTGCAGTATTAGGGCATGTACACTTACATGTAAATGTCTGTGTATCATTTTGAAATATTTCCTTATCTGGTACTTGCTTTACTTTTTCAGCAGTAATATCACAAGAGCGGACAGCATATGTTAACTTTGGACATCATAACTGTGATACTAATTCAAACACATAATTACCGGTAAAAAAAAAAAAAAAAAAAAAAAATGGAACAAAATAATCTAAATCAAGTCTAATTCACCACAAAACTTGCAGCAGTCACAGAATGTAGGTTTAATGAATCCACATGGATTAAAAACAATAAACGACTTAGCGCTTTCGCCCTTTTCAACATCTAAGGCATCATTAGAGTGATTCATTTTGAAAAACAATTAATTTTATACGTAAACAAAACGTCATGCGACTTAAAATCAATTAAAAAGCAAAAACTAATTAAGAACACTTGATGTTAGTTCATGCTTGTACAAAAAGATTTAAAAATCATATTGTTAAAAACAATGTACAAACCCTAAAAATAAATAATCTCTTGTAAACTTATAAGTTATATAATTAAAACATTAAAATAATAAAAATATTAAAATAATAGTACCAATTCCTGCTTCTACATATAAGAAAACTTGTTTTACTAAACTACTAAGTTCAAAAACAAACGACAATTCCACCATCTAAGTCCAGTTAAGTATGTATTGCTCTCAGTTTCAACGCACTAGCAATAGAGCACCAGTTATTAATGCCCGGGTATTCTATAGCATTAAGTCTCAATTGCCACATTCAAAGTCAAAGTAAACTTTGTTATTTAGAACTGCACACATGTAGCCTAAATTAAATTGTGTGCATCAGCTCAGTTCTTGAGATTACAAAGGAAAGTGAAACAACACATGCAAGTAAAAGTATAAACATAACCAACAAATACAATACTACTCCCAATACATGCAAGAAAGAGCAGACACATTTACCAACACTCATATATGAAAAGAATACCCTCCCCTGAGTTAAATTAACTACCTTGCTTAACATAAAACAAAACAACTTTTGAAATGCTAAGTTATTTGTCTAATATTTCACTTGAGTGAGTTAAATAATACTGACTGTGGATCTCTCAATTGTTTTTCACAATTGTAGCAATGTCTTAGTCTTCCTCTCTCTCATTTTGAATTACTTTATCAATAACAAAAAATAAAAAATTCTTGAAATCGGTGCAAATCAAACTGGGAATATAAAGAGTTACTGTTTTTTCTTTGTAATGTCTCTTATGCGTTCTGCAGTCCTTTCCTGTAGTTTACTTATGGTTTTGCCCACATAAAATGCTGGGGATCACATACATGTTGCAATGTAAACCACTGTCGTAGTGTTGCAATTACAGCAAACTGGACATTGGATAGTTCTCTTGTGTCCTTGGATGGTAACATATGGACCATTGTTTATAAATCTGCAATATCTACACATACCACATTTGTGTATACTTGATCTATAATTTTGTTTGTTTGTTTGTTTTTATGTACAAGTAAACCCTTAAGATTGTGCCCCCGACAGTACACAACCTATGGTTTCACACACAAAATATTTTTCAACTCAGTAGTTAAAAGCAAGTCCCAACAATTATTTAACACTGCTTTTACAGTAAGAGCATCTTGGTTGTATAGAAGAACCATTACTCTAGTCTTAACACATGGTTGGGTAGTAATAAATGTCGTACCCACCTCAGTCAACAATATATGAGTGTATCTACTAAAACGTTTTTTTTCATAACTTCATTTCTAATTTTTAGTAAAAGTTTGAGGGTAACTTCTATCTTAAAAAAAAAATTAAAAAGGTCATTTCACCCTTAAACTTATCACTCACCAGCCTTGATAACCTTATTGTTTGCCCTTTATCACACTTTTCTTTTGGTGAGGTGGATGACAGTTATCATAATGAAGCACCTTCAGCGTCTCTGGTTTCAAAATTCCCTGCAGGAGTGGCACAGTTTGTATGTCTACTTTGGGGGGGGCAGACCATCTATAATGGAACTCCTGCATTTCCTTTGGGGCCAGGTCTTGCTTCAACTTCAGCATCTTCTTCCTCAAAGAAAAGTGATATATTTATACCTACCAAAGATGAGAGAGAGAAGAGTAATGAGAAAGAGAGAAAAAAAAAGGAGAAACGGATCATTCCAGAAAGAAATCTTTAGGTCCAACTTCACAGCTAGTGCTGGCACTGAAGAATCCAAAACTGAAGTGTCCGATATAAGTCAAGCACAGGGCTGGATCTGTGACTTCTGGTCTAGAGGACAGTGTGCAGGCTGTGTTCCTTTGGGACATTAAAATACTAAACAGTTCCTCTCATACCAACTTTACCCATCAAACAGCAGCTGGAAACACAAGCCTTCATGCAAGGAAGGAAATCTGCCATGAAAGTTGGGAAATTCTTGACAGAATTAATGCTCAGAAACTTGGGTGGTTTGAAGTAACAGTGGAGGGTATGAACTCTCATCTCTCCCTTGGCAGCAACATTAAAGAAGTTGAACAGTCAGATCACTGGAAGGCTTGATAAAACCTCCACTGATGTCTTTAAAACTAGTGAAACTCTGCATTATTGTACACAAAAAAATAATGATAAGTTCTAGGAAATAGAGGAAGATGTTTCCTGTTATTCAGATAACATAACAGTGTTACAGAAAGATGCAGGGAATCTCAGAAATAAAATTCTAAAACATTGAGTGATGAAGGAAAAAGTAGACAAAATTGGTGGAGGTGGAACATTGGGCAATTGGAGACCCTTCAGTTTCTCTGATGTAGATGTAATGATTTTGGGACTGTTCGACTGCATAGTGAAATGAGCAGGGTCCGTCCCATGACTATATCAAGACAGAACAGGGGCATAGAGTATACTAACTAGATGCGCCTTCAGAATGCATCCAGAGACCTGTGCTGGTAAAATTCCAGACCTACGAAATAAAGGAGCAATTGCTGTCCCTATTATGGAAAAGAGGTCCGGTCCTGAAGATATGTCAAGCAAGAGTATTTCTCGATAATGACTACTCCCCAATCACTCACCCATTGAGAAAACTATATTTACTGACAAACAGGAGTGAGATACCCAGAGATTCTAAGTGTTTACTGCCATTGGGACTAAAACCTTTGTGGATGCTAATAAGGCTTAATCAGTATTACTAGCTGATGTGAATGGCCAGCAGACAGAAGAGGAGGAGGTGACATTGATGCAGCAAGAGGTGAAGTGAGAGAGTGAAAACACAGTCAAGCAAAGGCCTCGCGGTGAAGCCATTGTTGTATTTCAGCAGCAGTTGCAAGACAAACAGCAGCAAGTAAAGATTCACTCACAGGTGGTTTAGGAGGCAATCGGAAGGGTACCAAAGCATGCTGAATCTGAGCCCACCAATGTTAAGAACTAAATATACAAGTGTAGTGGCCAGTTATTTTGTAAGGGATGTCCACAACAAGAACCGAAAGTCATAATATATCAACAGGGACTTGTAAGAGATTGTTTTGCTTTGGATGATTTGTGCATATATGGGTAAGTCTTTACACAGAGATGATATTATGGAAGTAGAACTTAACACTAGGAGTGACAACCTAAGTTGTCCTTAAACTATTGGAAAAAATTTGGAAGAAATTATTGCTATAACATAGGGAGAAGGAGTACTGAAACTGGGGGGAAGTCGGAGAACTATGAAGACACGAAAGTGAAACGGCATACATAATGTGGAAACATAAAAATGTATACAAGTGGAAAGAGTTTGAAACCAACTGAGGGTGTACAGGGTATTAGAAGGATAAAAATTTATAAAAGGGAACTGTTTCCTTACCCTGGCAGTCTTCTGTTTTAAGCGATGGCCCATTATCTCTAGCAGGAGCCGACTAGAACAGATGAAGCAGAGTTGCCGGAATGCTGCCACCCAAGAAACGTTACCTAACCCATGAGGGAGGAGGTTAAGCAAAAGGACCTCTAAGTTTTAGGTTTGCAGCAGGCTTTGGACAGGGAGTGATTGTAATGGGTTACTGGTTAAGATCAGTACATTCTGTCAGAGAGCTTCAGCAACAGCTTTCCTCACTCAAACAGACTCAAGATATGCAAAGCAGGGGGGAAGAGGATCATGCTTGGGACACCATTTAGCATATATAACACTTTGATAAGTACTGTCATGAAATGTAAAAGGCCTTGTCTGTCTAAAATGACAAAAGAATTAATTGAAGTGTCTAGCGTACAGGTAGCTATGCTATAGGAAATGCATTTGACTGCTAATGAGTAGTGTGATAAACTGAAAAGGCTGGGGGTCAAAGGTTTCATGTCAAGAGTGAGGGGACACAGAAAAGACAGGTGGTGATATGGAACAGGAGTCGTACCCCAATTAATTTTGAAGAGGAGAGAGTGGACTCCCTTGGAAGATGCCCCTTAATAAGGGGAGAGTGGTTAGGGAGATGGGATAAACTTGGCAAAGATATACTTGACATCTGGAAAAAAAAATCAAAGAAATAAGAGAAATTATGACAAAAGTGATGATCTTTCAACCTGGCATCCTCATAGCAAGAGGTGATTGGAATTTAGTGCGTAGCAAAGATGATGTGATGGGAGGGATAAGAAGGGAATATCTAACTTGCCTATTGTGGTGCGACTTACTCAGTGGTCCAAATGGGTCCTTGTTGCTTTATGGATGCAGTCTGTTGCACCTCAGAAAAGCATGACATTCTGTAGAATGCACTCAATGATACTGGCTCAGTCCTGTGATGACAAGTGCATTTGTCCCCAAGGCACTGTTCAGCCATTTGTATTCCCTTTCTGTTTATCTGGAAAACCAACATCTGAAGATGTTCTTCTATTCTAATGTTGCAGTACTCTTTACATGGGGAATCCTCCGCCACAGGCGACCTGACATCTGGCCAGTATACAACAGCTTTTAAGTACTGCTGGTATGTGAGACATCGCATGGAGGCTGAGGTGAATGTCATAAAAACGGCATCCGCATATACCATTCTCAGAACTTCTCTGCCACAGCTCAAATGCCATCTTCGATTGTCTGATCTGTTCACCAGAGTCGTTTGCTGCTGATCTGCTTTTCAGATAAGTGTCCTGTTGGGGTTTTTACTTGATTAGTTTGCTGTTGCTTTTTGTTTTGAGGGTTTCATGTCATCCAGGAAAGGCAAGTGCCAATGTGGAAGAGATTCCACAGAAGGATAGACATATAACCAGTGTGTCTTTAGTTTGGGGCCTACACATGACTGTACCTCTTGCTCTATTTGCCAGGTCTTCGTCCCTAAGACACTGCGTAGCCATCTTTCATCCCTTAAGAATTATTTAGAAAAACAGTTAACTAGGGATGTCATGGTAGGGTACGTCTGGTACGGCTGTCAAGCATATATTGATGAGGAAGGCGAAGAAGATGGGACCTAAATCTTCAGCTGCACCTTCTACTTCTGACATGTCTCTCGAGGTCTTTGAAGACCTAGAGGTCCTTCTGGAGGTTGACTTGGATGTTCATCGTGTTACCCTGCTGCAGTCATCACACTTGGGTTATCCTGCCGTTAGGCGGTCCCGCAGTCGGTCAGAGTTCCAAAGTCTTGGTCCGGCGTCTGTTGCTGTCGCTTCTTCCCTGACGTCAGTGTGCCAGGGGTATATAAGAGGCATCCAACGCCATTTTCTCCAGTCTTTCTTGCCGCGCTGTGCCGAAGCAGAAGCAGTTCGCAAGTACTGGTTGGCCGACACCTGAGATTTTCGAATCGAATTTCAGTCCGAAGTCTTCAATAAAGTTAAGTACCCCATTGGGGAACCTTTTCTTGCCTCAGTCTGATGTCAGAAAAAGTTAACAATTGCATTTCTTGTGGGAAGCAAGTATCTCATAAGGACTTCCATTCTTATTGTATTCCTTGCCTAGGCCCAGACCACGATGTCACAGGTTGTCTGTTTTGTCCTAGGTTTAATAAATGAACTATCAAACGCTGTTTTGACTTCGCGCGACATTACTTTGGTAGGAAATTTAATTATATCGTGCCGTTGGAGCAGCCGACGACCGGCATGCATAAAAAACACAAGGATAAGGACAGGCAGCCTATAACCAAGCCAGACTCCAGGGCCTCTGCTGTGCCTGTCGCCGGTTCTCAGTGAGGCACCTATGCAGCCCCTGACGACTGCAGAATTGGAACCCCAGACCGCTTCAGATTCTCAAGCGGAGTGTACTAGGCCCTCGCAGCCATCTTCATTAGGCCCTTCTGACACCGGAGCAGAAGGAGATCCCGGTGCAGTAGAAACCCCTTCTGTTGCAGAAGGTGTCTTCAGACCGACTACACTCACCATTAAATCTTATGCTAAGCTTAAAACTCCATTAAAACCAAAAAAGACTGTACATCAGTCTCCAATTCAAGGCCCCATGCCTAAGAAGCAGATGCTTAAGATGGCTGAAGATTTGATTACCCTAATCAGGGGTTCCCATCCCCCTCCAGATAAAAGGCCAAGACAAGAGGAGGATTATGCTTCCTCTGACCAGGTTTCAATTTCCTCAGATTCTTCTGAGGAACAGGATTACTCTTTTCCCCCTTATGAAGACTCTGATGCTGAAGACTCTATTCCCTCAGCATCTCCCCCTGAAGACTACTCGTTTGGGGAAACTTTACATACCATGAGGGAACATTTCCACTGGGAAGGCCAGGACTACTCTGATTTTAAGAAAAGGCTCAGAGAGTTCCTTTTACTACCCCAGCACAGACCACTTGCTATCCCTCCAGTTTTAGACATTGTGGATTATGTTTACTTAGAATCTAGTCTAAATCCAGACTCTCTAGCTCCTGCTCCAGCCAAACCAGACAAATACTACAGAGTACCTGACTCACACAAATTCCTTTATAAAAGCCCTGTTGCTGACCCAGAAACAATTTCCCAGGGTCCCAAAGGGACTAAAGCTTTTATGGCTAAAAATCCTGTACCCTCTGAAAGGGATTCCAGAGCCCTAGATAGATAGGGAAAGAAGGTATACACCTCAGCTACTCTGGCTATGAGAGCATTAAATTGTCAGTTTCATATGCTGAAATATCAGCAATTCCTAATGTCTCAATTAAAACAAAATATGAGCACACATTCTGAACAGTCTGAATTCAAGGAAATGCAGGATCTGTTGCATGCAGCTGAACAGGTGGGCAAACATACTTTACAGTGTGGATTTGATTCATTGGAAGCTTCCTGTAGAGCACTGTTACTGGGTCTGTCATACGTAGACATGCTTGGTTAAAAGAACAAAAACCCTACGTGATCATGTTAAAGCAAAATTATTGGATGTACCTTTACAGGAGGATGTCTTATTTGGTGTCAAAGCTGAAGAGGTTTTAAAGAAAATGGAGGATAAGGCAAAGTCTATGCAGACGGTCAAGGATTTTTTACAGGTACAACCCCCTCGTTTCAGCAGAAATTGGCCAACAAAAAACTGGTCCTTTCCAGCTTTTGACAGATCACAGAGGGGCAAATACAGACGCCCAAGGGGCAGAGGTCAGTCACAAGGCCCTTACATACCTCGCCAATGGGGTGCTGCTACCCAGAAAGGAGGAGAAGACAGGCCCCAAGCTAGCAGAAGACAAACACAATGACTTAAGCCTCAAACTACCAAGCAAATCTCTCTTGGCAGCTCCCTTGGGAGGAAAATTAGCACTTTTTGCAGACAACTGGCACATCATCACAAAAGACAAATGGGTCCTAAACATTGTCTCACAAGGATACAGATTCCACTTTCACACCTTGCCAAGGATAAAAGGAATGCCAAACCTGCCACGAAACCAATAGGCAGAGGCACAAAAACAATTTACAGCTCTCATGGACATGAGAGCCATTCAACAGGTACCTACACAGGAGCAAGGACAAGGATTTTACTCAAGACTCTTTCTAGTCCCCAGAAAGGACAAAGCATGGAGACCCATTCTGGATCTTTCAGATTTTCATCGTGCATACAGCTGCAGTAATCACAGATGGGTTCTCTGCCGTCAGGCAGGTCCTCGGTCGGCCGAATTCCAAAGTCTAGGTCCGGCATCGGTTGCTGTAGCTTTCCTTCCTGACGTCAGTGAGGCAGGGGTATATAAGACACAGCCGACGCCATTTTCTTCAGTCTTTTTTGCCGCGCGGTGCCCGAAGCAGAAGCAGTTCGCAAGTGCCGGTCGGCCAGCTCCTGAATTTACGAAAAATTGGAAACCGAAGTCTTCATTAAAGCTAAATACCCCGTTGGGGAAACTTTTCTTGCCTCAGACCGATGTCAGAAAAAGCTAACAATTGTATTTCTTGTGGGAAGCAAATACCGCATAAGGATTTCCATTCCCTCTGCATACCTTGTTTAGGCCCAGACCACGACGTCTCGGGCTGTCGCTTTTGCGCTACTTTCAATAAACGCACTATAAAGCATCGGGCGGAGTTCGCCCAACACTTTTTTGGTAAAGCCTTTGATTATAAAATGTCGTCGGAGACTCCGACTGCCATTTTGCCCAAAAAACGCAAGGACAAGGACCGACACGCGAGGCCCACGGTCCCCACCGACACCACGCCAAAACCAGCTACACGTGGTCCGGTTCTCAGCAAGACGCCTATGCAGTCCCTGACTACCGACGACACTTCTTTGGCGGTGTCTTCTGTAACCGAGACCGCAGGTACCTCGGCCCATACCCAGACTACAACCACCGAAGCCACTGTGAGCGTTGAGCCTCCTAATGTGGACAGGTCCACTTCCACCCATGGTGTCTTTAGACCCTCATCTTCCTTTTCCATTAAGGCCTTTACTAAGTCCAAATCAGCCAGGCATCCCAAGAGGCCTGTTGCACAGGGCCCATCCCCAGGCCCCATGCCTAAAAAGCAGATGCTTAAAATGGCTGAGGATTTAATTACTCTTATCAGGGGTTCCCAACCCCCTCCAGACAAGAGACCCAGAGTGGAGGAAGATTCTCCCTCTTCTGATCAGGGCTCCATTTTTTCAGAACATTCTGATGTAGAGGAACATTCTTACTCCCCTTTTGAAGACTCTGATGCAGAGCAGTCCATTCCTTCTGTATCTCCTCCTGAGGATTTCTCTTTTGGGGAAACCTTGCACACCTTGAGGGAACACTTCCATTGGGAAGGCCAAGACTTTTCTGATTCCAAGAAAAGACTTAAGGAATTTCTTTTGTTACCTCAACACAGACCTCTGGCGATACCTCCTGTCTTGGAAGTACTTGATAATGTTTATTCGGAGGCTTGCCTTAATCCGGATTCCCTGCCTCCTGTCCCAGTCAAGCCTGATAGGTACTACAGAGTTCCTAACTCTCACCAATTTCTTTACAAAAGCCATAATGCTGACCCTGAAACCATTTCTCAAGGCCCCAAGAGAATGAAGGCCTCTACTGCTAAGAATCCACTACCTTCTGAAAGAGAGTCAAGATCCTTAGAAAGGTGGAGAAAAAAGGTATATACCTCGGCCACCCTAGCCATGAGGGCCTTAAATTGTCAGTTTCATATGCTTAAATATCAGCAGTTTCTGTTATCACAATTAAGAAATAAAATGTCTCAACCTGAACAACCAGATTTGAAGGAGTTGCAGGATATGATGCATAGTGCAGAACCAGTGGGTAAACACACCTTACAATGTGGCTATGATGCCTTAGAGGCCTCAAGTAGAGCTGCTGTTACAGGATCAGTCATTCGTAGACATGCATGGCTTAGGGAACAAATCTTACCTGATCATGTGAAAGCTAAACTACTAGATGCTCCTTTACAAAAGGATGTGCTATTTGGTACTAATGCTGAGGAGATACTACGGAAAATGGAAGAAAAAGCCAAATCTATGCAAACTGTCAAAGCTTTTCTACAGGTTCAACCACCACGTTTTAGCAGAAATTGGCCTTCTAAAAACTGGTCCTTTCCAGCCACGGACAAGCCCCAAAGAGGTAGATACAGGCGCACAAGGGGCAGAGGGCAATCACAAGGATCATATAGAGGCAGGCAATGGCAAACTCCAGCACCAAGAGGTGGCGAAGACAGTGCACAACAATACAGGAAACAAACCCAATGACTTCCTCCTTTCCATGCCAAGCAAGTCTCAGCTGGCAGCACCCTTGGGAGGAAAACTGACATTTTTTACAAGAAATTGGCATATGGTCACAACAGACAAATGGATCCTGGACGTTATAAACAGAGGCTACAGATTTCATTTTCACACTCTCCCAAAAATGAGAGGTATGCCAAACCTGCCACACAATCAAAGGGCAGAGACACAAATACAAATTTCAAAACTCATGGACATGAAAGCTATTCAAGAGGTACCTACTCACGAACAAGGTCAAGGTTTTTATTCCAGGCTATTTCTGGTACCAAGGAAAGGAACAGACTGGAGACCCATTTTGGACTTATCCATCCTAAACACATTCTTACTCGTACCAAGATTCAAGATGCTCACATTACAGCAGCTTCTTCCCATGCTGGGCAAGGAGTTTTGGCTGGTAACATTGGACCTCAAGGAGGCATACCTGCATGTCCTTATCAGACAAAGCTGCAGAAGATACCTCAGATTTCTTGCAGGTTCAATCCACTATCAATTCTCTGCATTGCCCTTTGGCTTATCTACTGCGCCCAGAGTATTCACGAAATGCCTGGCATCAGTAATTGCCTACTGCAGACTTCAAGGGATACAAATTTACCCTTATTTGGATGACTGCCTGATCCAAGCGGACAGCAAGCACATACTTCTGGAACATCTGGCTTATGCAACACGGTTACTGAATTCTCTGGGATACACAATCAACAAAGAGAAATCCAGGCTAACACCATCTCAGAAAATAACTTTCCTGGGTGCCAACTTGGACACAAACACCCAGATGGCCTACCTTACGCCAGAAAAACGGGCAACTAACTCAGTACTTCAAAACACTAGCAAATTGTACCAGGCTTACTGCAAGGAAAATCTTGCAGGCTCTGGGCTTCATGGCATCTTGCATTCTTTTAATCCCATGTGCAAAGTTGCATATGAGGAAACTTCAATGGTACCTAAAAAAAAACCTATGGTCTCAACACAGCCACAGTTTGGAAACAATAATACCAATAATTCCATGTTTGCAAAAGGAATTTCTATGGTGGGCCCAAGCATGTCAAACAAACACAGGTCTCCCATTTTGCAAGCCTCAAGCAAATCAAGGCATCACAACAGACGCCTCAGATTGCGCCTGGGAGGCGCACATGACAAACAGGTGCATTCAGGGCAAATGGTCCCAAAAGGAAAAGCACCTTCACATCAATCAAAAAGAAATGCTAGCAGTGATAAATGCAATTACAGCTTTCAAGGACCTCCTGCATCCAGGACAATTGTTGATAAGAACAGACAACACCACAGTAATGTGGTACATAAACAAACAAGGAGGAACACATTCATACTCTCTGTGCAGACTAGCCATGACACTTTGGAACTTGGCTCTGGAATGGCAAATCGAACTTCAAGCACAGTACTTGCCAGGCTTGGAAAACACGCTGGCAGACAATCTAAGCAGAAATATGACAGATCCACACGAATGGAAGTTGCATCCTCAAGTGTTTACAAAGATAATCCAAGTGTGGGGGAGGCCAGACATAGATCTCTTCGCCTCCCACAGGAATCATCGATTGGAAAAGTTTTGTTCAAGGACCTTCCATCCAAAGGCCTGGAGAGTGGACGCCCTTTCATTCAGTTGGACAGCATGGACAGTTTACGCTTTCCCACCTCTGCCTCTTCTGCCCAAGGTGCTCTTGAAAGCAAGAGCAGACAGACCGAAGATGATATTGATTGCTCCAGACTGGCCAAGACAACACTGGTACCCACTCCTGAGGAGCCTAACACATACTCCTCCCTGGCCCCTACCTCTAATGCCTCTTCTGCTGACTCAGCACAGCTACAAAACTCTTCACAGTCAGCTGAAAACACTCAATCTCGCTGCATGGAAAATTCCTTAACACCACAACAGACCCTACTCCCCAAAGAGGTGCAGGATGTTACTTTGGAGGCCAGAAGGCCATCTACTAGAAAGGCTTACTCCGCAAAATGGAAACGGTTTTGCTCTTGGAATGAGAAAAAAGGCCAGGACCCTAGAAAACTGAATTTGCCTCAGGTATTACAGTATCTAGCTGAGCTGCTGAACAGTGGACTTTCATTTTCCTCCATAAAAATCCATGCCTCAGCCATTTCTGCAGAATTCAACACAGATCCACCCGTATTCTCTCACCCACTCTTAAGACAGTTCCTCAGAGGGGCTAAGAATATAAGACCACCAAGGAAACAACCAGTGCCAGCCTGGGATCTTAATTACATTCTAGAAAAATTAACATTGCCTCCCTTTGAACCAGCTGCCTCAACAGATTTGCAATATTTGTCCTGGAAAACAGCTTTCCTTCTGGCCATTACCTCAGCTCGTAGGGTTTCGAACTACAAGCCCTCATGGCTGTGCAGCCCTTTCTCATCTTCCATCAGGACAGGGTTTCCTTGAACCAACCCGTCATTTATGCCTAAAGTGGTATCCAGGGTAGCTTTAAATCAAGCCATACACTTACCTACCTTTTACCCCAATCCTCAAAACAAAGGGGAAAGGCTGCTACACTCCTTAGACATCCATAGACAGCTACGTTATTATTTGGACAGAACAAAGCCTTTCAGGAAATCAGAACAACTTTTTGTGTCCTATGCTGTAGGAGCTCAAGGGAAGCCAGTTACCAAACAGACAATTTCAAAATGGATAGGCCACTGCATATGGTTTTGTTACTCCTATCATGGAAAATCTGTCCCTACAGGCATCAGATCCCACTCCACCAGGGCCACAGATACCTCTACAGCCTTCCTCAGAGGAGTTCCTACCAAAGATATTTTGGAGGCAGCCACTTGGAGTTCTGTGCATACCTTCACAAAACACTACCACCTGCCTGTATATTCCAAAACTAGAGCAGGCTTTGCCACTGCTGTGTTGCAGGGCATCCTGGCTCATCCCAGTTCCACCTAGTGCCTACCACCCTGTGCATAGCTTTGGGATTCTACCCATCTGTGATTACTGCAGCTGTATGCACGATGAACATAGTACAGTTTTGTACCTACCATAAATGTAGATGTTCGAGTGCTAATACAGCTGCAGTACAGTTTTCCCTCCCTCCTTCCCCTCTTGTTAAAGGCCTAGGGCCTAACCCCTTTTCATACAACCTGATTGGGTTATCCTTCTATGGTATATTTGCTTGCAACTACTGATTTTTGATGATATTGCATTGCATGTATATAAATATAATTTATGTATTGCCTTCCTACTGGGGGCACCTGACATCTGGGGCAAGAAAGACTGAAGAAAATGGCGTCGGCTGTGTCTTATATACCCCTGCCTCACTGACGTCAGGAAGGAAAGCGACAGCAACCGACGCCGGACCTAGACTTTGGAATTCAGCCGACCGAGGACCCGCCTGACGGCAGAGAACCCATCTGTGATTACTGCAGCTGTATTAGCACTCGAACATCTACATTTATGGTAGGTACAAAACTGTACTTTCTGAACACCTATCTGCAAGTACCAAAATTCAAGATGCTAACACTACAGCAGCTTCTTCCCATGCTGGGCAAGAAGACTTGGCTAGTAAAATTGGATCTCAAGGAGGCATACCTGCATGTCCCTATCAGACAAAATTGCAGAAGATACCTCCGCTTCATTGCAGGCTCAGCCCATTATTAATTCTCTGCACTGCCCTTTGGCTTATCTACTGCACCCAGGGTCTTCACAAAATGCCTGGCACCAGTAATTGCATACTGCAGACAGAGGAATTCAAATATACCCATACCTGGACGACTGCCTTATTCAAGCAGAAAGCAAGGACATTCTTGTAAACCATCTGGCGTATGTCAAACACCTTTTAAGTTGCCTAGGGTACACAGTAAATGAAAAGAAATCAAAACTAGTGCCCTCACAGAACATAATATTCCTGGGTGCCAGCTTAAATACAACAGCCCAGATGGCTTATCTCACGCCAGACAAGCAACAACAGCTGACAATACTTCAAAATAATGGCAACAAAGACCTAACTCCCTGCAAGAAAAATTTTGCAGGCCTTGGGATTCATGGCATCTTGCATACTACTAATACCATTTGCAAAACTGCATATGAGGAAATTACAATGGTACCTGAAAAGCATATGGACTCAGCACAGCCACAGCTTGGAAACAATGATACCACTCATTCCCTGCCTTCAACAGGCGTTTCTATGGTGGGCACAGGCATGTCACCTCAACAAGGGTCAGCCTTTCACCTTACCCACAGCCAGGCAAACTATAACAACAGATGCATCGGACTATGCCTGGGGAGCACACATGGCAGGACAGTGCATTCAGGGCAAGTGGACTACAGATCACAGGCATCTACATATCAATCAAAAAGAAATGCTAACTGTACAGAATGCCCTAACAGCTTTCAAGGACCTCTTACACCCAGGACAACTAATAATAAAGACGGACAATACCACAGTAATGTGGTACATAAACAAGCAAAGGGGCACACATTCATACCCTCTATGCAGGCAAGCAATGACCTTGTGGAACACAGCACTGTCTTACCAAGTTCAACTACACGCACAATTCCTGCCAGGAAAGAAAAACACATTGGCAGACGACCTAAGCAGAAACATCATGGATCCCCACGAGTGGAAACTAGATCCACATGTATTTGCAATGATAACTCAAAAATAGGGACACCCAGACATTGATCTGTTTGCCAACCCCCAAAACTACCAACTTCAAAAATGTTTGCACAAGGACATTCCACCCACAAGCTTGGAAAGTGGACGCCCTCTCATTCAGTTGGAAAACATTAACAGTGTATGCCTTTCCTCCACTGCCTCTTCTAGCAAAGGTGCTGCTGAAAGTGAGATTACAGAGGCCACAAATGATACTCATTGCACCAGACTGGCCATGCCAGCACTGGTATCCAATTCTAAGGAACATGGCCCACGGCCCACCATGGATTTTACCACAAATTCCTCACCTGCTCACTCAGCGACACAATCCGATTCTACACAGCCAGCTCAAGACTTTAAACCTGGCTGCATGGCAAATTACCTAAACAACTAGCCAACACCTCTATCCAAAGCTGTTATGGATGTCATTCTGGAGGCCAGGAGGCCCAGCACCAGGAAAGCCTATTCAGACAAATGGAAAAGATTTTGCGCCTGGAACCAGGCTAAAGGCCAAAATCCCCTTGATCCAAACATTCCTCAGATTCTACAATATTTAACTGAGATGTTGCACAAAGGACTTTCCTTTTCATCTATTAAGATCCACGCCTCAGCAATTTCAGCTCATTACAGTACGGATCCTCCTTTATTTTCACATCCACTCCTAAGACAGTACCTCAGAGGGGCTAAGAACATAAGACCGCCCAGGAGATCACCAACACCTACTTGGGATCTCAGCTTTGTTCTGGAAAAGCTTACACTGCCGCCCTTTGAACCAGCTTTTTCAGCTGATTTAAAGTTTCTTTCATGGAAAACTGCCCTGCTGCTAGCAATAACTTCAGCAAGAAGATTCTCAGAGCTACAGGCACTAATGGCAGTGGAGCCTTTCCTCATTTTTCATCAAGACAGAGTCTCTCTACGAACTAACCCTTCCTTTATGCCAAAGGTGGTATCCAGTGTGGCCCTAAACCAAACCATTCATTTACCCACCTTTTTTCCAAACCCCCACAACAAAGGAGAAAGACTCCTGCACTCTTTGGACATTCACAGGCAATTACGTTACTACTTGGATAAAACTAAGGCTTTCGGAAAATCTAACCAGCTCTTTGTAGCCTATGCTGCAGGATCACAAGGTAAAGCTATCTCAAAACAGACCATTTCAAAATGGATAGGACATTGCATATGTTTCTGCTACACACTTCATGGGAAACCGGTACCTGCTAGCATTAGGTCCCACTCCACCAGGGCTACAGCTACATCAGCAGCCTTTCTCAGGGGGGTGCCAACCAAGGATATTCTGGAAGTTGCAACTTGGAGTTCAGTGCACACCTTCACCAAACACTATCACTTGCCTCTATATTCTAAGACTAGAGCTGGCTTTGCCACTGCAGTTTTGCAGGGCCTGCTAGCTTCTTCCAACTCTGTTTAACTCCACCATCCATCCTTAGCTTTGGGATTCACCCCAAGTGTGATGACTGCAGCAGGGTAACACGATGAACATAGTACAGTTTTGTACCTACCATAAATGTAGATGTTCGAGTGTTCACCCTGCTGCAGTCCAGGTTACCCTCCCTCCATCCCCTCAGACCTAGCTGAAACTTTCTATACCTTTCTATCTGATACAACCTTTGTGGTGTATTTGCTTGTAGCTGAAGGTATGCTTTGTAATTTCATTACATGTTTTATTGGCAATAGGTTGTGACCACCTACTGGGGGGCACCTGACATATGGGGCAAGAAAAACTGAAGAAAATGGCATTGGATGCCTCTTGTGTACCCCTGGCGCACTGACGTCAGGGAAGAAGCGACAGCAACCGACCCCGGACCAAGACTTTCTAACTCTGGCCGACTGCAGGACCGCTTGACGGCAGGATAACCCAAGTGTGATGACTGCAGCAGGGTGAACACTCAAACATCTACATTTATGGTAGGTACAAAACTGTACTTTTCTTTGGCGGGTACCACATTGGATGCCATGAAGGCACATCCTCAGAGGCCATTGCAGAAATCTGCATCGGACAGTCAGGGGGTACCAAGGTTCATTATTTCTGAAGGTCCTAGGGGTATCCCTTGGGTACTAGTCATGGAGGATATTCTGAATAACATTATCAAATGCAGGCATACATCAGGTCCCTCCACTTTACATCAGGCTAATGTCAGATTAAAAAGAAGCAAAAAAAGCAGGTTTCTGCACCTAAGACTCCACAGTCAGATGAGGAACCTTTTTCCCAAGGCTTGTCTTAATGCACTCATGGCTCTTAAGCCTCCTTCAGCTAATTCTGTATCTCCTTCAACTTCTTCCCCGCTCAAGAGAGTTAGATTACTAGAATCTTCTGAGGATGAATCTTTGGCCTACTTCACTCAAATTCCATTCCCCCTTGAACATACTTCCCCTGAGGAAGAGTCTAATGGTGCAGATTCACCAGTGGAAGAGATCACATTTGGGGAAACCTTGGCTAAATTGAGGGAATTCTCTAACTGGGGCTCTCCTCAGATTTCTGAGGTGCAGAAAATATATTATGACCTTTTACAAATGGATTCTCTTTCCCCTTCTGCTGAATATCCGGTCTTACCACCCATTTTGGATGCTTTTTCTTCAGCGTCTAAGGCCCCTGCCCCTAAAAGGCTTGATCAGTTTTATAAAATGCCAGAAAACTGTAAATTTCTGTACAGATCTCCTTCAGCAGATCTTGCAGTGGTTTTCATTGCTTCTGATAAAACATCCAGACTTTTGCCATCCACCAAGCTTCTCCTTTCTGATAAGGAGAGCAAGACTATGGAAAAAATAGGGGGAAAAAGTTTATACTTCTGCCACCTTAGCTTTCTGTGCTATAAATTACCAAACACATAACCAGATATGCTTTGTCTCTTATTTCCCAAGCCTGTCAAGCAGTTTCTCACCTCTAAGACTGTGATGTTAAAACTCAGGTGATGTCTCTTTTAGGAGATTCCTCTCAGGTAGCTCATCACTCCCTTAAATTCAGCTATGATGCAGAAGAAACATCTTCCAGGGCAGCTGCATCTGGACTTTTTCTTCAGAGGTATTCATGGTTGATGCTTCATCCACTTCCAGATGATATAAAAGCTAAATTAATGGATGCTCCTTCAGACAACAGTGCTTTGGGGCTGCAGCTGCAGATTTGTTTAAATCTTTGTGGGAGAAAGGCAAGGACCTACAGGACTCGAAACATATCTTTGTTTCGCCTGTTCCAAAATTTCAGAGGAATTATCCTTCAAAGACTTCCTTTGTTAGGAAAGAAACTCGCCTACCCTCTTCCAAAAGCAAAGAAAGGAGGTAGGAGAGTTCCTCAGTGTAAGCCCTCTCAGCCAGGTCCTGTCTCAGAAAGGAACTCCTTTGGTGGATTCAGCACATTTCCCTGAACCCAGGCCTTCCTTTGCATCCTCCTCTTCTCTCTCGAGGGTTCTTTACAGACTCATCCAACCAAGGATGGGTAGCAACCTTTGCTTCTGTGAGGTTATGGGGCCTTTGGTCTCCTTCTAAGAAGGAGGACCATATCAACATCAAAAAGGTGAGGGCTCTCATTTTAGCTCTTGAGACGTTCCATCCAGGACCTCCTAAAACTGTTTACAGACAACACCACAGTTTTGTGCTTTATTTAATCAGCGCACTATCCATCGTCTGTATATTTTCGCCTCTAAATATTTCGGTTCTCTGTTTAATTATCCAGATATGTTGTCGGTTAGCCATCCGACTACCGGGATTCCAAAAAAATGCAAAGATAAAGACAGAGACAGGGCGCCGAGGTCCAAAACTGCCGACGACTCTTCTAAGCCAGTCGCCAGTTCGCCGGTACTCAGTGAGGCGCTTTCACAGCCCCTGATACCCGCTACTTCTGATTTGCAGGCCTCTACTGAGACCCATTTGGAGTCTGTGCAGCGAGATGCTTCAACTATGGAACCCGTGGATGTCTTTACCTTGGATGGGTCCGGAGCCGCTGTGCAGGTACCGGTTTCTGAGGGTGTATTCAGGCCTATGAACATGCATATTAAACCAACGCCTCCCTCCTTTACTTAGGCCTAAATCTCGATCCATGTCTAAAAAAACTACGCCCAGGCCACATGCTCAGGCCTCTATGCCTAAAAAACAAATGATAAGAATGGCTGAAGATCTCATAACTCTAATCGGGTGTAGCCAACCCCACCCCCCTTCTAAGAGGCTTAGGACTGAAGATTATGAATAAGACTCTATTCCCTCTGATTCCCCTCCTGAGGATTTTTCTTTTGGGGAAACCTTACATATTCTAAGGGAACAATTTCCAGTGGGAAAGCCAGGATTTTTCTGATTCAAAAAAGAGGCTTAGGGGTTTCCTTCTCCTACCTCAGCATAGGCCTTTAGCTATTCCTCCTGTACTAGACATTGTTGATGATGCTTTTTCTGAATTTAGTTTGGCCCTTGATTCCCTGCCTCCTGCTCCCAGAAAGCCTGACATACCACAGGGTCCCTGACTCCCACAAGTTCCTTTTTAAAAATCCTATTGCAAATCCAGAGACTATTTCACAGGGGCCCAAGGATATTAAAGTTTCTACTGCTAAAAATCCTACCCCTTCTGATAAAGACTCCAGGGCGCTGGATAAATGGGGTAAGAAGGTTTACACTTCTGCAACCTTGGCCATTAGGGCTTTAAACTGCCAGTTTCATATGTTAAAGTATCAGCAACATGTCATTGGACTGCTTAAACAGAAAATTATGTTGATTCCTGACTGTGTGGAAAATAAAGACTTACAGGATTTAATGCATTCTGCTGTACAAGTTGGAAAACATACTTTGCAATGTGGTTTTGACTTATTAGAGGCCTCTTGCAGGGCTGCTGTTACTGGGTCTATGCTCAGAAGGCATGACTGGCTTAAGGAGCAGTCTTTGCCTGATCATGTTAAAGTTAAATTGTTGGATGCTCCTTTAAATCAGGACCGCCTGTTTGGCAACAAGGCTGAGGAAGTTCTTAAAAAAGATGGAACATGAAGATAAATTTATGCAAACTGTTAAAGGTTTTTTTCATAAGTTCAGCCTCCTAGATTTAGTAGGCACTGGCCCTTTAAGAATTGGTCCTTTCCAGCCCCTTCCAGGTCTTCTCAAGCCAAACCCAGACACAGCAAAAACCCCAGGTTTCAGTCCCAGGGGCCACACAGAACTAAGCAGTGGGGGGTCTCCACTTCCAAATCTGGGAATAATAAGACCCCCCCCCCCATGGTAAACTGCCTCAGTGGCTTCCTTTTAAAATTTCCAAGCACTTATCAACTGACTGCCCCTTTCGGGGGAAAGATTGCTCTTCATGCAAAGAATTGGGAACTCGTTACCCATGGCAAATGTGTTTTAAATTTAGTGTCCTAGGGATACAGATTTTCACTTCCACACGTTGCCAGCACCAAGCGGGTGGCTGGACCTACCCCCAAATCATTGAGCAGATTCCCAAAAACAAGTACTTTCTCTCTTAAGCATAGGGGCTATTCAGCTGGTACCAGAAGAGGAAAAGGGACAAGGTTTCTGCTCGAGACTTTTCCTGGTGCCCAGAAAAGATAAGTCATGATGTCCTGTCCTGGACCTGTCTACTCTAAACACCTTCCAAAATTCAAGATGCTGACTCTTCACCAATTACTTCCTATGCTAGGCAAAGATGCCTGGTCGGCAACACTAAATTTAAAAGAAGCATACCTGCACATCCCAATCAGGGAATCTTGCAGAAGATACCTATGCTTCAAAGCAGGCTACAGGTACTGTCAGTTCTCTGCACTGCCCTTTGGCTTATCTACTGTGCCCAGGGTATTCACAAAGTGCCTAGCTCCAGTTATTGCATTTTGCAGGCAAAGAAATATTCAAATGTACCCATACCTGGACGATTGTCTAATTCAGGCAGAAAGCCAGGACATTTGCATCATCTGACCTTTGTACAAAGGGTTCTAACTTGTCTGGGGTACACCATAAATGAAAAGAAATCACACATGGTACCCTGTCAACAAATTACATTCCTGGGAGCAAGCTTGAATACAACTTCCCAGATGGCTTACCTCACGCCAGAGAGACAAATTCATTTGACAACCTACTTCAAACAAGTGGCCACAAAAACCCTGCTATCTGCAAGACAAATACTGCAAGCCTTGGGGTTCATAGCCTCCTGCATTCTTCTAATTCCATATGCAAGCCTGCATATGAGGAAACTACAGTGGTATCTAAAAAGCCTATGGTGTCAACATTCTCAGGATCTAGAAACAATGATTCCTATCATACCTTGCCTACGCCTAGAGTTCCTTTGGTGGGCAGAGGCCTGCCACCAAAACAAGGGAGTACCTTTTGCACCACCTCCTGCCACCCAAACCCTAACAACATACACATCAGACTATGCATGGGGGGCTCACCTGGCAGGGAAATGCATTCAGGGCAAATGGAACCCAAATCAAATGCACCTGCATATCAATCAAAAATAAATGTTAGCTGTACAGAATGCTCTGACAGCCTTCAAGGACCACATTCTTCCAGGACAACTAATGGTAAAGAAGGACAAACACCACTGTTATGTGGTACATAAACAAGCAGGGGGGGTGCACATTCTTACCCCCTCTGCATACTAGCCATGGCATTGTGGAACACAGCCTTGAGCTACCAAGTGCATCTACAAGCTCAATTCCTGCCAGGAAAATTAAATACACTGGCAGACGGACTAAGCAGAAACCTCATGGACCCCCACGAGTGGAAACTGGAACCAAGGATTTTCAACATGTTGACAAGCAAATGGGGGAGCCGAGATATAGACCTGTTTGCCTCTCCCCAGAACTACCAATTAGACGGATTTTGCACAAGGACTCCCCACAAACAAGCCTGGAAAGTGGATGCTCTGTCCTTCAGCTGGAAGAACCTGTCAGTCTATGCCTTCCCCCTCTGCCTCTGCTGTCCAAAGTACTACTAAAAATCAAACAGGGCAAACCAAGGATGATTTTGATTGCTCCAGACTGGCCGCGCCAACACTGGTACCCCCTCCTGTGCAGTGTGTCACGGTTATCCCCATGGCGCCTGCCTTAGACTCCTTCCCTGTTGTCTCAGCAGGAGAACCTGATTCTGCACTCACAGCTTCTAACACTGAACCTTGCAGTCTGGCTAATTATATAATCTCTCCTTTACCATCCCTCAGTAAACCTGTGATGGATATCATTTTAGAGACAAGGAGGCCTAGTACTAGAAAATCTTATGCTGAAAAATGGAAAAGATTTTGTGCCTAGAACCAATCACAAGGGATGAGCACAGCAGCGCCCAGTTTACTCAGATTTTACAATACTTAACTGAGATGCTTCACAAAGGCCTGTCTTTTTCCTCCATTAAATTCCACGCTTCAACCATTTCAGCTCTTTATAACACCGAACCTCCACTCTTCTCTCATCCACTGCTCAAGTAGTTCCTTAGAGGGGCCAAAATTTTGACACCACCCAGGAGAGCTCCAACCCCAGCCTGGGACCTTAACTTTGTTTTGGAGAAACTCACTGTACCTCCTTTTGAGCCAGCTGCTACTGCAGACTTAAAATTTCTTTATTGGAAAACAGCTTTCCTTTTAGCAATCTTTCATGCAGACAGGGTGTCCCTCAGAACCATTCCATCCTTCATGCCCAAGGTGGTATCCAGTGTGGCTCTTAATCAGTCCATTCATTAGCCAACCTTCTTTACCAGTCCACGGAATAAAGGGGAACGGATACTGCATTCTTTAGACATGCACAGACAACTTAGATTCTACTTGGACAGGACTAAACCTCAAAGGAAATCTGAACAACTGCTGGTGGCATTTGCTGCAGGGGCATAGGAGAAGACTATTTTAAAACAAACCATTTCTAAATGGATAAGCCATTGCATTCATTTCTGCTGTAAGCACCATGGAAAACCTATCCCCCAGGGGATCAGACCTCACTCCACCAGGGCTGCATCTACCTCTACAGCCTTTCTCAGAGGTGTCCCTACCAGGGCCAAGCATTATCATTTGCCAATTTTCTCTAAATCCAGAGCTGGCTTTGCCACTGCAGTCTTGCAGGGCCTTATAGCTGGTCCTAATGCTATCTAAATTCCTCCTCCCAACCATAGCTTTCGGAATCTACCCAAATGTAATGACTGCAACAGTGAAACATGAAGAACCTAGTGCAGTTGTGTACACTTACCATAAATGTAGATGTTAGAGTGTATTCACTGTTGCAGTTCTGGTTACCCTACCTCCAGCCCCTTAACTTATTTTGGCTATACCTCTACTTTCCTTTACTATGCTTAAAAGCCTTTTTGGTGTATTTGCTTTTTTGTTGGAGGTATATCATTGTACTTTTTTATTTAATTGCTTCCCATTAGGGGGGTACCTAACATCTGGGGCAAGAAAAACTGATGTAATGACATTGGCTGCATGTTTTATACCCCTGATGACCTGACGTCATGGAAGAAGGGAAAGCAACCAACACATGACCCAAGACTTTGTTAATCAGGCTGACTGAGGGCTATCTGCAAGCAGATAACCCAAATGTAATGACTGCAACAGTGAATACACTCGAACTTCTGCATTTATGGTAAGTGTACACAACTGTACTTTTTAATTTTAACCCGGTCTCTTGTGTGCCTCTCTGCAGCGATCCTGAAAGAGATGTGTAATAGGTGATCTGCAGTAAATTGCCCCAACTTCAGCAAGTAACCCAACCCAACTTTGGAAGAATTCTGTCTGAGTTTTCCTGGACTCCACTAGAGAAATCTTAGTGCCTTTGTGTGCTCCAGGTTACCCACCTCTCCCATCTTTTCCAGAGGATTGGAATGATTCCCGTTATCTTCTTAGTGACTCAGATACCTGAGCCTCTAATCAAAACCAGGTTGCCTGAGGTGTAGTCAGCCCCCCCCCCCCAACCTTGTTTATAACATGAATTCTTGGTGTGTTTTTCTTAGTTTACATTTGAGGGTCTGTTCACTACTTGATTCTTTGTACTACATATAAGGTTTTTCTACAAGAGTATATTAGAGGAAGGTGCTGTTGTATAAAACAGTTAACACATCAGTGCATATTAAAGCTATACTTTTACAGCAGGAGACTGCCTACTCCCTTTTTCCTGGCATTGTTGTATAAAGAATCCTGTCTGTGATGCTGTCACCTTGCATCCATTGAACCTTCTTACAGATACAGTTGTAGAACATTTTAGAGAGGAGCTGTGCATATAATACGTAGATTTTGCTTTATTCAACACCTGGGAGACGATTGTGGGACTAGTTGTTTATGGCATCGTGAAGGCTTGTCTTTGTACCTTTTTGAAGAAAAAAGGGAGTGAAGTCCTAGAAATGTGTTCTTGCAGAAGTGCTCAGTGCTGTGGAGAGTTCTTTGCATAACTGTAGATCTGATTTTGTCAATTTTCATTCTGTCCTGAACTGATTGGTTTGGATCTGATCCCTCAGATCCAACTCCGCCATTGTTAAAGCTTGTGCGACCAATAAACTCCTGAGCTTCTCCCTTACCTATAATCATCAACCCGAAGATACCTTAGATCTCATTTGCCACTTTACTTGAAAGATGTGGTTGACCATAGCTCTTGAGCATTTGTCAGATAAGTGTTGTCATTCTAATTTTAAAATCTAGATATTTTTCTAATTTCTCTTAAATTCTTAAAGTTTTTCCTATCTCTTACCTGATCGTACAGTTTGCACTTTTCAAAATACTATTATTAGTCCAAAAAGTACTTTTCAAAATACTAAAATACAGTGCATACCGCTTAAATACTATTGTTAGTATTTACTTTCTACACTTGGTGTGGTCCCTTTTTACTACCATTGCTGGTAGTTTTTCTGTTTCTTCTTCTCCTCTCTCCTGATTAAAAAAAAATAATATTCTTTCTTAAATTTTAACTTTTTTGTATAGTTTTCGCTATGGAGGAAAAAGGCCCTTCTGGGTTCAAAAAATAAGTATAGCACAAACTTCCCATGTCTGATGCCCACATTATATGCGTGTGTGTACTGTCTGGGACTATTACATCTGCAGGAAAATTGTGCCATATGCCATTAATTCAACCCCAGGCTGCTTAGAGAATGGAAAAACAATCTTATTTTAAAAGGCTTGTTACCTTCTACCTTTGGAGAGGCTATATCTGGAGATCAGTCTCCCAAAACTAAACAATCCGACTTCACTGAAGCCTTCTACATCATCCACGGTTTCAGAGCCGTCCAAAAAGGACCCAGGATGGATCTGACCTCACCTTTGGATCCGAAAAAAAATTGATGGACCCTTCTTCCTCAGATCCAACAAAAAAGTTATTGGATCCAACTACTTCCAGCCCTTACCAGTTCATGTTATTCACCTACACATAAGATACTCACTGTCTGTGGATCCGGTGCTCTCAAGGGTGCCCTCACCTTCTTGGATCACCACTGACCCATGTCCCCCTCTATTGTTTCCACTCGTTCTTCCACAAGGTTGACTGAGGAAGATGCGGAAAGAGTGGTGCAGAAAATCATCTCCACTCAGAGTCAGATGTGTATTTTACTGGATGTTCTTTGTATTTCACTGTGCAGTTATCACATTTGGGTTATCCCTGGTAGGGTAGCCCTCTGCCGGCCCGAATACCAGAGACTTAGTTCTGAAGCGACAGCAACCGATGCAGAAAAACTGACGTCAAGTCGTCAGTAATACAAAATAAGGCAGCCAACGCCATTACATCAGTCTTTCTTGCCATGGACTCTGAAGCAAAAGCAGTTTGCATGAGTACCGGTCGGCCGCTACCTGAGTTTTCACCCCCGAATTGAAGATGAAGTCTTCTAAAGCTAAGTACCTCGTTGGGTATCCTTTTTTCTTGCACTAACCAATGTCAGAAGAACTTAATAATTGCCTCGCCTGTGGAAAGCAAATACCACACCGAGACTTCCACTCTTACTGCGTCACTTGTTTAGGCCCAGACCATGACATCCCCAGTTGTCGCTTCTGTGCTTTGTTCAATGCCAGAACTGTCCAGTTTGGGCCTTTATTGTACCCAGATATTTTCATTTACATTCCTGGAATTCCAGTGTGGCTTTGGTAAGCCATCCTATAATAGATCTTCCAAAAAGAAAACATAAAGGTAAAGACAGAGACAGACCGCACAGGTCCAAACCTACCGATGACTCTTCCTTTAAGCTAGTCATCAGTCCTCCGGTACTTAGTGAGGTGCTTTCGCAGCCCCTGATGCCTCCTTCAGTTAATTTGCTGGCCGCTACCAAGACCATTTCAGAGTCTGGTATGCCGCAAAACTCTTCTTTGACTAAGGATCCTGCGGTCGTCTCTAATTTGGATGGGTTTGGAGCCACTGAGCAGGCACCGGCTTCCGAGGAAGTCCTTCGCACTACCGACTTTCGATACAAACTGACATCTTCTTTCGCAACTACCATTCTTTCAAAAACTACCGAGTTTCTTAGGCCCAGGGTTTGAACCACAGCCAAGAAACCGACCACCCCGTCTCAGGCACCTGCAACCTTGCCTCAGTCTCAAATGCTTAAAATGGCGGAAGACATTATTATGTTGATCAGGGGAAGCCAAGCTACCCCCTCAAAAAGGAAAATAGATCTGTCCCTTGTAGTTTTGTCTGAACAAGAGTCAGATGAATCTGATGCATCTCACTATAAAGACATGCATCCCCTCTCCACTTATGAGGATTCTGATGCAGAGGACTCCATTCCTTCAGCCTCTCCCCAGAGGATTTTTCCTTTGGGGAAACCCTGCATACTTTAAGGGAGCATTTTCCAGTGGGAGAGTCAGGACTACCCTCAGTCTAAAAAAAACCTCAGGGAATTCCTAGATCTTCGGCAGCACATACCCTTGGCCATACCCCCCAGTCCTGGATGTTGTGAGGATGTTTTCCTTGAATCCAGCTCGACTCCTGATGCCCTACCTCCTGCTCCCAGAAAACCAGACAGGTTCTTTATAGCCCCTGACTCGCACAAATATCTTTTTAAAAATCCAACAGCTGACCCTGAGGTCATTTCTCAAGGGCCAAAAGGGATTAAAGCAACCTCTGCTAAGAATCCCACCCCCTCAGACAGAGATTACTGAGCACTGGACAGATGGGATAAAAAAGTATACATCTCAGCTATTCTTGCTGTCAGGGCACTAAATTGTCAGTTCCATATGCTGAAATTTCAGCAACATACCTTGGAACTCTTTAAACAAAAAAATGTCTTCCTTTCTTGCTTGGGCAGAATCTAAAGAGTTACAAGACTTCATGCATTCTGCAAGTTAAGTAACTAAACACACTTTGCACTGTGGTTTTGATGCCCTAGATGTTTCTTGCAGGGCAGCAGTCACTGGATCTGTCATTAGAAGACATGCATGGCTTAAGAAACAACCCATGCTCAGACCATGTCAAATCTAAACTGTTGGATGCCCCCTTGCACAGTGATAACTTACTTGGCACTAAGGCAGAAGAGGTCTTAAAAAAGATGGAAGAAAAAGCAAAATCTATGCAAACAGTTAAGGATTTCTTACAGGTCCAGCCCTTTAGGTTCAGCAGGCATTGTCCATCCAAGCACTGGTCCTTTCCTGCTCCAAGTAAACTGGCCCAGCCTAGACCCCATGGAAACCGGCCGCCCAGACAGCAGTCCCAGGGAATGCAGAGATCTAAGCAGTGGACTACTTCCACTTCAAAACCAGAGAGTTCTAAGCCACCCCCTTATGGTAAGAACTCACAATAACTCGACCTGACCCCCCCCCCCCCCACACACACACACACACCTTCACTTTCCCCTTGGAGGAAAACTCTCCTTTCACTCAAGCACCTGGGCCACCATTACCAAGGACCAATGGGTTCTGAACATTGTGTCTCAGGAATACAAATTTTCCTTCCACACCCTTCCAACCCCAACAGGGTTCCTAGATCTACCACCAGATCAGTGGGCAGAGGCTCAAAACCAAATCCTTTCCCTGCTCTCTATGAGGGCAGTAGACCATGTTCCTGCAAAACAGATAGGCCAAGGCTTCTACTCCAGACTTTTTCTCGTGCCCAGAAAAAAAGGCACCTGGCGACCCATCCTTGATCTATCCATTCTAAACACCTACCTGGTGATCACAAACTTCAAAATGCTCACCCTCCAGCAGCTGCTACCCATGCTTTCCAAGGACGCTTGGCTAGCCACCCTAGATCTAAAAGAGGCCTACCTCCACATTCCTATCAGGGAATCATGCAGGAAATATCTCTGCTTCAGGGCAGGATTTCAACACTTTCAGTTCTTTGTGCTTCCCTTTGGCTTATCTCCTGCTCCCACAGTTTTCACAAAATGTCTGGCTCCTGCCATTGCCTTTAACAGACAAAGAAATATTCAGATTTACACATACTTAGATGGCTGCCTTATTCAGGCAGGCAACCAGGAAAAGCTGCTCAAGCACCAAACCTTTGTAAAGACCCAACTAACCTCCCTTGGATTACACAATTAACGAAAAGAAATCCAGACATGTGCCCACCCAAAGGATAATCTTCTGGGAGCAAGTCTGGGCACACCATCCCAGATGGCATACCTTACACCAGAGAAACAAATTTTCCTGACAGCCTACTTCTCTCAACTAGCGACCAGGCCCCAGCTATCTGCAAGGAAGATCCTGGAAGCTCTGACGTTCTTGGCATCTTGCATACTACTCATTCCATATGCGAGACTGCGTATGAGGAAACTTCAGTGGTACCTAAAAAGCATTTGGTTTAGACACTCTCAGGACCTGGAAACTCTTATACCTATAATTCCTTGCCTCAGAAAAGATTTTCTTTGGTGGGAAACAACATGCTCCCACAACCGCCCAGACCTTCATCACAGACGCATCAGATTGCGCCTGGGGTGCACACCTGGACAGCAGGTGCATACAGGGCCAATGGAGCCCACAGCAAATCCCTCTGCACATCAGTCAAAAAGAGATGATGGCTGTGCAGCATGCCTTGATGTCTTTCAAACCCCTTCTCCCTCCATGGGTTCTCCTGATCAAAACAGACACCACCGTGACGTGGTACATCAAGCAGATAGGGACTCACTCCTACCCTCTATGCAGGCTAGCCATGACCATTTGGCTCACAGCCTTTTTCATGCAACCACAGCTGTTAGCACAATTCCTACCAGGCTCTCTTAGCTCTCTGGCAGACTAATTAAGCAGAAACCTTCTGGACCCACACGAGTTGCAACTGAACAGAAGTACCTTCACCCTAATAACTCAGAAATGGGGAACCCCGATGGTCGACCTCTTTGCCTCCCACACCAACCATCAGCTCAGCAAATTCTGCACCAGGGAGCATCACGCATAGCTTGGAAAGTGGATGCCCTGTCCTTCCCCTGGGTCAATCTGTTGGTCTATGCCTTTCCTCCCCTACCTCTCATCCCCAGGGTACTGCTCAAAATAAGAAGAAAAACCAAGGACCATTCTTATAGCTCCAGACTGGCCCTGACAACACTGGTACCCCTTGCTGCGCAGCCTGTCCCCGCTGCCTCCATGGCATCTTCCTCAGATTCCAAACCTACTGACACAGAGGGAAGGGGAATTCATGCACCCCTAATTGCAGACACTCAATTCGGTAGCTTGGCTTATTCCCTAACCCCGAACCAATCTGCCATCCTCAGTAAACAGGGTCAGGATGTCATCCGTGAGGCAAGACGTCCTAGCACCAGAAAGTCTTATGTAGATAAATGGAAAAGCTTCTGCACCTGGATCCAGGTTAAGGTAGCCAATACAGCCCAGCCCTCCATCCCTCTCATCCTGGATTACTTAGCTGACCTACTACACAGTGGTCTCTCTTTCTCCTCTTTACAAATTCATGTTGTTTCTGCTCATTTTCCCACTGAGCAGCCCCTTTTTCTCACACTCTTTGGTCAAACAGTTCCCCAGAGGGACTAGCAACTTGAAACCCCCCAGAAGGGTATCGACACCAGCTTTGGACCTTAACTTTGTCTTGGAAAAGCTCACACTGCCCCCTTTCGAACCAGCTTCTTCTGCAGAGCTAAAATTTCTCTCCTGGAAGACGGTATTCTTTCTGGCCATCACTTCAGCCAGAAGAGTCTCTGAGCTGCAAGTACTCATGGCTGTGGAACCCTTCATCATCTTCCATGCAGGCAGAGTATCCCTCAGAACTAACTCATCCTTCATGCCCAAGGTAGTGTCCATTGTGGCTCTCAGCCAATCCATTCATTTGCCCACCTTCTTTCCTAACCCCCAGAACAAGGGGGGAGGGATTCTTCACTCTCTAGATGTGCACAGACAGCTTAGATTCTTTCTGGACAGGACCAAATCCTTCAGAAAGTCTGATCAGTTGCTGGTTAGCTTTGCTACAGGGACAGAAGGCAAAGCCATCTCCAAGCAAACCATTTCCAAATGGATAGCACACTGCATCCATTTCTGCTACAAACAGCATGGAAAGCCTCCCCCCATGGGGGTCAGGACACACTCCACCAGAGCAGCCTCCACCTCTGCAGCTTCCCTCAGAGGAGTCCCCACCAGGGATATCCTGGAGGCTAGACAAACCAAAGCAGGAAAAAGCAGCACCCCAAAGTCTTCAGCTCTTTATTAAAAATAACTTGAGGAAAAAAATGGTAGGAAATCACAAGTAACGTTAAGCGCTTTTCATCTAGTTTAGTAACTAGACTTCTTCAGATAACAAACAGCAACTTAAATACACTTCCCCCTTCTTTCTCCTACTAACTTAATTATTTAATATGTACCAATTAGACATAATAAATTACCTTAAACTTTACAGCATAAATTAAGTTAAACAGTCAATGCTGCTAGTTGGTACAGCATACAAACATAGTACAACAACATAAAATAGAATGAAATAAAATAAAGTAAGCTACTGTACTTAAAAAGATAAAATAAATCATATCAGCCTTTACATTCCAAAATGTTAGTTAATTACAGAACTAAAGTGAAATAATTATTAACCTTAGGGGGTTATAATTAGTCACTTTCCTATGCATAGAAAATCTACAAGCCCTGGCAAATTGTTTTGATTTTATAATAAATAAAAAAAAAATTAAATAAAGGATATTAAGAAAAAAGTAAGATAGGCATAAAACTAAACATACCCTACCTAAATCCTTTCTTAATAATGCTGTTGTATTTTATGTAAAACATTACATTTTAAACTACCTGATGTTAAGTTGTCAGTCTCGCCTTCATTCTTGCTGGATGGGTTCGGAGCCGATCCTCGGCTGCGACTCGGCACTTGCTAAGCTCAAGAGTCACTTCCACTAGCTCGAGGCAGCCCCATATCCCATGATGCAAGGCAGAGATTACCCAGATCTCGTTTGCCGCTTCGCTCATGAGATAACTTTTTACCAGCTCCTCGTAAGTGAATTTTTCTACCTTTTTTTTGAGACTTTAGTCCACCCCAGTACTTTATATTTATATATATATTACTTTGTTAACTTCCCGATTCACTTAGCCCTATTCCCATTAGTGTCCTGTTCCCTTTATTCATATTTTTGCTAGTCTGGCCTTAGGTCTTTACCCCTCCTATATTTTTCCTGTCAGGGTTTGTTTGGGTGTGTCTTTGTGTTTTTTCCCTGTACTTGGTTTTGTTAATCTAGTTTAATTTTTGGACTGACTGTGTAGTGTGTGTGTGATTAGGTACTCAGTCATGTCTAAAGAGGCTAGGGTCTCAGGCTTCAAGAAGTGTAACTCATGCTGTCAGAAGATGTCTCTGACAGACGGTCACACTTCTTGTATTTATTGCCTGGGACCTCTACACCTGCAGGACTCCTGTGCTGTTTGCCACTCCTTCAGCCAGAGAGTCCTGCAGGAACGCAGGAATAAACTTATTCTCAGGGGCTTATTAAAGCCTGAGAGCTCACCGGCTAAGTCCGGCTCGGGGAAGCCCTCAAAGCCTCCCAAGGCCCAGGCTTCAGTGTCCAAGCCTTCAGCCTTGGCTCCGATTCCCTCGGAGTCGAGATCGGCTCCAGCTGGAGCCGATCCTTCCTTCTCTGAAGGTTCGGTATAAGCGCCGATCGGCGCCGATATTCTTGCTTCCATGCCTGTGTCTGCTCCGGCTGGAGCCGACACATCTCTGACCCAGCTCAGAGCCGACAAGTTGTTGGCTCCAACTGGAACCGAAGGTTCTTCGGCTCAGATGGCTCCATCGAGAAAGAGATCCAGATCTCCGTCGCTGGAGTCTATTCATTCGGCTCCAGCCTCTCCCTTACTTTCGGAGCGGAGCCATCGGAGCCGATCCTCAAGGTCTTCCAGACTCTCAGACCATGACTTGGAGAGAGTGGTGAGTAGACTGCTGAAATCACAGGCACTGGCCCAGATACTTCATAGCCCGTCTCAGCAGATGACCGCTATTCCACACCCTCCAGAAATTCCTCCTTCGACTCTCCTTCAGAGCTCGGAGCCGGAGCTTATTGGAACTGTGACTGTTGGTGCTTTGGAGTCGATACCACTCCTTTCGGCTCCGTCGTCTTCGACTCCTATCTCCTCCTTGAGACCGTCCTTGTAGGGATCCGGTGGGCTTCCTTGTCGGTTCCGAGGGGCGAGTGGCATCGGACCCTTGTCCGACCCGTTCTCCCTCGAGCTGGCTTTGGTAAGCTCGGCACCGACATCTGCTTCCGAGCCTTCCCTTCGGTGGGGCAGGGGATTCCTATTTCGCCGAGCGGAGCTCTCGGTCCTCCCGGGAGGGAGCCTTCGAGGTGATGAGGAGTGTACTAGCCCCGAGCTGAGTCAACAGTCGGTCCCTTTAGCTCCTCCTCTTCAGTGCCTGTAGATATCTCTTCCCACTCTCTTGCTCCCAGACCCAGAGATCCATCGCCCCAGGTTTCCCCATTGGGAATACCTTCCTCTTCCGAGGTTTCTCCTGATCCTTCAGGGGAACCCCCGCGTAAGAGGACTTGCAAGAGGAAGCATTTAGACTCCCCTGAGTCTGACATCAGATACCGACTTAGATGAGTCGGAGGGGTCCCCAAGATCCCCCTCTGAGGATGTCTCCTTTTCAGACATTCTTGAACTCCTGAAACAGAGGGGGAACTGGCCCTCCATTAACCCCTCCGAGGATGAGTCGGTATACCTGGAGGCTTTTGGATCTCGACCCTCCACCTCCTGGGTTTCTCCTCCTTTCGACCCCCTCATGGACGTGATAGCTCAAAAGGCATGGGCATCTCCTGATTCTGTGGAACCAGTCCCCAGGAGGCCTTCTAAATTTATCATGGCCCCCACTGAAAAACAGTTTCTCACCAAAGGTGTCCCGGTTGATGCCATGGTGGTGGCGGCCGCCACCAAAAAGGAACTTGCAGATACTTCCGTACCGGTCCATCCTCCTAACAAGGAGTCTAGGACCGTGGACAGGTATGGTAAGCGGATGTTTTCCTCAGCGACCTTTGCTATGCGTTCGCTGAATTATCTATGTCACTTCACCGACTTCAAAGAGATATCCTCAAGGAATTGGGTGAGGTGGTACAGGATCCGTCAGCTGCTAGGGCTCGAGAAGATTGCCTCTCAGCTGGGAATCCTAAATTCCATAACTAACTCCTCCATGCGGCTCATTTCTTTTGCAGCCGATGGAGCAAGTAGAGCTGCAGGCACAGGAGTGGCTCTCAGACGTCACTCCTGGATGCGACTTTGCAGTTTTCAGACCCCTTTAAGGCGTCCTTCACAAACTCTCCCTTCGATGGGACAACTTTGTTTGGACCTCAGGTGAAGGACACTTTGACCAGGTGCGAGCAAGACGGCAAGACTCTTTCTGCCATAGGAGTCCGTTTCTCCACCCCTTCAAGGCCTTACCCCAAAGGTCAGAAGGGAGGGAAAATGTGGTTCCGAAAATCTCAAGGAGTCACGCCTGATGCACGTGGTCAGTTTACCCCCAGAGGCAGAGGGGGTAATAACAACAGACGCCGCCCTAGGGGCAGAGGGGGTCCGCAGAACGAGGGCAGCAGAGAGCCTCTCTCTGACAAGCCCTTCCAGCATCCCTGAGGTGTTGCCCGACTGCCTACCCTTGGAGGCCGTCGGGGGGAGATTGTCACTGTACCCAGAAGCCTGGCTTTCCCTTTCTCAAGACAAATGGGTACAGTCGATCATATCCGAGGGTTACAAAATACCTTTCGAGAAAAGCCCCTTCCCTCAAAAAGGATCCCTTCCAGACGTTCCACCCGATCTAAGGGAAGTTGCAAAGCTAGAGGTTTCAAAACTTCTAGAGAAAAGGGCCATCCAGCCAGTTCCAGCAGGCCATTTAGAATCCGGAATCTACTCAAGGTTCTTTTTGGTCCCCAAAAAGACGGGAGACTGGAGACCAATATTAGACCTCAGCAGACTAAACAAGTCTGTCAAAAATACGAGTTTTCGGATAGTCACACTTCAATTGATTTTGCCCTTTCTGGACAAAGACAACTGGATGTGCTCTATAGACCTTCAGGATGCGTACTATCACATAAAAATCCACAGATGCTCCAGAAGGTTTCTCCGCTTTCGGCTGGGGACCAGTCATTTTCAGTTCAGAGCCCTGCCATTTGGTCTCACCACAGCCCCCAGAGTGTTCACCAAATGCATGGCAGTGGTCCCGGCTCACCTGAGACGTCAGGGATTCCAGGTGTTTCCGTACCTAGATGACTGGCTCCTCACAGCCACCACCAGGCATCAACTTCTCCAGGCCAGGGATTACACTCTACGTCTCTGCAGCCAGTTAGGGATTTCTGTCAACTTCGAAAAGTCTTCCTTATCGCCTTGCCAATCTATTACCTTTATAGGCGCAGATCTAGACACTACTCGGATGTCAGCAAATCTAACAAATCTAAGAATCCTGGATATCCAAAATCATGTTCGGATCATCCTATTCAGCAAAAAGGTACAAGCCAGGTTGGTTCTGAAAGTGTTAGGCCTAATGGCAGCTGCCATCACACTTCTTCCTCTGGCCCGCTTTTACATGCGTCTCCTACAGTGGATGTTGTTTACCCAATGGTCCTTCCAGCAGTTGCCCATGCGTCACAAGATCCTTGTCACACAGATCTGCAAGAGCCACCTATCCTGGTGGATTTCTTCCCCCCTAGTCCATCAGGGCAGACCATTTGTCCCCCCGGCCCCGGTAGCCATGGTCACTTCGGATGCCTCCCTGATCGGGTGGGGGGGGGGGGCATTATCAGGGCAGGATGGTCCATGGCATGTGGCAACCGTTCGATTATCACCTGCATATAAATGTCCTAGAGATGAGAGCAGTGCTTTTAACGTTGCAAGCCCTCAACGACTTTCTTCCTTTAGGAACTATCGCAGTTCACACGGACAACATGTCCGTAGTATGGTATATCAACAAACAGGGCGGGACCAAGTCCTATCCTCTGTGTCGAGAAGCTCTCAGACTTGGGCAATGGGCGATCTCCTCTCAGCGGTTTCTGATAGCAACGCATATCCCCGGGAAAACCAGCATCATAGCGGACAGGTTGAGCAGAGCTATACTCATGCCTCACGAGTGGTCTCTCAAACAATCTATAGCGGAAGAGATTTTTCAGAAGTGGGGCCCTCCTTGCTGCGACCTTTTTGCTACACCCCAAAACAGCAAATGCCCAGACTTCTTCTCTCTCTTTCCACTTCTAGGCCATCCCCCCAGAGACGCTCTAACCCAGGATTGGCCCCAGGGACTTCTTTATGCTTTTCTCCCTTTTCCATTGATTCCTCAAGTGCTTCAGAAAGCTACCGACTTGAGAGCCAAGCTGATTCTCATTGCTCCTTACTGGCCTCGACAAATTTGGTTCCCGTTCCTTCATCGACATCTCTTAGTGCAGCCTTGGCATCTGGACCCAGTTCCAGATCTTCTGACCCACCAGTCGGATCAACTGCACCGGTCCATTCGTTCCCTCAACCTCACTGCTTGGTTGCTCCACTTCCTTCCTTAGCCAGGCTTCCTATGATCTCTAATCCCGTTAGGGATATCATAGTAGCTTCTCTAAAGTCCTCTACCAGAAGGATTTACTCTAGCAAATGGCAACGTTTTTCCCTTTGGGCAAGGTCTAAGAACATAGATCCCTTTACTGCCCCTATTCAGTCAGTTTTGGACTTCCTAGCTGAAAATTTTCACTCTGGTTCTTCTTCTTCCACAGTTAAAGTCCAGCTGGCAGCAATCTCGAATTTTCATGTCGGATTTGCAGACCAGAACATTATGTCTCACAAACTTTGCAAAGCCTTTCTCAGAGGGATCTTCCTACTTAAACCCCCTGTTAGGGATCCTCCACCGCAGTGGGATCTAAATTTAGTGCTGGCATCCTTAATACTTCCCCCTTTTGAACCGGCTGCTACATGCTCGTTAAAATTTCTTTCTTGGAAGACACTCTTTCTAGTCGTTATTACTTCGGCTAGAAGGGTGTCTGAACTTCATGCTCTCTGTGTTCGTCCCCCTTACTTGGTCTTCCACAAGGATAGAGCATCTTTGAGAACTAATCCGTCCTTTTTGCCCAAGGTTGCTTCTAAGACAAATTTAAACCAATCTATTGATCTTCCAGTATTTTTTCCCAATTATTCTGACAGGGCGGAACAAAAATTGCATTGCCTAGATGTTCATCGCCAACTCAGATATTACTTGGACAGAACAAAGCAATCTAGAAAGTCTGATCACCTTTTTTCTTTCTTATGCTGAAAATAAGAAAGGTCTCCCTGTTTCTAAGGTGACCTTATCCAGATGGCTGTCTTCCACTATTTCTTATATTTATCAGCTTAGGGGCCAACAGCTGATCTCAATACCAAAAGCACATTCTACCAGAGGCCTAGCCACATCTACAGCCTTTCAGGCTAGACTACCCTTAGACACTATTTGTGCAGCAGCCACTTGGGCCACTCCTCATACCTTCGTCTCACATTACAAATTGGATTTGGCCTCCAGGGACAGGGTGAGTTTTGGTTCCATAGTTCTCAAGAGTGTGTTCCATTGAGCCACCCAGGATAGAGATGCTAGGGACGCGGTCCCATCCAGCAAGAATGAAGGCGAGATTGACAACTTAACATTAAGAAGTTATGTACCTACCATAACGTTCCATGTTAGTTGTCTTCTCTCGCCTTCTTTCTTGCGTCCCTCCCTCCTGTCCCCCTAGCCTGGACAGACATTGAACTATCCTCTTCTCTGGGAGATTTCTCCCTTGGACACCAGTTAGCTCTGCACTTAGTTACCTGGGTTCCCCTTACAGTTTTTTCTCAGGTTGTTCTTCTTCCCTTGGGGGAAGATAGTAGGTATTTTTTCCTCTAGCTACCAAACGAGATCTGGGTAATCTCCACCTTGCATCATGGGATATGGGGTTGCCTCGAACTGGTGGAAGTGACTCTTGAGCTTAGCAAGTGCCAAGTTGGAGCCGAGGATCGGCTCCGAACCCATCCAGCAAGAAAGAAGGCGAGAGAAGACAACTAACATGGAACGTTATGGTAGATACATAACTTCTAATTGAAGCTCTAATTCTCAAGAGGCACTGGATGGAACAACAGTCATTGATTTCTGGATAGTGGATCTGCCACATTAATTCCTTTTTCTCTAAAAGTAGAGATTTTGGTCCACCCCTTACATCATTTGGGATATGATCAATAACTTTAAATCTGAAGATGTGGCTAGGGTTCCCTTTCATATGACTAGCTAGGGCATTTTCGATTTTCTCCTTTGTGATTTAAGAAAGATCCTCATATACCTGCTCTCGTAACCCACGGTGGTGGTGCTGTGGTAGCGTTGTCGCCTCACAGTAAGACGCTGTCCGGTTCGATTCTCAGCTAGAGCGTCTTCTGTGTGGAGACATGCGTGAATGGGCGTACCTTCGTTGAAGGTTGTGTGTCATGCCTGGCAAGCCGGTATATAAAAATCAACTGCCAATCATTAGCGGACCGGAGTTCCGCTGTGGCGACCCCTAACCGGGAAAAGCCGAAAGACACAAACAAACATATACCTGCTCTCGTAATCTACGATGGGTTTTCCCACTGTAGAAAGCAGGGCATAGTTGACACTGAACTAGGTATATAACATGGGTAGAATTACCATTAAATCTACCTGATGTAATGGTGTAACATTGATCCCTAATATAAAATGTGTACCCTATATCTATGAATGTACAATAATTACAGGATGTACTTCGTGTTTTCACTGTTGCAGTCATTACATTTGGGTAATCTGCTGGCAGGTTGGCCGTCCTGCGTCAGTTGCTGTCCCTTCTTACATGACATCAGGTTGTCAGGGGTATAAAACATGCAGCCGATGCCATTACATCAGTCTTTCTTGCCGCGCGGTGCCTGAAGCAGAAGCAGTTCACAAGTGCCGGTCGGCTGACTCCTGATATTTTTGTTTTCGAGTTTCCGATCCAAAGTCTTCAACTAAAAAGCTAAGTACCCCGTTGGGGAAACTTTTTGTTTCTCCTTACCGATGTCAGTAAAAGGTAATAATTGTATTTCTTGTGGGAAGCAAATACCTCATAAGGATTTTCATTTGTACTGTATTCCTTGCCTAGGCCCTGACCACGGCATACCTTGCTGTCTGTTCTGTGCTTTATTTAATCAATGCACTATCTGTCGTCGGTACATTTTTGCTACTAAATATTTTGGCTCATGCTTTAATTAGCAGAAATGACGTCCGTTAGCAATCCGACTACCAGAATACCTAAAAAACGCAAAGAAAAAGACAGAGACAGGCCGTTGAGGTCCAAAACCGCCGACGATGCTTCTCCTAAGCTAGTCACCAGTTCGCCGGTACTCAGTGAGGCACTTTCGCCGCCCCTGTTACCCGCTACTTCTGATTCGCAGGTCTCTACTAAGACCCATTCGGAGTCTGGTATGCTGCGAGATGCTTCAATTGTGGAACCCGCGGATGTCTCTACCTTGGATGGGTCCAGAGCCGCTGTGCTGGCACTGGATTCTGAGGGTGTATTCAGGCCTACAGATTTGTATATTAAACCAATGCCATCTTCAATATTAAGGCCAAAATCTCGAACTAAACTGACGCCTAGGTCACATGTGCAGGCCCCTATGCCTAAAAACAAATGATCAAAATGGCTGAAGATTTAATTACTGTCAGGGGTAGCCAACCACCCCCTTCTAAGAGGCCTAGGCAAGACACTGACTAGGAATCTTCTGAACAGGATTATATTTCTTCTGACTCTTCTAATGAACAGGAATTGTCTATACCTACTTATGAGGACTCTGATGCAGAGGATTCCATGCCTTCTGTTTCTCCCCCTGAGGATTTTTCTTTTGGTGAAACTTTACATACCTTAAGGGAACATTTCCACTGGGAAAGTCAGGATTTTTCTGAATCTAAAAAGAGGCTTAGGGATTTTCTTCTTCTTCCTCAACATAGGCCTTTGGCTATACCTCCTGTTCTAGACATTGTTGATGATGTGTTTTCAGAATCTAGTATGGCTCCTGATTCTCTGCCTCTGGCTCCTCCTAAGCCAGACAGATACTACAGGGTTCCTGACTCTCACAAATTCCTTTTCAAAAATCCAGTTACAGATCCTGAAACCATTTCTCAGGGCCCCAAGGGCATTAAGGATTCTACTGCTAAAAATCCTACCCCTTCTGATAGAGATTCCAGGGCGCTGGATAGATGGGTTTAGAAGGACTACACTTCTACAGCCTTGACAATCAAGGCTTTAAGCTGTCAAGTCCATATGCTAAAATATCAGCAGCATATCATGGGACTGCTTAAACAGAAAATGTTGATTTCTGACTGTGTGGAAAATAAAGATTTACAGGATCTATTGCATTCAGCTGAACAAGTTGGAAAACATACTTTGCAATGTGGTTTTGATTCTTTGGAGGGCTGTTGCAGGGCTGCTGTAACTGGGTCTGTGCTAAGGAGGCATGCTTGGCTCAAAGAGCAATCTCTGCCTGATCATGTTAAAGCAAAATTGTTGTATGCTCCTTTACAACAGGACCGTCTCTTTGGTAATAAGGCTGAAGAAGTTCAAAAAAAGATGGAAGATGAAGTTAAATCTGTGCAAATTGTGAAAGATTTCTTACAAGTGCAACCTCCAAGATTTAGTAGGCACTGGCCTACTAAGAACTGGTCCTTTCCAGTTCCTTCGAGAGCCACTCAAGTCAAACCCAGACATTCCAAAGGCACCAGGTTTCAGTCCCAAGGGACTTTCAGAACAAAGCAATGGGGTGCCTCCTCTTCTAAATCTGGAAACAACAAGACATCTCCCTATGGTAAGCAGTCTCAATGACTTCCCTCTACACTTACCTCTTAGCTGCCTCTTTGGGAGGAAAACTGGCTCTTCATGCAAAAAACTGGTAACTTAAAACCCAGGACAAATGGGTTTTAAATATAGTATCCCAGGGATACAGATTTCATTTCCACACATTGCCAACTCCAAACGGATGGCCAGACCGGCCCCAAAAGTACTTTCCCTCATGAGCATGGGGGCTATTCAACTATTACCAGAAGAGGAAAAGGGTTCTATTTAAGACTTTTCCTAGTACCCAGAAAAGACAAATCATGGCGTCCAATTCTGGATTTATCTACTCTAAACACCTTTCCGGACATTCCAAAATTCAAGATGCTGACTCTTCACCAGTTACTTCCTATGCTAGGCAAAGATCCCTGGTTGGCAGCTCTAGATTTTAAAGAGGCTTACCTGCATATCCCAATCAGGGAATCTTGCAGAAGATACCTCCGCTTCAAAGAGGCTACTTGCATTACCAGATGTCCTTCAAGGATGCATCTGCAGTCCTTACAAATGGGTTGTCCTGTCGTCAGGCAGCCCTTCGGTCGGCCGGATTCCAAAGTCTGGGTCTGGCCTCGGCTGGTGCCGCACTTCACCCGACGTCATAGCTGCATTTCTTCGGGTATAAAGGCATCAGCCGACGCCATTTTCCTCAGTCTTTCTTGCCGCGTGGCGCCCGAAGCAGAAGCTGTTTGCAAGTGCCGATCGGTCAGAGCCAGAGATTACTACTACAAGTACCGAAGACTTCTAAAAAGCTAAGTACCCCATTCGGGACTCTTTCTTGCCTCAGCCGATGTCAGAAAAAGTGAATAACTGTTTAACTTGTAGGAAACAAATACCTCATAAAGATTTCCACTCTTACTGCTTACCTTGCTTAGGCCCAGACCACGACGTAGCAGCTTGTCTAGCCTGTGCTTCTTTCAACCGACGGACGCTTAGACGTCGGTCAGAATTTGCTGAAGAGTTTTTCGGCTCCGATTTTGCTTACATTATGCCGTCAGATACTCCGACTACGCAAATTTCTAAAAAGCGCAAGGAAAAGGACCGACACTCGGTTAAGCCAACCGCGAGTGTCTCGGTTTCGGCTGAAACCGAGTCCACGGTTCTTCCTTCGGCCGAAAGCTTGCCACTTACCGAGGTCTCATCCAGCCTGGCTGAATCTGCTACTGAAATCCCACCTGCTCTTGCAGGTTCAGGATATTTCTACCCCTGCACGTGGAGCTGCTAGGCCTCCTGCATCCATGTCGATTAAGGCCTTTGCCAGGGCTAAAGCAGCAAAAACTACAAAATCTGTGCCTGCTAAGACCCCCTCTCACAGGCCTAGCTCTAGTTCACAAATGCTTAGTCTAGCTGAGGATCTCATTTCTTTGATCCGGGGATCCCAACCACATCCAGACAGGGCCTCTCACCCACCTCCAGAGAAGAGGACTAGAGTAGAGCCCCCTCAGCCAGTTTCTTCAGATGGCTCCTCTGATGAATCAGATAATTCAAACCCTCCAGAGGGCCCCTTTTCTCCTTATGAGGACTCTGATGCAGAAGAGTCCATTCCTTCTGCCTCTCCTCCTGAGGAATTTTCTTTTGGGGAAACCTTGCATGCTATGAGGGAACAATTTCAATGGCAGGGCCAGGATTTTTCAGACTCTAGGAAAAGGCTTAGAGCCTTTTTGCATTTGCCACAGCATAGGCCTTTAGCCATTCCTCCAGTCCTTACTGTTGTGGATGATGCTTTTAATGATGCTTGTACTGCTCCTGATTCTCTTCCTCCGGCCCCTGCTAAGCCCGATAGGTACTACAGGGTTCCGGACACACATTATCATTTGTATAAGGCCCCTTTTGCAGATCCTGAAACTATCTCCCAGGGACCCAAGGCTGTAGCAGCTACTTCTACTAAAAACCCCCTCCCCTCTGAAAGGGAATCTAGGGCCTTAGAGAGATGAGGTAAAAAAGTTTACACTTCTGCTACTCTTTCAGCTAGGACCTTGAACTGTCAATTCCACATGATTCAGTATCAGGAATTTTTATTAGACCAATTAACTAAAAAACTGTCCTCGGATGAACCATTAGACAAAACATCTGTACAGGAAATGGTACATAACATTCAGCAGGTCAGTAATCATTCCTTAAAATGCGGCTATGATGCACTGGAGGCTTCCTTTAGATCAGCCATGACTGGCACAGTGATCAGAAGACATGCATGGTTAAAAGAGCAGTCCTTACCAGACCATGTTAAATCAAAGCTCCTAGATGCTCCCATGGATAAGCTCAATTTGTTTGGCTCCCTGCACAGCTGGTGCTGAAGAAGGTGGAAGAAAGCAAAATCTGTCCAGACAGTCAAGGATTTCTTGCAGGTCCAGCCTCCAAGGTTTAGCAGGAACTGGCCTTCCAAGAATTGGTCCTTTCCAGACACCTCCAGAGCTCCGAGAGGCAGGAATAGGCTCTCAAGAGGCAGGGGTCAATCCAGAGGTGCCTACAGGGGACGTCAGCGGCAGGCTAACAACCAGTGAGGTACAGCCACAGATCCAGCCACCACCACTTCCACAGGACAATCGCAGTGACTTGGCTCTGGCACCGCCTACCAGGGAACAACTAGAGGCACCCTTAGGCGGGAAGCTAGCCTTATTTTCAGTAAACTGGAATTACATCACAGGAGACAAATGGATTTTACAGACAATAGACCAAGGTTACAGGTTTCACTTCCATACTCTACCAAGGAAGAGAGGAATGCCAAACCTACCTCCAAATCAGAAGACAGAAGCTCTAGAACAAATAACTCACTTACTAAGGATGAGAGCTGTAGAAAGGGTACCATCTATGGAACAAGGGCAAGGATTTTACTCCAGACTCTTCCTGGTACCAAGAAAAGAAAACCAATGGAGACCTATTCTCGACCTGTCCGCTTTAAACACATACCTCATTGTTCCAAAATTCAAAATGCTGACCCTACAGCAGCTTCTTCCCATGCTGGGCAAGGAGTCTTGGCTGGTAACTCTAGATCTCAAGGAGGCATACCTGCACGTCCCCATACGACCAAATTGCAGAAGATGCCTCAGATTTCTTGCAGGATCAGAGCATTATCAATTCTCAGCATTGCCCTTTGGCTTATCTACTGCGCCCAGAGCATTCACGAAATGCCTGGCATCAGTAATTGCTCATTGCAGGCTTCAGGGAATTCAAATTTACCCTTACCTGGATGACTGCCTGTTACAAGCGGACAACAAAAACAAATTAACAAAAGATTTGGAAAGGGTCATTCATCTACTACAAGCCCTGGGATACACAGTCAATATAAAAAAGTCAAGGCTGATACCATCCCAAAGGTTAACCTTCTTGGGTGCAGATCTGGACACATCAAAACAAATGGCATTCCTGACAGTAGAAAAACAGGAGCAACTCCCTTTCTACTTCATGGCATTAACAAAGCAGAACCAGCTAACAGCAAGAAAAGTCCTGCAAGCTCTCGGTTACATGGCTTCCTGCATAATATTGATTCCACATGCCAGACTACATATGAGAAAGTTACAGTGGTATCTAAGGAATTTATGGTCTCAGCACAAGCACAGCCTAGAAACCCAAATTCCAATAATTCCATGCCTGAAACAAGAATTCCAATGGTGGGCTCAGGCCTGTCAATCAAACAAGGGACTGCCCTTCCACAGCACTCAACCAAGCCAGACCATCACAACAGACGCCTCAGACCTCGGTCGGGGGGCACACATGCTGGACAAGTGCATACAAGGCTTATGGACTCAAGACCAGCTGCACCTACACATAAATCAAAAGGAAATGCTGGCAGTAAAACTGGCAATTCAGGCATTCAGACCATTTCTTCGACAGGGTCAACTGCTGATAAGGACGGACAACACCACAGTTATGTGGTACATCAACAAACAGGGAGGCACACATTCATACACTCTATGCCGGATGGCAATGGACCTCTGGAATGTGGCACTGAGCTTCAACATTCAGCTACAAGCAATTTTTGTGCCAGGAAAAGAAAATATACTAGCAGACATCCTAAGCAGATCTACCACGGATGCCCACGAATGGATGCTGCACCCGGACATCTTCAAAACCATTACAGGGAAATGGGGACTACCAGAAATAGACTTATTTGCATCCCCACACAATCACCAACTGAAAAATTCTGCACAAGGACGTACCACCCGCTTGCTTGGAAAGTGGACTCCCTATCTTTCAGTTGGAAAAACCTGACAGCATATGCATTCCCACCTCTTCCCTTGATGCACAAGGTGCTATTGAAGATCAAAGAAGACCGTCCAAGGATCATCCTGATAGCTCCAGACTGGCCAAGGCAACATTGGTACCCATTACTGAGGAGTATGTCTCGGGAACAAATATGGCCTCTGCCCCTAGTTCCCTTGCTGTTAACACAGAACAACTTCAAAACCCTGCATCCAAACCTGAAAACACTGCAGCTGACTGCCTGGAACATTGCATAGGACCAAATAACCCAGATTTATCTCAAAGGGTTAAAGACATTATCTTGGAGGCTCGCAGACCCTCAACAAGAAAAAAATTATTCAGCAAAATGGAAAAGATATCTCATTTGGAGTACTGCAAAAGGAGAGAATGTGTCACTGGTAAACATAGCTAACATCCTGGAATACTTGGCAGAGCTCTTCCACAACGGCCTGTCCTATTCTTCCATTAAGATTCATGCATCAGCTATTTCAGCAGAATACAACTTGGATCCTCCAGTCTTCTCACATCCTCTGCTCAAGCAGTTTCTGAGAGGGATTAAAAATGTAAAGCCACCTAGGAAGCCACCATTGCCAGCATGGGACTTGAACTTTGTGCTAGAAAAGTTGACACTCCCTCCTTTCGAGCCAGCAGCAACAGCAGAATTACAGTACTTATCATGGAAAACTGCTTTCCTGCTTGCAATCACTTCAGCAAGAAGGGTATCTGAGCTACAGGCATTAATGGCAGTACAGCCCTTCCTGATCTTCCATCAAGATAGTGTCCATGAGAACTAATCCTACTTTTATGCCAAAGGTGGTCTCCAGGGTATCTTTAAATCAAGCTATCCACCTACCTACATTCTTCCCCAACCCACAGAACAGGGAGAAAGACTGTTGCATACCTTGGATGTACATAGACAATTACGTTACTACCTGGACAGGACCAAGAGCAATAGAAAAACTGACCAGCTACTGGTAGCATATGCAACAGGAATGGAAGGAAAAGCAATTTCAAAACAGACAATCTCAAAGTGGATAGGAAATTGCATTAGATTTTGTTACTCCTACCATGGGAAGAAAACTCCAGAAAACATCAGGCCTCATTCTACAAGGGCTACAGCCACTACCACAGCTTTTTACGAGTGGCTACCAAAGACATTTTAGAGGCTGCTACTTGGAGCTCCGTGCATACATTTGCCAAGCATTATAATTTACCTTTATACTCCAGATCCCAAGCAGGTTTTGACACTGCTGTTTTGCAAGGGATCTTAACTACACCATAATCTTATTTCTCCTCCTCCCCCAGTTTGGCTATGGTATTCTACCCATTTGTAAGGACTGCAGATGCATCCTTGAAGGACATAGTACAGTTTTGTACCTACCATAAATGTAGATGTCCGATAGGCATGCATCTGCAGTCAGGATTACCCACCCTCCTTCCCCTCTGTGGTACTCCTAGGGTATTTGCCCATCTTGTAGCTAGCTGGGGAATCTATTATGGTGTATTTGTTTGTATATATGTACATACATGCTTATTTTTGTTTGCTCTCTACTATTTGGAACCATTTGCATTTATCCAAATTTAGCCTTCCTAGAGGGCACCTGGCATCTGGGGCAACAAACACTGAGGAAAATGGCGTCGGCTGATGCCTTTATACCCGAAGAACTGCAGCTATGACGTCGGGTGAAGTGCGACACCAGCCGAGGCCAGACCCAGACTTTGGAATCCGGCCGACCGAAGGGCTGCCTGACGACAGGACAACCCATTTGTAAGGACTGCAGATGCATGCCTATCGGACATCTACATTTATGGTAGGTACAAAACTGTACTTTCTCTGCACTGCCCTTTGGCTTATCTACTGCGCCCAGGGTCTGTACAAAGTGCTTGGCTCCAGTAGTTGCACTTTGCAGGCAAAGAAATATTCAAATGTATCCATACCTGGACGACTGTCTAATTCAAGCAGAAAACAAGGACATTCTTGTAAAACATCTGGCATTTGTAAAAAGGGTTCTAACTTGTCTAGGGTACACTATAAACGAAAATAAATCACAACTGGTACCCTCTCAGAAAATTACATTCCTGGGTGCAAGCTTCAATACAGCTGCCCAGATGGCTTTCCTTACGCCAAAAAAAAAATTCATTTGGCGACTTACTTCAAACAGATGGCCACAAAAACCCTGCTTTTTCTGCAAGGCAAATACTGCAAGCCTTGGGGTTCATGGCCTCCTGCATTCTTCTAATTCCATATGCAAGACTGCATATGAGGAAACTTCAGTGGTACTTAAAAAAGTCTGTGGAGTCAACATTGTCACAGCCTGGAAACAATGATTTCCTATCATACCTTGCCTGCGCCTGGAGTTCCTATGGTGGGCAGAGGCCTGCCACCAGAACAAGGGACTGCCATTCACACCACCCCCTGCTGCCCAAACCCGAACCACAGACACATCAGACTATGCATGGGGTGCTCATCTGGCAGGGAAGTGCATTCAGGGAAAGTGGATCCTAAATCAAATGCACCTTCATATAAATCAAAAAGAAATGCTAGCTGTACAGAATGCATTGACAGCCTTCAAGGACTACCTTCATCCAGGACAATTACTGATACAGAAGGACAACACCACGGTTATGTGGTGCATAAACAAGCAGGGGGGTACACACTCCTACCCTCTCTGCAGACTAGCCATGACATTGTGGAACACGGCATTGAGCTGTCAAGTACAACTACAAGCTCAATTCCTGCCAGGAAAGCGGAATACTCTGGCAGACGAACTAAGCAGAAATCTCATGGACCCACATAAATGGAAACTGGAACAACAGATTTTCAACATGTTGACAGGCAAATGGGGGAGCCCAGATATAGATCTTTTTGCCTCACCCCCAGAACCATCAGTTGGACAAATTTTGCACAAGAACTCTTCACAAAAAAGCCTGGAAAGTGGATGCTCTGTCCTTCAGCTGAAAAAACCTATTAGTCTATGCTTTTCACCCTCTGCCTCTGCTCTCCAAAGTTCTACTAAAAGTCAAACAGGACAAAACAAAAATTATTTTGATTGCTCCGGACTGGCCTCGCCAACACTGGTACCCACACCTGTGCAGTGTGTCACACATTGCACTATGGCACCTGCCTCTGACACCTTCCTTACTGTCTCAGCAGAACAACCAACTGTGCGCCCTCAGCTCCAAACTTTGAATCTTGCAGCATGGCTAATCATCTAAATTCGCCCTTAGCATCCCTCAGCAAACCTGTGATGGATGTCATTTTGGCGGCGAGAAGACCTAGTACTAGAAAATCTTATGCTGACAAATGGAAAAGTTTCTGTGCCTGGAATCAATCTCGAGGGATAAGCACAGCAGTGCCCAACATTCCTCAGATTTTGCAATGTTTCACAAGAGCCTGTCCTTTTCTTCCATAAAAGTCCATGCCTCAGCCATTTCAGCTCTTTACAACACAGAACCTCCCCTCTTCTCTCATCCTCTGCTAAAGCAGTATCTCAGAGGAGCCAAAAACTTAAGACCACCCAGGAGAGCTCCAACCCCTGCCTAGGACCTTAATTTTGTATTGGAGAAACTCACTGTCCCTCCATTCGAGCCAGCTGCTACTGCAGACTTAAAATTTCTCTCCTGGAAAACAGCTTTCCTTTTAGCAGTCACTTCAGCTAGAAGGATTTCCGAATTACAGGCTCTTATGGCAGTGAAGTCTTTCATCATTTTTCATGCGGACAGGGTATCTCTCAGGACCAACCCATCCTTCATGCCCAAGGTGGTATCCAGTGTGGCTCTTAATCAGACCATTCATTTGCCAACTTTCTTTCCCAATCCACAGAACAAGGGGGAGCGGATTCTGCATTCGTTGGATGTACACAGACAACTTAGATTTTACTAAAACAGAACTAAATCTAACAGAAAATCTGAACAACTGCTGGTAGCATTTGCTGCAGGGGCAGAGGGAAAGGCTATTTCAAAGCAAACCATTTCCAAATGGATAAGCCATTGTATTCATTTCTGCTATAAGCACCATGGAAAAACTATCCCCAAGGGGATCAGATCCCATTCCACCAGGGCTGCATCTACTTCAACAGCCTTTCTCAGAGGTTTTCCTACCAGGGCTATTCTAGAAGCTGCTTCCTGGAGCTCAGTTCATACTTTCACCAAACATTACCATTTACCACTTTTCTCTAAATCCAGAGCTGGCTTTGCCACTGCTGTCTTGCAGGGCCTTATAGCTGGTCCTAATGCTGTATAATTTCCTCCTCCCAACCATAGCTTTGGGAATCCACCCAAATGTAATGACTGCAACAGTGAAACACGAAGAACATAGTACAGTTGCGTACACTTACCATAAATGTAGATGTTCGAGAGTATTCACTGCTGCAGTCCTGGTTACCATCCCTCCCGCCCCCTGTTTTTTCTCTGGCTATACCTCTTCTTTCTTTAACTATACCTAAAAGCCCTTTTGGTGTATTTGCTTTTGGTTGGAGGTATATTTTTGTGTTTTTAATTTTATTTGCTCCCCATTTTGGGGGGCATCTGACATCTGGGAGAAGAAAAACTGATGCAATGGCGTCGGCTGCATGTTTTATACCCCTGACGACCTGATGTCATGGAAGAAGGGACAGCAACCAACGCAGGACCCAAGACTTTGTAATCAGGCCGACTAAGGGCAACCTGCAAGCAGATTACCCAAATGTAATGACTGCAACAGTGAATACACTCGAACATCTACATTTATGGTAAGTGTACACAACTGTACTATTCACATTTGGTCATACCTGGGTTCTTCACCGTTCTAATGGTACTTGCATTTTTCACATTCCTTCAAAAATTCACTATCAACTGTGACCATCCTTGCGGCCTGAACTAAGTGGCCTTTGATTACTGATTTTTTATGGTGGAAGGGATGTGAACTACTGAAATGTAAGTATGTATTTGAAAAGGTGTCCTTCCTCTGGATTGTAGCAGCCAGTCTTTTATGAGTTCGATCCTTACAGAGTTCAATGTCCAAATATGGTATTGTCTCTTTATGGAAGGTATAAGTTAATTTCAAAAACTTAGTAGTCTGATTTAAATATTCAATAAACTGCACAACTTCATCAAAGCTGCCTTTATGGATGACAAATTTGTCATCCAAAAAGCATGTATAAAAGAATACCCTATCCATAAGGTGTCTTTGTGTAAAAATGTGCTCCTTTTCCCAGTAGGCCGTAACTGTGTTAGCAAAGCTGGCCCCACATGGGGACCCCATAGCCACCCCAATTGTCTGTAAGTAAAACTGGTTATCAAGCAGAAAGTAATTATTAGTTAGCACAATGTCCAGCAAAATGCTGACTAATTTGCTCTCTGCTAAAGGGGCCCCTTTCTCACTGAGGAACCGAGGTACATATTAATTTCCTTCCTCATGTGGAATGGGCGTATAAAGTTCTCTGACATCGATAGCTAAGAAGTTGAACTCTTCCTGATAAGGAAGTTCATTTAAATTAGATAGAAAGGACCAAGAATCTGTACAAATTTGATCTTCATTCCTAAGATGTTTCAGCAACCTCCAACTGTATTTTTTTTTATTTTGAACAGTTTAGAGTCCAGAGCTTTTAAGTCAGGTACAATTGTATTGTTCCCCTCAGTTGATAATCTATTATTGTCTCTTAATTTCATTATTACTACCTTTTTTAATTATAGGAGCATTGTTTAACCATACAGGCACATCAAACCAGCAGCGGGTTCAGAAGGCCCTTTATCCTGATGTAAATGTGCTTTCTGCCAAGTGACACAATAGTCAGAAGTTTGGCCAGGGGAAGTGCTCGTACTCTTCTCCCTAATTTGAGAAATGGTAGTTGGAAGATTTTGTTTATTAGCAACAGTCACTGACCCAGGTAAAGGTAGAATGGCATCCAGCCGGTCAGATAATGCATCCAAACGTTGAGTGAGTATCGCAATTAAATTTGTAATTAAGTAATTAAGCTAGTAGGAGAAAGACGGGGGAGGTGTATTTAAATGAATTTGAGTTGCTGTTTGTCTGAAGAAGTCTAGTTACTAAACTAGATGAAAAGCGCTTAACTTTACTTGTGATTTGCTACCAGTTTTTTACTCAAGTTATTTTTAATAAAGAGCTGAAGACTTTGGGGTGCTGCTTGCTTGTTCCTGCTTTGGTTTGTCTTTTCTACGGTTTGTGGTGCCATTTGTGTTTCTTCAAAATCCTGGAGGCTGCCACCTGGACATCTGTTCACACTTTTACCAAGCATTACCACCTGCTTCTCTTCTCCAAATCCAGGGCAGGGTTTACGTCTGAAATCTTGCAGGGCATCTTAGCCAGCCCTTAGTTTCCTTGACTGCTTATATCCATTTCCTCAGCTTTCGGAGTCTACCCAAATGTGATGACTGCAACAGTGAAACACGAAGAACATAGTACATTTGTGTATACTTAACATAAATGTAGATGTTTGAGTGTGTTCACTGTTGCAGTCCTGGCTTCCCCTCCCTCCATCCCCCTTATTCTCTTTCACCTTTTATTACCATTCTTCCTTGTTGTTCTCCTTTCCTTACAAGGGACATATTGGTATTTATTTTCCACTGGTGGGGTTCTTCCGCCAGAAAAATAAAGAAATAATCCCAACAACGACCTGGAACACACCAGCTTTATTCATAACAAAATGTTCCTTCGACTAAGCACTTTCGCCAGTAATTGGCTTTATCAGAGTCAAAGAAACCTCTAACTACAACAGAATAAATAGTGAAAAACCTTTTACAAACACTTAATTAGTTAATTGATAAGCCAGTCATCAGCCATAAAATAACATTAGGTTTTTTTTGTTCCTGTTGGGAATCTGTTTTTACTGTTCTTCCACCAGAACCTGGCTTCCTACTTTTTGGGCTCCTGACAGGTTAGGGCAAGAAAAACTGATGTAATGGTGTCGGCTACATACTTTATACTACTGACCTCCTAAGTCCCTCGTATTTGGGCCAGTCGAGGGGTACCCTGGCAGAGATAACCCAAATGTGATGACTGCAACAGTGAATATACTTGAACATCTACATTTATGGTAAGTGTACACAACTGTACTTTCATATCCCTTTAGGTCATGAGGTTCATTCTTCGACCATATCCCCACTGCTAGTTCCTCCTCTGATTCCTTAACTGTCTGAGTCCCCGGATGCAACCTGTCCATTTCTGTCTGGCTTGGATTGAAAGATGGTGTCTTCGGATCTGGAGCTTACTTTGAGTGCACTGGTCCAGTCAGATCCGAAGAGCTCTCTGAGCTGAAGCTTCCCTGTCAGATCCAAGGTGTTGGAATTGACTCCAAAGTTATCGGTGCTGACTCTGTAGCTTGGAGCCTCACCACTGGATAGCTCAGCTCTGGCTTCCACCTTGGGGATATTCCTTTTGGAGTGGGGGAGGACTGTGGTCCAAAAGCTTGTCTTTTCAGATCCGAGGCCTTCTCTTTCTCTGAGGTGGTCTGCCTTCGAGGATTTGAAGAAGGTTTTTCCCTGCCTTGACAGAACTGATGGATCCAAACCCGTTGGATTTTCAGCATTCTACCTTGATGTCTCTGCACTCTGAGCTTCATCATTGTTTACTACAGGGACAGCCAGTCCAAGATCCCCAAGCTTCTTAACAGGGTATCTCGATTTCTTTGGATACTTCCCAAGAGCATCCTGCTGAGGAAGTCCCTATGAAGACTTGTAAGAGGAAGCAGTTAGACTCCCCAGAGGAGTCTGTCGCAGATGATACAGACTTTGATTAGGGTGAAGGGTCCCCATGGTCACCTTGAAGATGTCTCATTTGTAGACATCCTTGAGATCCTAAAACAGAGAGGCAGCTGGACACCCAGCACCCCTTAATCTGAGGGGACTTTGTTCCTGGAAGCTTTCAGTACTGGCCCGTATACCTCCAGAGTTACTCCACCTGCCGATGAGCTTATTGAGTTAGTCTGTCTGCAGGCATGGAAGGAACTCGACACAGTTGAACCCATACTTAGGAGACCTGTCAAGATTATGACATCACCTTTGGATAAGCAGTTTTGAAGTAAAGGGGTGCCCACTGATGCTGTGGTTGTGGCGGTGGGCACCAAAAAGGAACTTTCCAAGAAGAGTTTCACTGTTCATGCCCCTAACAGGATGTTTTGGACGAAGGACCAATTTGGGAAGCATGTCAATGCTTCAGTTACCTTTGCCTTAAGGTTGCTGAATTATTTGGCACATTTTTCAAGATTCAAGAGAGATTTGATTAAGAAACTCTCAAATATCCTCTCAGGATCAGTTTCAGCAGGGGTCCAGTCATCTGTGACTTCTCAGTTGGCTACCCTGCTGTCTATTTTGATTTCTTCCATGAGGCTCATTTCACATGTAGCAGAAGGAAACTTAAGGGCAGCAGGTTCAAGCATTTCCATCAGGAGACATGTCTGGATTTTGCAGAGCCCTTCAAGTCTTTGTTTGCCAGTGCTCATTTTGTTGGAAATTCGTTTGGCCCCAAAGTGAAGGACGTGTTACCCAGGTGTGAGAAGGATGGAAAGACCCTATTTGCCATGGGTGTACGTTTGTCAACTCCTCAAAGACTATTCCCTATGAATCACCGAGGTGGTCAGAAGATGTGGTCCAAATACCGTGGTCCTTTTCAGTACACATGTAGAGAAAGCTCCCCCAGAGGCATAGGGAACTCCAGTGGTTGACAGCGTCCCCGCGACAGAGGTGATCCGCAAAACCAGGGTTCCAGAAATTCTTTCTTTGACTGACCTTACGAGCACTCCTGAAAAGTGGTCCAATTGTGTGCCTCTGGAAGCAATCAGGGGTCGATCCCTGCATCTGTGAGCATGGCCAGATATAACAAAAGATACTTTGGTGCAGAGGATTATTTCCAGAGGTGATATAATACCCTTTTCTCTTCCACCTACAATCTCAAGAAATATCCCCAGTGTTCCGCCCAGTCAGAGGGAACAAGTAGCAGTTCAGATACAAAAGCTGCTAGCAAAAAGTCATCCAAGAGTTCCTTCCAGACCAGATAGAATCAAGAACTTAATCAAGGTTATTTTTAGTGCCCGAGATTTAGGGGCACTGGAGACCAATTTTGGATCTCAGGAACTTTAAACTGGTCAATTTGATGCACTAATTTTCAGATGGTTACAGTTCAGTCCATTCTCCCTTTTCTGGGCAAGGACGAATGGATGTGCTCGATAGACCTTCAGGATACATACCATCTCATAAAGATGAGCAGACAATCCAGAAGGTACTTAGCCTTGTGGCTGGGAGCCAGTCATTACCAAATAAGTTTTGCCCTTTGTTCTCAAAACAGCTCCCAAGGTGTTCACCAAATGTATGGCAGTAGTAGCAGCTCACCTGAGACTGCGAGGATTCTGGGTGTCTCCATATCCAAACAACTGACCAGGCATCACTTAATAAGGGCAAGAGACCAGGCTCTCCAGGGTCATCTCATCTGGGGATAACCATAAACTACAACAAATGTCAACTGGAACCAACTCAGGATTTGGAATTCATAGGAGCACTGTTAAATACAAAGTCAGTGATAGCTTCACTGCCTCCCTCGAGGGCTCAAACTACAAAATCACAGGTCAGAAAAATAATCTGCTGTCCCAAGACGTCAGCCCACTTGGTCTTTCAAGCTGTAGGATCAGTGTCGGTGGCAATAACTTTAGTACCTTTAGCCAGATTTTACATGAGGATTCTACATTGGATGCTAGCAACAAAGTGGTCGATAATTTACCAACCCATGTCAACTCTAATACAATTCACTCACATTTGCAATAGAGATCTCAGGTGATGTATTTAGTCGAATCGGGTTATACAAGGCCATCTGTTCATTCCCCCTCAGCCCAAGACCATAGTGACCACAGATGCTTCCAATTTGGGATGGGAGGGCAATTTCTGGGGAAACAGTCTAAGGCATTTGGTCCCCTGAAGAGGCCCATTTGCATATCAGTGTCCTAGCGATGAGAGTGGTGCTTTTAGCGTTGCAGCCCCTTCAAGATGCTCTCCCTTTTGGAGAGATTGCTATTCAAATGGCCAATATGTCAGTAGTTTGGTACATCAACAAACAAGGAGGGACCGGTTCTTGCCCCTTGTGTCAAGAAATGCTCAGTGTGTGGCAGTAGGTGATCTCATCCAACCCCTTTCTCATAGCAATGCACATTCCGGGGAGGTCCAGTGTGATAGCAGACAAGCAGAGCAGGTTCATTCTTCTGCCTTACGAGTGGTCTCTCAACACAAATGTGATATAAATTATTTTTTTGTCAGTGGGGCCAGCCTGGCTGCGATCTTTTTGCTTCTCCCCTAAACAACAAATGCAGTGGCTGTTTTGCTCTAATCCCCCCACAGGAGAAATTACAGAGGTTTGCTCTACTTCACAATTGCCCCCACCCCCCAGTCTGCTATACTCCTGTCCACCTATCTAGCTAATTTCAGAATTCTTACAGAAAGCTGTCATGTTGAAGAGCAAAGTCATCCTCATTGCACCATACTGACCATGACAGATTTTGGTTCCTCTTCCTTTGGCCTGACTTACTTTACCAACCTTGGGTTCTGGGTCTGACTTCAGACCTCCTGTCTCACCAAACAGGCATGATCCATACAGACATATCAAACCTCAGCCTGATGGCCTGGCTACTCAGTTCCATTAATAGGCAGACAACCTGTGCTGTCTTCCACTGTCCGCCATATACTTTTATCTTCACATCGGCCTTCAACATGTAAACTCTTTTACAGTAAATGGAAAAGATTTGTGTATTGGCCACATCAAAATCATGTAGAATCTTGTTAATCTCTGATTCATAACATCCATACATTTTTGGCCCTACTTGTTAAAGAAGGAGCTAGTTCCTCAACAGTTAAAGTTCACTTAACAACGATATCAAACTTTCACACTTGTTTTGAGGGTTCCTCAGTAGCCTCTCATAAGTTGTGCAGAGCTTTCTTGTGAGGCACTGTAGTTTTGAAACCTCATTTTAAATACCCTACTCCCCCATGGGACCTCAGTGTGGTACTGGTGGCAAGTATACATTCCCCCTGTGAACTAGCAGCTAGGTGTGACCTTAAACATCTTGTTTGGAAAATGTTTTTTCTAGTAGCCATTACAGCTGCTAGACGAATTTCAGAAATTCAGGCATTGTCTTCAATAACCTCCATACTTAATTTTTCACAAGGATAGAGTTGCATTTTGAGCCAGTCCATCCTTTCTTCCCAAGATGGTGTCAGAATCCAGTATCAATCAGTCCATTAATTTGCCAGTTTTCTTCCCCAGATTTACTAACAAAGGCAAATACATGTTACATTTACTGGATGTTCACAAATAATTACATTTTTCCCTGCATAGAACAAAAGACAAGAAAAACAGACCAATTGTTTCCTTTGCAGACTTGAAACTAGAAAACTCAGTTGCCAAAGTAACTTTAGCCGGATGGCTAACTTAACTGTATCTCATTTATTTATAAAAGAAATTGTGTGTTACCTTACCACAACCAGTGCGGGCTTATTCAGCTAGATCCATGGCAACATCTTCAGTTTTTGGACGTCCATGGACAACATATGTCCAGCAGCTACTTGAGCTGCTACTCATACCTTTGTTATGCATTACAGATTGAATCTGGTCTCCAGGGGTAGAAAGCATTATTTGGTCCAATTGTGGTCAGGAACATCCTTGAGTCCACCCAGTATTTTAGGTCGCTGGAGATTCTATCCCATCAGTTGGAGACGGAATGAAAATTGACAGCATCAGATAAGGAAGTTATGTACTTACCTTAACGTTCCGTCTGTCTCATCTGTTTTCATTCTTCCTTAACTCCCCACCCACCCACCCCCATCTTTTGCAAACTTCTGGAAGAATGAGTTTTTATGGGACATCACTGTCCTTTATATTGACCTCCAGAGGTAATCTTTTTATGTATTGACTGTGTGCAATTTTTAACCTGCTTTTATCTGTGCATAGTAAATACTTCTTTTGGGCAAAAATCAGCAAGCTAGATCTGAGGAAACCTAGGGTTGGTGCATAATGAGTAAGGGAGAAGCTCAAGAGTTTTTTGATTGCCACGAGCTTTACCAACTGCTGAGTCGGATCCGAGGGATTGGATCTGAACCCATCAGTTGAGGAAGAGCAAAAATGGACAAGACGAGATGGAATGTTATGTTAAGTACATAAATTTATTTTAGTCTTACCTTTAGATGGTCTTAACTAACGTTTATTCCTACTGGAATGGAATTTAGGAAAGAGAAAATGTAATACTGTAGCTGTTTTATACTGGTATGTACCACTGTCACATTAATGAAGATTTAAGACTAAACCTCAGTAAACAATTAAATATGTATAGATCTTTCACTCCCTGTAGCATCTAAAATAGAGCCTTGATTTATTTCAGGGACAGGATGACATTGCTGAAGCTGGAGCAGGAGATTCTGGATTTTATTGGTAATAATGAGTAAGTCTCAGCATTTCCATACATTTTTAATTAAATCTTAATGTGCTCGTCTAAATATTTAAGTGTTAATGTTTCACTTTTAGAATGCAACGCAAAAAATTTCCTCCAATGTCGTCATACCACCGAATGCTGTTACACAGAGTTGCTGCTTACTTTGGTTTGGATCACAATGTTGACCAGAGTGGAAAGTCTGTTGTAGTAAATAAAACCACAAATACACGAATGTAAGTAGCAAAAATGGTTTAGTTTATTTGAAAGTGATTCTGTTTCCTTTATGGTTAAGATGTCTCTTTGTTCCAGCTTGTGATGTATGTATAGCAGTTGTGCAGATTTTTTTGTTGATGTTTTCTTTTTCTGGATTATTTATTTTTTTGTCAGTGTGACTTCCTCCTTCCTGGATTTTCTTTCCACCTTATTTATCTTATTCTTTTCATATCTCACTAAGCTTATTGATATGCTGTTTTTTTTTAAGTATCTGATAGTTTTGCTGCTGTTTTATCATGGAGTTACTCTTGTTCCTTTGTTTGTCAGGAGTCAGTAATCCAAGAACTGAGGCAAAAAAACGGAGGTCGCAGACTAGTAATAGTAAAATACTATCCAAAAGCTCTTTATTCTTTAATAAAGAGCGTTTGGATAGTATTTTACTATTACTGGTCTGCGACCTCCGTTTTTTCGCCTCAGTTCTTGGATTACTGACTCCTGACACCCTTCCTCTTGCTCCCAGGAAACCTGACAGGTACTACAGAGTCCCTGACTCTCACAAATTCCTTTTCAAAAATCCTACTGCTGACCCAGAGGTCATCTACTAAGGACCAAAAGGAATTAAAGCAACCTCAGCTAAGAATCCCACCCTCTCAGACAGGGATTCCCGAGCTTTAGACAGATGGGGTAAAAAAGTATACACCTCTGCAATTCTTGCTATTAGAGTACTAAATTGTCAGTTCCACATGCTGAAATAGCAGCATACTATAGAATTCCTCAAACAAAAAATATCTTTCTTTCCTGTTTGTGCAGAAAATAAAGAATTACAAGAGCTTATGCATTCTGCAAGCCAGGTTACTAAGCACACCTTGCAATGTGGCTTTGATGCCCTAGAAGCTTCTTGCAAGCAGCAGTCACTTAAGTTGCTTAAGGAACAGACCTTGCCAGACCATGTCAAATCAAAATTATTGGACGCACCATTGAACAAAGACCATTTGTTTTCACCAAGGCAGAAGAGGTCTTAAAAAAGATGGAAGAAAAAGCTAAATCTATGCAGTTAAAGACTTTTTACAGGTCCAGCCTCCGAGGTTCAGTAGGCATTTCCCCTCCAAGCACTGGTCCTTTCCGGCCCCCTCCAGGCCAGCTCAGCCCAGACCCAGGGGAAGCAGACCCCACAGACAGCAGTCCCAGGGAATGCAGAGATCTAAGCAATGGAGTTCCTCCACTTCAAAAACAGGGAGTGCTAAGCCACCCCCTTATGGTAAGACCTCACAATGACTTTACACCTCCACCCGTTACCTCTGCCCACCTGCTTGTGCCCCTAAGAGGAAAACTCTCCTTCCATGCAAACAACTGGGCCTCTATTACCAACGACCGATGGGTCCTCAACATAGTGTCCCAGGGATACAAATTTTATTTCCACACACTGTCAACCCCAAAAGTGTTTTCAGATCTTCCTCCAAACCAGTGGGCAGAGGCCAAAAAAGCAAGTTCTTCCGTGCTCTCCATGAGGGCAATACAGCATGTTCCTGCAGACCAGATAGGCCAAGGTTTCTATTCCAGACTTTTCCTGGTACCCAGAAAAGAGGGCACCTGGCACCCAATCCTCGATGTATCCATTCTAAACATCTTTCTGGTGATACCAAAATTCAAAATGCTCACCCTCCAGCAGCTTCTTTTTATGCTTTCCAAGGATGCTTGGTTAGCCACCCTAGACCTAAAAGAGACATATCTACACATCCCAATCAAGGAATCTTGCAGGTAGTATCTACGTTTCAGGGCAGGATCTACGCACTTTCAGTTCTCTGTGCTTCCCTTTAGCTTATCCAGTGCTCCCAGAGTTTTCACAAAATGCCTGGCTCCAGCCATTGCTTTTTGCAGACAAAGAAATATTCAAATTTTCCCCTACTTAGACGATTGCCTGATTCAGGTAGACAGGAAAAGCTGTTACCGCACCTGACCTTTGTAAAGGACCTTCTGACCTCCCTGGGGTATACTATCAATGAAAAGAAATCAAAATTAGTCCCCACACAAAAAATTGTATTCCTGGGAGCAAGCCTGGATACAGCATCCCAGATGGCATTCCTTACTCCAGAAAAACAAGCCTTACCTGACAGGCTACGTGTTCTTCATGTTTCACTGTTGCAGTGATTGCATTTGGGTTATCTGCCTGCAGGTAGCCCTCTGCCGGCCTGAATATCAAAGTCTTGGATTCCTGCGTCGGATGCTGTCTCTTCTTCCATGACGTCAGGTCATCGGGGGTATAAAACATGCAGCCGATGCTATTACTGCAGCGTTTCTTGCCGCACGGTGCCCGAAGCAGAAGCAGTTCGCAGGTGCCGGTTGGCCGTCTCCTGAAATTTTCGTTTTCGAGTTTCAGAACCTAAGTCTTCAAAAAAGCTAAGTACCCTGTTGGGGATCCTTTTTCTTGCTCTTAACCGATGTCAGTAAAAGTTAACAATTGTATTACCGGTGGAAAGCAATCATAAAGATTTTCATTTGTACTGCATTCCTTGCTTAGACCCAGACCACGACATCGGTTTTGTGCCTTATTTAACCCCCGTACTATTCGTTGTCTGTTTATTTTTGCAGCAAATTATTTTGGTACTCAGTTTAACTATCCAGAAATGTCTTTGGTAAGCCTTCCGACTACCGTCATTCCGAAAAAACATAAAGATAAAGACAGAGACAGACCGCATAGTCCAAAGCTGCCGATGACGCTTCCGTTAAGCTAGTAGCCAGTTTGCCGGAACTCGGTGAGGCGCTTTCGCAGCCCCTACTTCAGATACACCGGCATCTACTGAGACCCATTCGAAGTCCAATTTGCTGCAAGATGTTTCTTCGACTATGAAACCTGCGGATGTCTCTACCTTGGATGGGTCCGGAGCCACTGTGCAGGCACCGGCTTATGAGGGTATATTCAAGCCTACTGACTTGCATTTCAAACTGATGCCATCTTCTTCTTCAAGGCCTAAAACTCGATCCATGCCTAGAAAACCGATGCCAAGACCGCATGGTCAGGCCTCTATGCCTAAAAAAGCAGATGATAAGAATGGCTGAAGACCTTATTACTTTAATCAGGGAAAGCCAACCTCCCCCCCCCTTTAAGAGACCTAGGACTGAATTTGCTTACAATTCTTCTGATCAGGATTCTGAAATTTCTGTTTCTTCTGATTTCCAGGATTTGCCCTTATCTACCTATGAGGATTCTGATGCAGAGGATTCCATTCCCTCTGCTTCCCCTCCAGAAGATTTTTCTTTTGGTGAAACCTTGCACAATCTTAGGGAGCATTTCCACTGGGAAAGCCAGGATTACTCTGATTCCAAAAAGAGGCTTAGGGAATTCTTACTTCTCCCTCAACACAGGCCTTTAGCTATTCCCTCTGTCCTGGACATTGTAGATGATGCCTTCTTGGAATCCAGCCTGGCTCCAGACACTTTACCTCCAGCTCCCAGGAAGCCTGACAGGTATTAGAGTACCTGACTCTCACACGTTCCTCTTCAAGAATCCTACTGTGGACCCAGAGACCATTTCCCAAGGAACTTACGGCATTAAGGCTACTACTGCCAAAAACCCTAACCCCTCTGATAGAGATTCCAGGGCCTTAGACAGATGGGGTAAGAAGGTATACACTTATAATTCAAAAAGCCTAAAGCGGATGGTCAGACAATAAAGCCCAAGGAACGATAGTTTTAAAATGGCAATTTATTACACATAAACACTGAACAACCATACATTTTTGTTTATAATCACCCCATCAGATGTGGGTCAAACTACAAATCCATTCCATTTATAGCGTTCCTATTTCAAATCAACCAATGGCAAACATACTTTAGTGAGACTCAATTAAACAAATACATACATATATCCTTTCCTTAATAAAATGCAGATTATTCACCCGGAACCTACAATAAAACCAGTTTTTATTAAAATATATATAACCAATTCATGAAAAATCTTAAATAAATTACAACATTTAATAATAACTATATACATGTTAAAAAAAGTTGCGTTATGAAATACATTTATAGCATTGGTTCCATCTTGTGGTTAAAATGAAAATTACATCCTTAAATATTCCTTCTGTTAAGCAGACAAATTAATGAATAACATTATTATCAGTATATAAGAAAGAGTAAAGTATTTTTTACCATTTTTTTTTTTAAAAAACTAACTAAAATAGGGAAAGCATAAGGGGGCAACAAGGGGGAGGGCGAGGTACTAAACATGGACAGTGCTCCCCATCCCGACTTAGGAGAAAACAATATTGTACAAAACATTGATATTGTGCAGGACCCAAACAACCCATTTAGATATGTTTATGAAAATTTTTGTATTTACAATTATAGTCCTATTGTTTTAACTAAGGAACATTTTAAATTATTATCAAAAGTAATTAAATTTATACCCAATAGGAAGGGAGACGTGGCCAATGTTTTAATGGATATCAAACTGTTTATAAGAAAAATTAATTTCCAAATTTTATTTGAGCATAACACAAGAAATGAACAACAAAGACTAGCGAAAAGAAGCATCTACAACCCACCAATACACCCACAAATTAAAAATGTTGAGGGTTTGGTAGAAAGAGAGAGAAGAAAACAATATGGCAAAATTAGGTATAAGAAAAATTTAGATTTAGAAGAAATTAAGGTCTTATAGGAAATGAGAAAAGATACAAATGTATAGGTAATAAAACCCGACAAGGGAGGGGGAATGGTAATTATGAATAGTTGTACGTATGAAGGAAAAATAAATGATATGTTAGGAGATTTGAATAAGTATGAAACAGTTTCTATGAATGAAATAAATATTGCATATCATAGAATTTGATATGGTCCTAGAAGATTTATTAATGGACGGTTCTATAGATCGTAATACCTATTCATATTTGAAAGTGAAAAAACCCAAAGTAGCTACCATTTTTGGTATTCCTAAAACCCATAAAAATGGGGAAGACCCACCCCTCTGACCAATTGTTTTGGCCAATGGGGCAAAAACATTACCCTTGGCAAAATATATAGATAGCAAATTGAAAAGACTATGGACTGAAAAGAAAAACATACTAAAAGATTCAAGCAACTTTCTTAGATGTTTAACCTAAGAAAAATATAAAGAAGCATTAATATTTTTAACCATAGATATAGTAGATCTATTTTCCTGTATCCCTCCCCGAGAAGGCCTAAACTTGTTAGAAGAAATTCTATATGAGGACAGTTATTTATCTCTAAATGAAAAGGTTGTTCAGCTTATGGAATTAGTTTTAAAATATAACTTTGTTTATTTTAAAGGGAAATTTTTTCATCAAATTCAAGGCGTCGCGATGGGTGCAGCATGTGCACCCACCTACGCCAATTTGATTTTAGCCAAGTGGGAAGAAAAATGGGTATTAGATTCGATATACAAGAAGGAATGGATTTTATACAAAAGATTTTTGGACGATATTGTAATCTGGGTGGCCGCTGAAAATGAAGTGGCAAATTTTATAGAATATTTAATCAAAGTACTAACTACTTGAAATTTACATATAGGACTAATAACGAGAATTTACAATATCTAGATGTAGAAATTTATAAGAAAGATGATAAATTTAACTCCAAAGTGTATAGAAAAGCAACATATTCAAACTCCTTTTTTACATTTTGACAGTGCCCACTCAAACATTATAAAAGAAATATAGTGAAAGGGCAATATATAAGGGGGTGTAGAATGACCTCTAACGAAGAAGATTTCCACCTTGAAATGATATTACCAAGAGAAATGTTTAAAGTAAGGGGGTATCCAGAGCAAATATTGAAGGAAGTGGAAAGAGAGGTATTAGAAGGTAGAAAGGACAAATACCAGCACATTTTAGGGCCGGTAATAGAGCAGACTGTATCTTCAGTAAGTAACATTAATGAGAATGATGTGAATTTTAACAAAGCTTTAATTTTCGAATACAATGCTAGTTCATATGTAGTTAGGGACATTATAAATAAAGAATGGGAAATATTTCTAACTCTTATGGACCTGGAAAATATTAAAAAAGATAAAATTAAGATTGTGTATAAAAATTCTAGGAACCTAAAGAGCTTATTAGAAACTAGTTATCAAGAAGGGGTTGTTAGAAATAAGAAAAGAAAAGGTACTTACAAGTGTGGCCATTGTTCCCAGTGCTCATGTTTGTGTAATAAGGAAAGTATCTTTTTGCAATGTAGAAACAAGGTCCTGGAGGGGAAGGAATTTTCAAATTGTGATAGCAGTGGTTTAGTGTACCTAGCAGCTTGTCAGGAATGTGATGGATTTTATATTGGGAAAACTGAACGTAAACTTAGGAGAAGAATATATGAACATTTATATGATGTACAAAACAAAAAATGTACAAATGCCCTATATTAACATAAGCAGGAATGCATTAATGCACACTTTCTATTTTTTTGTATTGGAAAAAGAGGATAGAAAAAATAGAGGAGGGTTTTGGGAAGAGACCATAGAGTACAAAGAACTTTGGTGGCAGCTAACCCTTGAGGCAAATAAGAAACCTGGGATAATGATCACATCTCTGTAAGTTGCCTGCTGAAATTAAGAGCAGCAAAATTGTAACAAGAAGAAAATATGACTTGATGTACTACGTATTTTAGTGTTCACACTAAGCTTATGCTTTCCCTATTTTAGTTCTTTTTAAAAAAAGTGGTAAAAAATACTTTACTCTTTCTTATGTACTGATAATAATGTTATTCATGAATTTGTCTGCTTAACAGAAGGAATATTTAAGGATGTAGTTTTCATTTTAACCATAAGATGGAACCAATGCTATATTAATGTATTTTTAACACAACTTTTTTAACATATATACATATAGGTATTATTAAATGTTTTAATTTATTTAAGATTTTTCATGAATTGATTATGTATATTTTAATAAAAACTGGTTTTATTGTAGTTTCAGGGTGAATAATCTGCATTTTATTAAGGAAAGGATATATGTATGTATTTGTTTAATTGAGTCTCACTAAAGTATGTTTGTCATTGGTTGATTTGAAATAGGAAGGCTATAAATGGAATGGATTTGTAGTTTGACCCACATCTGATGAAGTGATTATAAACGAAAACGTATGGTTGTTCAGCGTTTATGTGTAATAAATTGCGATTTTAAAACTATCATTCCTTGGGCTTTATTGTCTCGCCATCCACTTTGGGCTTTTTGAATTCATGGTTTTGGCTTGCCCATTTGGTGTTTTTGGTTCATTATTAAGGTATACACTTCTGCTACTTTGGTCATTAGGGCCTTAAACTGCCAGTTTCATATGTTGAAGTGTCAGCAGCATATTATGGGACTACTTAAACAGAAAATGATGTTGATTCCTGACTGTGCTGAAAATAAAGAATTACAGGATTTAATGCATTCTGCTGAACAAGTTGGTAAACATACCTTGCGATGTGGTTTTGACTCTTTGGAAGCATCTTGCAGGGCTGCTGTCACTGGGTCTGTACTTAGAAGGCATGCTTGGCTTAAGGAGCAAAATTTGCCAGGTCATGTTAAAGCTAAATTACTGGATGCTCCCTTAAACCAAGACCGCCTGTTTGGCAACAAAGCAGAAGTCCTAAAAAGATGGAGGAAGGAGGAAAAAGCTAAATCTATGCGAACAGTTAAAGTTTTCCTGCAAGTACAGCCTCCCAGATTTAGTAGGCATTGGCCTTCTAAGAATTGGTCCTTTCCTGTCTCTCCCAGGCCTTCTCAGTCCAAACCCAGGAACAGCAGACCTCCTAGGCTACAGTCCCAAGGTACTCACAGGCCTAAGCAGTGGGGGGCTCCCACTTCCTAAGCTGGAAGTAGTAAGACCCCCCCTATGGAAAAATGGCACGATGACTTAACCTTAAACTTTCCAAGCCCTGCTTAACTGCCTGCGCCCTTAGGGGGAAAGATCGCCCTGCATGCAAAAAACTGGGAACTCATTACCCAGGACAAATTGGTTTTAAATATAGTTTCCAAGGATACAGATTCCACTTCTACACCTTACCAACCCCAAATGGTTGGCCAGACCTTCCCCCAAATCAGTGGGCAGAGGCTCAACAGCAGGTTCTCTCTTCTAAGTATCAGGGCTATTCAGCCTGTCCCAGCAGAAGAAAGGGGACAAGGTTTTTATTCAAGTCTTTTCCTGGTACCCAGAAAAGACAGCTCTTGGCATCCTATCCTGGACTTCTCTATTCTAAACACCTTTCTGGTAATCCCAGAATTCAAAATGCTAACACTTCAACAACTGCTTTCTATGCTACGCAAAGATGCCTGGTTGGCAACCTTAGACTTAAAGGAAGCTTACCTACACATTCCAATAAGGGAATCTTGCAGGAAATACCTACGCTTCAGAGCAGGCTCCATGCGCTACCAGTTCTCTGCACTTCCCTTTGGCTTATCTACTGCGCCCAGGGTATTCACAAAGTGTCTAGCTCCAGTCATTGCATTTTGCAGGCAAAGAAATATTCAAATATATCCATACCTGGACGATTGTCTAATTCAGGCAGAAAGCCAGGGTATGCTACTAAAACATCTGGCATTTGTAAAGAAACTTCTACCCTCACTGGGGTACACCATAAACAAAAAGAAATCTCATCTAGTGCCCTGCCAACAAATTGTATTCCTGGGAGCAAGCGTGAACACAACTTCCCAGATGGCTTACCTCACGCTAGAGAAACAAGTTTATTTGACAGCCTACTTCAAACTACTGACCACAAAGACCCAGCTATCTGCAAGGAAAATCCTGCAAGCCCTGGGATTCATGGCCTCTTGCATCTTACTAATTCCGTATGCAAGACTGCATATGAGGAAACTACAATGGTATCTAAAAAGCCTATGGTGTCAACATTCTCAGGACCTGGAATCAATGATTCCTATCATTCCTTGTATAAAGACAGAGTTCCTTTGGTGGGCAGAGGCCTGCTACCATAACAAGGGGCTCCAATTCACTCTACCCCCTGCCACCCAAATCCTAACAACAGACGCATTAGACTATGAATGGGGGGCTCACGTTGCAGGGCAGTGCATTCAGGGCAAATGGAACCAGAGTCAGATGCACCTGCTTATCAATCAGAAAGAAATGCTAGCTGTACAGAATTCCCTGACAGCCTTCAAGGACCACATTCTTCCAGGACAATTATTGTTAAAGACAGACACCACTGTTATGTGACATAAACAGGCAGAGGGGAACCCACATGTACCTTTTCTGCGTTCTAGCCATGGCTCTGTGGAATGCAAACTTGAGCTACCAAGTTCACCTACAAGCTCAGTTCCTGCCAGGCAAGCTAAATTCACTGGCAGACCTAAGCAGAAATCTCATGGACCCACACTAGTGGAAACTGGAACCAAAGATATTCAGCCTTTTGAGAAACAAATGGGGGAATCCAGACGTAGACCTGTCAGAACTACCAGTTGGACAAATTCTGCACAAGGACTTCCCACAGTCAAGCTTGGAAAGTGGATGCACTGTCCTTCACCTGGGAAATCCTCTCAGTTTATGCCTTTCCCCCTCTGCCTCTCCTCTCGAAGGTTCTGCTAAAGTTCAGACTGGACAGATCAGGGACAATGCTCATTGTACCAGACTGGCCATGCTAGCACTGGTACCCCCTCTTGTGCAGTATGTCACTGCTGGAACCATGGCACCTGCCTCAGACCCCTTCCCTGCTGTCCCAGCAGGAGGGACAGATTCTGCTCCCTCAGCTTCAAACCCTGAACCTTGCAGCCTGGCTAATTCCTTGAGCTCTCCAATAACATTCCTCAGTAAGCAGGTGCTAGATGTCATTCTGGAGACAAGGAGGCCTAGTATTAGAAATTCCTATGCTGAAAAGTGGAAAAGATACTGATCCTGGAGCCAGACTAAGGGAATGGGCACAACATTGCCCAGCTTACCGCATATTCTTCAGTACTTAACACAGATGCTCCACAAGGGCCTTTCCTTTTCGTCAGTTAAAATTCATGCCTCTGCCATTTCAGCACATTATAATACTGAACTACCTCTCTTCTCTCACCCCCTGCTAAAGCAATTCCTCAGAGGGGCCAAAACTTTAAGACCTCCCAGGAGAGCCCCTACTCCAGCCTGGGACCTTAACTTTGCATTGGAAAAGCTCACTCTACCTCCTTTTGAGCCAGCTGCAACTGCAGAGCTGAAATTCCTTTCTTGGAAAACAGCCTTCCTTCTAGCCATCACTTCAGCAAGAAGAATGTCTGAATTACAGTCTCTCATGGCAGTGGAGCCCTTCATCATCTTCCATACAGACAGGGTGTCCCTCAGGACCAATCCTTCCTTTTTGCCCAAGGTGGTGTCTAGTGTGGCCCTTAATCAGTCCATTCATTTGCCTACCTTTTTCCCAAATCCACAAAACAAAGAATGAATACTACACTCTTTGGGCATGCACAGACAACATGGATTTTATTTGGACAGGACTAAGCCTCTCAGAAAATCTGAACAGCTGCTAGTTGGCTTTGCTGCAGGGGCAGAGGGGAAGGCCATTTCAAAGCAAACCATTTCTAAGTGGATAGCCCATTGCATTCATTTCTGCTATAAGCACCATGGAAAACCTACCCCACAGGGGATAAGATCACATTCCACCATGGCTGCATCTACTTCTACAGCCTTTCTCAGAGGTGTCCCTACCAGGGACATCCTAGAAGCTGCTACCTGGAGCTGTGTACATACCTTCACCAAGCATTACCGCATGCCTATTTTTTCTAAATTCAGAGCTGGTTTTGCCACTGCAGTTTTGCAGGGCTTAATAGCTGGTCCAAATGCTCTGTAACTTCCTCCTCCCTTTCTTAGCTTTGGGAATCAACCCAAATGTAATAACTGCAACAGTGAAACACGAAGAACATAGTACAGTTGTGTACACTTACCATTAATGTAGATGTTGTAGTGTATTCACTGTTGCAGTCCTAGTTACCCTCCCTCCAGCACCCTGACTTCTCTTGGCTATACTTTTCTTCTGGTTTAGTATATTTCTGCTTTCTGGTGTATTTGCTTTTTGTTGGAGGTGTAATCTAACATATAATTGCTGTCCATTATGGGGGCATCTGACATCTGGGACAAGAAAAACTGATGTAATGGCATCGGCTGCATGTTTTATACCCATGACAACCTGATGTCATGGAAGAAGAGACGGCATCTGACGCAGAAATCCAAAATTTTGATATTCAGGCCGGCTGAGTGCTATCTGCAGGCAGATAACCCAAATGTATTGACTGCAACAGTGAATACACTCAAACGTCTACATTTATGGTAAGTGTCCACAACTGTACTTTCTCTCAACTAGCCACCAGAACCCAGTTATACGCAAGGAAAATCCTGCAAGCTCTAGGGTTCATGACCACCTGTATTCTACTCATTCCATATGCCAGACTGCATATGAGGAAACTACAGTGGTACCTAAAAAGCCATTCCAGCACTCCAGGCCTGCCTCGGTGACCTCCTCGAGGACCACCTTCAGTATGTCGGAGGAGGACATGGACCGGATGATGAGGAGGTTCATCCAGGCCCAGATGCAGATGGGAGTGCTCTTGCCTCCCCCCCCCTCCGGGGGGGGGGAGCGCGACCCCTTTTTTTGCTCCTATCGCTCCTTCTCCGACCCACCTTCTGGGTTCAGAGCTGTCGGAGCCGAGCCGCGTTGGATCTGGGGGTGGGTCGGAGCCGACAGTGCTAGGCACTTCGGCTCCGACGATTCCCTCGAGTTTGTCGGATCCAACCTTTCAGAGCCGTGGTCCGAGCTTCGGATCAGAGGGACTCTGTGTGCTTTCGGCCCCGTCCCGGTCGGAGCGCACGGGTCCTTCGGATCCTATAGTCTCTGCTCCGATCCCCACCTCGGATCCGAGTGGGAGTCGGATCTCGGATCCGTCAGAGAGCGGCTCCCCCTCGGCTTTCGCGGTGGTGGAGAGGGTACTGTTGAGTGCATCCAGGCTTCCGGTCCTGGCTTCGGCTCCCCCCTGCACTCCCTCTCAGCTGGTCCTGGCTCCCCTCACCCGGCCTTCGGGACAGCCTGCTTCAGCGCCTCTAGGTGTTCCATTGGAACAGGATATTGCTGGTGAGGACTTCTCGGACAGCCCCCCCCGAGGAGGTTCCTCGCAAGTCGAAGTGCAAAAGGAGGCACGTTAACTCCCCTGAGTCCCTCACTGAAGATACGGACTTGGATGAAGGGAAAGGCTCCCCAAGGTCACCCCCCCGAGGATGTCATGGCATGCTCAGAATCGGAGGGGGGTGGCTGCCCCCAAGGCTTCCTCCGACGAGTCCGTATTCCTAGAGGCGTTAGAGGCAGGGCCATCTACCTCTTGGGTGTCCCCTCCCCCCGACCCCTTGGTGGATCTTATAGCCACTAGGGCTTGGAGGGAGCCGGACACTGTAGAGCCTGTTCCCAAGCGCCCGGACAAAATCTTGAGCCCCCCCCGTCAGAGAGAACCCATTGGAGCAGAGGTCCCCCTGTGGATGCCATGTTGGTGGCGGCAGCCACCAAGAGAGAATTGGCTCAGGAGAGCCCCACGGTTCATCCGCTGAGCAAGGAGTCTCGCGCGATGGACAGCCTTTGGAAGCGGGCCTTCAGTTCAGCGACCTTCTCCATGAGGGCCCTGAACTATATGGCACACGTCATTAGGATGCAGCGGGATCTAATTAAAGAATACACTGCTCCCCCCCCCAGGGTCCATGTCGGAAGGGGACAAGCAACTGTACTCCTCCCGAATGTCCACCCTACATTCTATTTCCAACACCTCTATGCGGCTTTTGTCTCACGCCACTGAGGGAACCGCTAGAGCAGGCGGAGTCAGGCTGGTCATGAGGAGGCAAGCCTGGCTCCGACATTGTGACTTCTCGGAACCCTTTATGGCGTCATTTGCGAATGCCCCTTTTGATGGTTCTGCATTGTTTGGCAAAACCGTTCACGACACCCTTGTCCAGAGCGAGAAAGACGGGAAGACGTTGTCTGCCGTCTGAGTCCGCTTCTCTGCTCCCCAGAGGTCCTTTGCCAAGAACCAAAAGGGTCAGAAGAAGCTGTGGTTCCAGAAATCGCATCAATCCCAGTCTGCTCCGGACAACCAGTCCTCTCATGGCAGAGGAGGACAGGGAGGACGCCGCTCTAGAGGCAGAGGGGGTCCCAGGAATTTTGGGTCCAGAGAACCCTTCTCTGAGAGGCCCACGCAGAACCCCTGAGGGGGTTACCCGGCTGCTCCACTCTGTAGGCAGTCGGGGGACGTTTTTCGAGGCACCTAGCAATGTGGGAGTCCATAACAATGGATCGCTGGGTGCTTCGTGTTATATCCAGAGGCTACCAAATTCCCTTTCTTGTAACCCCCAGAATCAGAAGCCTCCCCGATGTACCACCCAATCAGAGGGAGGCGGCTGCTGCAGAAATTCAGCAGCTCTTACAAAAAAAGAGCCATCCAGCCCGTCCCCCCAGATCAGCTCAGATCAGGGTTTTACTCCAGGTTCTTTCTGGTGCCAAAAAAGACGGGGGATGCGAGGCCCATCCTGGACCTCTCTCTCTCTCTTGAACCTGGCAGTATCAAAAGTAAAGTTCCGGATGGTCCCACTGCAGTCTATTCTCCCACTACTGCGGGAGAACGACTGGATGTGCTCAGTAGACCTCAAGGATGCATACTATCATATTCTCGTAGACAGACGCTCCAGGAGGTTTCTCCGCTTCCAGCTGGGAGCCAGCCATTTCCAGTTCAGGGCCCTTCCCTTCGGTCTCACCTCAGCCCCCAGGGTGTTCACCAAAGTCTTGGCAGCAATAGCAGCCCACCTGAGACTCCAGGGAATTCAGGTCTTTCCGTACCTGGACGACTGGCTCCTTACCACCCCAACAAGGCATCTTCTTTGCTCATGCAGGGATTATTTCCTCAATCTGGCTCCACTCTTAGGGTTGACCATCAACATGTTCAAATCCTCCCTGGCTCCTACACAAGTATTGGATTTCATAGGGGCGAGGTTGGACTCCAGACTGATGCTTGCTTTCTTGACTGTAGATCGGCTTCAGAACCTGAGGTTGCATGTGCAGGCCATCCTTCAACTTCAAGCTCCTTCGGCGGAATTGGTCCTGAGGGCTCTAGGGTCCATGGCGGCAGCAATTCCGCTGCTGCCATTGGCCCTGCTGAATATGAGGGTCATACAGTGGACCCTCCAGGTACAATGGTCCATATCTTGCAATCCCCTGTCTCATCCCATTCCCCTGAGCAGGGTTTGCAAAAGGTCGCTCGTGTGGTGGCTCCAGTCCTCCAATCTCCACACGGGACGCCCCTTCTCGCTGCCTCCGCCAGTCGCCACAGTGACCACGGACGCTTCTCACCTGGGGTGGGGGGGCACTATTCGGGCAGAACAGTCCAAGGCACGTGGAACGACATAGAGACCTCATTGCATATCAACGTCCTGGAGATGAGGGCGGTGCTTTTGACATTGCAAGCACTTCACAACCCTCTTCCGGTGGGGACGATTGCAGTACAGATGGACATGTCAGTCGTCTGGTACATCAACAAATAGGGGGGAACCAGGTCTTACCCTCTCTGCCACGAGGCCATGAAGGTGTGGGAATGGGCGATATCCACCAACCGCTTTCTCATCACAACGCACATTCCGGGACGGTCCAACATTTTAGCGGACAGGCTCAGTCGTACTATCCTGACTCCTTACGAGTGGTCTCTCAATCCTCTAGTGGCAGAGCAAGTATTTGCCCGATGAGGGCGACCTTGTTGTGATCTTTTTGCCTCTCCCTCAAATACCAAATGCAACGATTACTTCGCTCTGATCCCCCCCTCCGGGGGAGTCCCCGAGAGACTCTCTAGTTCATGCTTGGCCTCCCGGTCTGCTTTATGCTTACCCGCCTATGCCCCTGATGTTGAAACTATTGCAGAAAGCCAGTCACTTGGGGAGCAAGATGATCCTCATTGCCCCATTCTGGCCTCGTCAGACGTGGTTGCCTTACGTATGGTCTCACCTGATTCATCCGCCCTGGATTCTGGATCCCCTCCCGGATCTCATTTCACACCCCCTGGGTCTTCTAACTGCGAACCTGGCCAACCTAAAGCTGACTGCTTGGTTGCCCCAGTTCCACTCCTGATAAGGACTCCCGGAATCTCGTCACCAGTCAAAGCCATTCTAGTAGCAGCTCACAAGCCTTCCACCAGAAGGGTCTATCGGAGTAAATGGAAACGTTTTTCCATTTGGGCAGAGCACCGTCATTTAGATCCCTTTACGGCGCCGGTAGTGTCAGTTCTAGATTTTCTAACTTCTCTCTTTCACCAGGGAGCTAGTTCTTCCACGGTCAAGGTGCAACTTGCAGCAATTTCACACTGTCCTGTAAGGCAGGAGTCAGGCTCGCTTATTACTTCCAAACTGTGTAAGACCTTCCTTAAGGGTACCTTCCTCCTCAGGCCCCCGGTCAAAGAGGTGGTACCTCCATGGGATTTATCCCTAGTTTTACAGGCCTTGACTAGCCCCCCTTTCGAGCCAGCGGCCACTGTTGATCTTAAATACCTCTCTTGGAAAATGGCCTTTTTGGTGGCCATAACTTCAGCCAAGAGGGTCTTGGAACTCCAGGCTCTCTGTGTCAAACCACTGTATTTGGTCTTCCACCCAGACAGAGTTCACCTCAGGATCAATCCGTCTTTTCTACCTAAGGTATGTTCGGAAGCTAACATTAATCTATCTATTAATCTTCCAGTATTCTTCTCCAACTATCAAAACAAAGGAGAGTATAAGCTGCACTCTTTAGACGTGCACAGACAACTATGTTTTTATATTCATCGAACTACTGGTCGTAGGCAATCCGATCAGTTGTTTGTCTCCTTTGCCAAAAACAACTTCGGCAAGTCAGTTTCTAAAGTTGCCCTCTCCCGATGGATATCTAGTTGTATTCTCTTAGCATATCAGAGCTCGGGAAGGCCTGCACCTCAGGGAGTCCGTGCTCATTCTACTAGGGCCGTTGCTACATCGGCTGCTTTCAAGGCTAGGGTTTCTCTGGATGACATTTGTTCCACAGCCACTTGGGCTTCATCTCATACCTTTATCAGCCACTACAAAGTAGATATTGTCTCCTGAGGTAGGGCGTCTTTTGGCTCTGCAGTGCTCCGGAATATTCTTCCATGAAGGCCACCCAAGATTTAGGTAGCTGGGGACTCTGTCCCAAAGGTTGCTGACAAATGAAGTTCCTACTTCAGATTAAGAAGTTATGTACTCACCATAACGTTCCATCTGAGTGGGTATCTTCATTTGTCTGCAACCATCCCCCCCTCCTTACCCCTGACCAAAATGATCCTACTTGGGGTTCTTTAGATTAGTTCCTTCTGGGACACAGTATTAGCTGTGCTATGGGGCAAACTTGATCTAAGGTCAGTCAGGGTTGGTAGGGGATTATGGGTAAAGGGAGGAGCTAGGAGCTCGGATGTATGCTGTGATAGAAGTTGCCGGCTCGGATCCAAGATCGGATCCGTATCCCAAAGGTTGCAGACAAATGAAGGTACCTACTCAGATGGAATGTTATGGTGAGTACATAACTTCTTATTTTTCATCTTAAAGCAGCCCCTGACATTATTTCCACATCTGAAACTGTTGCTGCTGAACTGGCCGTTAATGCTAGCAGCATTCATTCAGACAAGGATGGGGCAAGCTTTTGAGCTTCCAAGATGGCTACGCACTGATCAGCAGCTTAATTTCAACTCTCTGTGTGAGAAATGAAACTGAGAAATAAGAGCCAGTGATATTGTCAGCATGTAAATATACTGCCTGGATGTCAGCAGAGAGTAAATTTTGTGAACCTGAAAGAAAATCAATTTAAAAAGATGAAGAAAAAACACTGAGTAGGGAAGAATCATGCAGCTGTTCAGCAAAAAGCAGGTCAAGCTTCATCTTTGGTACGGGAGATAACTTACAGTAATTTTGAGGAAAAAAATTAAATCAAATGTAGTCAGAGCTGATTTAAAGTAGATGAATCGGTGAATGTGTATCATCCGAAATAAGAAAAGGCCTAAGAAAACTGTAGAAGGAGATTTAACTAGATTTTCCGATGACCTGAGAAAGCTGCAAAAAATCAGAGGCTGAGGTGAAGAAAAGACCGTCTGAATAGGAGACCTCATGAAGAGCTGTTTCAAAAAATGGTAGTTAGAAAACAGAACATGCTGAGAAAACATTAGGTTTTCTGCTGTACCATAGCAACTGAAATAAACAGACTATTCATTTTATGAAAACACAAATAAGCAACTGGATTGGTGTTCCAGAGCAGTATTTCTTTAACTGAAAGGGTATATCAGGTGTATGCTCTAAACCTGGCCATGAGAAAGGAGCCATGACCTGTATTAGTGATGCAGTCATACCATCAGAAGGAGCTGATCCTGACAAAACTGTGTTAGAAGGGAAGACTATTAAAAGTTGGAGACAGCAGAGTGTGGAAAATGATTGCTCACTGTACACCAAGCAGAAGAGAAGCAAATTTATTCCAGCAATGAGGGAATGGTGAGAACAGGTGCGAGATTCAAGTTACTGTATGCAGCTGTCTTCAGAATATTTTTCCTGTAGGATCAAATAAATTTTTGATGTAAAACAGGCTAAAAGAGGAAATACTAACATTTGTCCAACAAAAAAGAGAGAGAGACATTAAACAAAAGGGGACTCTGTTTCTCATTTTTCTCTCAATAAAGCTCATAGAGAGACTTTTTGTAGTGAAACCTTTTTTTTAGTGTTCCAAAGAAAATTACTTGAGAGAGAGAAAAGCACAATAGTTGACTGGAAAAATCCGAGTACCTTGGTCTTGAAGCAGAGTCTGGTGTTGGGAGATGGAGATGAACAGGAAGATGACCATCAACATTGAAATTAGAGTAAATCTAAGATTATGAAGTATCAGTCACATTAGTGAATAATGACTTTGCAAGAAAATGGCTGAGAAAGATTGGACATTTGTTGACTTTTTAAACTTGTGGGTGGACTGCTAAACATTAGTGACATAAAAGGAAAAAAGTAACCACGTAAAACAAGTTTTATCGTAATAGTATTTGTATGACGTAAATTGCATGTTGTATAGTAAAGACGTTTTGTGTAGTACGTAGTCGGGGGTATTTTAAATGATTGGGTTAGGGAATTGTTGTAGGCAGTCAAGATGTTAAGGGAAAGCACATATTTATTTATTTTTATTTTAGTTTTAAGAAATCGAGGCTTTGCAGTGTAAAAAGGAAATGACTGGACAAAGGCAAGTTAATCTTGGGTTATTGGACCGAGGAGAAAAAATGTGCACTGATTTTACTATATGCAGAGTTGAGATGTTTGTCTTGTTTTCAGATTGACAAATGAATCAATCCTGACACTCACCTTTATAAAAAATAAGTGCTTTCTGTAAGTAAGCAGGCTTGAAAAAATGACTTGGAAAAAATAAAATATGTTGAATGCCATGAGAAGTGTTAAGCTTATTGTGTATGCAATGATATTAGCCTTTTTTCTTTTAGCAAATGTTCAGTAGCATTAAGATGTCTGGAGCTGAAGACAATTGTACATCCTTTTCTATTCTGAGTGAAACTGGCAGAATCTTTCATGCGTCTCCAAAGTTGTTAGCTGTTTTCTCATTGTTGATTGTTTCCATGAAGATGACCTGTCTGCAGGTACAAGCAGTTAGTCTTGAGAGTTCTGAGCATTATTTGCTGAGGGAATGCAAAATTTAAAGGTACAAGGACAAGTTGTGGTTGTGTGTAGTATGATTCAAGCACTGAATTTTTTTTATTTCCTTTAGTTTTATATACAAGTCAGGTGAATTTTTTTATCAACCAGAGGGGAAGCTGTGAACAATAATACAGATGAAGGAAATTATCTCTGAGGGGAAGAGGGCAAGAAAGGTTAAGTCGAATAAGTTGATCCTTCCAGTAGGACATGATGGTCTAGGCTTACCTGATTTTGAAAGGATATTTTAGAGCTACCCAATTAAGGATCATATATGTAGCAAGCAGAAAGTTATAATCCAAGTTGAAAGGGGAAATTCAAGAAATGAGAGATTGAGATTTTGAAAACCTATCCTTTAAGAGAATAACAGCCATTCAAAATATTATATTCGTAAAGAAGTGCAAAGTATTTTAAGAACTAAACCAACACAAGAATGGAGAAAGGAGATTCTGCTGATAGGAATAACTGCAAGTAGAGATGTAGAGAATCAGCAAGAGGGGGCTGGAATTTATTAGAAAAAATGGCAAAGAAACAATCTTGTGAGCAAATAACTAGACAAGGAAAGGTATTAGAATGGGATGAGGCCAAGAAGACATTTGGACTGCAGGCTAGAGACTGCTTTCCATGGACTGATATTTGAGTGTAGGCAAAGAGAAAGTGATAGGGGGATACCGACTGGCAGATCTGCTCTGGTACAGTTTTTAGTTGAAGCTAGAACAGAATCTGCTGTTAAAAAAGGGATAATTTGTAGGGCATATAAAATATTGCACAATAGAAATTTATCAGAGGAGATCAGAAAGAACTGGAAAGAGATTGGCTAAGTAGTTTACAAGGGAACAGTGCAAGGGTATATGTATAGCTCCCAAGTATGCAACAAAGTCTAGAACCTTTAGGATTATTGCTTGGAAGTTTTTGCTTATATATTTTTATAACACAAGCAGACTGCAAAGAGTTTCTTCCCCTGGTAGAATGCAAATGCTGAAGGTGTGATGAGGAAGAAAGAGGTAACTTGGGACATGCGTTTTGGGAGTATAATGAGCTGACAGATTTAAAAAATTCCCAACTGAGTACTCCGAGATATTGGGTACGCAAATTGGTGCAACTAAGGAAATGCTTCTTTTGAGGTGGGACACAGGATCTGAATTGCCTTGTTGATTTTAATTCTGGTGGTTGCCACAAAAGGATTTACTAGAAAATAGAAATCTGAGTCTAAATCAACTGTATTTTAAATATTGAATGTTGTAACAGAGATAAAAGGAACATAATTGGTATTTTTAGAAAGGGAAGGAGCAAATTGCATAGAAATAAATGGAAATTTTGAGAACAATTCAGAGTAATGTTCTGAAGGAGAAGTGAGGTGTACATTGTTCAATTCTTGTCTTCCCTTAATGTAATGATAGTTATAAAAAAAGAACGTTATTGGTAACCTCTCCTCTTCCAATGTAAGGAATTAAATGAATGCCTTAATTGTGTCTGCTTCTAATGTAACCAAACAGTCTTTAATGTGTTCTTGATCTGCTGCTGTCTCCATAACAGCTGCTCTAGGGTCAGTTATTTTTATTTATTTTATTTTATTTTTATTTTACATTTGTTGACCGGGATAGTCTGACTGGATGCATGTCCATTTTCAGCAGAGGCCCGGGGAGAAAAGCTCCAAGGGTAAGCAGATAAAGCATTACATAATACCAGCATTACACATTACAAACAGACTATTTACAGAGGTTACATAAGTAAGCAAGTTAAACAAGTTCCACAGGTTACAGTTAATCTTGAGTTATAAGAAAATTTGTTTAGTTATGTTCTCCCTGTTTACCAAAAGATGTTAATGCTGAGATTTTAAATTCCCTCGACAAGAATGTTTGGCCCTTGTGCTGCTGAGCGTCCTAAAATATTTGATGAAAGGGAAATATTGATTCAATGAGTGATCCAAATATTCCAACCCCTCATATTGAGATTAATAAAAACTTTGTCTTAACTCTGCACCCTTTTTCAAAATGCAGTTTAAGGAGCAGGGTGTCAACAAAAACAGCATTTTAAAAAGCAGTCGCAAGGAGGCTGTAAAAATAAAGGGAGAGCCTCCCCAGAACCAAGGACAGTCCAAGACTCAGAATGACTGCTTGCCTGTTGAGCCCCCTCCCACACACACACATGCATCCTGGCAATGCCTTTTCCACATTGGCATCAAATTTCAGACCTATGAGTTTTGAAAGTCATCCAACAAGGGGCATTGATGACAGTGGGAACTCTGCCTCCTTTTCAGTATATTTCTCTTTGTCTTGTAAATTAGACATCCCTGATTTGATGTCTTTCTCTTTTCCTCAGTTGATGGGTCTTGGATCCAACTTCAGCCACTTCTACAGACTTGAATCTGTAACTTGAGCTCCTCTCCTTACCCATAATCTTCCTCACTAATAGAATAACTTCAGATCTCATTTGCTACTTCAGCAAATATGCATGGTTTCCATAACTTAGGTGTTTTTGCAACTTTGAGTAAGTGATGTTTATATCTTTACTTGTATAACTTTATATTTCCATCTTTTTCTGGTTCTTCCTAATTTTTTTAACGTTTTATAAAGAAGTTGCTTATTTTCTGTCTCGTTTGATGTAGGCTTTCTCTACTTAAACTTCCCCTGCAACTGCTACTTGTGATTAGGTACTCTACTTTTAACATGGTTGGTAAATTTTCTTCTATACCATCGTTGGTAATCTCCTTTTCTTGTCTGTCTGTTCTTTGTTTAGATAGCATTAATGTTGGATAAGCTGACTGTGTTTAAAAAAATGCACCTCCTTTGGGCACAAAATACCAAAGTCTGGTGCCCACCACCTGGGCTCTACTCATTTAGATACTGACTGTGCGATGTGTGTGTTCAACCACTGTGCCCTGGTTGATTTTGAAGTGTCTTTTACCTTCAACCTCTTCAACTTCTGCTTCTGTGTCTGCTAGAACTCCCCCTTCCAAGAACCCCCCCCCCCCCGAGAAGGCCTAAGGGGATTCATTTATCAAAGTTAAGCGGGAAGTAAACAGTCCCCTGATAGTTCTCCTTTTCAGGTTCAACTTCACCTCCAAGCTGATCACTTCTCTGATTCTCTTACCCTTCCTCCAAGAGACTCTGAGAAGAAGTTCCATATCACCTTCCACCTCATCATCTCTCAGGTAGTCTAGGACCTAACCAAAGCTAATGTGGCCAGGGTGGTGATGAAGTTTCTTCAGGCCCAGATTCACATGAGAGTTATACGGTTTCTGTCTTCCATTGGACCAGTGAGCCTACCATTGACCTCTACCCAATTGATAACTCCTCTTCTGATCAGCCTTCGATTTTGGAGCCAACAAACTCAAGAATGCAAAGTCTGTCTACATCAGATCTTTTAATCAGATGTCTCTTATCCATCTGATTCTAACCTTGTTGAAACAGGAGGCATCTCAGAGCCAAAGCAGTGGCGCTAGATTGGGGGGGGGGGGGCTAAGGGTCAACTCCAGTGTCCTCTGAGCTATCTCTTACTCACAAAACCTCAGTGCTGGACAGCATGGCTCCAACTTCTGCCTCAAGGCAGTTTTATGATGATGCTCTGAGCCATCCTGGCCAGCTGTCTTTGTCAGGGTGGCTCTTGCTTCTGCTGTGACTTTGCCTTTTGAGGTAGAGTGTGCTTTTTCCAGCTCTGCAGATAAAACATGCTTTTCATGCTTGGGTCCACGCCTTTCACAACTGTCTGCAGTGGTCGTAGAGCCTATACATTCTGTCACTTCAGGGCAGCCTGCCTGTACAAGTTTTGAGACCGTACTCATTCAGGGTTCATGTCACACTTTTGAGTCTTCTCTGGAACACCCCAGCAGAGAGTCCCCTCAGAAGCTTGTGTGGAAGAGGAGGCACTTTGATTCCCCACAGAAATCCCTCACATAAGACACTGACTTCGATGAGGGGGAAGGGTCCCCAGATCACCCGTTGAGGACATCTCCTTCTGTGAATTACTCAAGCTTTTGAGACATAAAGGTGGTTGGTCTTCTGACCTCCCATCCTGAGAGGTATTGGTGTTTCTTGAGGCTTTTGGAGCTGGCTCAGCTACATCTGGGTAGTCCACCTGGTGGATGAGATGGTGGACCTCCTCAACTTTTGGGCATGGAAGGATCCAGATGTCATGGAGCCAGTCCCAGAAAGGCTCGATAAATACTTGGTTGTACCAGAGGATCAGGCTCACTGGAGCAAGGATCCAGCAGTAGATGCTGTGATAGTATCTGTGGCCACCAAGAAAGAACTTGTGGAGCAAGGTTCTACTGTCCATCCCCCCCAACAGAGAGTCGAGGGCAGCAGATAAGTTTGGGAAGCAAATATATGCATCAGTGAACTTTGCTGTTAGGTCACTAAATTATTTAGCATATGTCACAAGATTTCAGAGGGACGTGGTCAATAATTTTTCCAGGGCCCTCTGTTGGTCCATGTCTGTGGAGGGCAAGAAGACTGTTCCTACACAACTGGCCACTCTGTAGTCCCTATAGAACACCTATTTTAAGTTCATTTCACATGCCTCAGAAGGTGCTTTAAGAGCTGCGGGTTTAGGAATAACCATTCAACAGTATGCCTGGATGTGCCTCTGTGGCTTTGCGGACCTTTCAAGTCATCGTTCATCAATGTATACTTTGATGGCTCTACCTTATTTGGTCCCAAGCTTAAAGAAGCCCTGTCTAGGCTTGAACAAGTTGAGAAGATCTTATCTGCCATAGAGATCCATTTTTCTCCACCTCAAAGAACCTTTTCCCAGAATCAAAGATGTGGCAGGAAAATCTGGTTCTTTGGTTGCAAGGCTCATCCTACGATTCCTATGTGGAGAGATCCTCCTGTGGCAGAGGGGGGAACTCTTAACATTAGACAATGCCCTCGTGGTAGTGGAGGGCTGCAAAACCAGGGTTTCAGATGTCCTTTTTCTGAGAAACCCTATCAGGGCTCCTAAAGGAGTGCTGCACTCTGGAGGCAGTCGGGGTGCTTATCACTATTTCCAAAAACCTGGCAGCCATTAACAAAGATTTTTGGATGCAGAGGATTATTTCTGGAGATTAGTACATGCTCTTTTCCTGCGGACCCCCCCCCCCCCAGTCATTCTGTAAAACTTCCAGATGTTCCACTCAGTCAGAGAAATACAGCAGCCGTAGAAATACAAAAGTGCTGGAAAAAAAGTGTCATCCAAATGTCCCTCAAGACCAACAAGGATTTAAAACTTATTCAAAAATATTTCTGGTAACAAAAAAACCTGGGGAACTGAGACTCAATTATGTCGGCATCTTAAGCAAGTATGTCATACAGTCCAAGTTCCAAATGGTCTCGGTTCAGTCCATCCTGCCATTTCTGGACAAGTTGATTGGATGTGCTTGATAGATCTCCAGGATGCATACTGTCACATTAGACATTCCAGGAGATTTCTTCACTTCCAGGTGGCAACCAGTCATTATCAATTCAGAGCTCTGGCCTTTGTACTCACCACAGCCCCCAGGGTGTTCACCAAGTGCATGACAATGGCTGCAGCACACTTGAGAGTGCTAGGATTCTGGGTGTTCTCGTATCTTGATGACTGTCTTATCTCTGCTGTCTCTAAGCATCTTTTGATTCAAGCCAGGGACTACTTACTTCCGACTGTTCAAGTGGGCATTACAGTGAAGCAGGTCAAGTCTCAACTCTACCTCCCTTAAGTCCTGGAGTTCATTGGTGCTCATCTGAATACAGTTGTACAAATTTCAAGTCTCTCTCAGTCAAGGATGAATACATTACAGTGCCAAGTATCCCATTTAATATCTCATCCTTCCCTATCAGTTAGTTTGATTTTTGCAACTCTAAAATCTATGGCAGCTTCTATATCTCTAATACCCTAATAGTAGTGCATAATTATTCAAGTGTAAAGATTCAGTTTGCTGTCTTCATCGTCTTTGACCTCATGTAGATTAAGAAAGTACCTTTAAAAAGGCTTTACACACACTGACCCCCCCCCCCACAACCACCATATCAAAGTCCCTACTCCACCATGGGATATGGGATCTAAATGATGTTATGTAGTCCAATCTCGCCTACATTCTTACCCGTGGGTTTGGAGCCAAATATCTGCTCCGACTCAGCCAAACTTTTCTAGCTCTAAGTCTTCTATTGGCTGGGCTAAGAAGGTATCCCATGTTGCACTGCTCCATATCCCCAGATCTCGTTTGCCGCTCGTGTAGCTCGGACATGGTCTCGCTGTTGACTGTGGCTAAGTACCCTTTTTTCTATTCTTCTTGAGAGATTTTGCTGAAAACAAAAGCTATTTTAATAGCTATTTCCTTAGTGTTTTTGGGCTTAATTGTTGTGTGATTGTTTGTTGTGGTATCCCGCTAGCTGTTCCAACGGGCTAGGCCCGTTTCAAACGGGCTAGACCTGTTTCAGTTAGAGGACCTAGTTCGTCCCCTTACTTGTCTCTGTTTTCATTCTTGGCTTCTAAAACTGTTTAAATTAGAGGTTTTTGTGTTTTCAGTTGGCAAAACAACTGTTTTAGTTTGAGGTTTGTTAGTCCTAGTCGTCCTAGTGTGTGTCCCTTTGACTTTGTGTGTTCATAGTTTGTGGAGATTTTTGTTCAGCTAAGTTCCCGCGCTTAGTGTGGTGTTTTTTGTGTGCCTGTAGTGGTGTTTTTCCAGTCAGGCAGTGACTTCTCATTGGTTGGGCTTGGTTATTATTTCGAGATGTCTAAGGATTCCAAGGAGCACAAACCTTCAGGTTTTAAAAAGTGCTCTAAGTGTGGTTACAAGATGTCCATCACCGATGGGCATTCAGTATGTGTTTATTGTCTAGGAGCAATCCACCTGCAGGAGTCCTGTAGCTTCTGCCATGCTTTTAGTCCCAGGGTGCTCCAAGAAAGAAAGAATAAATTAATACTGAAGGGACTCTTAAAACCCTCGTTCGAAGAGGCCATGGATTCTGCTTCCAGCTCAATGTCAAAATCCACTAAGTCAAAAAAGAGATCTCCGGCTCCGTTAGTCTCCTCGGAGCCACCGGAGAAAGTTATGATACTAGCTACGACCTCCTCGGCTCCACTGCCCTCGGGGCCGCAGGAGGTGTCGGTGTTGATGGAACCGGCGTTGGCTCCATTTATATTGGAACCTCTTCAGAGCCGATCGCCCTTTACTAGACCAGTGTCTCCTGAGAGGCGATCCAGATCTCCCTCCCTGTCCTCCAAATCCTCCAGGACACTTTCAGATGTGGATGTCGATAGGGTGATGCAGAGGCTCCTGCAGTCACCGGTTTTGGCTAAATAGATCTTCATCGTGTTTCACTGTTGCAGTCATTACACTTGGGTTATCCTGCTGGCAGGCGACCCGTAGTCGGCCCGAGTTCCAAAGTCTTGGTCCGACGTCGGTTGCTGTTGCCTCTTCCCTAACGTCAGTGTGCCAGGGGTATAAAAGTTGCAACCAGCGCCATTTTCTCCAGTCTTTCTTGCCATGCGGTGCCCAAAGCATAAGCAGTTCGCAAGTGCCAGTCGGACGACTCCTGAGATTTTCAAAATTGAATTTCAGAACCGAAGTCTTCAATAAAGCTAAGTATCTTGTTGGGGAAACTTTTTCTTGCTCCAGACCGATGTCAGTAAACGTTAATAATTATATTTCTTGTGGGAAGCAAATACCTCATAAGGACTTTCACTCTTACTGCATTCCTTGCCTAGGCCCTGACCATGACGTCACTAGTTGTTGGTTTTGTGCTAGATTTAATAAACGCACTATTAAACGTCGGTTTGAATTTGCTTTACAATATTTTGGACGAAAATTTAATTACATAATGCCATCGGAACAACCGACAACCGCAGTGTTTAAAAAACGCAAAGGCAAAGAAAAAGACAGGCATCCGAGGTCCAAAACCGACGACGAAGCCTCTTCTAGGCCAGTCGCCGGTTCTCAGAGAGGTGCTTTCGCAGCCCCTGACACCTGCTACTTCAGAGCCACAGGCTGCAACCGACAGCCACTTGGAGACACCGAGGCCTGTGGAAACTCAAGGTATTGGGCCTACGGAAAATATACCCTCAGATGGGTCCGGAGCCGCTGAGCAGGCACTGGCTTCTAAGGATGTTTTCAGACATTCACAGCTTACAATTAAAGCTACAACAGCAGCAAAGGCAAAGGCAAAAACACCATTAAAGACAAAGAAACAAGTGCAGCATTCTCCAGAACAGTCATCCATGCCTAAGAAACAGATGCTTAAAATGGCCGAAGACCTTATTACTTTAATCAGGGGCTCCCATTCCCCTCCTGACAAAAGGCCTAGGCGAGACACTGATTATGATTCCTCTGATCAGGTTTCCATTTCTTCGTCTGACCAGGGCTATTCTCTCCCTCCCTATGAGGACTCTGATGCTGAAGAGTCCATTCCTTCAACCTCACCGTCTGAGGATTACTCCTTTGGGGAAACCCTGCACGCCATGAGGGAGCATTTCCACTGGGAGAGCCAGGATTACTCAGAATCCAAGAAAAGGCTCCGAGATTTCCTTCTATAGCCTCAGCACAGGCCCTTGGCTATCCCCCCTGTGCTTGATATTGTTGATGATATTTTTTCTGAATCCAGTCTGTCCCCAAATTCTTTACCCCCTGCACCAGTAAACCAAGACAGGTACTACAGGGTCCCTGACTCTCATAAATTTCTTTACAAAAACCCCGCTGCAGACCCATAAACTATTTCTCAGGGTCCAAAAGGGGTTAAAGCTTCCACTGCCAAAAATCCTGTCCCCTCAGATAGGGACTCCAGAACTCTGGACAGATGGGGGAAAAAAGTTTACACTTCTGCTACTTTAGCTGTAAGAGCTTTAAACTGTCAGTTTCACATGCTTAAATATCAGCAGTATCTCATGTCATTGTTAAAGCAGAAAATGGTTACAAATATAGAAGGTCCTGACTGTAAAGAAATCCAGGATTTATTGCATGCAGTTGAACAAGTGGGAAAGCATACTCTGCAGTGTGGTTTTGATTCATTAGAGGCTTCTTGTAGAGCCGCAGTTACAGGCTCAGTTATTCGAAGACATACTTGGTTGAAAAAACAAAGTTTATCTGACCATGTTAAAATGAAATTATTGGATGCTCCACTACAGCATGATACCTTGTTTGGGGTTAAGGCAGAAGAGGTTTTAAAGAAAATGGAGGATAAAGCAAAGTCAATGCAAACTGTGAAAGATTTCGTACAGGTTCAGCCACCTAGATTTAGCAGGAACTGGCCTTCAAAAAATTGGTCCTTTCCTGTGTCAGGCAGGCCACAAAGAGGCAGATACGGACGTCCAAGAGGCAAATCTCAGCCCCAAGGCTCCTACAGACCTAAACAGTGGGGTGCTTCAGCCCCCAGAGGAGGAGAAGACAAATCACAACCTTATAGGAATCAGTCACAATGACTTCCCTCTGCAAATACCAAACTCTTACCAGATGACAGCACCCCTAGGGGGAAAGCTAGCACTTTTCTCAGACAATTGGCACATGATCACCCAAGACCAATGGGTGTTGAATATAGTTTCTCAAGGGTGCAGGTTCCACTTCCACACACTTCCAAAACCAAAAAAGTATGCAAAACCTGCCACCAAACCAATGGGCAGAGGCACAAAAACAGATTGCAGCTCTTATGGATATGGGAGCTATTCAAAATGTTCCACAAGAAGAACAGGGCCAAGGATTTTACTCAAGACTTTTCCTAGTACCCAGAAAGGACAAAGCATGGAGACCAGTACTGGACCTGTCAATCCTAAATACTTTTCTGGATGTTCCAAAATTCAAAATGTTAACACTACAACAACTCTTGCCCATGCTGGGCAAAGAGGCTTGGCTAGTTACTTTGGTTCTCAAGGAGGCATACCTGCACGTCCCAATCAGACAATCGTGCAGAAGATACCTCAAATTTATAGCAGGCTCAATGCATTATCAATTCTCTGCACTGCCCTTTGGCTTGTCTACTGCGCCCAGGGTCTTCACAAAATGCCTGGCACCAGTAATTGCATTTTGCAGACAAAAAGGAATTCAAATATATCCCTACTTGGACGACTGCCTTATTCAAGCAGAGAGCAAGGACATTCTTCTAAAGCACCTGGAGTTTGTAAAAAGATTACTAGTCTGCCTAGGGTGCACAGTAAACGAAAATAAATCAAAACTAGTGCCCTCTCAAGAGATAATATTCCTGGGTGCAAGCTTAAATACAGCCACCCAGACGGCTTATCTCACGCCAGACAAAGAAAGGCAACTGACTCATTACTTTCAAATGATGGCAACAAAGACCCAGCTCCCTGCAAGAAAAATTCTGCAGGCCCTGGGTTTCATGGCATCTTGCATTCTACTAATTCCATATGCCAAACTGCGTATGAGGAAACTACAGTGGTATCTAAAAAGTGTTTGGACTCAGCATTGTCACAGCCTAGCGACAATCATAACCTTGATTCCCTGCCTACAGCAGGAGTTTCGATGGTGGTCCCAGGCCTGCCACCACAAGAAGGGACAGCCTTTCACCTTACCTACAGCCAGGCAGACAATAACAACGGATGCATCGGATTACGCCTGGGGAGCACATATGGCAGGAAAATGTATTCAGGGCACGTGGCCCAAGGAACAAATGCATCTTCACATCAATCAAAAAGAGATGCTAGCTGTACAGAATGCCCTGACAGCCTTCAAGGACCTAATACATCCAGGACAATTATTAATAAAGACGGACAATACCACAGTTATGTGGTACATCAACAAGCAAGGGGGTACACATTCCTACCCCCTGTGCAGACAAGCCATGACTTTGTGGAACACAGCACTGACTTACCAGGTACATCTGCAAGCACAATTCCTGCCAGGAACAAAAAATACACTGGCAGATGAACTAAGCAGAAATTTCATGGATCCTCACGAATGAAAGCTAAATCCGCAAGTGTTCAACCTGATAGCAAGGGAATGGGGATGCCCAGACATAGATCTATTTGCCTCCCCTCACAATTGCCAATTACAGAAATTTTGCAGAAGGACTATCACTTTCAAGCATGGAAAGTGGATACTCTGTCTTTAAACTGGAAAAACCTGACAGTCTATGCCTTCCCTCCGCTGCCTCTTCTCACCAAGGTGCTTCTAAAAGTCAGGCAAGAGAGGCCAGAAATGATCCTAATTGCACCAGACTGGCCACGCCAGCACTGGTACCCAATTCTAAAGATTTTGTCCCAAGGCCCACCTTGGCCTCTACCTCAAATCCCTCATCTTCTGCCACAGCAAAACAATCAGATTCTGCACAGTCAACTCAGAACCTTAAACCTGGCAGCATGGCAGATAATGTAGCCACTCAGACTGCACCTCTCTCTAGAGCTGTTATGAATGTAATTTTGGAAGCCAGGAGTCCCAGCACTAGAAAATCTTATGCGGAAAAATGGAAGAGATTCTGTGCTTGGAACCAGGCACAAGGGCTTGACCCACTGGTCCCTAATATGCCTCAGATTTTACAATACCTGACTGAGATGTTGGACAAAGGCCTATCTTTTTCTTCTATTAAAATCCATGCCTCTGCCATTTCAGCTCATTACAATATGGATCCTCCTATTTTTTCACATCCTCTACTACGACAGTACCTCAGAGGGGCAAGGAATATAAGACCCCCTAGGAGAGCACCAGTACCTACTTGGGACCTCAACTATGTTTTAGAAAAATTAACACTGCCTCCTTTTGAACCAGCCAGCACAGCTGATCTAAAATTCTTGTCATGGAAAACTGCCCTGCTCCTAGCAATAACTTCAGCAAGAAGAGTTTCAGAGTTACAGGCATTGATTGCTGTGGAACCTTTCCTCATTTTTCACCAGGACAGGGTTTCTCTAAGGACGAACCCAACATTCATGCCTACTTTCTACCCAAATCCCCAGAATAAAGGGGAAAGACTTCTGCACTCTTTGGATATACACAGGCAGCAACGATTTTACTTGGAAAAAACAAAAGCTTTCAGAAAAACCGAGCAGCTGTTTGTAGCATATGCTGCAGGATCACAAGGAAAAACCTATTACAAAGCAGACAGTCTCCAAATGGATAGGACACTGCATCCGCTTCTGTTATGCACAACATGGCAAGTCTGTGCCGAAGGGCATTAGGCCTCATTCTACCAGAGCAGCAGCCACTTCAGCAGCTTTCCTCAGAGGGGTACCAACCAAAGACATATTAGAAGCTGCAACCTGGAGCTCCGTGCACACTTTTACCAAGCACTACCACCTACCTCTCTACTCTAAATCCAGAGCAGCCTTTGCCACTGCAGTTCTGCAGGGCTTGTTAGCCTCACCAAATCCAATCTAGACCCAGCCACCCCACCTCAGCTTTGGGATTCTACCCAAGTGTAATGACTGCAACAGTGAAAACACGATGAACATAGTACAGTTGTGTACCTACCATAAATGTAGATGTTCGAGTGTATTCACTGTTGCAGTCCTGGTTACCCACCCTCCATCCCCCTCTTTGCTGGGACTACTCTGTACTTCTCTACTCTATACAACCTATGTGGTGTATTTGCTTTTAGAAGAAGAAAATGTTTTTTAGTGATATATGCATGGTTGTTTGGCATATTTTTTATCTTTACAGCCTTCATATCTGGGGGCACCTGACGTCTGGGGCAAGAAAAACAGAAGAAAATGGCGTTGGTTGCAACTTTTATACCCTGGCGCACTGACGTCAGGTAAGAGGCGACAGCAACCGACGCCAGACCAAGACTTTGGAACTCGGGCTGACTACGGGTCGCCTGCCAGCAGGATAACCCAAGTGTAATGACTGCAACAGTGAATACACTCGAACATCTACATTTATTGTAGGTACACAACTGTACTTTCTCCGCTCCGTCCCAGTCGGCTCCGGAGCCTGTTCCGTTATCTTCTTCGATTCCTCCTCCAAGCGCATCTCTGTCATCGGAGCCGGAATGCTCTGCTCCGTGTGATCTTCCTAGGTCGGTGCCGATGGCCCCTCCGGGCTCATCAGTGCTGACGTCAACTCCGACCCCGTCGACTCCGTCCATGGGGTTCAGGACTTGGGATTCCTCGGTCGGGCCCGAGGGGGACGCCTCGGGGCACCTTTCTGTTCCGAGTCTCCCTCTCTGTGCCTCGGCTCGTGGAACCCCAGCTCCTGTCATGATCTCGGAGGCTGGCCGGTCCTCTGATTCTGGGGGCCCATCTTTTGAGGCCATGAGGAGTGCGCTGGCCAGATCTTCAGCCACATCATGCGTGTTGGTCATTCTGTCCCCTACCACTCTGGTGAGAGCCTCTGATCGCCACCTATCAGTAGACAGTGGAGCCCCAAGGCCTAGGGATACCCCCATGAGTGGTCCCCAAGTTCCTGAGGGCCCCTCAGAGTTTTTGCCTGAGGAGCCCCCCAGGAAGAAAACGTGCAGGAGGAAGCACATAGACTCCCAGGATGAGTCTCTCACCTCAGATACCGACCTCGAGGAATCTGAGGGGTCCCCCAAGTCATCTTCTGACGATGTTTCTTTCTCCGACATCCTGGAGATATTGAAACAAAGAGGTGACTGGCCGTCCAAAGCCCCCTCCGAGGAGGAGTCGGTCTTCCTTAAGGCCTTTGGTGCTCAGCCCTCCGCCTCCTGGGTGTCCCCCACCATTCGACGAGTTCCTAGATTTAATTTGTCGGAGGATGTGGGAGAACCCTGATTCTGTGGCACCCGTACCCAGGAGACCCAATAAATTTGTCTGCTCCCCCGGGTAAGGAGTTTTTGTCCAAAGGGGTCCCTGTGGATGCCATGGTGGTGGCGGCAGCCACTCAGAAGGAAGTAGCTGAGACTTCTTCCTTCATCCATCCTCCTAACAAGGAGTCTAGGACCATGGTCTGGTACGGGAAGCGTACCCTCTCATCAGCAACCGTTACCTTACGGTCGCTGAATTACCTGTCTCATTTTACTCTGCTCCAAAGAGATCTCATCAAGGAGTTAGGAGATACTCTCATGGGTAACGTTCCTGAGGCGGTGGCCCAGACGGTTAACGCCCAGGTCTCTACCCTCAACTCCAGTGTTAACTCCTCCATGCGGCTCATTTCATACGCAGCCGAGGGAGCGAGTAGGGCAGCAAGCTCTGGAGTCACCCTTAGGAGGCAAGCCTGGATGCGCCTTTGTCATTTCGCGGAGGCCTTCAAGTCTTCTTTCACTGACGCCCCCTTTGATGGTTCTTCTTTGTTTGGAACCAAGGTGAAAGACACCCTCACCAGGTGCAAGCAAGAGGGAAAGACTCTGTCTGCTGTAGGGGTCCATTTTTCCCTTCCCTCTAGGCCTTACCCCAAGGCCCAGGGGGGGGTGGAGATGTGGTTCAAAAAATCACAGATATTCTTTCCCGGTCCACAGGGTGAGCCCCCCTCCAGAGGCAGAGGAGGGGGAGGTTATTCAGGGAGACGCCGCCCTAGAGGCAGAGGGGGCCCCCCGCAATTCGGGAGACCGCAATTCTTTTCGCAGCTCTCCCTACCGTCGTTCCTGATGGGATACCTGACTGTGCTTTTCCAGAGCCAGTGGGGACAGAATATCGTTATACCCAGAAGGCTGGCAAAGCATCACCCAGGACCGATGGGTATTATGAGTAATTTCTGGAGGTTATGTTATCCCCTATTCGTCAGATCCCCATCCAGTCAGAAAAATCCCGGATGTTCCACCCAGTCAAAGGGATCATGCAGCTTCAGAGGTTTCAAAGCTGCTAGAGAAAGGAGCCATCCAGCATGTCCCCTCAGACCAGATCGGATTAGGGACTTACGATTTTTTTTGGTGCTGAAAAGAACAGGGGACCTGAGACCCATATTAGATCTCAGTGAACTAAACAACTACGTACAAAAGTCCAAGTTCCGTATGGTCACTCTGCAGTCAATTCTCCCATTGTTGGGAAAGGAAGTATGGATGTGCTCCATAGACCTCAAGGATGCTTACTACCACATCAAAATGGACAGGGCATCCGGGAGTCACCTACGCTTCCGGCTGGGAGCCAGTCATTTTCAGTTTCGAGCCTGGCCCTTTGGTCTCACCACAGCCCCCAGTGTATTCACCAAGTGTATGGCATTGGTGACAGCTCACTTGAGACGTCAAGGATTCCAAGTGTTTCCGTATCTGGACGACTGGCTCCTCACCGCCCCCATCCAAACCAGGGATGCTACCATCACTGTCTGTCAGCAGTTAGGCATAACATTGAACTGGGAAAAATCTGCCTTGTTGCCCTCACAGCGTGTCAATTTTATAGGTGCAGAGCTAGACACCGTTCAAATGCAAGCCTTTCTACTGCAGGAAAGAATCGGAGTCTTACAGCAACAAGTTTACGCCCTGCTACCCCTGAAGAAAGCGAAGGCAAGATGGGTTCTACAGCTGCTGGGGACTATGGCGGCAACAATCAAGTTAGTCCCTCAAGCGAGACTGCACATGAGGCTCCTTCAATGGCTCCTCTTCGCTCAATGGTCTCTCCAGAAACTTCCACTTTCCCACACTGTTTTGCTCACGGACAGATGCAAACAGGATCTCAGTTGGTGGCTTTGCAGCAGCAATCTGGACAAGGGGAAACCCTTCGTTCCACTTCCCCCGGTTGCCACGGACGCCTCCCAGAAGGGGTGGAGGGGGCATTATCTCGACAGGACAGTCCAAGGCACATGGCAAGATCACGAGATACATCTGCATATTAACGTCCTAGAGATGAGGGAGGTGCTACTTGCGTTGCAGGCACTTCAGAGCTTTCTGCCTCTTGGGACTATTGCAATACACTCGGACAATATGTCAGTGGTGTGGTATCTGACATACAGGGAGGAACCAGATCATGTCCCCTGTGCAGAGAGGCCATGCAAGTGTGGCAGTGGGCAGTATCTTCCCAACGGTTTCTGGTGGCAACGCACATTCCGGGGAAGTCCAACGTTATAGCAGACAGGCTAAGCAGAGCTATTCTGATGCCTTATGAGTGGTCCCTGAATCGTCTAGTGGCAGAACGAATCTTCAGCAGATGGGGTCTCCCTTGCTGTGACCTTTTTGCAAGCCCCCTCAATGCCAAATGCAGCAGCTACTTCACACTGATCCCCCCACAGAGGGAGTCGCCCAGGAACGCTCTAGTCCACGATTGGCCCTCCAGTCTGCTTTATGCTTTCCCTCCGTTTCCATTGCTGTCAAAAGTGATTCAGAAAGCTATAGCCTTGGGAAGCAGAATGATTCTGATTGCTCCACACTGGCCTCGTCAAGTCTGATTCCCCTTTCTCCATCCCTAAATTGTGGACACACCTTGGACTCTGGACCCTCAGCCAGACTTACTGACACACATGTCAGGACAGTTCCACCCCTCTCTGTGGACCCTATGGTTGACAGTCTGGCTACTCCACTTCCGTCGTTAGTTAGGCTTCATCATTTTTCACCAGAGGTATTTCATATTTTATCTTCCTCTCATAAGCCCTCTACTAGGAAGATTTATTCCAGCAAATGGAAGAGGTTTTCTATTTGGGCTCATACCCAAGGAATTGACCCTTACACATCTCCAGTTGCCTCTGTCTTGGAGTTTTTGTGTACGCTTTTTCAGCAGGTCTCAGCGTCCGCTACCATTAAAGTTCAATTGGCAGCAATTTCTAACTTTCATGTTGCTAATGAGCCTAGTCTAATGGCTCACAGACTCTGTAAGGCTTTCCAGAAAGGCACCCATTTACTCCATCCAACTGTTTCAGAACCTGTCATGCCCTGGGATCTAAATTTTGTTCTGCAAGCTCTTACTTCTCCACCCTTTGAGCCTGCAGCTACCTGTGACTTAAAATTCTTGACCTAGAAAACTGCCTTTTTAATAGCCATCACATCAGCTAGACATGTTTCAGAAATTCAGGCTCTTTCTATTAAACCTCCATACTTGATCTTTCATAAAGACAGGGTTTCTCTTAGACCAAACCCTTCTTTTCTTCCTAAAGTGGCGTCCATATCTAATCTTAATCAATCTATTGAGTTGCCAGTGTTCTTTCCCCATTTTTCAAACAAGGCAGAATTTAGATTTCATCAATTGGATTACACAGGCAGTTACGTTTCTATCTGCACAGAACCAAAGATATCCAAAAATCTGATCAACTGTTTGTCTCTTTTTCGGAAAACAGAATTGGGTCCCCTGTCTCCAAGATCACCCTATCCAGATGGATATCAAATTGCATCTCATTCACTTATTCCTCAGGGGGTAAAGACCTGCCGTTTCCAGTCAAGGCTCACTCTACTCGGGCTGTATCTACTTCTACAGCTCATCAGGCCGGATTATCTATGGATGATGTTTGTGTTGCAGCTACCTGGGCTTTTCCACACACCTTTGTTACTCATTACAAGCTGGACGTGGTATCTAGGGGCAGGTCCTCCTTTGGTTCCACAGTACTCAGGAGTATCTTCCTCTGAGCCACCCAGGATGTAGGTGCTAGGGACGCTGTCCCACGGGTAAGAATGTAGGCGATATTGGACTACATAACATCAAGAAGTTATGTACTCACCATAATGTTCGATGTATGTAGTCCATTTTGCCTCACATTCTTACTTACCCTCCCACCTTCCCCCTTCCTGGAGGATCTGGAGGTTAGGGCTGGTTTTTAGAACTCCCTTCACCTTTGGTTTATTCCTTTTTCTTGGATGTTGTTATGCATGAGGTATGAGTGTGGTGTTCGCCGCAAACTAAGATCTGGGGATATGGAGCAGTGCAACATGGGATACCTTCTTAGCCCAGCCAACAGAAGACTTCGAGCTAGAAAAGTTTGGCCGAGTCAGAGCCGATATTCGGCTCCGAACCCATGGGTAAGAATGTGAGGAGAGATGGGCTACATACATCGAACTTTATGGTGAGTACATAACTTCTTGTTCTCCTACAAGCATTGACTGTACCTCCATTCAAACCAGCTGCCAAGGTAGATCTGTAATTTTTTTCTGGAAGACTATTTTTTGCTTACAATCACTTCAGCCAGATGAGTATCAAAACTCCTGGCCTTCTCAGCTAAGCCACCTTATCTAATTTTTCACAAGGACAGGGTTTTTCTCCACATGAATTCTTCCTTAGCACCTAAGGTGGCCTCATAAACTGCTGTGATTCATTTAATCAACCTCCTTGTTTCCTTTCCAAATTTTTCCAATAAAGGAGAGTGCTTGCTTCACCTTTTTCATAGAAAACTTTGATTCTGTATCTGCAGAATGAAAGATTTCAGAAAATCATACCAGCTGTTTTTTCCTTTTCTAAAGCCAAACTGAGAAAATCCATCTCAGAGGTGATTTTAGCCAAGTATCTAGCTGACATTTCCTTTTTATACATAACAAAAATGGACTGACACTTACCAGACCTCTCCTATGCCTCATTCCACCAGATCGGCGTCCACATCCTCTGCTTCCTGGTTTAATATTTCTGTAGATGACATTTACAGAGCTGCCGATTGGTTAAACTTGCATAGTTCATTACTCACTACAAATTAGACATTTTGAATAAGAAAAGATTAGCATGTGGCTCTGCTTCCTTGAGGATTACCCTGGGTTTCTCTAGCTGGGGACTCTGCCCCCTCAGTTTAGGAACGGAAGACGGTGTTATGTATTCACCATAATGTGCTTCTGTTTTTTCTGCTTTCATCTTTCATCAGCCTCCCTCCATCCCCTTCATGTTTCTCATTGTTTTTCTAATTCTCAAGACTCCTACTTTGACCTGAGGAATAATGTCTTGGTTGTTTGATAAACAATGGTGATTGTATGTATATATATATATATATATATATATATATATATATATATATATATATATATATATATATATACACACACACACACACACACACACACACACACACACACACACTGTAAAGTGAAGGGAAACTCAGTCTGAAGCTATTCTTTTAATGAGGAGGAGTATGGGTAAGGGGGGGGTGAGCTACTGATCCAAGCCTTTAGAAGTGGCTGAAGTTGGATCTGTGGTTGGATCTGGGACCCCATCAGTTGAGGAAGGATGAAAACCGAGAACGCAGATGCATAGTTATGGTGAGTGCGTAACTTTTAATTTTCTTGCCGTTTTGAGGCCAGATCTTGCCTTAGGATCATAGAAGTAGTGCCCTAAGATCAGATTGGCAAACATTTTTATTAAAGGATTTTTCTAGTTCTAAAGCAAGTGGGGAACTTGGAGACCAGTGTTAGATCTCAAGTCCCAACGTTCAAAATATATATATTTTTTTTTGTTACTCCGTTTACTGGTAAAGTTAGACTTTAAAGATGCTTATCATTGTTTACCTATCAGTGAATATTTCAGATGTTTCTTAAAAGTTTCTATTTCTGGTCTACACTACGAGTTTTCTCTTACCATTTGCTCTATCCACTGCCCTAGGGCCCTAGGGGTATTTACAAAATGCCTGGCTTTATAATTGCTTACTACAGACTTAAAGGCATTCATATCTTTCCTATTTGGATAAACTTATATTTGCAGACTTTATTTACTTCAAATTGTCAAGATTCTCTGACAGTGTCTGTTAACTCCTGCTTTGTTTGGGACTTCAAGTAAAGTTACAGAAATCTTCTGTCTTCAGTTCGCACACAATAATTTTTCTGGAATGTCTTCTGGATGCATTCCTAGGAAGAGCCTTTCTTCCAATAGACAACCTAGAACTATATGAAGAAATCTTTGAGCTTTAACAACCAGTCTGTAGTATCTGGCAAGAATTTTTTCGGGTTTGAGTTTCACGACATCTATGATTATTGTGATTCCCTTGGCCAGACTTCACATGAGAAAAATTCAGTGGTGCCTGTGGTCACTCTGGTCTCAGCATCATTAAGATTTAAGTACTAAGGTTTGTGCGAAGGGAGGCATTGTGGTGGGGGGACCAGTTCTCTCTCAGACCAAGTGTCCTCTCTTCCCTTCTGCCCATTCTAAACTTTGTTATAACAGATGCTTCAGACTTTGTTTAGGGGGCTGTATTGAAAGGTGTGAAAGTGCAACGTCTGGAACAAGCAAACCCATGCAAGTGTCAGAGATTATGGCAGTTAGCAGTGTTTTGAAAGTCTGATGATATGTCCGGTCTGCAGGACCTCTTCAGGTTATCACAGGCAATTCCACAGTGATGTGGTGTTTAAACAGCCAAGGGAGGTACCTGATCTTGCCGTCTTGATTTGATGGTCTGGCAGGTGGCAACTCCACTCAGTTTGATTCTTCAGGACACATTCATTCCGTCAAAGCAGAATATTTTGGCAGACAAGCTGAGCAGGACCAGGACATACCCTCAGAAATGGAGATTACACCTGGAATCGTACAGGAATTGATGTAGCTGTGAGGAGCACCTCAACTTGATTTGATTGCCTGTTTTCAAAACAGACAGTTAAAGAAATTCTGCTCCAGGACTCCTTGCAAACGGGCTTAGAAGACAGATGCTTTGTCTTTTTTTTTGGAGGGGAATGTTCCTGTATCCTTTTCTACTATTTCCTCTGATTATCTTAATTTTTTCTAAAGATCCTGAAGGACTTTCAGAGATAGTGTTGGTGATCTCCTTTTGGCTCAGACAACAGTGGTTTTCCATTTTTTAAAAATGGTCAAGGGCAGTTACCATGAGTTTCTTCTGACTGGATTTACTCACACAAGACAGGGTTTGTTTTGATGCACTGCAGCCTGGAAACACTTCAGTTTGCTTCTTGGATGATAGAGTTTGATTCTCTGTAGATTTCTTTTTTCTGAGGACAATGCAGCAGATAATAAAAAAAGTGCTAGAAAATCTTTTATGTGCAAGTGAAAGAGATTTTCTAGTTGGTGCCATTCTAAAAAACAGAGCCCATATAATACCCTGAATTCCTCTGGTTCTTGATTATTTGTGGCCATTATCCTTCGGCCTTTCTTACTCTTGTATCAAAGTTCAACTTAAATCCACGTCTGCTTGTCTGTCCTTAGACCTTCTTCTACCTGTCCTCAATTCAAGCAATTTTTGAAAGGATTTTTTTATATCCATTAACTTAAAAATAGGTGGCGTCTCTTTATGATCTTAACTTTGTGATAAAAAAAAAAAAAAAATTCTTCCTGTTGAACCAACTCATCAGGCTGATTTGAAATTTTTTAAATAACAGACTAATTATGTCTGCAAGAAAAGTGTGAGTTACAAGCTCTTATGCTGAGTCAACCCTACTTAATTTCCATAAGGACAAGATTTCTGTGAGAATTAATCCTTTTTATGTCAAAAATGGTTTCAGTGTTCCTTGAGCTGTCTTTTAAGCTCCCTTTATTTTATCAAGAATCTAAAATTAATTGAGAGAGGATCCTACATATTCTAGATGTCCACAGGCAGCTCCGATAGAACACTGATAAGCTGTTTGTCTCTTATGAAGTTAAGAAAAAAGGACAACAGTATCAAAGCAGGCAATTTGTATATTGTGTCATGGTATTTGTTTTTGATAGTGTTGCCATAATAAGCTACTTCCAGGCAGGTTATGGCCCTTTCTTTGTGGAAAGAGATGGAGTCAGTTTTCTGGAGGCAGCAACTTGGCCCTGTGTATATACTTTCATAAAGCATTGTGATCTGTATTCCTTTTCCGAGGTCCAGAACAAGTTTTGCTAGGGCAATCCTCCTAGGCCTCTTAGATTCTTTCCTCCTCTTCCTGTATGATCCAATGATATTTGGTGATCTACCAAAATAGCTTAGGCATCTGCATCAGTGATCTAACCTTGAACATTGTACAGTGTATAAGAAAACCTACCATACCAGTATATGTTGTAATAGATCATTGTTATAATAGCTGCACCCCCCCTTCCCAGTTTTGCTTTTTTGTATTGCCAGGTTGTAGATGTATATACCCTTGTGTATATAATTACGTTTGCGCTACTGTTGATGTTTTCCTTTCATAAAAGTTTTTCTTTCTGTGCTGTAGCTTCATTTCTTGAGGCAAAAAAGCTCTGAAATTTTTGTATCCAAACGTCTTTTTAAGTTGCTTTGCAGACGTATTTGGCAATAAGGTTGATGGTAGGTTGACCTAAAGCTTTGAAAGTTGACCAGTGGTCATATCCTGGAACAGGATAACTCAAATAGATTGGGCTACTATAACAGTAGTCTATTTGAATATTTACTGTTATGGTTACATTTACTTAAACAAGTATACGTTCATTCCCATTGCTGTCAGGTTCTTAGTGTTCTGTTGTTTTATTCCTTGCCCACCAAGATATTAAATTTGTGGCACTAGATTATATCTGCTTTGCTTCCTTTAGTTTAGGTTGTCATAACCTTTTGTACTTTGTGGTTGTGATCATGTAGTTTACTTAAGCAAAAACATATCTGTAGTTGTTCTTTTGTTTGAAGTACTTAAATATGCATAGTATAACAATGCTTTAAACTGACTTCATATCTTGAAGTCATATCATATCTATATTAAAGTTTTTCTTTTCCATAGGCTCTTCTTTCAGGAACAAGAGTACGCCTGTGCTAGTAGTAAATGCAAATAATTGAATTCACCACCAGGATATGTAGATAACTACATTTAATGTGGTCACAGTGTATTTTGACCAGTTAAAATACCAAGCATATAGCAGTATGAGCCTATATACAAAAAAAAAAAGATACAATAACTGTTAAAAAAATAATGTAATGCCTGCATGTAGCCATTTGTTGTGGGTTACTCAGAGCATTTTTTCCTTGTATCTTCCATAAAAATGCAAGCTCATAATTTCTACAGAACTAGGGGGATACCCCAGTAGCCACACACCAGATCTTTCTTTTGCAGCACTTGGCAAGTTAGAATACTTACTGCAAGACTGGGGATCCTGCAGAAGCTTACCTATCCCTCAGATGCCACTTTCACAGCCTAAAAGTTGGCAGAAATTATTGCTAAAGGCTTGATTCTTGCAGGACACTTTTAAAAAAGCCACCCATGGATACTGGTTTCATACCATTAGAGATACCAGTAGTATATGGAGATGTATCAGAGATGTGCATGCCATCTAGTACACATTCCTTCTAGAAGCAGTGTAAATACTTCATGTGTGTGTTAATGGAGCAATCTAATGGCAAACATTTAGATTTTACTTGGTATCATAAATGAAAAAGTATTTGCACATGAGAGACTCTGTTTTACGTATTTTGTGTTTGAAACTACGGAGATGTAATTTGCAGTTTGGATGTACAGAAACATAATTTGCATTTAGAAATGAGACCAGCTGTAATATGGTAAGGTATTTTGACTGAAAAGTGGAAGGTGTAGATCCAGAAAAAATATTCCTTTAAAGGTGCTCTGCTTGTTTTTGGTCATCATTGGTTTTACAACTAGACTTTTTGATACTGCTTTATGGCTGACATAAGATTGTTTTAGGATTGATTTGTTAAGTTATGGTCTAATGGGCATTTGCTTATTTGAGCACTAAAACCTTTTCAGTAGTCTGCATTGCTGGAGTGTATGAGAGTAAATAGTACAATTGTAACTTTTTGCTCTTTGTAATATTATTGCTTTTAATACTTTCTTTGAATAGTGCTCTCAAAGAACATTCTACTGCAGATGTTAATGCATTTGTCTATATAATTAGCATAGCTTTATTCACAGACTTTTTGTACACTTGATTGTTGTAAAGTTCTTATGTAATTAAGCACTACAGTAAATCTGAATTTGAGCACTGCAGGTAGATTAAGTAGTAAATCTGATAATGTTGCTTCAGAAAAAGCCTCAAGTGTTTGACGTTGTTCCTCAAAGAGGATAAAGATAAAATCACATCATTTAGAGAGTTCAGGATTCAGTACCTGTCTACAAAGAACTTGCCATCTCTTCTTGAGAAGAGCACAAGTTTCTGCAGAGACTTATAGATAGTGAACTGAAAAATAGAAACAGGAGCATTGAATGAAAAAACAGAATGTCACTGATGTAAGAAATAATTAAATGTGGAACATTGTGTTAAGAAAAGTAGACCTGACCTTATCAAAAGTTGTAGAGGTATGTAGAGCAAGTGAAATTACTATTATGCATTTAAGAGAATTAAGGAAATGGAAGTGTGTAAAATAAAAATGAGTCAAGTAAGTTAGAAATGAGAGACAGAAAACTTGTAGTAGCAGTAATGGAAATGAGAATCATCAGGTAGACAGGAAGCGCAAGGCAGTTGAAATTAATGCCTTGTGTACTATATATGGTTGTATACACCGTAGAAAACAGATGTCCTTCTATTTTCAGTCCCTCAGAGTGGGTTGGGTGTCTAGGGCGGCCACGGTGGTGCAACGGTTAGCGTTGCCGCCTCACAGCAAGAGGTTCTCCGGTTCAATTCTCGGCTGGGGTGCCTTCTGTGCAGAGTCTGCATGTCCTTCCTGTGGTCATGTGGGTTTCCTCCCACATCCCAAAGACATGCTGTAGGTGGAGTGGACACACTAAATTGGCCCTAGGCATGAGTGTGTGCCTTCTGTGGAAGGTTGGATGCCGGGCTGGCAACTCGACACCATAAAACTCCATTGCCAATGATGAGCGGACAGGTGATCCGCTGTGGCGACCCCTGACCGGGAAAAGCCGAAAGAAGAAGGAGTGCATTGGGTGTCTGACATGGCAGCAGGAACGTGGGCCATAAAAGTGACGTCCGTACGCAGCAGCCCTCAGAACTTTTCAGCTGCCAGTCATACACCAGGTGTACCTGCTACCCGTGGACATTGGTTTTGAAAAAATCAGTTAAGTATCCCGTTTGGGAACCTTTCAGTTATTCTTTATTTTAATTATATCTGGAAGGGGCAAGTGTAAGTGTGGCTGGCAGATTCTCCACAAAGAAGCTCACAATCAGTGCCTTTTTTATTAGAGTAGGATTCATGGTAGTGTTCTTTGCCCATTCTGTCAAGTGTTCGTCTCAACGACCCTTCCTTGCCAATTGCAGGCTCTAAACTTTTATCTACCTCTTCAAGTCTCTACAACAAAAAGGTAAGGAAATGCAAGACCTAAAACACCTGCTAGCCTCACCCATTCCTAAGTTCCATAGTCTTGACTTATGGCTCCCACTAGGACCAGGAGATGACCTAGAAAGCAACCCCCTCAGGCTAGAGCTTCTCCAGCCCGAGGCCTACCTTTCAATACAGGGCAGGTAGTGTCTGACTACCTGCCAGTCTTACCACCCCCCATCTCTCTACCCCTGTCTGCCCGCCTCTCTGTCTTCCTGTTTGGTCCCACATCACCTCAGACAAATTGGTCCTTTCTATCATTCAGAACAGCTACTTCATGTCCTTGATCTCCCCTCCTGTATGAAAAGGCATTCCTCAGCCACCCACCAGTCAGTTCCACCTGCTGCAGCCTGTATTGCAAGCACTGCTGACTCAAGGCACCATAGAACCAGTGTTTCTGGAAGGAAAAGGAAGAGGTTTTTACTCAAGAATATTTCTGGTACCAAGGAAGGAAGGACCATTGAGACCTATACTAGATCTTTCACTTCTCAACTCTTTCCTTAAGGTCCCCACCTTCAGAATGCTCACTCTCCCCAATCTCTTCCCACTGCTCCTGCCCTAAGGATTCTTGGCAACCCTAGACATAAAGGATGCTTCTTTGCACATCCCAATAAAGCCCACATTCAGGAAATACCCGAGATATTTAGTGGGCTCATCCCACTTTCAGTTTTCTGCCTAGCCCTTTGGGCTTTCCACTGCATCCAGGATCTTCACAAAATGTCTGGCTCCAGTCGTCGCCTACTGCAGGACACAGGGAATCCAAATTTTCCCCTACTTGGGACGACCTGCTAATTCAGGCAGGTAATCAGAAGACCTTAACTCTTCATACTCAGTTTCTTCTGTCCCTTTTGCAGTCTCTGGGATTTCAGATGAATTACCAAAAAATCTCACCTGGAGCCCACTCAGGGCATTGTTTTTCTTGGGTGCAGAATTCGCACAGACCTCATGAAGGCCTTTCTTCCACCAGACAAGATAGTTTTCTTCACAGACCACCTGGGCTGCAAACTGCAAACATCAGAACTTACAGCAAGACAGTATCTAAGACTCCTGAATTACATGGCAGCCACCATTCCCATGCTCCACCTAGCAAGACTGCACATGAGGAAGCTACAGAGATACCTTTGGTCAGTCTGGACCCAACATTCTCACCCCCTGGAATTCAGGGTCGTCCTCCTACCTTGTTTGAAACAGGAAATTCAGTGGTAGCTGGTAGAAGTGGCCAACAACGCACGACTGCCTTTCCAGCCACCCCCATCCACACAGATCATGCATACAGATACTTCAGATCTGGGTTGGGGAGCCACATTGGGGCAAAGACATGTGTAAGGTGTGTGGCCAATCTCACATTCACTAGAGTACATCAGTGTCGGCGAGATGAGGGCTATCCTCCTAACTCTGCAAACATTCCTACCTTACCTCCATCTAGGGCCACTAAAGATCTTCACAGGCAATACCACTATCCTGTAATATCTCAACAAACAGGGAGGGGCCAAGTCTTATCTCCTGCAACAACAAAAAGCACACCCACCACTTCTGACCAGGCAAGAAAAATGACGCAACCAGGATCCAATGTAGAAAATTTAATAAAATCCCTAGCGCCTCGGCTAAAAGCCTTCAAAGGAGAATTAAAAGACAAAAAACACCCAAGTATTTATAGCACAGCCAATTTACATTAATTACATAATTACTTTCAATTATGTAATTAATGTAAAGTGGCTGTGCTATAAATGCTTGGGTGTTGCTTTCAATTACTGCGGTGGTGGTGCTGCGGTAGTGTTGTCGCCTCACAGTAAGATGTTGTCCTGTTCGATTCTCAGCTAGAGCATATTCTATGTGGAGACATGTGTGATTGGGTGTACCTTCGTTGAAGGTTGTACGTCAGGGCCGGCAACTCGGCACATAAAAATCTACTGCCAATCATTAGCGGACCGGAGTTCTGCTATGGCGACCCCTAACCAGGAAAAGCCGAAAGACACAACAACAACAACATAATTGTTTTCAATTAAGCTAAAAAAACTTTCTAGTTCCATTCCACATTAATACCTATTGGGCTTAAAGTGCCATACTTTAAAATAAAAGCAGTTTCTCTATACAAAAGCCTTTTCTTTACATCCAAGTTGCATCCTTTTACACAAATATGTTCTAATATGGTACACTGTAAACCATCTGGACTTTTATTATGGTATTTTTCAAAGTGCACTCCAAGAGGGCTTTAGCGTTTTTAATATCCCTAACATGTTCTTGATTTCTAAGTTTAAAAGCTCTCATGCTTTCACCCACATAGAACATATTGCAAGGGCATTGTATAGCATAAATTATCCCTTCTGTGTTACATGAAAACATGATTTGCTTTAAAAGATGTTCCATTAATGTGCTTAAATGTATTACATACATCTTTACATATACTACATTTTCCACATGGAAATGTGGCTACTACACTCATCATAAGGTCAGTACTACAGCTGGGGGTAGAAAAGTCAGCATATACTAATATATCTCTGATACTTTTACCCTTACGGTATGAAAACCTAGGTACCATACACATTATCTCAGAAAGTTCTCTGAATTTTAAAAGAAAATTCCAATAATGTTTAATCACACTTTTTGTTTCATAGGTTCATAGATTAGTACTAAGCTAACTGCCCTTACGAGCCATTTTAAGCCTAGCCAATTATCCCCTGTGAGACTCAAACCCTGCACTTTGTTTGTAAGGCAAACACCTTAACCATTAGGCCACCCTCCCTAGATAAAATGTCATAAGTAGTAACCACATAGATTTTTCTCAAGTTAGACACTTCATTATTTTTTATATTGGTAGGTTGTCATGTTTGTGATCTATTTTGTCTGTCTATGCAGATTCCCTTTAGCTTTATTCAACAAGGTATATACATTTTGTTTACAGTAGCCCCTTTTAATAAATATTTTTGCTGTTACATTAAGCTCATGTATTAGATCCGTCCTGTTATTACAAATTCCCCATAGGGTAGATAGTTAATTAGGTGGGGTGGATGACAACTGTCTGCACCAAGAAAATGCATACCCTCCTCAAATCTACGGTGTATTTTACTTATGATTTTTCCATTGGTTTCCCCAGTTAAGCAAATATCTAAAAATATTACTGATTTTCCTGTTTGTACACCATCAGACTTTAAAGCAAATGGATTTTTCTGAAGTTCATCAATAAAAGTGGTAACTTTTTCATGGCCCCCTTTACAAATAAAAATTAAATCATCTATGTACCTATAATATTGTATTACATGTTCTTGAAAAAGTTTAAACTATACCAATAATCCATCTCAAACTATCCCATCATTATATTGGCATACATGGGGGAAAAACCTGCCCCCATTGCCGTACCCTGTAATTGATGGAATATATTATCATCAAACTGAAAAAAAATGGTTAATTAAACAGGGCGGCGCAGTGGTGCAGCGATTAATGCTGTCACCTCACAGCAAGAGGTTCTCTGGTTCGATTATTGGCTGGGGTGCCTTCTGTGCGGAGCTTGCATGTTCTCCCTGTGTTCACGTGGGTTTCCTCCCACATTCTAGAGACATGCTTCTGGAGCATTTCTCCCCGGGCCTCTGCTGAAAACAGGATCTGTGGAACCTAGTCGGACTTTCCCGGTCAACAAATGTTAAATAAATAAAATAAAATAAATAAACTCAAATAATTCAGTAATATAATATGTTGAAGGGTTATCTCGTAATATTTTTCTTAATGCTTCAAGTCCATATTTATGTTCAATGCTGGTGTACAAACTTTTAACGTCTGTAGTTAACCAATACATTTCTTATGACCATAATGTAAATTTTATTTTTTCTAAAAAATCATAACTATCTTTAATAAATGAAGACTGTTTAGTAACATATGGTAACAAGACGTTATGTAAGAACTTACCCATAGTATTCAAAAAATTTTTTCATGCTGAAACAATTGGGCACCCAGGAGGGTTATGCATATTTTTATGAATCTTGGGCAGACAGTAAAATTTGGCAATTTCACACCCGTGTATACCAAATTTATTTTTTACATCATCATTGGAAAAACAGCCTAATATAACACGCTTATTCAGAAGGTTCAAATATTTATCAATAGCTTCCTCATATTCTCTCATACAGCTTCTTCTGTAAGTAGTAATGTTATCCAAGTGATCATAACACATCTTAGCATAGTGAGTAAAATGCATAATTATAACTTTATTTCCGTTATCTGCTGGTTTGAATAAAAGTTGTCGATTTTTGCTTAGTCGCTGTAATGCTTGCCATTCCAGTTTTGTTAAATTATACTGAATGGAATTCTTATTCATTAAGAAATCTTTATACAACGTTTCTAATGCAAAATCAGCCATAGAATAAAATTACACTAACTGACTTTTCAACACAATATTAGAGGTGTCTAACTTTGAATATGCAGTATACATAATATCATCTTCTAAATCCGATATACAGGAATAAAAACTGTCATTCTCTGATATACATTCCTCAGGATTAATTCTCACTTCTTGATTATCAACTCTGTTACACTGAAAAAAAATTAAGCAAATGCAATTTCCTAGCTAGACAGAACATATCTTTTTTAAGCATGTACAATCTAGGAACAACAATGGGTATAAATTTTAAACCCTTATTAAGCGACTTCCGCGGTGGTGCAGCGGTAGCATTGTTGCCTCACAGCAAGAGGTTCTCCCGTTCGATTCTCGGTTGGAGTGCGGGGAGTGCCCTCTGTGTGGAGTCTGCATGTCCTCCCCGTGGTTGGGTGGGCGTTCGAAAGACATGCGTAAATGGGAGTGCCTTCGTTGAAGGTTGGACGTCGAGCTGGCACCTCAGTATTCGTGAAAATCTACTGCCAATCATTAGCGGACCGGAGTTCCGCTGTGGCGACCCCTAACCAGGAAAAGCCGAAAGACAACAACATTAAGCACTTCAATTTCCTTGTCATTAAGTATATAACCTGACAAGTTAATAACATAACCAACTTAGTTACTAATATCAGTGGAATTACATACTGTATGTTTAGTCCCTTGATTAATTCCATTGTACTCGTTTTTCCAGGGTGTAACATTTTCACCCCCGAGTTAATTGTTCTGCATTTCTCTCACCCATTGGTGTAGTAAACTGGTCCATGATTCTCTGACTGGATTCTAGCAACTCCTGCCTAAAAACCTTAGGCAAATTCACAGAAGGATCGCTGGACATAATAAACTGCAGCAACAGCAAAAAGCACACCCGTCACTTGTGACCAGGCAAGAAAAACGAAGCAACCAGGATCCAATGTAGAAAATTTAATAAAATCGCTAGCACCTCAGCTAAAAGCCTGCAAAGGAGAATAAAAAGGCAAAAATCACCCAAGCATTTATAGCACAGCCAATTTACATTAATTACATAATTACTTTCAGTTAAGCTAATCCAGTTTCATTCCACATTAATACCTATTGGGTTTAAAGTCCCATACTTTAAAATAAAAACAGTCTCTTTATGCAAAAGCCTTTTCTTTACATCCAAGTTGCATCCTTTTACACAAATATGTTCTAATATGGTACACTGTAAACCATCTGGACTTTTTTTATGGTATTTTTCAAAGTGCACTGCAAGAGGGCTGTCAGGTTTAGCATTTTTAATATCCCTAACTTTCTTGAATTCTAAGTTTAAAAGCCGTCTTACTTTCACCCACATAGAACATATTGCAAGGACATTTTTTAGCATAAATTATCCCTTCTGTGTTTCATGAAAACTTATAATTTGCTTTAAAAGAAGTTCCATTAATGTGCTTAAATGTAGTACATACATCTTTACGAATACTACATCTTCCACATGGAAATGTGCCTTTGGGATTTTATTACATTTTCTACATTGGATCCTGGTTGCGTCATTTTTCTTGCCAAGTCTCATCTCTTTTGCAGACTAACTCTACTTGTATGGGAGCTAACCTCCTCACAGGGGATTACCTTGGAAGCAGTTTACATCCCCTCCCTCCACAACATCCAGGCAGACTGTCTCAGCAGGACCATCACAAACAACCACGAATGGATGCTTCTCAGAGATGTCTTCCTGGATCTGGTCCACAGGTGGGGTACACCTCAAATAGACCTGTTTGCCTCCTCTACCAACAGGCAGCTACCTGGCTTTTGTACCAGGACACCAGACCCCAAGGCACTGGCAACAGATGCCTTCTCAATCCCTTGGAAGGAGAAATTTCTGTATGCTCCCCTCCCCTTTCCCTCTGATTCAAAAGGTGCTACTGAAAATACAGCAGGACAAACCGAAAATCTTGCTGGCTGACTCCCTACTGGCCAAGACAGCACTGGTTCCCCGTTCTCCACCATTTGTCCAAGGGCTATCATCACAAGTTACCCCCCCCCCTCAGTGGACCTGATCATACAGCACAAGGGATCTCAGATACATCCACAGTGGCACTCTCTACATCTCACCCTGTGGCTGATAGGATTTTGATCCCCTTCAGACACCTGTACAGTGAGGACGTGCTCAATGTCCTGCAGGAGGCCAGGAAACCCAGCACAAGAAAATCTTACCTAAGTGGAAAAGGTTCCATATGGTGTCACAGAAGACAGTTGGACCTGCTGACAAGCGACATCCCTCTAATCCTGTCTTACCTGTGTGAACTACTGCAACAGGTTTGGCCTACACCTCCATAAAGGCACACTTGTCTGCAATTTCTGCCTGCCACCCTTTGGATCCACCCCTTGCATCCAGACTACCTTCAAAACTCTTCCTCAAAGGGGTACTTCACCTAAGACCCCCAGGAAACCGTCCCCTCCTCCTTAGGATCTTCTTTGAGCCAGCAGACAAAGCTCCCCTAAAGTTTTGCACATGGAAAACTATTCTATTGGTGGTGTTATCCTCAGCCAGGAGGGTCTCAGAACTGCAAGCTCTGATGGCTAATCCACCATTCCTAGTTTTCCACCTTGACATGGTTACTCTGAGAACTAACCCCTCCTTTATGGCCAAGGTGGTCAACGACCTATCTTTGAACCAGACCATTCACCTACCAACCTTTTTGCCTAACCCACAGGGGACAGTGAGAGAGCACTCTGTTACCTAGATGTTCACAGACAGTTTAGGTTTTACCTCCATAAAACCAAGTCCATTAGAAAATCTAACCAACTGTTTGTCTCCTTCCACCCCAGAGCCCTGGGAAAAGCAGTGACCAAACAGACCACTTCGGCCTGGATATCCAGAGCCATCTCCTTTTGTTACACATACCATGGAAAAACCTTGCAGGGCAATATTAAAGCCCACTCCACCAGAGCTATGGCTTCCTCAGGAGCCTTCTTTAAAGGGCTACACACCAGCACAATATTGGAAGCTGCCACTTGGTCCTCAGTGCACACCTTCACCAAACATTACAGGCTGAACCACATCTGTAAAGCCAGGGTGAGGTTTACCAGGGCTATCCTTCACGGACTCCTAGAAACTTCTACCAGACAACTACCCAATTCACGGTGAGCTTTGGCACTCACCCATATGTAGAATACTGCAACATTGGAATAGAAGGACATAGAAAAGTTGTGTAAAATCTTACCATAACCATAGATGTCCTTGTCTTCCATGTTGCAGTATACCTTCCCACCCTCCTTCCCCTCCTGTCAGGTTGCACTTCTCTGGATGGCACTGGACGGGCTATGCCTTCCTAGGACTGGCTCTGACTGGTGCTTTCTGTTCTGAGGGCTGGTGCTTGTGGATGTCACTTTTATGGTCCCCTTTCCTGCTGCCACATCAGAAACTTGACGCACTCTGAGAGACTGAAAAACTTTGGAGTACTGGCTGGACATATGTGAAAGGATGAAGGGTAAACCCACGTGTAGAATGCTGCAACATGGAAGGGAAGGACATCTATAGTTATGGTAAGATTTTACACAACTTTTCTTTATGTAGTATTGTAGCATCTGTGCCAGAAAGAACCAGTTTGTGGAGATGTAATTAAAGAAAAAGCAAGTGTCTTCAAAATTGTTTGAATGTTTTTGAACAGAAACTTGAAATGATCTGTTGGCTGGTAGTACTCAAGTGAAGATTGGTTTATCTGAAAAAATCTATCAGTCATTAAGAGCAGAAAGCAGGACAGACATCTGCTATGAATTGCAGAAAGTCAATATTGACCCATTTGTTTTCTGTTTGAAGATCTTTTTAAAGCACTGGGGCTAATACAGAAAAAAGATATGTGCACATTAATGTATTCAGCAAATTAGGACATTGTTTTATTTAACTATGGGTACAATTAGAAAAAAATCAGCCCAGTGGTTCACATATGTAAATCAAAGAAAAATCATCTTAGAACATGTAGCAAAACTGAAGACTCACTAATCAAAGTCAACCTCAAACAATTGTTGAAGGTACTGAAAATACAGTCAGGAAAACAAAACATCCAGTGAACTTAAATTAGAATCAGAAGCTAAGGATAATTACACATGTCCTTCTATTCATGTGTTGTAGTATTCATAACATGAGGGAGTCCGCCACCGGCTGACACGAAAATCTGGCCAGTATACAAAAGCTTAAAGCTACTGTGGAGTATGTGCGACATTGCACACAGAACTAGTCCAGCGTTGGGAATAAAGCGGATGTTGGCACATACCAAGCCTCAGAACATTTCTGCTGCCAGTCAGAACATTGTCTGTCGTTTGATCTTCTTCAAGGTTGCGGATTCCGATCCAGATAAGTGCCCCACTATTTTTTTTGGGTTTTTTTTATTGTTTTGTGTGCCACTGTTGTGGCTGAGGTTATATGTCAGCTAGGAACGGCAAGTGTCAATATTCATGGGTTCATAAGTTGGTACTAGGCTATCGGCCCTAGGGCCTATACAAGCCTAGCCATAACAATTCCCTGGCTATTTCTTCCTACAGTGTTTACTTCCCTGGACCCCTGTCTAGCAGGGCGACTGATGTAATCACTGTAGTGAATTTCCTATCTCCCATCCAATCATCAGGGTTCCTTCTGAAGAGGGCCAAAGAGGCGCTCTGCTTGACATATATGGGAAGTCTATTCCAGAGTCTGGAGAGTTTCTGGGTCAGGAACTTCCTCCAACATGTTTTGTTCATTGTGATGACAAGGTTTAGATCTCTGGAGCGTGTGTCTCCAGGGATCTAAACCTTGTCATCACAATGAACAAACCATGCTGTATGGATAGGTTCCTGAGGCAGATTCCACATAAAGTGTCTTTTTTGCCTAGACCCTAAACGCAACAATACCTCCTGTTCAATTTGCAAGGCCTTTGTCCCAAGACTCCACAGTCATCGAGCTTTTTCCTTGAATCTGTATTTAGAGAACCAGCACCTTAAACACTTAGCATGGGACTCCATGGAAGGTATGTCAGGCCCTTCAGGTGAGCCAGTTAAGAAGGCCAAGAAATATAGGCCTGACTTACCTGCTACTCCTGCAATTTCAGACATCTCTCCCAAGGCCAATGTTGGCCTGCAGACTGTTTCATAGTCAGTAGGTGATTCTTTCGTGGGTACCAGTGTGGAGGCTGTGAAGAATCCTACTAGCACATCCTCTGGGGATATGCAGACGTCTACTGTGGATGTAGGAGGGAATCTCAGGATCATAGTTGCTGGCGGCCCGCGTGGCATTCCTCAAGTTACTGTTCGTGAAGATGTCCCGAGCAATATTGTAGAGTGCAGGCCAATTTCAGATCCCTCGTCCTTCCACCACATGTATGTCCCACACGAGAAGAAGCAAAAAACTAAGCATTCTTCTGTTTCCCAAGATCTGCGGATTGGCAAGTCTTCTCACAAGGGCTTTTTAATGACTTTATAGCCCTGAGACAGTCTGTTGGGGTGTCTTTCTTCTCCCCCCTTTTCTCCAGTTCCTCACAGAAGAGAATTAAAGTTGAAGATTAATGTGATGAAGATGACTCATGTAGGGATGAATCATTGGCATACTCTGCCTAAATTTAATCTCCCTTAGTATATGCTTCCCCTGAAGAAGAATCAAATGGCACAGATTCTCTAGGGGAATATATAATGTTTGAGGAAACCATTGATCTGAAGTAGTTAACTTCATTTGATCAGCAACCTGTGGGTATCGGATCCGATTCGGATCCGTGCCGGTAGCTTTCCTAGCAAAGATCCGAGCTCCAAGCTCCTCCCCTACCCATAATGCCCTGCTAACCTCCCTCTAACCCCCAGATCTCATTTGCCGCGGCTTCTTGAAGCATCTGAGAACGAGCTCCTAGCGTTGGGTTTTGTGAGCTGAATAGATTTAACGTTTTTCCACTTAAAATCACTAATTTCTGAGTGTGTGTGATACCCCTTCTCTCTTATCTATCAAGATAGTTTATCTTTAGTTCTATCTTTAGTTTAGTGTAAACTTAATCCCCTCCCTCCTTCTGTCTGTGTGTGAAGGTGTGTACGTGTGGGCCTAATCCTGTCAGTATGTCCGAGGGCCCAAAAGCTATTTTTTCGAAATGCTCCGAGTGTGGCCATAAGCTGTCCGCAGCGGATGGCCACACTCGCATTACTTGCCTGGGTGTGGACTATCTGTCTTCAGGCTGCACTATTTGTGCAGCCTTCAACCCCAGGGCTTTGAGGGATAGGCGGACTAAGCTAGTCCTTGTGGGCCTTTTGTCCCTGGATTCAGATTTGTCCTCCTCCCCTTCTGTGGCGCCAGCCGCGGCTGCCCCACTGACCATTCCCGCTCCCCTGGCCGGGATTCAAACTCCCTCTTTGGCTCAGGAGGAAAGGGAACAGAGAAAAAAGGATAGGAAGGATAAAGAACGGGAGACAGACAGGCATCGTAGCCACAAGAGGCGGGCCGATTCAGCTCCCTCAGCCCCGCCATCTAAGCAGCTTGCCTCCCCTCTTAAGGTCTCTGGGTCTTCCCCCTCCAGGCTCCATTCTCCACGTTTCTCCCCAGAGCCGGAGGAGGAGACCCAGTCACCTTCGAGGTCGTCCAGGCGGCCTTCCCGGCCAGCCTCGGCAGCCTCATCCAGGACAACTAGAAGTTTATCTGACGCGGACATGGATCGGATGATGCGTCAATTTCTTCATGCCCAGCTGCAGATGGGAGTGATCTTGCCTCCCCCCCCCCCCTCCGGGGGGGAGCTCGACCCCATTTTTCGCCCTCATTACTCCTCCGACCTGCTACCGGGGTTAGGAGCTATCGGATTTGAGTAGCTTCGGAGCTGGGGTAGTGTCAGCGCCGACAGTGTTACCTACTTAGGCTCCGACTGTACCTTCAAGCTTGTCGGATCCCTTTACAGATCCGAGCTCTCGGGGCCATGGGATGAGCATCGGATCCGGAGGGGTTAGTGTGCCTTCGGCTCCATTGAGGTCAGATTGAACTACCCTTTCGGATCTGATCGGGTCATCTCTGGCGCCGATCCATGAGCCAGATCCGAGGGGACTTCTTTTGGATCCTAGGGAGAGCAGCTCACCCTCGGCATTCGACGTCGTGGAGAGGGTCCTTTCGAGGGATTTGAGGTCCCAGGCTCTGGCTACCGATCCACCCACCATTCCCTCTCGGACGGGCCTGTCTTCCATCATCTGGCCACAGGGACAGCCTGCGCCTACGTCCGAGATGGTTCCCATGCAGGAACAGGACATTGTTGGTGAGCCCTCCTCGGACAGCCCCCCCGAGGAGGTCCCTCACAAACGTAAGTGCAAGAGGAGGCACTTGGACTCACCAGAGTCCCTCACAGAAGACACAGACTTGGAGGAAGGGGAAGGTTCCCCCAGGTCACCCCCCGAAGAGGTCTCCTTTGGAGACATTATGGAAATGCTTCGTATTAGAGGGGGTTGGTCAGCCCAAAAGCCTTCCTTTGGATGAGTCTGTCTTTCTGGAGGCATTCGACGCAGTGTCCCCTCCCACCGATCCCCTGGTTTACCTCATAACTACCAGGGCATGGAAGGAGCCGGGCACTGTGGAGCCAATACCCAAGAGACCGGACAGGATACTCGGCCCCCCCCACAGACAGGACAGTTTTGGAGCAAGGGTGCCCCTGTAGACGCCATGGTGGTGGCGGCTGCCACCAAGAAGGAATTAGTACAGGAAAGTTCCTCGGTATATCCTCCAGACAAGGAGTCTCAGACGATGGACCGCCTTGGAAAGCGGATGTTTGCTTCAGTGACCTTCTCTGTAAGGTCACTGAACTGTATGGCACACGTGATTCGACTACAGTGAGACCTAGTCAAAGAGTACGCTGGGTCACCCCCAGAGTCCATGTCAGCAGAGGACAAACAGACCTTCTCGGCACGAATGGCCACTCTTAAGTCCATCATAAATACCTCTATGCGGCTTCTCTCCCATGCCACGGTGGGAGCGGCTAGAGCCAGTGGAACAGGCATTGTCTTACGACGACAGGCCTGGCTCCGTCTCTGCGACTTTACGGAACCCTTCAAGGCGTCCTTCGCGAACGCCCCCTTTGACGTTTCTATGCTTTTCGTCAAAACCATCCGCGATATGCTACTCCAGAGCGAGAAGGATGGGAAAACGTCTGCCATTGCTCGGCTCCTCAGAAGTGCTTCTCCCGGAACCAAAGAGGACAGAAGAAGATGTGGTTCCAGAAATCCCAACAATCCCATTTCGCTCCGGATCCCTTGTCCTTCAGAGGCAGAAAAGGACAGGGTGGACGCCGGCCCAGAGGCAGAGGGGGGGGGATTTCAGGTCGAGGGAACCCTTTTCCGATCGACCCGCGCAGCAACCCTGAGGGGTTGCCTGACTGCTCCTCTCTGGAGGCAATCGGGGGGCGCTTCTCGGATCATCTAGCATATTGGGAGTCCATTACGACAGACCGCTGGGTGCTCCGGATCATATCCTGAGGTTACTCATTTCCATTCCTAAATACCCCCCCCCCCCAGTTGGGGCACCTCCCCGATGTACCACCCAATCAGAAGGTGGTAGCAGCCCAGCCCTCGAAGTAAAAGAACTTCTAGAAAAAAGCCTTCCAGCAGGTCCCCCCCGGTCAATCCGGATCAGGCTTTTACTCCAGGTTCTTTTTGGTGCCAAAAAAGATGGGGGACTTACGGACAATTCTCGACCTGTCCACACTGAACCTGTCAGTTGCCAAAGAGTTCTAGATGGTCACCATTCAATCCATTCTCCCTCTGTTACAGGAGAATGACTGGATGTGCTCCATAGACCTCAAGGATGTGTACTACCATGTTCTAATGGACAGGCGATCCAGGAGATTCCTCCACTTTCGGCTGGGAGCCAGCCACTATCAGTTAAGGGTCCTACCCTTCAGTCTCACCACATCCCCCAGGGTGTTCACCAAGGTCATGGCAGTTGTAGCGGCCCACCTGAGGCTTCAGGGAATTCAGGTCTTTCCTTACCTGGACGACTGGCTCCTAGCCGCCCCCACTAGGCATCTACTATGTTCATCGAGAGACTATTTCCTACATCTCACCCGCTATCTAGGGATCACGATCAACCACAAGAAATCCTCCCTTCAGCCTACTCAAATTTTGGATTTCATAGGGGCCAGGATAGACACAATTCAGTCCAAAGTCTTTCTGACATCGGACAGACTTCGCAGTTTAAATCTTCATGTTTTGGCTCTTCTTCAATCCTCAGCCCCTCCAGCGAAGTTAGTCCTGAGGGCTCTGGGGTCCATGGCAGCGACCATGAACTTGTCTCAGCTCGCGTGTCTGAATATGAGGATTCTCCAATGGACCTTAAAGGTCCAGTGGTCCATTCTGCTTCATCCCTTGTCTGCTTCTATTCCTCTCAGCAGGGTTTGCAGGCAGTCTCTACTTTGGTGGCTCCATTCCAAACACCTCCGGGAAGGGCGCCCTTTCTCCATGTCCCCACCCCAAGTCACAGTGACCATGGACGCGTCTCGCCTCGGGTGGGGGGGGCATTGCATGGGCAGCACTGTCCAAGGCACGTGGACTCACACAGAGACCTTTTTGCATATCAGTGTCCTGGAGATGAGGGCGGTGCTTCTAGCATTGCGAGCTCTCCATGCCCTTCTTCCTCTGGGGACTATTGCAATTCAAACAGGTATGTCAGTGGTCTGGTACATCAACAAGCAAGGGGGAACCAGATCTTACCCACTTTGCCGAGAGGCCATGAGAGTGTGGGAATGGGCGATATCCACCAACCGCTTTCTCATAGCAACGCACATACTGGGTCGGTCAAACATTCTAGCGGACAAGCTGAGTTGGACTATCCTCTCACCCTAGGAGTGGTCTCTGAACCCCTTAGTAGCGAAACAGATCTTCCTCAGATAGGGGTCAACCTTGCTGCGATCTGTTCGCGTTGCCTTCGAACGCAAAGTGCAGCGAGTTTTTCGCTCTAATTCCCCCACCAGGGGAAAACCTCAGAGACACTCTGGTTCATGCTTGGCCATCCGGTCTTCTATATGCTTATCCTCCTCTTCCGTTGATGACAAAATTCTTGCAGAAAGCTCGTCGGTTGGGGAGCAGAGTTATCCTCATAGCCCTATTCTGGCCTCATCAAACATGGTTCCCTTGCCTACGGTCACATCTAATGCATCCTCCCTGGATCTTAGATCCCCTTCCAGATCTGATTTCTCATCCCCTGGGATTGAAGCCCCCGATCTGGACAACCTCAAGCTTTTGGCTTGGTTGATCCAGTTCCCTTGATGGCTAGGATTCCTGGTATCTCATCCTCAGTTAAAGCCATTCTGGTGGCCTCTCATAAACCTACCAGAAAAGTCTACAAGAGTAAATGGAAACGTTTTTCTATCTGGCCGGAGCATAGGAATTTGGACCCCTTTACGGCTCCTATTCCAGCAGTTCTCTGTTTTTTATCTCAAATCTTCCATCAGGGAGCTAGCTCTTCAACTGTTAAAGTTCAACTGGCAGCAATTTCCCACTTTCACATTGGAAACAAATTTGGCCCCCTAGCATAATCTAAGATCTGCAAGACCTTTCTGAAAGGTACTTTTCTTTTGAGACCCCCTGTTAAGGAAGCAGTCCCTCCATGGGATTTAACCCTAGTTCTCCAGGCTCTTACTGGTCCTCCTTTTGAGCACGCAGCTTCCGTTGACTTGAAATATGTATCTTGGAAAACTCCATTCCTGATTGCCATTACTTCAGCTAGAAGAATATCGGTGCTTCAGGCTCTTTGGAGTAAGCCCCCATACATCATTTTTCATAAAGACAGAGTTTCCCTCAGGACTAACCCCTCTTTTTCTGCCTAAAGTGGCTTCTGAAGCCAATATCAACTAATCTATCAGCATGCCTGTCTTCTTCCCTAATTATCACAACAAAGGAGAGCATAGACTCCATTGCTTGGATGTACATAGACAGTTACGATTTTACTTACACAGAACGGCTGTTTTTCGAAAATCAGAACAGCTCTTTGTTTCATTTGCTAAGTCCTGTCTGGGTAAACCAGTAACTAAGGTAACCTTAGCTAGGTGGATTTCACAATGCATTCTTCTTGCATACAGAAGCTCTGGTCGACCTGAGCTTGTGCGGGTTCGAGCACACCCTACCCGTTCTGTGGCTACTTCTGCGGACTTTTGGTCGAGGGTCCCTTTGGATGACATTTGTTCAGCTGCTACTTGGGCTTCCTCTCACACTTTAATTACACATTATAAATTGGATCTGATTTCCAGAGGAAGGGTGTCCTTTGGCTCTGCAGTGCTCCGGAATATCCTCCCATAAGGGCCTCCCAAGTTGTTGGTAGCTGGGGACTCTGTCCCACAGGTTGCTGATCAAATGAAGTTAACTACTTCAGATAAAGAAGTTATGTACTCACCATAACGTTCCATCTGAGTAGGTAACTTCATTTGTCTGCAACCAACCCTCCCTCCATCCCCCTGACCTGTAGTTTCTCCTTATGTTATAGTAGTGTTCTAGGATACTATGGCAAACTCGATCTGAGGGTTAGAGGGAGGTAGCAGGGCATTATGGGTAGGGGGAGGAGCTTGGAGCTCAGATCTTTGCTAGGAAAGCTGCCGGCTCGGATCCGAATCAGATCCGATACCCATAGGTTGCAAACAAATGAAGTTACCTACATAACTTCTTTTTATGGCTTTTTGAAAAAGCTGTATAATAAGGAAAAATGAGAGAAAAGGAAGAAAAAAGTAGTGTGCCCAAGATGGAGGAAAAACAGGGGAAGACGTGTGTGTGTGTGTGTGTGTGTGTGTGTGTGTGTGTGTGTGTGTGTGTGTGAGTCTGTGTGTGTGTGTGAGTCTGTGTGTGTGTCTGTGTGTGTGTGTATATATGTCTGTGTGTGTATGTCTTGTGTGTGTACGCGCGCGTGCATGTGCTACACAGGCCTGCTGTAATGTTAATAGTATTATTGCTACAGGTCAGTCTGCATACAGTACTCCTAAAAGTTTGCACTATGAACTAAAATGTTCCTTAGGAAGGGTGGCAGTGACAAGGTGATACATAGGCTTGAAGTTTCCAGGGGCCACCAACTTGACATCTGCTGGGGGCCCCCAAAATGCTAACACCGGCCCTGCCGATGACTGTGAGGTATCTGATTATGAAGACATGCCCTTATCTGGTTATGAGGATTCAGATGCAGAGGAATCCATTCCCTCTGCCTCTCCTCCAGAGGATTTTTCTTTTGGTGAAACCTTACATGCTTTGAGAACATTTCCACTGGGAATGCTAAGACTGTCCTCAGTCCAAAAAGAGACTCAGAGAATTTCTAGATTTGCCACAGCACAGGCCTTTAGCAATACCCCCAGTCTTGGAAGTTGTTGATGATGTTTTTATGGAATCCAGTCTTACTCCTGATACTTTACCCCCTGCCCCTAGGAAACCAGACAGGTACTACAGAGTACCTGACACTCACACATTTCTTTTCAAGAATCCTACTGCTGACCCAGAGATCATTTCCCAAGGGGCTAAAAGTATCAAGGCAACTACAGCCAAGAATCCCATCCCCTTCAGACAGGGACTCCAGAGCTTTGTTAAGATGGGGTAAGAAAATATATACCTCTGCAACTCTGGCCATTTAGTTATTGAATTGTCAGTTTCACATGCTGAAGTACTAACAACATATTATGGAACTTATTAAACAAAAAATAACAACCATTACAGACTGTGCAGAAAATAAAGAATTGCAGGAGTTTATGCACTCTGCAAGCCAAGTTAGCAAGCATACTTTGCAGTGTGGCTTTGACGCCCTAGAAGCATCTTGCAGGGCAGCTGTCACTAGTTCTGTACTGAGAAGGCATGCTTGGCTTAAGGAGCAGACCTTGCCAGACCATGTCAAATCAAAGTTACTAGACACTCCTTTGAACAAGGACAATTTGTTTGGCACCAAAGCAGAAGTGGTTCTTAAAAAGATGGAAGAAAAAGCTAAATCTATGCAGACAGTTAAAGAATTCTTACAAGTGCAACCTCCTAGATTCAGTAGGCATTGCCCCTCAAAACACGGCTCCTTTCCAGCCCCCTCCAGGCCATCTCAAGCCAGACCCAGGGGAATTAGACCACCCAGACTACAGTCTCAGGGTATGCAGAGATCTAAGCAATGGAGTACCCCCACCCTCAAAACAAGGAGTGGTAAGCCACCTCCTTACGGAAAAAACTTGCAATGACTTCTTTACTCCACTCCCCACTTCTGCCCAATTGCTTGTGCCCCTAGGGAGGATAACTTGCCCTTCACACAAAAAACTGGATGTCCATCACAAAAGACCAATGGGTCCTCAACATTGTATCCCAGGGGTACAAATTCTATTTCCATTCTCTGCCAACCTCAAAAGGGTTCCCAGACTTTTTCTCCAAACCAGTGCGCAGAAGCTCAAAACCAAGTCCTGTCCCTGCTCTCTCTCAGGGTTATTCAGCCGGTTCCAGCGGAACAGATAGGTCAAGGATTCTATTCCAGATTTTTCCTGGTGCCCAGAAAAGAGGGCTCTTGGCGCCCAATCCTGGATCTTTTCAATTGTCATCACCTTCCTGGTACTACCAAAATTCAAAATGCTTACTCTGCAACAGCTTCTACCTATGCTAGCCAAGGAATCCTGTTTAGACACCCTAGACTTAAAAGAAGCCTAGCTGCACATCCCTATAAAGGGAGTCATGCAGAAAGTATCTACATTTCAGGGCCGGATCAATGCATTGTCAGTTCTCTGCACTTCAGTTTGGTTATCCACTGAGCCCAGAGTATTCACAAAATGCCTGGCTCCAGCCATTGCATACTGCAGGCAGAGAAATATCCAAATTTGCCCGTACTTAGACGACTGCCTGATTCAGGAAGACAGTCAGGAATTACTGTTGTAGCTTCTGACATTTGTGAAAAAGCTTCTCACTTCCCTGGGGTACACCATCAACGAAAGTAAATCAAAACTGGTGCCCAGTCAAAAGATTGAACACAGTATCCCAGATGGCATTCCTCACTTCAGAAAAACAAGTCTATCTGACAGCCTACTTCAAACAAATGGCCACTAGAACCCAGCTATCGGCAAGGAAAATACTGCAGGCCTTAAGGTTCATGGCCTCATGTATACTGATAATTCCATATGCAAGACTGCATATGAGGAAACTTAAGTGGTACTTAAAAAGGCATTGGTGCCAACATTCTCAGGACCTGGAAACAGTCATTCCTATCATACCCTGTTTACGGACAGAGATGTTCATCGTGTTACACTGCTGCAGTCATTACACTTGGGTTATCCTGCCATCAGGTGGTTCCCCAGTCAGCCTGAGTTTCAAAGTCTTGGTCCAGCGTCGGTTGCTGTCGCCTCCTCCCTGACCTCAGTGCGACAGAGGTATATAAGATGCAGCCGACACCATTTTCTTCAGTCTTTCTTGAAGCAGAAGCAGTTCGCAAGTGCCAGTCAGCCTACTCCTGAGATTTTCATTCCGAATCCAGAACCGAAGTCTTCTACAAAGCTAAGCACCCTGTTGGGGAAACTTTTTTTTGCCTCAGACCGATGTCAGTAAAAGTTAATAACTGTATTTCATGTGGGAAGCAAATACCTCATAAGGATTTCCACTCCTATTTTATTCCATGCCTAGGCCCAGACCATGACGTCACTGGTTTTCGGTTTTGTGCTAGGTTTAACAAGCGCACTATTAAACGTCAGTGTGATTTTACCCAACATTATTTTGGCAGAAAATTCAATTACACCATGCCGTCGGAACTCCCGACGACAGGATTACATAAAAAGCGCAAAGATAAGGACAGGCATCCGAGGCCCAAAACTGACGACGATGCCTCTTCTAGGCCGGTCGCCGGTTCTCCGGTTTTCAGCGAGGCACCTACGCAGCCCTTGACAACTGCTTCCACAGAACCACAGACCGCATCCGACTCCCACGTGGAGCTGGCTGGGCCTTCGGACGCTACATGTTTTCAGCCAACAGAAACTAACCCATCTGAGGGTACCGAAGTAGCTGAGCAATCCACAGCCTTAGAGGGTGTCTTCAGACCTACCCAGTTAACCATTAAACCCTCTACTAAGTCTAAGGCCCCCTTAAAAACAAAGAAACAGATTCAGCATTCTCCAGGATAGGCTTCCATGCCTAAGAAACAAATGCTCAAAATGGCCGAAGACCTAATCACCCTGATCAGGGGTTCCCATCCCCCTCCTGATAAAAGGCCCAGACAGGATGCAGACTATGAATCTTCCGACCAGGTGTCCATTTTTTCAGATTCATCCTCAGACCTAGGATTCTCCTTACCCCCCTTATGAGGATTCTGATGCTGAGGAATCAATTCCAACAGCCTCTCCGCCTGAGGACTACTGCTTTGGGGAGACATTACATACTATGAGGGAGCACTTCCATTGGGAAGGCCAGGATTACTCAGAATCCAAGAAAAGGCTCAGAGACTTCCTTTTATTGCCTCAACACAGACCCCTTGCTATTCCGCCAGTGTTAGATATTGTGGATGATGTCTACACTGAATCCAGCTTAAACCCTGACTCCTTACCTCCAGCCCCTGTCAAACCCGATAGATATTACAGAGTCCCTGACTCTCACAAATTTCTGTATAAAAGCCCTGTTGCTGACCCTGAAACTATTTCTTAGGGAGCCAATGGCATTAAGGCCTCATTAGCAAAAAACCCAGTTCCTTCTGACAGAGATTCCAGAGCATTAGACAGATGGGGAAATAAAGTATATACGTCTACAACCTTAGCAATGAGAGCCTTAAATTGCCAGTTTCACATGCTAAAATATCAGCAATTTTTGATGTCTCAGTTAAAACAAAAAAATGCTTCCAGATTCAGATCCTCCAAATTTTAAAGAAATGCAGATTTATTGCATGCAGCTGAACAAGTGGGAAAGCACTTTGCATTGTGGTTTCGATTCTTTAGAGGCCTCCTGTAGAGCAGCAGTTACAGGCTCTGTCATTAGAAGGCATGCTTGGTTAAAAGAACATGTTACCAGATCATGTTAAAGCAAAATTATTGGATGCACCTTTACAGCAAGATGTGTTATTTGGAGTTAAGGCAGAAGAGGTATTAAAGAAAATGGAGGATAAGGCAAAATCTATGCAAACGGTAAAGGATTTATTACAGGTTCAGCCACCAAGATTTAGCAGAAATTGGCCAACAAAGAATTGGTCTTTTCCGGCTACAGACAGATGTCAAAGAGGTAGATGCAGACGTCCGAGAGGTAGAGGTCAACCACAAGGTCCTTACAGGCCTCGACAATGGTTGCACCAGGCCAGAAAGAAGGGGAAGACAGGCTCCAACCATATAAAAAGCAGCCTCAATGACTTCCCATTACAGCTGCCAAATAACTCTCTTGGCAGCCCCCTTGGGAGGAAAACTAGCACTTTTCTATCACAATTGGCAAATGATCACCAAAGATAAATGGGTTCTCAACATTGTATCTCAAGGTTACAGGTTCCACTTTCACACTCTGCCAAGGTTAAAAGGAATGTCAAATCTGCCACCAAATCAATGGGCAGAGGCTCAAAAACAAATTACAGCACTCATGGAAATGAGAGCTATTCAAGAGGAACCACCACAAGAGCAAGGACAAGGATTTTATTCAAGTCTCTTTCTGGTTCCCAGAAAGGACAAAGCCTGGAGGCCCATTCTGGATCTTTCTTCTCTAAACACTTACCTGGATGTCCCGAAATTCAAAATGTTAACACTACAGCAGCTTCTTCCCATGCTGGGCAAGAAAGCTTGGCTCATGACTTTGGACCTCAAGGAGGCATACCTGCATGTCCCTATCAGACAAAACTGCAGCAGATACCTCAGATTCATAGCAGGTTCAATGCACTATCAGTTCTCTGCACTGCCCTTTGGCTTATCTACTGCACCCAGGGTCTTTACAAAGTGCCTGGCATCAGTAATTGCATTTTGCAAACAGAAAGGAATTCAAATTTATCTGTACCTGGATGACTGCCTGATTCAAGCAGAGAGAAAGGACAATCTTCTAGAGCATCTGGTGTTTGTAAAACAGTTAATCTGAAGTAGTTACTTCATTTGTTCTGCAACCTGTGGGTCTCGGATTCGACCGGCAGCTTTCCAAGCTTCAAGATCCGAGCTCCTAGCTCCTCCCCTCTACCCGCATTCCCTTGTCACCACCACACTACCTCAGATCGTTTTTGCCGCGGCTTGAATGACAAGCATCTTGTGAAGAGCTCCTGAGCTTAGACAGGGAAGTGAATAATTTCTTTCAAATTTTTTCAAAAAAACTTTAAAACTTAAAAAGGAGAGTATTGTGAGTGTTTATCTGTCCTTTTTTGTTTTCGGGATTGCGTTATCTTTTTTCAAACCCTTCCCCTAGGTGTTTGGGCGTGTGAGTGCGTGTCAGCAAAATGGCCGAAGGCCATAAAGCTATTTTTTCAAAGTGCACTGGGTGTGGCCATAAGCTTTCCCCAGCTGATGGCCACACTCAGTGCGTTATATGCCTGGGGGTTGTTCATTTGTCTTCAGACTGCCAGGTTTGCGCAGCCTTCAACCCCCGGGCTGTGAGGGACAGAAGGAACAGGCTTATTCTGGCGGGATTGCTTCCCCCGGAGGAGGCCTCTTTCTCCTCTCCCTCCAAGGTGCAGGCTACTCAGGTAACTTCGACACCCCTGATTCCCTCGACTCAGGCTGGGACTCAACCTCCCACTACTGCCTTGAGTACGAAGGAAGTTCAGTCTTCTCCTTCTAGGGAGCACAGGAACAAAGACAGGGAGAAGCACAGACACAAGAGGCGAGCCGAGCCTCATCCCTCGGCTCCGCCTTCAAAAACTGTTAAATCACCTCCGAGGATGTCCTTCTTGGCTCCGATCTCCTTCCTTCTCACCAGAGCCGGAGGAGGAGCTCCTATCACCCTCGAGGTCGTCGAGGCGGCCCTCCAGACCCGCCTCTGCGACCTCCTCTAGATCTACTAGGTCTCTCTCCGACGCCGACATGGATAGGATGATGCGTCTGTTCTTGCAGACCCAAATGCAGATGGGGGTGCTCCTGCCCCCCCCCTCCACAGGGGGGGGGGGGAGTGCAGCTTCAATATTTGCCCCGATTTCTCCTCCTTCAACCCGGATCCGGGTTTTGGAGTCTTCAGATCCAGGCCCTTTCGGAGCCGGGGTTTTGTCGGCGCCGGTGGCCCAAGCCTTCTCGATGCAGACCATACCCTCGAGTATCTCTGATCCGAGCTCTCGGGGCCATGGGCTGGGCGTCGGATCCGTGGGAGCGGGTGCTTCTTCTGCGCCGCCTATGTCGGAGAGCACCTCCCTTTCGGATCCGATGGCTTCGGCTCCGACCCCGATCCCTATCTCGGAGCCGAGGAGACTACTTTCGGGGCCGGAAGAGAGTAGTTCTCCCTCGGCGTTCGAGGTAGTGGAGAGGGTACTGTCGAGGTCTTCCAGGTCACCGACTCGGGTTTTGGATCCCTCCGCCCCCCCACTGCATACATGCCTAACTTCCATCATCCTTCCATCGGGACAGCCTGCTCAGACCCTCCAGTTGGTTCCCTCGGAGGAACAAGAGGCCGTTGACGAGCCCTCTTCTGATAGTCCCACAGAGGAGGTGCCTCGTAAATGGATGTGTAAAAGGAGGCACATAGACTCCCCCGAGTCCGTCACCACAGCTGCGGACTTAGAGGAAAGGGAAGGTTCCCCAAGGTCACCCCCCGAGGATGTCTCCTTTGGAGACATCATGGAAATGTTGCATATTAGGGGCGGTGGTCTGCCCAAAAACCTTCCTCGGATGAGTCCGTATTTCTAGAGGCATTTGAAGCGGGCCCATCTACCTCCTGGGTGTCCCCACCGGCAGACCCCCTGGTAGATCTCCTGATTACCAGGGCTTGGCAGGAACCCGACACCATGGAGCCTATCCCATGTCGACCGGATAAAATCCTTAGCCCCCCTTCAGACAGGCAGGTTTGGGCCAAAGGATCTCCAGTTGATTCCATGTTGGTGGCTGCTGCCACTAAAAGAGAACTCTCCCAGGAGAGCTCCACGGTACACCCGCCGGACAAGGAGTCCCGGGCGCTGGACCGTATAGGGAAGCGGACCTTTGCTTCAGCAACCTTCTCCGTGAGGGCGCTGAATTATATGGCGCATATCATCAGGCTGCAATGGGATTTGATCAAGGAATACACTGCAGCCCCTCCTGAGTCCATGTCGGTCGAGGACAAAACTGTGTTCTCGACACGCATGGCCACTCTCAAGTCCATTTCAAATACGTCCATGCGGCTACTGTCTTATGCTACGGAGGGAGCCGCAAGGGCCAGCGGAGCAGGTGTTGTCTTGAGACGTCACGCCTGGCTCCGTCTTTGTAATTTCACGGAACCTTTCAAGGCGTTCTTCGCAAACGCACCCTTTGACTGTTCTTCGCTTTTTGGCAAGACCGTACGCGATACACTAGTCCAAAGCGAGAAGGACGGGAAGATGCTGTCTGCCGTTGGAGTCCACTTCTTGAGCCCCCAACGTTCCCTCTCAAGGAATCAGAGAGGGCAAAAGAAGCTGTGGTTCCGCAAGTCTCAGCAATCCTATCCAGCTTCGGACTCCCTGCCCTCCAGAGGCTGAGGAGGGCAGGGTGGACGCCAGCCCAGAAGCAGAGGGGGACCGCGTAACTTCGGGTCTAGGGAGCCTTTTTCTGAGAGAGCCGCGCAACAGCCCTGAGGGCTTACCCGACTGTCCTGCTCTGGAGACAGTCGGGGGGGCATTTAACGAAGCACCTGTCAATGTGGGAATCCATCACGAACGATCGATGGGTGCTCCGAATTATATCCAGAGGCTACAAAATTCCCTTCCTATTTCATCCTCCCTCAGGTGGTCGCCTCCCCGATGTCCCACCCAATCAAAGAGAGGCGGCGACCGTAGAGATTTCAAATTTGTTAGAAAAAAGAGCCATCCAGCGGGTCCCCCCAGACCAATCCGGATTGGGTTACTACTCAAGGTTCTTTTTAGTGCCAAAAAAGACGGGGGACCTCAGGCCCATTCTAGACTTGTCCGCCCTGAACATGTTTGTTCCCAAAGAAAAATTCCGGATGGTCACTTTACAATCTATTCTCCCCTTAATGCAGGAGAACGACTGGGTGTGCTCTATAGACCTCAAGGACGTGTACTACCACATTCTAATGGACAGACGGTCCAGGAGGTTCTTCCGCTTCCGGCTAGGGGCCAGTCATTACCAGTTCAGGGTCCTTCCGTTCGGACTCACCTCAGCCCCCAGGGTGTTCACCAAAGTCATGGCAGTGGTTGTGGCCCACCTGAGGCTTCAGGGCATAAGGGTCTTTCTGTACCTAGACGACTGGCTCCTCACAGCAACCAACAGGCATCAACTTTGTATCGCGAGAGACTATGTGCTGTCTCTTGCCGACAGCTTGAGCATCTCAGTCAACATACAGAAGTCTTTTCTTCATCCTGTGCAAGCATTAGATTTCATAGGAGCCAGGCTAGATTCCCGATCTTCTCGGGCTTTCTTGACCTCGGACAGGCTGTCCAGCCTCTCACTCCAGGTTTTGGCTCTTCTTCGCACCAAAGCCCCACCGGCGGAGTTAGTCCTGAGGGCACTAGGTTCGATGGCAGCGGCTATCAGCCTCTGTCTCCATGCTCGCCTAAGGATGCGTATATTACAGTGGACACTCCAGGTTCAATGGTCACTGTTACTCCACCCATTGAACACTCCTATCCCCCTGAGCAGAGTTTGCACGGAATCCCTCCTGTGGTGGCTTCACTCCTCAGAACTCGGGCAAGGGAGACCCTTTGTGACCCCCCCCCCCCCAGGGTCACGTTAACCACGGATGCTTCTCGCCTAGGGTGGGGGGGGGCATTGTTTGGGCAGAAACGTCCAAGGTACGTGGACCTCGTCGGAGACCGCTTTGCACATAAATGTTCTGGAGATGAGGGCGGTGCTTCTAGCGTTGCAGGCTCTCCAAGACCTTCTACCTCTAGGAACGATTGCAATATAGACGGACAATATGTCAGTGGTCAGGTATATAAACAAACAAGGGGGAACCAGATCCTACCCTCTTTGTCGAGAAGCCATGAGAGTTTGGGAATGGGCGATATCCACCAACCGCTTTCTGATAGCAGCGCACATTCCGGGACGATCCAACATTCTGGCGGACAAATTGAGTCGAGTAATTCTTAGTCCTTACGAGTGGTGTCTCAATCCGAAAATTGCGAAGGAAATTTTCCGCAAGTGGGGTTGGCCTCGCTGTGATCTCTTTGCTACTCCCCAAAACACAAAATGCAGCGAGTTCTTCGCAATTCTTCCCCCAGAATGGGAGAGCTCCGGAGACTCTCTGATTCATGCTTGGCCTCCCGGTCTACTCTATGCTTACCCCCCGCTTCCGCTCATGGCGAAGTTCATTCAGAAAGCCGCATGGTTGGGGAGCAAAATTATCCTCATAGCCCCATTCTGGCCTCGTCAAATCTGGTTTCCATACCTGCGGTCGCTCAGTCTCTCCCCTCCTTTAATCCTGGATCCCATTCAAGATCTGATATCGCACCCAACGGGGTGCCCAACACCGAACCTGATCAACCTCAAGCTCACGACTTGGTTGATCCAGTTCCACTAATGGCAAGGACTCCCGGTATCTCGTCACCAGTGAAAACTATTCTGGTAGCGGCTCATAAACCGTCCACCAGGAAAATCTATAATAGTAAGTGGAAATGATTTTCTATCTGGGCTAACAGCCAAGGTCTCAACCCATTTACTGTTCCGATTTCTACAGTATTGGATTTTTTGTCCATGATTTTTGAACAAGGGGCCAGTGCATCAACGGTCAAAGTACAGTTGGCAGCAATATCCCATTTTCATGTGGGAGATGGATTAGGATCTCTAGCATCTACAAAATTGTGTAAGACATTCTTGCGTTGCGTTTTCCTTCTCAAGCCACCAGTGAAATCCGTGTCTCCCCCTTGGGACTTCACCTTTGTTCTGCAAGCCTTAACGAAACCTCCGTTTGAACCTGCAGCTTCTGTACCCCTTAAATTTCTGTCCTGGAAAACAGCATTCTTGGTAGCCATAACTTCTGCTAAAAGGGTTTCAGAGCTCCAAGCTTTGTGCATGAAACCTCCCTATCTTATTTTTCACAGTGACAGAGTGTCTCTCAGGACTAACCCGTCTTTCTTACCAAAAGTGGCATCTGTGGCAAATATCAATCAGACTATCAATCTGCCAGTATTTTTCAAAAATTTTCAAAATAAGGGAGAATACATGTTGCATACACTAGACGTACATAGACAGTTAAGTTTTTACCTGCATAGGACCAAAGATGTTCGTAAGGCTGATCAACTCTTTGTGTCATTTGCTCCTTCATACATGGGAAAACCAATATCCAAAGTGACACTGGCTAATTGGATTTGTCAATGTATTTCTCAGGCTTATAAGGCATCAGGCAAAACAACCCCATTCAAAATCCGTGCACATTCCACAAGGTCCATCGCAACTTCTGCAGCCTTCTGGTCCAGGATGCCGTTGGACGACATATGTTCAGCAGCCACTTGGTCTTCTGCTCATACGTTTATTTCTCATTATAAGCTGGACATGATATCTAGAAGCAGGGCGTCCTTTGGCTCCGCTTCGGAATATCCTCCCATAGACCACCCAGGTTTCTTTGTTTAGGTAGCTGGGGACTCAATCCCACAGGTTGCAGAACAAATGAAGTAACTACTTCAGATTTAGAAGTTATGTACTCACCATAACTTTCCATCTGAGTAGGTACTTCATTTGTCTGCAACCATCCCCTTAACCTGTATCGGGTTTCTAGGATCTTTATGATTCTTGAGAATATCTGAACCTGTTTATTACAGGTTTTTTCAGGTGATACAGCAAAACCGATCTGAGGTAGTGTGGTAGTGACAGGGGATTGTGGGTAGAGGGGAGGAGCTAGGAGCTCGGATCTTGAAGCTTGGAAAGCTGCCGGTCGGATCCGAGACCCACACGTTGCAGACAAATGAAGTTACCTACTCAGATGGAACGTTATGGTGAGTACATAACTTCTAATTAAGTTGCCTGGGGTACACAGTAAACGAAAAGAAATCAAAACTAGTGCCCTCACAAGAGATAATATTCCTGGGTGCCAGCTTGAACACAACTGCCCAGATGGCTTATCTCACGCCAGAGAAGCAAGGACAACTGACTCAATACTTTCAATTGATGGCAACAAAAACACAACTCTCTGCAAGAAAAATTCTGCAGGCCTTGGGTTACATGGCATCTTGCATACTACTAATTCCATATGCCAGACTGCATATGAGGAAACTACAATGGTACCTAAAGAGTGTATGGTTTCAACACTGTCAAAGTTTGGAAACAAGTTATACCACTAATTCCTTGCCTTCAACAGGAGTTTCGATGGTGGGCTCAAGCTTGTCACCTCAACAAGGGACAGCCTTTTACTCGACCCACAGCCAGGCAAACACTGACAACAGATGCATCGGATTACTCCTGGGGAGCACACATGGCAGGAAAATGTATTCAGGGCAAGTGGCCCGCAGAACAAAGGCATCTTCACATCAATCAAAAAGAGATGTTAGCTGTACAAAAATGCCCTTATAGCTTTCAAGGACATGCTGCATCCAGGACAACTATTACTAAAAACAGACAACACCACAGTTATGTGGTACATAAACAAGCAAGGGGGCACTCAGTCCGACCCCCTTTGCAGACAAGCCATGACCTTGTGGAACACAGCTCTAAACTATCAAGTTCATCTTCAAGCACAATTCCTGCCAGGAGAGAAAAACACACTGGCAGACGACTTAAGCAGAAACATCATGGATCCCCACGAATGGGAATTGAATCCACAAATATTCAGAATGATAACACAAAAATGGTGGAGGCCGGACATAGATCTGTTTGCATCCCCAATGAACTGCCAGCTACAGAAATTCTGCACAAGGAGTTACCATCCACAAGCATGGAAAGTGGATGCCCTCTCATTCAGCAGGAAAAACCTACAAGTATACGCTTTCCGTCCACTACCTCTCCTTCCAAAGGTTCTCATAAAAGCCAGGCAAGAAGAGCCAAAGATGATCCTGATTGCTCCAGACTGGCCACGCCAGCACTGGTACCCAATCTTAAAGAATTTAGCACAAGAACCACCCTGGATATTGCCTCAAATCCCACATCTGCTGACTCAGCACAACAATCAGATACTTCACAGTTAGCTAAAGACCTTAAACCTAGCTGCATGGAAAATTCCTTAGTCAAGCAAGCAATGCCTCTCTCCAAAGCTGTTATGGATGTCATTCTGGAGGCCAGAAGGCCTAGTACCAGGAAAGCTTATTCGGATAAATGGAAGAGATTCTGTGCCTGGAACCAGGCTCACAGCCTTGATCCTCTTGTACCAAACATTGCTCAGATTCTACAATATTTAACTGAGATGCTGGACAAAGGTCTCTCTTTTTCATCCATCAAGATCCACGCCTCTGCCATCTCTGCTCATTACGACACGGATCCTCCAATTTTCTCTAATCCGTTGCTAAAACCTCAGAGGGGCTAAAAACATAAGACTGCCCCGTAGAGCACCTACCCCCAACTTGGGACCTCAACTTTGTTTTGGAAAATTTAACTTTACTTCCCTTTGAGCCAACTAACACAGCAGAATTAAAATATATTTCTTGGAAGACTGCTCTGCTCCTGGCAATAACATCAGCTCAAAGAGTTTCAGAATTACAGGCACTAATGGCAGTGGAACCTTTCCTCATTTTCCACCAGGACAGGGTGTCCTTAAGAACTAACCCTACATTTATGCCAAAGATGATTTCAAGTGTGGCTCTAAACCAAACTATTCACTTGCCAACGTTTTATTCAAAACCACAGAATAAAGGGGAGAGACTACTGCATTCTTTGGACATTCACAGGCAGTTACGCTTCTACTTGGACAAAACCAAAGCTTTCAGAAAATCTGAGCAACTACTGGTAGCATATGCTGCAGAAGCACAGGGAAAAGCCATTTCAAAACGGACTATTTCAAAATGGATAGGACATTGCATGTGTTTCTGCTACACACACCATGGGAAACCTATACCTAGCAGCATTAGATCTCACTCCACCAGGGCAACAGCCACTTCAACTGCCTACCTCAGAGGAGTGCCTACCAAGGACATTTTGGAAGCAGCAACATGGAGTTCTGTGCATACCTTCACCAAGCATTACCATCTGCCTTTATACTCTAAATCCAGAGCTGGCTTCGCCACTGCTGTGCTGCAGGGCCTTATAGCCACACCAAATGCCTTATAGAACCACCACCCTACCTCAGCTTTGGGATTCTACCCAAGTGTAATGACTGCAGCAGTGTAACACGATGAACATAGTACAGTTTTGTACCTACCATAAATGTAGATGTTTGAGTGTATACACTGCTGCAGTCCAGGTTATCCTCCCTCCTTCCCCTCTTACTTGCTGGTACGTACCTATGTCTTCTACCCTTTACTAGCTATGGGGAGTATTTGCTGGTAACTGAAAGTTGTGGTTTGCTTTTCTTATGTATATTTTATTAGCACTTTGTATTGCCTACCTTTTGGGGGCACCTGACATCTGGGGCAAGAAAAACTGAAGGAAAAAGGCGTCGGCTGCATCTTCTATACCCCTGTCGCACTGACGTCAGGGAGGAGGCGACAGCAACCATCGCCGGACCAATACTTTGGAACTCAGGCCGACTGGGGAACCACCTGACGGCATAATAACCCAAGTGTAATGACTGCAGCAGTGTATACACTCGAACATCTACATTTATGGTAGGTACAAAACTGTACTTTTCTTTGGTGGGCAGAAGCATGCAACTGCAACAAGGGACTGCCCTTTACTCAACCCCACGCCGACCAGACCCTAACCACAGATGCATCAGACTATGCCTTTGAAGCACACATGCATTCAGGGCCACTGGAGCCCAAGTCAACTTCATCTGCACATCAACCAAAAAGAGATGCTAGCTGTGCAGAATGCCCTGACAGTTTTCAGATCCCTACTCTTTCCAGGACAACTACTAATAATCCGCTCTCTTTCTGGACCTATCAAAGGCCTTTGATATGGTCAACCATCAACTACTTCACAACACTCTAAAAACATTCAATCTAGACAACACAACACTCAAGTGGTTTCGTGCCTATCTCTCCGATAGAAATCAAGCCGTACTATGGCAAAACAAGCTCTCGCCCCTATTACCTAACTCCACAGGGGTTCCCCAAGGCTCCATCCTGGGACCCCTACTCTCTTCTATTTTTATAAATGACCTCCACACAGTCATCCCCGAGACCTCCTGCATTCAATACGCGGATGACTCAACACTAATAAACTCGGACAGGTCACCAACTAAGCTATTATCCAAAACCCAAGACTGTCTGACTGCAGTTGAAGACTGGTTGGTAGGTCGCCATTTGATCCTTAACCCTAAAAAAACCAAACTATTACTCTTCCATCCTACCCATAAACCTTCCTCTATACTCTTTTCTGTTCAATCCAAAAATGGCACTACTATATCCCCAGACTCAAACTCCAAATTACTAGGTGTTACCATAGACAACAAACTCAGATTCGACCTTCACATTAACCAAACTATTAAAACAGTTAACAAAAAACTGGGGTCTCTTTATAGAATAAGATCCTTTCTAACTCCCAAGGCAAGAGAGGCCACAGCCAGGTCTCATCTCCTCTCATCACTCTTTTATGCCTCCCCCATACTCACCAACCTGTACAAATCAGACCTAAATAAGCTCTCAGGTTGCTATAATCACATTGTTAGATTTGTTACTGGCATGCCTTACAAAACCCATCACTGTATCAACCTGCACAACCTTGGATGGGTTGAACTACCTCACCTACTCCAACAGACCCAACTAACAGTAGCTTTTAAAATTCTCACTCAACCTGACTCCATTCTTGCACTGCGTAATTTAATCACCCCATACCTAAACCTAACTAGTCTGCGCTCAGCAAATAGGCTACTTGCTCAAACAGTCAAATCCTGTAATTTTGGAGGTGACTCGCTGTTTGCAAATTCCATTGGTAAAATATGGAATTCCCTTCCGCCTCAACTCACCACAATCACCTCTCTATCCAAATTCAAGAAAAATCTATCCCTTCACTTTAAAAAACAGTGGCTCTGTCAATGTTCCAAACCAGACTAAACCCATTACCCTCCGAAACCCTACTTCCCCATAGGAATTCCTCAAGGCTCTTCTCTGCATCTAGCATTACTCTAACATTTTTTCCTTCTAAATCTTAATTGTAAACAATCGCATGTCTCTTTGTACCTACGTATTAGTCTTCAGAAAGAAATAGTATATTCTCTGTGCATATGTCTCTTTGTACCTATGTATTAATTATCAAAATAAGTAGTATATTCTCTGTTCATATGAATGTAAATTACTGTCTATGTGGAGCTTTTCTCCCCAGGCCTCCGCTGAAATTGGACATGTATCCAGTCGGATATTCCCGGTCAACAAATGTAAAATAAAATAAATAAATAAATAAAATTATAAAAACAGACATCACCAGTTATGTGGTAGATCAACAAGTAGGGGGGAACCCAATGTCCTTCAAGAATGCAAATGCAGTCATAACATATGGGTTGTCCTGCCTCAGGCAGCCCTCGGTCGGCCGAATTCCAAAGTCTGGGTCCGGCGTCGGCTGGTGTCGCCTCCTCTCCGATGTCACAACGGCTGGAGTATAAAGGCATCGGCCGACGCCATCTTCTCCAGTCTTTCTTGCCGCGTGGTGCCCGAAGCGGAAGCAGTTCGCAAGTGCCGGTCGGTCAGCTCCTGTGTTTTCAGTACCGAAGTCATCTAAAAGCTAAGTACCCCGTTGGGGAACATTTTTTCTTGCCTCAGCCGATGTCAGAACAAATTGAGAAAGTTAATAATTGTTTGTCTTGTGGTAAACAAATACCTCATAAGGACTTCCATTCTTACTGTCTTCCTTGCCTGGGCCCAGACCACGACGTCTCGGCCTGTGCTGCCTGTGCTTGCTTTAATAAGCGCTCTCTCAGGCGCTGGGCAGAATTTGCTGAAGACTTTTTCGGCGAATCCTTTGTGTATATCATGCCGTCGGATCAACCGACAGCTCAATCTTCCAAAAAACGGAAGGACCGGGACCGGCATCCTCGGCCCGCGTCCTCTACCGATACTACTCCTAGACCCTCTGCTAGTGCTTTGGTCCCTGCGGAAGCGGTAATTCAGCCGCTCCAGGCCGACGACACAGCGTTAACTAGTCCTTCGGTCCCGGAGACCTCTCTGGTGCCGGTTGTTGATTTTCCTCCGGAAACCGAAGTTCTTGATTTACCCGACACCATTCCGGTGGACAAGGTCACTCCTGCACTTGGGGCTGCTAGGCCTCCTGTTTCTATGTCCATCAAGGCCTTTGCACATGCTAAGGCCGCCAGCCAGGCCAAGGCCCATCCTAAACCTGCTGTCCAGGCCCCCTCCTGTGATAAACAGATTATGTCTCTTGCTGCAGACCTTATTTCCCTTATCAGGGGGTCTCAGCCTCACCCAGACAGAGGTTCTCAGCCTCGTGCAGAGAAAAGGCCTAGAACTGAGCAGACTGATAACCTCTCTTCAGATGAGGCCTCTGGGGATTCTGAGCATTCAGATATTCAAGAAGAATCCTTCCAGGCCTATGAGGACTCTGATGCTGAGGAATCAATTCCCTCTGCCTCTCCTCCAGAGGATTTCTCGTTTGGTGAAGTCCTGCACTCAATGAGGGAACATTTCCAATGGCAGGGTCAGGAATTCTCTGATTCCAGGAAAAGGCTCCGTACCTTCCTAAAGCTTCCCCAGCACAGACCTTTAGCTATTCCTCCTGTGATGGATGTTTTGGATGATGTTTTCTCCGATTCCAGTGCTAACCCTGATTCTCTCCCCCTGCTCCTGTCAAGCCAGACAGATATTACAGAGTCCCTGACACTCACAAACATCTCTTTAAGGCCCACACTGTGGATTTAGAAACTATTTCACAGGGTCCCAAGGGAGTGGCTACCTCCACTGCCAAGAATCCTTTGCCAGCGGATAGGAAAGCCAGGTCTATGGAGAGATGGGGTAAAAAAGTTTATACCTCTACCACCCTAGCCATGAGGTCTCTTAACTGCCTTTTTCATATGTTTCAGTACCAGGATTTTTTACTGGATGATTTACAGAAAAAGTTAGCCTCTCCTGAGCCTATTGACAGAAAGGCATTGCAGGATCACATACATAACACTCAGCAGGTTAACAATCATTTTCTTCAGTGTGGTTATGATGCATTGGATGCTTCATGTAGGGCAGCTATGACTGGGGCTGTGATACTTAGACATGCTTGGTTAAAAGATCAGCCACTGCCAGACCATGTCAAAGTAAAGTTACTTGATGCACCTCTGGAAAAACAGAAGCTTTTTGGCGCTAATGCACAAGATGTGTTGAAGTCCATTGAGGAAAAAGCTAAGTCAGTACAGACAGTCAAGGATTTCCTCCAGGTTCAACCACCCAGATTCAGTAGAAACTGGCCTTCAAAGAATTGGTCCTTCCCAGACTCGGACAAGTTTCAAAGGGGAAAGAACAGGCGTGGCCGAGGCCAATACCGAGGCTCCTACAGGGGCCGCCAATGGCAACCTACAAATCAAAGAAGTGCTGCAACCAGTCCAGCTGCACCACAAGGACAATCACAATGACTTGACTTTCATACCACCTACAAGGGCTCAGAGAGAAGCACCCTTGGGCGGAAAATTATCCTTATTCTCAAAAAACTGGCATATCTTAACCAAGGACAGATGGATTCTGGATTTAATAGACAAAGGTTACAGATTCCACTTCCATACTTTACCTACAAGACAAGGCATGCCAAACCTGCCACACCATCAAAGGGCAGAGGCACTCAATCAAGTCTCAAAGCTATTAAGTATAAAAGCAATAGAAAAGGTACCTCCCCAGGAACAAGGCCAGGGATTTTATTCAAGACTGTTCCTTGTTCCAAGAAAGGAAAACAAATGGAGGCCTATACTGGACTTGTCTACTCTAAATACCTTTCTCATTGTGCCAAAGTTCAAAATGCTGACGTTACAGCAGCTCCTTCCCATGCTGGGCAAGGGGTCTTGGCTGGTCACTCTGGACCTCAAGGAGGCATACCTGCATGTCCCAGTCAGACAAAGCTGCAGAAGATACCTCAGATTTCTTGCAGGGACAGAGCATTATCAATTCTCAGCATTGCCGTTTGGCTTCTCTACTGCGCCCAGAGTGTTCACGAAATGCCTGGCATCAGTAGTGGCACACTGCAGACTCCAGGGAATTCAGATATACCCCTACCTGGACGACTGCCTCATACAAGCAGACAACAGACAAACCTTAATAAAAAACTTGGAGACTGTCATGCAATTACTACAAGCCTTGGGATACACAGTCAACATTCAGAAATCAAGACTACTGCCATCCCAACAGATGATTTTCCTAGGAGCCAAACTGGACACACAAACACAAATGGCCTACCTCACAGAGGAAAAACAACAGCAGTTACCAGAGTACTTCAAAGGCCTAGCACAGCTCTCCCAGCTGACTGCAAGGAAACTCCTGCAGGCCCTGGGGTTCATGGCATCATGCATTCTTCTGATACCTTTGGCAAGACTTCATATGAGAAAGCTGCAATGGTATTTGAAAAGCTTATGGTCCCAACACGGCCAAAGCCTAGAGGACGTAATCCCACTTATTCCATGTCTGCAAAAAGAATTCTTGTGGTGGGATCAAGCAAGTCAATTATACAAAGGCATGTCTTTCAACAAACCTCAAGCAGGTCAAATAATTACAACAGACGCCTCAGATCATGGATGGGGGGCACACATGGAGGGCAGATGCGTTCAAGGTCAATGGACACCAAAGGAAAGACATCTGCACATAAACCAAAAAGAGATGTTGGCAGTGATACATGCAATCGAGAGTTTTGAAAAATCACTGCAGCAAGGACATTTACTAATGAGGACAGACAACACCACTGTCATGTGGTATATAAACAAGCAGGGAGGGACTCATTCATACCCCCTCTGCAGACTAACAATGATTCTCTGGGAAAAAGCACTGAGTCTGAAGATACACCTGCAATCCCAGTTTGTGCCAGGCAAGGACAATGTACTGGCGGACAAGCTGAGCAGAAATTTCTTGGATCCACAAGAATGGATGCTGCATCCCCACATTTTCTCACAAATAACAAAGACATGGGGAAGACCGGACATAGATCTCTCTGCGTCTCACACGAATCATCACCTGGAAAAATTCTGTACCAGGACCCACCATGCTCTAGCCCGGACAACGGATGCTCTCTCCTTCAGCTGGAATTCCCTAAAAATTTATGCATTTCCTCCTCTGCCACTGTTGACCAAGGTGATCCTGAAGATCAAAGCAGAACAACCAACAGGCATTTTGATAGCTCCAGACTGGCCAAAGCAACATTGGTACCCATTGCTGTTGAGCATAACTCGGACCAAACCGTGGCCTCTGCCCCTATGGCCCCTGCTCCTAACACAACACAACTACAGGACTGTTTTCCAAAACCTGAAAACATTACATCTGACAGCCTGGAGGTTACTTTAACCCCTTCCGCTTCCAATCTTTCCAAGGCAGTTCAGGACATCTTATTGGAAGCACGCAGACCATCCACCAGAAAAACCTATTCAGCCAAGTGGAAGAGATTCAGCATCTGGGCTGCCAACAGGGGTCAGGATACAACAGTACTGAGTATACCTCAGATATTGGAATACTTGGCAGAAATGTTTCATTCTGGACTCTCATATTCTTCCATAAAGATTCATGCCTCAGCAATCTCAGCTAGGTACAATAGTGATCCACCAGTGTTCTCACATCCTTTGCTAAGACAGTTCCTGAGAGGGGTAAAGAATATCAAGCCTCCCAGAAAACAACCAGCACCTGCATGGGACCTCAATTTTGTATTGGAAAAATTATCTCTTCCTCCCTTTGAGCCAGCAGCAACCTCAGAGATGCAATTTCTATCATGGAAAACGTTTTTTCTATTGGCAGTCACATCAACAAGAAGAGTCTCGGAGATACAGGCACTCATGGCAGTACCTCCTTTCGTCATTTTCCATCAGGACAGTCTCTCTAAGAACAAATCCTTCCTTCATGCCAAAGGTGATTTCCAGGGTGTCTCTAAATCAAGCTATTCACCTTCCTACTTTCTTCCCCAATCCTCAAAATAGAGAGGAAAGACTGCTGCATACCTTGGACATACACAGGCAACTACGCTACTACTTGGACAGAACTAAGGCCACCAGAAAGTCTGACCAGCTGTTTGTAGCCTATGCTGCTGGAATACAAGGAAAAGCAATCTCCAAGCAAACAATTTCAAAATGGATTGGACACTGCATCAGATTCTGCTATTCTTACCATGGAAAAAATGTGCCAGCCAATATTAGGCCACATTCCACCAGAGCTATAGCCACATCCACAGCTTTCCTAAGAGGAGTGGCTACAAAGGACATTCTAGAGGCTGCTACATGGAGCTCCATGCATACATTTACCAAACGCTACAACCTGCCTTTATACTCCAGATCCCGAGCAGGCTTTGCTTCGGCAGTCCTGCAGGGCATTTTAGCTACACCATCTTTTTCTTAGCTCCATCCACCCCCAGCTTGGCTATGGTATTCAACCCATATGTTATGACTGCAGTTGCATTCTTGAAGGACATAGTACAGTTTTGTACCTACCATAAATGTAGATGTCCGATAGATATGCAACTGCAGTCATCCTCCCTCCTTCCCCTCTTTTCTTTCTTTTGGGTCCATTCCCCCTGTTCCTTTTAGCTGGGGGTATCTCCTATGGTGTATCTGTTTATTACTGTTGTGCATGTATGGAATTGTTTATCCATTCACCAAATTTAGCCTTCCTAGGAGGGCACCTGGCATCTGGGGCAAGAAACACTGAAGAAGATGGCGTCGGCCGATGCCTTTATACTCCAGCCATTGTGACGTCGGAGAGGAGGCGACACCAGCCGACGCTGGACCCAGACTTTGGAATTCGGCCGACCGAGGGCTGCCTGAGGCAGGACAACCCATATGTTATGACTGCAGTTGCATATCTATCGGACATCTACATTTATGGTAGGTACAAAACTGTACTTTCCTTCCCACTCTGCAGGGTTAGCCATGGCCCTGTGGAACACGGCCTTGGACATGCAAGTCCATCTGCAAACTCAATTCCTGCCAGGCAAACAAAATTCACTGGCAAACAACTTAAGCAGAAATCTCCTAGACCCACACGAGTGGCAACAACAAACAGATGTTGACACCAACAAACTCGAGAAATAGATCCTTTAAGTGTAATCCACACGCTTTATTAACAAGCCAAGTCTCCAAGTAAAAAACAAGCTAATAAAAGTTAAACGCTGCAAAGCGTTTTTCGTTCAGATAAATATCCAAACTTCTTCAGACAAAACGCTAGCATTAGCATCAGTTAGAGTTTAAATACACGCAAATGGTCACAAATATTCAGCGTTTATTACGCAGAGCTCTAATTATACTAGTTTAAAGGCGACAAGGTCCAAAAAGCACTGATTTTTACTACAATGTAACTAATAATTAACAGTTTTTAATAGTTACACAAACTATCATTGTGTTGTCTTGATATATATGTCAGTATTCCGTAAATGTGTATATTTTGTGCAACAAGGTTAATTCATTTAAAATGTAAGGTATCAATAAATAAATGGCTTATGTTGCAACCCTATGCTTACAAATGTTAAAATCCTACTTATAAAAAGATCTGTGTTTAAGATACATTAACGCTAACTAACCTAAGAATATCTATGTTAAAAACATATTTTTGTTCAAAATATATAACTATAAATATAAAATATAAGGTAGGTTGCATACTCCTTCAAGATTATTAATCTGTAACCGACGATGTAAACTCTCGAACAAGTGGACATGTAATATAAACTAAATATTAATTATTAAAATATTATCTTCGTAAAGACAAATTAGTAATAATAATAGTAATAATAACTATTACATTTAACTTAAATTTTATTATAACATTTTATCACTTATATTTAATTAATAAATATCAAATATGTAATAATTAATAGTAAAATATCTAAATTAAAATAAATTTAGTTAGGTTAACATATGATTTGTATATATGTATAACCTAACTAATATAAGATATATGTAGTGTTACAGAAATCACCAATAAAATGAATTTCTCTATTTATCTTAGTAGGCTTTTCATTTTTAGTACGCATGCAAGTGAGCAAAATTCGTTAAGCCCTGGTTCTCTGCATGCTCCCAAACGTAACTGCCAGGATAGCTCATTTCTATGACTATGCCTTTGAAGCACACGTGCATTCAGGGCCACTGGAGCCCAAGTCAACTTCATCTGCACATCAACCAAAAAGAGATGCTAGCTGTGCAGAATGCCCTGACAGTTTTCAGACCCCTACTCTTTCCAGGACAACTACTAATAAAAACAGACATCACCACAGTTATGTGGTAGATCAACAAGCAGGGGGGAACCCATTCCTTCCCACTCTGCAGGGTTAGCCATGGCCCTGTGGAACACGGCCTTGGACATGCAAGTCCATCTGCAAACTCAATTCCTGCCAGGCAAACAAAATTCACTGGCAAACAACTTAAGCAGAAATCTCCTAGACCCACACGAGTGGCAGTTAGAGTCCAGCACCTTCAACCTTCTGATTCAGAAATGGGGGAACCCAGAGGTGGACCTCTTTGCCTCCTCCTACAACCACCAGCTCAGCAAATTCTGCACCAGGAACACTCACAGCAAGGCCTGGAAAGTGGATGACCTATCTTTTCATTGGGTAAATCTCTCAATTAATGCATTCCCACCTCTGCCCCTTCTCACAAGAGTATTACTCAAAATAAGAACAGACCGAGGACAATTCTGATTGCCCCGGACTGGCCACACCAGCACTGGTACCCACTCCTGCGCAGCCTGACATCAGTGCCACCATGGCACCTACACCAGACCCTACCCTCCTCTCTCAGCAGGAGGGGCAGATTTTGCATCTGCAACTACAAACCCTAAATCTTGCAGCCTGACTTATCCCTTGAATCCTACCCCAGCAACTCTAAGCAGGCAGGTGCTGGACGTCATTCTTGAAGCCAGAAGACCCAGTACAAGGAAATCCTATGCGGATAAGTGGAAAAGGTATTGCTCCTGGAGTCTGTCTAAAGGAGAGGGCACAACTCTGCCCTCCCTGCCTTTAATCCTGGATGACTTAGCAGATCTACAACACTGAGCCACCTCTTTTCTCGCACCCTCTTATCAAACAGTACCTGAGAGAGGCAAACAACTTGAGGCTATCAAGGAGAGCACCTACCCCTGCTTGGGACCTTAACTTTGTACTGGAAAAGCTCACGCTTCCCCCCCTTTGAATCTGCAGCATCAGCAGAGTTAAAATTCCTCTCTTGGAAAACAGCATTTCTTCTGGCCATCACTTCAGCTAGAAGAGTGCCTGAACTACAAGCACTTATGGCCGTGGAACCCTTCATTATTTTCCATGCTGACAGGGCCTCCCTCAGGACAAACCCATCCTTTATGCCTAAAGTGATGTCCAGTGTGGCTCTCAACCAATCCATACATTTGCCAACCTTTTTCCCCAATCCTTAAAATAAAGGGGAAAGAATCCTACACTCCTTGGATGTGCACAGACAGCTCAGATTTTACCTGGATAAAGGACTAAGCCCTTCAGGAAATCAGACCAGTTACCAGTCAGCTTTGCAACAGGGGCAGAGGGCAAGGCCATTTCAAACCAAACAATCTCTGATGGATAGCACATTGCATCCATTTCTGCTACAAGCACGATGGGAAACCAACCCCTCAGGTGGTCAGAACACATTCTACAAGGGCAACATGTACTTCTTCAGCATTTCCTAGGGGAGTCCCTACCAGGGACATCCTGGAAGCTGCTACCTGGAGTTCAGTACACACTTTAACCAAGCACTACCATTTCCCTATCCTCTCCAAATCCAGGGCAGGTTTTGCAATAGCAGTCCTGTAGGGCATTGTAGCCAGCCCTAATTCTTCTTGACTGCCTCCACCCTTCTTCAGCTTTGGGAACACAGTACAGTTGTGTACGCTTATAAATGTAGATGTTCGAGTGTATTCACTATTGCAGTCCTGGTTTCTCTCCATCCAACCCCCTGTTCTCTCTCTCTCTGGCTTTTGCCCCCCCCCCCCCTTAGGGGTATTGGTATTTATCTTATACTGGTGGTGTTTTCCTCCACCATAGCTTAGCTCCTTTTTGGGAGACTCCTGACATTTGGGGCAAAAAAAAAACTGATGTAATGTCATCGGCTGCCTGTTTTTATACCCCTGGTGACCTGACGTCAGTCCTGGAGCGACAGCAACCGATGCAGAAATACTAAGTCTCTGGTATTTGGGCCGACTGAGGGTTACCTGCAGGCAGATAACCCAAGTGTGATGACTGCAACAGTGAATACACTCGCACATCTACATTTTTGGTAAGTGTACACAACTGTACTTTCCATGTTTTCTCCGTTTGTGGATAATGGCTCTCACCATGGTTCGCTGGAGTCCCAAAGCTTTAGAAATGGCTTTGTAACCTTTTCCAGACTGATAGATGTAGATTACTTTGTTTCTCATTTGTTCTGGAATTTCTTTAGATCGCGGCATGTCTTCCTTTTTTGGATCTTTTGGCCTACTTCACTTTGTCTGACATGTTCTATTTAAGTGATCTCTTGATTCAACAGGTCTGGCAGTAATCAGGCCTGGGTGTGGCTAGTGAAATTGTACTCAGCTTTCCAAAAAATGTGATTAAATACAGTTACTTCATGATTTAAGAAGGGGACAATTACACTTTTTCACATAGGACCATGTAGGCTTGGATAGTTTTTTTTCCTTAATAAATAAAATCATCACTTAAAAAACTGCATTTTGTGTTTACTTGCGTTATATTTGTCTAATACTTACATTTGTTTGATGATCTGAAACATTTAAGTGTGACAAACATTCAAAGAGTTAAGAAATCAGGAAGGGGTAAATACTTTTCATTTCACTGTAGAATAGGATTTCACTATTATGGAGCCTCAACATCACCATTGGTGTCAACTGAACTTGTTGCTGAACTCTAATAAGGGTAATTTTTCTAAGGATTTAGAATGCCAACATCAGAAGTTAAACTAATAACTTGGATATAAATACTTTGACTAGAAAAAAACACTTCAGTGTTTGTAATTGCTTTGATTACTAAACTGTGACAGCTTTAGTGGAATGTCTCACATGACATCAAAGGTCAGTGTTTATTCCACAGAGAATTACAAGGGAGCAGAGCATCACGCAATAAAAATAACAGAAAAAGAAAATGATTGTGAATCGTGAAACGATTATTGCAAAACCACAGAAGGAGGCATTACAAAAGTGAGAGTGAAATAGTGACAAATCATTTTAAGTAAAACATTTTATAGTCTAGATAAAATAGCTAGAACCACAAAAATTGATTTTTAAATGCAAATTTTCAACTTATTTTTGTTGAATGTACCTGACTTGGAACAACTATTTGGTCAATCATTATAGACAGACAGCTTGGAGTTTACAAAAATATGATTTTGTATCATCTAATACCAGCAGCTTCAAATGCAAATGATTACTTCCTTTTTGAACAGTATTAGGTAAAGTAAGAAAAATAACAAGGCACTGGTTGAAGAAAAAGACAAATTTGCAGAATTTATATTGCTCCTCGTGTTCTCATTTAGTAAGTGTATGATGAATAAATTAGAATAATAAACTGGCAGAATAAATCAAAAGAAGAAAAAAAAATCTGACCAAACAATAACATGTTTTGGAACTGTATAACAGTGGTTCAAATGAATGAATGATCAGAATTCCTGTTTTCATAGGTTCATAGGTTCATACTAGGCTATCTGCCCTAGGGCATTTATAAGCCTAGCCAGAGTGTGTGTGGCTTTCACCACCCCTTAGGATGAGAATACTATACCCATTAGTTTGCTGTGCCTCTGTCCAGCAGTGATACAGAGATGATTCCCGGGGTAAACCTACGATCTCCCATCCACTCGTCAAGATTTCTCTTGAACAGAGTCAGTGAGGGGCTCTGCCTCACATGGACTGGGATTCTGTTCCATAGTGTAGGGAGTCTCTGGGTGATGAATCTGTCCCTCCAGCACGTCCTATTTATATCCGTGTTGAGGTTTAAGTCTCTTGCTCTCGTGGCTCTGGTGGATTTGGATTTTTTGAGGTGGAGCATGTCCATTAATTCCGGGTTGGACATGGCCTTGTATGTCAAGCACAGATCACCTCTGAGCAGATGGTATGCGACTGAATAGAGCTGGAGTTTCTTCAGTCGGGCATCGTATGACATATGTTTGAGCCCCTTTATCCTTTTGGTGAGGAACTTTTGGGGTCTTTCCAACTGCTGCAGATGGGTAAGGTACATTCCGAATGGGGCGTTGTACTCGATCATTGGTCTGATAAGTGAAGAATACAGGGGTACAATGACCTCTCCTGATCTGGATGTGAATCCCTTCATGATCAGGTGGGCAATGTAGAAGGTCTTCCTAACCACTTTGGCAATGTGAGTGTCAAAAGAGAGGTTACTGTCAACTTGGGTCCCCAGGTCCCTGATAACTTCTTCCGTGTTTAATGGATTACCACCTATGTGGTAATTAGGGGTTACCTTGTTTTTCCCAAAGGGTATGACTATACATTTTTTGGCATTTAGCTTAAGGCCATGGCTCTGGCACCAGTTATCCATTTCTATGAGACCTTTCTGGAGGATGTCTGTGTCTGATGGAGTGTCAATTATGGTGCCCAGTTTGCAGTCATCTGCAAATTTTGTCAGCCACAATCCCCTATGTTTGCCTGCACTTCAGAAAAATAAATGCCGAACAAGAGGGGCCCAGGACTGAGCCCTGTGGGACACGCTCGTGACCGGCTTAGAGTCTGACATGGCACCAGCAACTCTAACCCTGTGTGTTCTGTCCTTGAGCCAGTTTGCAACCCATCTTGTGACATATGGGTTTACATCTAAGCTGGTGAGCTTTTCTATGATGCCGAGTGGGGTATTGTGTCAATGCTTTGCTAGGTCAAGGTAGGCTGTGTGAACTGCCTTACCCTCATCAATGGCCTTAGTGACTGTTTCGAAAAAGTCGACCAAGTTCAAGAGGCAGGATCTGCCCTTGACAAAGCCAAATTGGGTAGGATCCAGTGTCTGTAGGTCCCCGATGTCTTTATTTATGAGTTCCATTATGATCCTCTCCATAGCTTTGCAGACAAGGCTCGTCAAGCTTATGGGCGGTAATTTCCAGGGTCCGTAGAAGCACCGCCTTTGTGGAGTGGGACCACAGTTGCCGTCGCCATTCTTTGGTGCATTATCCTGTAGTAAGGCTAAGATTAAACAGCAGCCTTATGTGTGGGTTTAGTTCCTCATTGAGTTCGTAGCACACAGCCGGGGACACCGTCGGTCCCATTGAAGCTGTGTTTTTGCTTTAGAGAGCAGCTCTCACCTGGGCATCTGAGATGTTTGGGAGGCTAGACTCTGGTGGGATAGATATTTCTCCTTTGGGGAGGGAGGGAGAAATTTGCACTGAACCTGTCTGCCAGTATGTTGGCAATGTCTGTGGGTTCAGTGATTTTTATCATTTTGGACTAATTCTGAGCATATCTGGGAGTTTCCACCCAGGTTTCTAACATAGCTAAAGAAGGCTTTATGATTGTCTTTTGTGTCATTAGCGATTTTTCTCTCAAAGTTGGCCTTGGATGATTTTATGAGTGATCGTAGTTTTTTGCTAGTATTGATCAGAGATGCCTTCCCATTTAGGGATTTTGCTCTGTCATGTAGTAGCTTTCTCCTCTTTTGTAGAGTTTGTTTATGGCTGGAGTCCACCAGACCGGGCGCCTGCCTTTGGTGGAAAAGGTCTTGATTTTATTAGGGATTGCTTGATCCATACATTCCTGGAGGTGCTCGTAGAAGGCATTTGTAAGGGTTTCAGCAACGTGGGTTGTGGTTTCCACTGGCTCGGGGGCCTTGAAGGATACCACTCCAGTCTTAAGAAGTGTGAAGTTTGCTTTTGAGAAGTTCTTCACTGTGGTCTTTTTTGCTGGGGGTGGGGGCGGGATGTGGATCTCCAGTGAGATTAATTTATGGTCTGATCTCACCAATGAGGGATATACTTCCGGTGTGGAGCATTTTGTCCCCATGTTTGTGATGATCAGGTCTAGTATATTTTCTCCTCTTGTGGGAAGAATAAATATGTTTATGGAGAGCAGGTAAAGAGAAAGAGAGAAAAAAAGTACAAGCTGATCTTTTAGATATTCTCAATCATTTAGAACACCCAAAGCATGAATGACTAACTGGGAGATAGAAAATATTTTTTAAAAGCCATGTCTGAGTTAGCTTACAAGGGAAGATCTCAGACCATGATCCTCTTTTCAGGACAGAGTCTAGACAGGAACTAGGGACTTTGTCCATGTATTTTCCCTTTCCTATATTAAAAAGGTACTTGTGAAAGCATGAAAAGAAAAATGTGATCCACATAACCCTTTACTGGCCCTAGCAGCAGTGATTCTCTCATGATAGTGCAGTCCATCCCACTTTCTTCGAATAGGGAAAGGGTGACATATACAGCCCTTTCTTTCTTCAGACATAATACATGGAGTGTTTGGCACTGATTCCAAGCCTGATTTCTACTATGGCCACTCACCTATTTGAATGGAAAAAAAAAATCCTGCCTGGTATTCTGAGGTATTCCCCCATCTTCTTCTCCCAGCCCTGTCTTTGTGGCATATCCTTCAGTGCTGCTTAAAGTAATCCTTGCCTTTTCTTTGTAACAGTACATTTGCCAGCCATTGCATCTTGTGCTGTGCCAGAATACCCTTATTTTCTGCATCAGAAATTGAACAGTTTGTGGAGGGATATTCATTCTTACACTTTCCAGGCATCAAGTGAACTCTAATAAGGGTACATTCCTTTTGGAGAGGGTATTTACCAAGAACTTCCTACTAGTTCAGGATGTCTTATTATGCAAGTACCTCACATAGAGTAATTAAAATGTGCCATTTTTATTTTGTTGCTTCTGGCCGTTAAATGTAATACGTTACACTTTTATTTGCATACATACATATAAAGTTTTATAATGTTTTCACAACAGGACTGGGTTATGTAGGTTATGGACTCGTACATCTTTTTTTTTTTAGCTTCAATGTTCTTCGTGTTTCACTGTTGCAGTCATCACATTTGCATTATCTTGCCTGCAGGTGACCCTCAGCCGGCCTGAATACCAGAGTCTTGGATTCCTGTATCGGATGTTGTCTCTTCTTCCATGACATCAGGTCATCAGGGGTATAAAACATGCAGCCGACACCATTACATCAGTCTTTCTTGCCGTGCGGTGCCCGAAGCAGAAGCAGTTCGCAAGTGCCTGTCGGCCGATTCCTGAAATTTTCATTTTCAAGTTTCAGAACCAAAGTCTTCATAAAAAGAGAAGTACCCCATTGGGGATTATTTTTCTTGCTCCCACTGATGTCAGTAAAAGTTAACAGTTGTCTTATCTGTGGAAAGCAAATACCTCATAAAGATTTTCATTTGTACTGCATTCCTTGCTTAGGCCCATACTATGATGTACCTCGCTGTTGGTTTTGTGCCTTGTTCAATCCCCGAACTATTCATCGTCGGGCTATTTTTGCAGCAAATTATTTTGGTACTCTGTGTCAGTACTCCAAAATGGCTTCATTAAGCCATCCGACTACCGATCTTCCGAAAAAACGTAACGATAAAGACAGAGACAGGCCGCATAGTTCCATAACTGCCAACAACGCTTCTGTTAAGCTAATCGCCAGTCCGCGGGTACTCAGTGAGGTGCTTTTGCTGCCCCTGATACCCACTACTTCAGATTCGCAGGCCTCTACTGAGACCCATTTGGAGTCCGGTATGCCGTGAGATGCTTCTTCGACTATGGAACCTGCAGCTGTCTCTACCTTGAATGGGTCCAGAGCCGCTGTGCAGGCACCGGCTTCTGAGGGTGTATTCAGGCCTACAGATTTGCATGTTAAACCGACGCCATCTTCTAGGCCTAAAACTCGCTCCATGCCTAGAAAACCGACATCCAAACTGCATCCTCAGGCCTATATGCCTACAAAACAAATACTTAGAATGGCTGAAGACCTTATTACTTTAATTAGGGGAAGCCACCGTTCCCCCTCTAAGAGACCTAGAACTGATTTTTCTTCTGATAAGGAATCTGATTCTTCTGTTCCTTCTGATTATCAGGATTTGCCCTTATCTACCTAAGAGGATTCTGATGCAGAGGACCCCATTCCCTCTGCTTCACCTCCACAAGATTTTTCTTTTGAAACCTTGCACACTCTTAGGGAGCATTTCCACTGGGAAAGCCAGGATTACTCTGATTCTAAAAAGAGGCTTAGGGAATTTTTACTCCTTCATCAACACAGGCCTTTAGCTATCCCTCCTGTTCTGGACAGTGTAGATGATACTTACTTGGAATCTAGCCTTTCCCCAGACACTTTGCCTCCAGCTCCCAGAAAACCTGACCAGTATTACAGAGTATTTCACTCTCACAAGTTCCTCTTCAAGAATCCTACTGCGGATCCAGAGACCATTTCCCAAGGACCTAAAGGCATTAAGGCTACTGTTGCCAAAAATCCTACCCCTTCTGATGGAGTTTCTAGAACCTTGACAGATGGGCTAAGAAAGTATACACTTATGCCACTTTGGCCATTAGGGCTTTAAATTGCCAGTTTCATATGTTAAAGTACCAACAGCATATTATGGGACTACTTAAACAGAAAATGATGTTGATTCCTGACTGTGCTGAACACCAAGAATTCATAGGTTCATGGGTTCATAGGTTAGTACTAGGCTAACTGCCCTTACAAGCCATTTTAACCCTAGCCAGTTATCCCCTGTGCGATTCAAACCCTGTACCTTGTGTTTGTAAGGCAAACACCTTAACCAGTCATTTTGGGTAATCAATTTAAAGCCCTAAGAATTACAGGATTTAATGCATTCTGCTGAACAAGTTGGTAAACATAGTTTGCAATGTGGTTTTGACTCTTTAGAAGCATCTTGCAGGGCTGCTGTCACTGGGTCTGTACTTAGAAGGCATGCTTGGCTTAAGGAGCAAACTTGCCAGATCATGTTAAAGCTAAATTACTGGATGCTCCCTTAAACCAAGACCGCCTGTTTGGTAACAAAGCAGAAGAGGTTCTCAAAAGGATGGAGGAAAAAGCTAAATCTATGCAAACTGTTAAATATTTCCTACAAGTACCGCCTTCCAGATTCAGTAGACATTGGCCTTCTAAGAACTTGTCCTTTCCAGTCTCTTCCAGGCCCTCTCAGTCTAAACCCGGGAACAGCAGACCACCTAGCTTACAGTCTCAGATTGCACACAGGTCTAAGCAGTGGGGGGCTCCCACTTCCAAAGCAGGGAGCAGTAAACCAACCCCCTATGGAAAAATGGCACAATGACTTAACCTTAACCCTCCCAAGTCCTGCTCTACTGCCTGCTCCCTTAGGAAGGAAGCTAGCTTTGCATGCATAAAACTGGGAACTCATTACCCAGGACAAATGGGTTTTAAATATAGTTTCCCAAGGATACAGATTCCACTTCCACTTCCTGCCTACCCCAAACGGTTGGCCAGACCTACCCCCAAATCAGTGGGCAGCGGCCCAACAGCAGGTTCTCCCTCTTCTAAATGTCAGGGCTATTTATCCTGTCCCAGCAGAACAAAGGGGACAAGGTTTTTATTCAAGACTTTTCCTGGTTCCCAGAAAAGACAGATCCTGACATCCTATCCTGGACCTTTCTATTCTGAACATCTTTCTGGTAATCCCAAAATTCAAGATGGTAACACTTCAGCAGCTGCTTCCTATAGAATCTTGCAGGAAATAACTACACTTCAGTGCAGGCTCCATGCACTATCAGTTCTCTGCACTTCCCTTTGGCTTATCTACTGTGCCCAGGGTATTCACAAAGTGTCTAGCTCCAGCCATTGCATTTTGCAGGCAGAGAAATATTCAGATATACCCATACTTGGAAGATTGTCTAATTCAGCAGAAAGCCTGGACTTGCTATTGCAACATATGGCATTTGTAATGAAACTTCTAACTTCTCTGGGGTACACCATAAACAAAAAGAAGTCTCACCTGGTACCCTGCCAACAGATTGTATTCCTGGGAGCAAGCCTGAACACAACTTCCCAGATGGCTTTTCTCACTTCAGAGAAACAAGTTTATGTGACAACCTACTTCAAACTATTGGCCACAAAGACCCAGCTATCAGCAAGGAAAATTCTGCAAACCCTGGGGTTCATGGCCTCTTGCATACTACTAATTCCATATGCAAGACTGCATATCAGGATACTACAATGGTATCTAAAAAGCCTGTGGTGTCAACATTCTCAGGACCTGGAATCAATGGTTCCTATCATTCCTTGTATAAAGACAAAGTTCCTTTGGTGGGCAGAGGCCTGCTACCACAGCAAGGGGCTCCCTTTCACTCTATCCCCTGCTGCCCAAACCCTAACAACAGACACATCAGACTATGCATGGGGTCTCACTTGGCAGGGCAGTGAATTCAGGGAAAATGGAACCCGAGATAGATGCACCTGCATATCAACCAAAAAGAAATGTTAGCTGTACAGAATTCATTGACAGCCTTCAAAGACCGCATTCTTCCAGGACAACTATTGATAAAGACAGACAACACCACAGTCATGTGGTACATAAATAAGCAGGGGGGAACCCACTCATACCCTCTCTGCAGACTAGCCATGGCTCTGTGGAACACAGCATTGAGCCTCCAAGTGCACCTACAAGCTCAATTCCTGCCAAGCAAGCTAAATTCACTGGCAGACGACTTAAGCAGCAATCTCATGGACCCACACGAATGGAAACTGGAACCAAAAATATTCAACCTCTTGAGGAGCAAATGGGGGACTCCAGAGATAGACCTCTCTGCCTCCCCTCAGAACTACCAATTGGACAAATTCTGCACAAGGACTCCCTGCACTCAAGCTTGGAAAGTGGATACCCTGTCCTTTACCTGGGAAAGCCCCTCAGTTTATGCCTTTCCCCCTCTGCCTCTCCTCTCGAAGGTTCTGCTAAAGTTCAATACAGGACAAGCCAAGGACAATACTGATTGCACCAGACTGGCCATGCCAGCACTGGTAACCCACTCTTGCGCAGTATGACACTGCTGGGACCATGGCACCTGCCTCAGACCCCTTCCCTGCTGTCCCAGCAGTAGGGCCAGATTCTGCACCCTCAGCTTCAAACCATGAACCTTGCAGCCTGGCTAATTCCTTGAGCTCCCCAATAGCATCACTCAGTAAGCAGGTGCTAGATATAATTCTAGAGGCCAGGAGCCCTAGTACTAGAAAATCCTATGCTGAAAAGTGGAAAAGAATACTGTTCCTGGAGCCGGACTCAGGGGATGGGTACAGCAGTGCCCAGCTTACCTCATATTCTTCAATACTTAACAGAAATGTTCCACAAGGGCCTATCCTTCTCGTCAATTAAAATTCATGCCTCTGCCATTTCAGCTCATTATAATACTGAGCCCACCCCTCTTCTCTCACCCTCTGCTAAAACAATTCCTTAGAGGGGCCATAAATTTAAGACCCCCCCCCCCAGGAGAGCCCCCTACTCCAGCCTGGGACCTTAACTTTGTATTGGAAAAGCTCAGTCTCCCTCCTTTTGAGCCAGCTGCAACAGCAGAGTTGAAATTCCTTCCTTGGAAAACAGCATTCTTTCTAGCCATCACTTCAGCAAGAAGAGTGTCTGAATTACAGGCCCTCGTGGTAGTGGAACCCTTCATTATCTTCCATGCAGACATGGTTTCCTTCAGGACCAATCCTTCCTTTATGCCCAAGGTGGTGTCTAGTGTGGCCCTTAATCAGTCCATTCACTTGCCTACTCTCTTCCCTAATCCACAAAACAAAGGCGAACAAATACTGCACTCTCTGGACGTGCACAGATAACTTAGATTCTGTTTGGACCAGGACTAAGCCTCTCAGGAAATCAGAATAGCTGCTAGTTGGCTTTGCTGCACGAGCACCGGGGAAGGCTATTTCAAAGCAAACCCATTTCCAAATGGATAGCACATTGCATTTATTTTGCTACAAGCACCATGGAAAACCTAACCCTCAGAGGATAAGATTACATTCCACCAGGGCTGCATCTATCTCTGCAGCTTTTCTCAGAGGAGTCCCTACCAGGGATATCCTAGAAGCTGCTACCTGGAGCTCAGTACATACATTCACCAAGCATTACCACATGCCTCTTTTTTCTAAATCCAGAGTTGGGTTTGCCACTGCAGTTTTGCAGGGCTTAATAGCTGGCCCTAATGCTCTCTAACTTCCTCCTCCCTTCCTTAGCTTTGGGAATCAACCCAAATGTGATGACTTCAGCAGTGAAACATGAACATAGTACAGTAGTGTACACTTACCATAAATGTAGATGTTCGAGTGTATTCACTGTTGCAGTCCTGGTTACATTCCCTTCAGCCCCCTGACTTCTCTTGGCTCTACCTTTCCTTCTTGTTTGGTATTTTTAAGCTTTCTGCTGTGTTTGCTTTTTGTTGGAGTACCATAGCATATAATTGCTTCCCATTGTGGGGGCACCTGACATCTGGGGCAAGAAAATCTGATGTAATGGCATCGGCTGCATGTTTTATACCCCTGACGACCTGACGTCATGGAAGAAGAGACAGCATCCGACGCAGGAATCCAAGACTCTGGTGTTCAGGCCGGCTGAGGGCTACCTGCAGGCAGATAACTCAAATGTGATGACTTCAACAGTGAATACACTCTAACATCTACATTTATGGTAAGTGTACACAACTGTACTTTCTAGAGAAGTTTAATCCTTCCATATCAGCAGGGAAAATGTAATGTGACTACTTTCTTGGAATATCTCTTTAGTTGTTGCCTCTGCATGAAGGGTCTCAACATTTCTGGCCCATACACTGTGGAACCCTCTGTAGGGTTATAAGGTAATAATTCAGTGCCACTCCATACTTCATTCCCATAGTGGTTTCAGCTTTGTTCTTTAACCAGCCCACTCAGTTCTTAGGCTACTTCCCTGAACCTGAGAAAAAGGTGTTATGATTTTGCACCCTAGGGATAAGCCACAGACATTGTAGGTTCTGTGTCCATTGAACTAACGTATTAAGTATCAGTGACATAGTTGCTAGAGTACTACAGTCTTCTATTCTGAGAAGTATTTTGCATCCTTTTTCAAGCCAGCAGCACCTAAAGATACATTTTTAAAGCAACCATTTGGAAATCCTTTCAGACCTTTAAACATTATAAACTGGACTGACATTTTTGGAATGGTTTGCTGCAGAAGTCTTCCACTGAATTCTAAGGTTACTCCTCCTTTGTAAACTGTCTTAAATCTAACTGTATGCGAGTATTAATGCAGCAAGAATCATATTAGGTGTTAGAATTCCAACTTCAGAAGACTTAAAGATCAATTTTTTGCCATTTCTTTTTGTTATACTTATGCCCTCATCTTGTAAAGTAGACTTTCTTATTATAAAATGTGTTGATGTCCTTCATGGATGCATCTGCAGTCATAACAAATGGGTTGTCCTGTCGTCAGGCAGCCCTTCGGTCGGCCGGATTCCAAAGTCCGGGTCCGGCTTCGGCTGATGTCGCACTCCACCCGACGTCATCTCTGCTGGTCTTTGGGTATAAAGGCATCAGCCGACGCCATTTTCCTCAGTCTTTCTTGCCGCGTGGCGCCCGAAGCAGAAGCTGTTCGCAAGTGCCGGTCGGTCAGATCCAGAGATTACTACTACCGAATACTACTTCGAAGACTTCTAAAAGCTAAGTACCCCGTTGGGGACTCTTTCTTGCCTCAGCCGATGTCAGAAAAAGTCAATAACTGTTTAACTTGTGGGAAACAAATACCTCATAAAGATTTCCACTCTTACTGTTTGCCTTGCTTAGGCCCAGACCACGACGTAGCAGCCTGTTCGGCCTGTGCTTCCTTCAACCGACGAACGCTTAGGCGTCAGTCGGAGTTTGCTGAACAGTTTTTCGGCTCAGATTTTGCGTACATTATGCCGTCGGATCCCCCGACTACCCAAATTGTTAAAAACGCAAGAAAAGACCGACACTCGCGGTCCGCGGTTTCGGCTGAAACCACGGTTAAGCAAGCCGCGAGTGTCTTGGTTTCGGCCGAAACCGAGAAAACTGGTCAATCTTCAGCCGAATCCACGACTACTACTGAGGTTCCTGCTACCTTAGCTGAATCAGCCTCAGAAATTTTGCCTACAATTGTGGTCCCTACTGATCTATCAGAAACCATCCCCTTGGATATCTCTACTCCAGCACGTGGTGCTGCTAGGCCTCCTGCAGCCATGTCTATTAAGGCCTTCGCCAGGGCTAAAGCAGCCAAATCAGCTAAATCAGTGCCTGTTAAACCACCCTCACTCAGGCCCACTTCTAGTTCACAAATGCTTACTCTGGCAGAAGATTTAATATCCTTAATTAGGGGATCCCAATCTCACCCAGACAGGGCCTCTCAGCCCCCAGAAAAGAGACCTAGAGCAGAGCCCCCCGAGCCTGTGTCCTCTGATGATTCTGCGGATGACTCAGACATTACAGACCAGCCTGAGGCTCCTTTTTCCAATTATGAAGATTCAGATGCTGAAGAATCCATTCCAGCTGCCTCTCCACCAGAGGAATTCTCCTTTGGGGAAACCTTACATGCCATGAGAGAACAATTCAAATGGCAGGGCCAAGATTTCTCAGATTCAAGAAAAAGGCTTAGGACTTTCCTGCACTTACCACAACATAGGCCCTTAGCTATTCCTCCTGTCCTATCTGTTGTGGATGATGCATTTAATGATGTCTGCACTGCACCTGACTCTTTACCTCCAGCCCCTGCCAAACCAGATAGATTTTACAGGGTGCCAGACACTCATCACCACCTATATAAGGCCCCACTTGCAGACCCCGAAACTATATCCCAGGGGCCTAAGGCAGTAGCCTCGACCACAGCAAAAAACCCTATTCCCTCTGAACGGGAATCCAGGTCCTTAGAGAGATGGGGGAAAAAAGTCTACACCTCTGCTACTCTCTCAGCTAGAGCTTTAAACTGTCAGTTTCACATGATCCAATACCAAGAGTTTATGCTTGATCAGTTAATTAAAAAGCTGTCCTCTGATGACTCTTTAGATAAGAAATATGTATTAGAAATGGTGAATAACATCCAGCAGGTTAGTAACCATTCTTTAAAATGTGGTTATGATGCACTGGAGGCTTCATTTAGATCAGCCATGACTGGCACAGTGATAAGAAGGCATGCATGGTTGAAAGAACAGGTCTTGCCGGATCATGTTAAAGCTAAGCTATTGGATGCTCCTATGGATAAGGCCAGTCTATTTGGGGAACCTGCCCAGCAGGTAATGAAGAAAATGGAAGAGAAGGCAAAATCTGTACAAACAGTTAAAGATTTCCTACAGGTTCAGCCCCAAGGTTTAGCAGGAACTGGCCTGCCAAAATTGGTCCTTTCCTGACTCCACAAGATCCCAAAGGGGCAGGAACAGGCGCTCTAGGGGCAGAAACCAATCCAGAGGAGGTGCCTACAGAGGACGACAGTGGCAAGGCAATAACCGAGGCACAGACGCAACCACTGCCACTGCAACAGGACAATCACAGTGACTTGGCTCTGACTCCGCCTACCAGGGAGCAAATAGCAGCACCATTAGGCGGAAAGTTAGCCTTATTCTCGAAAAATTGGCACTATATTACAAAAGACAAGTGGATTTTGCAAACCATAGACCAAGGCTACCGGTTCCACTTCCACACTTTACCAGTAAAGAGAGGAATGCCAAACCTGCCCCCAAATCAGAAAATAGAAGCCTGCACCAGACAGCAGAATTAATAAAAATGAGAGCTGTGGAAAGGGTACCAATAACAGAACAGGGCAAAGGATTCTACTCCAGACTCTTCCTAGTACCAAGAAAAGAAAAAAAACTGGAGACCTATTCTCGACCTGTCCATCTTAAACACATACATCATTGTCCCAAAATTCAAAATGCTGACCCTACAGCAACTTCTTCCCATGCTGGGCAAGGAGTGTTGGCTGGTAACTCTAGATCGCAAGGAGGCCTACCTGCACGTCCCCATTCGACCAAATTGCAGAAGATACCTCAGATTTCTTGCAGGATCAGAGCATTATCAATTCTGAGCATTGCCGTTTGGCTTATCTACTGCGCCCAGAGTATTCACAAAATGCCTGGCATCAGTAATCGCTCACTGCAGAGTACAGGGAATCCAAATTTATCCATACCTGGACGACTGCCTGTTACAAGCGGACAACAAAAGCAAGCTGACAACAGATTTACAAAGGGTCATTTACTTGCTACAAGCCCTGGGATACACAGTCAATTTTCAAAAGTCAAGACTGATACCATCTCAGACAAGAACTTTCTTGGGCCCGGAATTGGACACAGTAAAACAGATGGCATTCCTAACTGCAGAAAAACAAAAAGAACTCCCTCTTTACTTCTTGGCATTAACAAAGCAGAACAAACTAACAGCAAGAAAAGTTCTGCAGGCCTTGGGCTTCATGGCATCATGCATAATCTTGGTCCCACATGCCAGACTGCATATGAGAAAGTTACAGTGGTACCTAAAGAATTTATGGTCTCAACACAGGCACAGCTTAGAAACAGAAATACCACTAATCCCATGCTTAAAACAGGAGTTCCTATGGTGGGCTCGGGCATGCCAGTCAAACCCAGGCTTACCCTTCCACAACTTTCGAGCAACCCAAACCATCACAACGGATGCCTCAGACCTAGGATGGGGGGCACACATGCTGGACAAATGCGTACAAGGACTGTGGACTCAGGACCAGCTGCACCTGCACATAAACCAAAGAAATGCTGGCAGTAAAACTGGCAATCCTAAAATTCAGACCATTCCTCAAAGAAGGCCATTTGATGATAAGGACAGACAACACCACAGTCATGTGGTACATCAACAAACAGGGAGGCACTCATTCTTACCCCCTATGCAGAATGACTTTGGACCTTTGGAATCTGGCTCTCAGCTACAACATCCAGTAACAGGCAATATTTGTACCGGGAAAAGAAAACACCCTAGCAGACCTTTTAAGCAGAACCACCTCGGATGCTCACGAATGGATGCTACACCCAGACATCTTCAAGGCCATCACAAAGAAATGGGGAATGCCACAAATAGACCTATTCGCTTCCCCACAAAATCACCAGCTCAAAAAATTCTGCACAAGGACATTCCACCCACTTGCATGGAAGGTGGACTCTCTATCCTTCAGCTGGAAAGGCCTGACAGCATATGCATTCCCACCTCTTCCCTTGATGCACAAGGTTCTACTGAAAATCAAAGAGGAACGCCCAAGGATAATTCTGATAGCTCCAAACTGGCCAAGACAACACTGGTATCCATTGCTGAGGAGCATGTCTCGGGAGAAAATGTGGTCAATTCCCCTGATGCCTCTGATGTTAACTCAGAACAACTACAACATCATACATCCAAACCTAAAAACCTTGCAACTGACTGCCTGGAACATCACATAGCAGTAACTAACCCAGACCTTTCACAAAGGGTTAAAGACATTATCCTTGAAGCCCGCAGACCTTCAACAAGAAGGAACTATGCAGGAAAATGGAAAAGGTTCGTCATTTGGAGTACTGAAAGAGGAAAAGATGTGTCGAACATAGATATTGCTAACATTCTGAAGTACTTGGCAGAGCTTCTACATACAGGCCTGTCCTATTCCTCCATCAAGATACATGCATCAGCTATTTCAGCAGAATACAGCTTTGATCCTCCTGTCTTTTCACATCCTCTACTCAGGCAGTTTCTCAGAGGGATCAAGAATGTAAAACCCCCTAGGAAACCACCATTACCAGCATGGGACTTGAATTTTGTACTAGAAAAGTTGACACTCCCTCCGTTTGAACCAGCAGCAACAGCAGATCTACAACACCTGTCATGGAAAACTGCTTTCTTACTGGCTATTACTTCAGCAAGGAGGGTTTCAGAACTACAGGCCTTAATGGCAGTGCAACCCTTCCTAATCTTCCATCAAGATAGGGTGTCCATGAGAACTAACCCTACATTTATGCCTAAGGTGGTATCCAGAGTGTCTTTAAACCAGGCAATCCATCTACCTACCTTCTTTCCCAACCCACAAAACAGAGGTGAAAGAATAATGCATACCTTGGATGTACACAGACAGTTACGCTACTACCTGGACAGAACCAAAGGTAACAGAAAAACTGACCAGCTCTTTGTAGCCTATGCAACAGGAAGGGAAGGAAAAGCAATTTCCAAACAGACAATCTCCAAATGGATAGGAAATTGCATAAGATTCTGTTACTCCTACCATGGAAAACCAATTCCACAGAACATAAAACCTCATTCTACAAGGGCTACAGCCACTACCACAGCTTTCTTAAGAGGAGTGGCTACCAAGGACATTATTGAGGCGGCTACTTGGACCTCCGTGCATACATTTGCCAAGCATTATAATTTACCTCTATATTCTAGATCCCGAGCAGGGTTTGCCACTGCTGTACTGCAAGGGATCCTGACTACACCATAATTATTATTCCTCCTCCCCTAGTTTGGCTATGGTATTCTACCCATTTGTTATGACTGCAGATGCATCCATGAAGGACATAGTACAGTTTTGTACCTACCATAAATGTAGATGTCCGAACTGGATAGCATCTGCAGTCAGGATTACCCTCCCTCCTTCCCCTCTGCGGTACTCCTAGGGTATTTACCCTCCAAATAGCTAGCTGGGGGGGGGGAGTCTCTTATGGTGTATTTGTTTGTATATATGTACATACATGTTTATTTTTTGTGTTTGCCTTCTACTATTTTGGGAACATTGGCATTTATCCAATATTTAGCTTTCCAAGAGGGCAATTGGCATTTGGGGCAAGAAACACTGAGGAAAATGGCGTCGGCTGATGCCTTTATACCCGAAGACCAGCAGAGATGACGTCGGGTGGAGTGCGACATCAGCCGAAGCCGGACCCGGACTTTGGAATCCGGCCGACCGAAGGGCTGCCTGACGACAGGACAACCCATTTGTTATGACTGCAGATGCTATCCAGTTCGGACATCTACATTTATGGTAGGTACAAAACTGTACTTTTTTACTTCAGTTACTTCATTGGGCCTTTATCAAGTTTAATAAAATGTTATTTCTGTTTATTGAATGCCAAGCAGCTGTCAGGTACTTGCTAATTCCACATCACCTTCTTCTGATGTATTAAAGGGGTAACAGTTCTGTAATGGGTCGGCATGTTTTCTGTAGTCTCCAGCAGACTATTACAGTTAAAAATGTTTTTCTTCTACTTTTCCTAAATGCAAATGTAACCTATTAATTTATACTAGTTTTTGGGATTTTATTGACAGTTAATGGTAGTATCCGGTGAGGAGTTTGATTTGTTTCAAACTCACTGGTGAGTGTTGGATTGCCAAGATGGCTGCACATTGAATAGCAGCTTAATTTCAGCTCTCCTAGTGTGAAAATAAACTCAGAAGAGAGAGCCAGTGAATTTGGCCTTTTGGGTAAGTGACAGTAATTGGCTATTTAAATGCTTTACTTGGATGCCAGCAAGAGAGAAATTCAGAGAACCTGGAAGAAAAATCAGTCACAAAAGATGAAGAGAAAACACTGGCTGGGAAGCAGCCTGCAGCTGTTCAGTAAAAAGCAGTTCATGTTCCAGCTTTGGTGCAAGACCATGACTTTCAGTAATCTAGAGGAAAAAATAAATCATATGTGCTCAGAGCTGATTAAAATAAAATGCTGAAGGAATATATCAACTCAAATAACAAAAGGCTGGAAAAAATGGAAGAAGCTTTAAACAGATATTCATATGACCTGATGAAAATGCAAAAATCAGAAATCAAAATGTAGAAAAGGCTGGCTGAGTACAAAACTGTTCAAGAAGAAATGTTTCAAAAAATGGCAGAATTGGAGGACAGAGAATGTAGGGAAAACCTGAGATTTTTTGCTGTACGAGAGAAACTGAAAGGAACAGATTGTATTTGTTTTGTGAAAGCACAGATAAGCAACTGGACTGGTATTGCACAGCAGAAATTAATTGAAAGGGCATATTGTGTGTATGCTCCAAATCTGGCCATGAAAAAGCAGCCCAGACCTTTAATACTAAAGATGCAATCCTACCAGCAGAAAGAGTTTATTCTGACAAAACTGTGCAGGACAAATTAATAAAAGTGGGACACAGTAGAGTGTTTGTAGAAAATGATTACTCACTGTACAACAGGCAGAAGAGGAATAAATTTAATCCAGCATTTGGGGAAAGCAGCTGTATCTAGCTATTTTCTGAATTTTTTTTCTTGGAGGGTCAAAATCATTTTTTGATGCAGTACATGCTAAGAAGGCAATAGAAAAGTTTGTTCAAGAAAAAGTGAGCCATCAGTATGAGATTTTGTTGCTGTTGTTTCTGAAAATAAAGCCCATAGACTGTCAGTGAAACTTTTTCCAGCGTTTCAAATGAAAATACTTGAGAGAAGAGAAGAAAAGCTCGAGTTGACTAGAAGAACCAGGAGTACACTGAAAATGAAGCAGCAGCTGGATTTGGGAGAAGGAACTCAACAGGAAGAAAAACGGCAGTTCGGAAATTGATGAATAAATTTAGGATTACAAAGCATTAATTACAGTGGAGAAGTATGACAGAACAAGAAAACTTGGAAATATTGGACTTTTTTAACTTTAACCTTGTAGGGCCTCCAAAGCATATGCCCTACTTAATCTCATTAATATTTGGAAGAACATTTAGGAGAGGGGAAGAGGCAGGAAAGAGTTAACTAAGTAAAACAAAACTTTGTTTTTTAACAATATTTTTATAAATACTGCAGGCCATAAAGTTACGCTTTTTTAGTTATTGTTTGTGTGTAATGGGGATATTAAAGTAAACAGGTGACCATATTTTTTCTTTCTTCAGTTTTAACAAATGTAGTCAGTGCAATGTCAAAAGAGAAGAAAACCTGTACAAAAAAAGCACGATACAAGAATTGATATGCTTTTTCTTAATTTTGCGTAGAATAACTGGGTAAGGCCTTTGTCTTGATTTAATAACAAGTTTAAGGGAAGCAGTAAATAAAAGCACATTGAATATAATGAAAAGTTTTCCTCTCGTGCATGTTCCCAGTGCAATATGTATAGTGGAAGGCAGCAGTATATCTGGTTCTCATGTTTCTTTGAGCACAATCTGATAAGAAAGACTGTTAAAACAGATTAGTACTTTCCTTCAGTGGCTAGATCATCATGTTTTCTGAAAGAATTGAAGATTTTTTCGCCATTTGGGAGAGGAATAAAGATGAAAGTAGCAGACAGCACTTGGTGGAAGTAAACGCATGGGTTGTAACATGCATTTTAGCATGGATAACCTACTCTAGAGGTTAATTTAAGCCTGTTATTTTGGCTGTCAGTCTAGGACAGTTGATGTTCATCATGTTTTACTGTTGCAGTCATTACTCTTGGGTTATCCTGCTGGCAGGCTACCCGCAGTCGGCCAGAATTCCAAAGTCTGGGTCTGGCGTCGGTTGCTGTCGCCTCTTCCCTGACGTCAGTACGCCAGGGGTATAAAAGATGCAGCCGACGCCATTTTCTTCTGTCTTTCTTGCCACGCGCTGCCCGAAGCAAAAGCAGTTCGCAAGTGCTGGTCGGCCGACTCCTGAGATTTTCACAGACGAATTTCAGATCCGAAGTCTTCATTAAAGCTGAGTACCCCATTAGGGAAACTTTTTTCTTGCTCCAGACCGATGTCAGAAAAAGTTAACAATTGTATTTCTTGTGGGAAGCAAATACCTCATAAGGATTATCATTCTTACTGTATTCCTTGCCTAGGCCCTGATCATAACGTTGCTAGCTGTCAGTTTTGTGCTAGGTTCAACAAACGCACTATTAAGCGTCAGTTTGATTTTGCTTATCATTACTTTGGCCAAAAATTCAATTACATAATGCCGTCGGAACAGCCGATAACCAGAGTTTCTAAAAAAACGCAAGGAAAAAGAGAAGGACAGGCATCAGAGATCCAAAACCGACGACTAGGCTTCCGCTAAGCCAGTCGCCGGTTCGCCGGTTCTCAGTGAGGCGCTTTCACAGCCCCTGACACCCGCTACCTCAGAGCCACAGGCCACTGACGACTTCCACATGGAGCCAGCTAGGCCTCTGGATACTCAAGGTATTGGACACTCGGAATTCATTCCCTCAGATGTATCCGGAGCCGCTGAGCAGGCATCAGTTTCTGAGGGTGTTTTCAGACCTACACAGCTATATGTAAAGCCTACTGCAGCTTCAAAAGCAAAGATTACAGCAGCTTTAAAGACTAAGAAACAAGTACAGCATTCTCCAGGACAGACTTCTATGCCTAAGAAACAGATGCTCAAAATGGCCGAAGACCTTATTACCTTGATCAGGGGTTCCCATCTCCCTCCTGACAAGAGACCTAGGCAAGAGACAGACTATGACTCTTCAGATCAGGTTTCCATTTCCTCTGACTCCTCTTCTGTACAGGAATACTCTCTTCCTCCCTATGAGGATTCTGATGCTGAAGAATCCATTCCTTCAGCTCTCCTCAGCACAAGCCTCTTGCTATTCCCGCTGTGCTAGACATTGTAGATAATGTATTTTCAGAGTCCGGCCTTTCTCCAGACTCCTTACCTCCAGCTCCTGTTAAATCAGACAGATACTACAGGGTTCCTGATTCACATAAATTTCTTGATAAAAACCCTGCTGCTGACCCAGAAACTATTTCTCAGGGTCCCAAGGGGGTTAAGGCCGCTACTACAAAAAAAACCCTGTCCCTTCCGACAGGGATTCAAGGGCACTAGACAGATGGGGGGGGAAAGTTTTACACTTCTGCTACTTTGGCTGTGAGGGTTTTAAATTGTCAGTTTCATATGATTAAATATCAGCAATACTTAATGTCACTGTTAAAACAGAAAATGTTGACTAATTCTGATTGTACAGAAAATAAGGAAATACAGGATTTATTGCATGCAACTAAACAAGTGGGAAAGCATACATTGCAATGTGGTTTTGATTCTCTGGAGGCCTCCTGCAGGGCCGCAGTTGCGGGTTCTGTCATTAGGAGGCATGCTTGGTTAAAGGGACAAAATCTGCATGATCATGTTAAAGCAAAATTATTAGATGCTCTATTGCAGCATGATACTTTATTTGGTGTTAAAGCAGAGGAGGTTTTCAAGAAAATGGAGGACAAAGCGAAATCTATGCAAACAGTAAAGGATTTCTTACAGGTTCAGCCACCAAAATTCAGCAGGAACAGGCCTACAAAGAATTGATCCTTTCCAGTGTTGGACAGGCCACAAAGAGGCAGATAAAGACGGTCCAGAGGCAAATCCCAGCCCCAGGGCTCATACAGGCCTAAACAGTGGGGCGCTTCTACCTCCAAAACTGGAGAAGACAAAGCACAGCCATACAGGAAACAGTCCCAATGACTTGCCTCTGCCAGCACCAAACACTTATCTTCTTTCAGCCCCCTTAGGGGGAAAACTAGCACTTTTCTCTCCATATTGGCACATGATCAACCAGGACAAATGGGTATTGAATATAGTGTCCCAGGGCTACAGGTTTCACTTTCACACCCTGCCAAAGGTATGACAATCCTGCCACACAATCAATGGGCAGAGGCACAAAAACAAGTTTCGTCCCTTATGGAAATGAGGGCCATTCAGCAACTACCACAGCAAGGACAAGGATTTTACTCAAGACTTTTCTTGGTTCCCAGAAAGGACAAAGCCTGGAGACCAATACTGAACCTGTCTTTTCTAAACACATTTCTGGACATTCCAAAATTCAAAATGTTAACTCTGCAGCAGCTTCTACCCATGCTGGGCAAGAAGACTTGGCTTGTAACTTTGGACCTAAAAGAGGCATACCTGCATATACCAATCAGACAATCTTGAAGAAGATACCTCAGATTCATAGCTGGCTCGATGCATTATCAATTCTCTACTGTGCCCAGGGTCTTCACAAAATGCCTGGCACCAGTAATTGCATTTTGCAGACAAAGAGGAATTCAAATGTATCCTTACGTGGACGACTGCCTTATATAAGCAGAGAACAAGGACACTCTACTAAAACATCTGGCGTTCGTAAAAACATTATTAATTTGCCTAGGGTACACAGTAAACAAAAAGAAATCAAAACTAGTACCCTCTCAAGAAATAATATTCCTGGGTGCAAGCTTAAATGCAACTGCCCAGATGGCTCATCTCACGCCAGACAAACAAAGGCAACTAACTTCTTACTTCAAAATGTTGGCAACAAAGACCCAGTTATCTGCAAGAAAAATTCTGCAGGCCTTGGGCTTCATGGCATCCTGCATTCTGCTAATTCCATATGCAGGACTGCATATGAGGAAGCTTCAATGGTACCTAAAAAGTGTCTGGACTCAACATTGTCAAAGCCTGGAAGCATTAATTACCCCTCATTCCTTGCCTGCAACAGGAGTTTCGACGGTGGGCTCATGCCGGTCACCTCAACAAGGGACAGGCATTCACTCTACTCACGGCCATTCAATAACAACATATGCATCAGATTATGTCTGGGGAGCACACATGGCAGGAAAATGTATTCAGGGCACATGGTCCACAAGCCAAACTCATCTACATATCAATCAAAAAGAGATGCTAGCTGTTCAGAATGCCCTGACAGCTTTCAAGGATCTACTCCATCCAAGACAACTACTGATAAGGACGGACAATACTACAGTCATGTGGTACATAAACAAGCAGGGAGGCACACATTCCTACCCCCTCTGCAGACAAGCCATGACTTTGTGGAACACAGCATTGACTTGTTAAGTACACCTGCAAGCACAATTCGTACCAGGAAAGATCAATACTCTGGCAGACGAACTAAGCAGAAACCTTACAGATCCCCACGAGTGGAAACTGGATCCACAAGTCTTCAGCGTGATAACAAAGGAATGGGGATGCCCAGACATAGATCTATTTGCCTCCCCTCACAACTGCCAACTACAGAAATTCTGCACAAGGACTTATCACAAGCAAGCATAGAAAGTGGATGCTTTGTCTTTCAGCTGGAAAAGTCTAACAGTATATGTCTTTCCTCCTCTGCCTCTCCTCCCCAAGGTACTCCTAAAGGTCAGACAAGAGAAGCCAAGAATGATTCTGATTTTCCAAGACTGGCCATGCCAGCACTGGTACCCAATCCTAAAAAGCTTGTCTCAAGGCCCAGCCTGGACATTGCCTCTAATTCCTCACTTACTGACCCAGCGAAACAATCAGATTCTGCACAGCCAACTCAAGACCCTAAATCTGGCAGCATGGCGGATAATGTAACCATTCAAAGCACACCTCTCTCTAAAGCAGTGATGGATGTTATTTTGGAGGCCAGGAGGCCCAGTACCAGAAAATCTTATGCAGAAAAATAGAAAAGATTCTGTGTTTGGAACCAGGCACAAGGAATTGACACATTGGTACCAAACATTCCTCAGACTTCACAATACCTAACTGAGATGCTGGACAAAGGCCTATCGTTTTCATCAGTTAAAATTCATGCCTCTGCCATTTCAGCTCATTACAATACGGAACCTCCTTTTTTTCCCCATCCATTGCTAAGGCAGTACCTCAGAGGGGCCAGAAACATAAGACCTCCAAGGAGAGCCCCAATACCTGCATGGAACCTCAATTATGTCTTGGAAAAACTCACACTGCCGCCTTTTGAGCCAGCCAATACAGCTGATATAAAGTTTTTATCTTGGAAAACAGCTCTGCTCCTAGCAATAACCTCTGCAAGACGAGTTTCAGAGTTGCAGGCACTCATGGCTGTGGAACCTTTCATCATTTTCCATGCAGACAGGGTTTCTCTAAGGACGAACCCAGCATTTATGCCTAAGGTAGTGTCCAGTGTGGCCCTTAACCAAACCATTCATTTGCCTACCTTTTATCCAAACCCACAGAATAAGGATGAAAGACATACACAGACAACTACGCTTTTACTTGGACAGAACTAAAGCTTTCAGAAAAACTGAGCAACTTTTAGTGGCATATGCTGCAGGATCTCAAGGAAAGCCTATCTCAAAACAGACTATTTCAGAATGAATAGGCCACTGCATTCGTTTCTGCCACTCACAACATGGCAAATCAGTGCCCAAGGGCATTAGGCCTCATTCTACCAGGGCAGCAGCCACTTCAGCAGTCTTTCTCAGAGGAGTACCAACCAAAGACATTTTAGAGGCTGCAACTTGGAGTTCAGTGCACACTTTTACAAAGCACTACCATTTACCTCTCTACTCTAAATCCAGAGCAGGCTTCGCCACTGCAGTTCTGCAAGGCCTTATAGCCTCTCCTAATCCTATTTAGGCCCAGCCACCCAGCCTTAGCTTTGGGATTCAACCCAAGAGTAATGACTGCAACAGTGAAACACGATGAACATAGTACAGTTGTGTACCTACCATAAATGCAGATGTTCGAGTGTATTCACTGTTGCAGCCCAGGTTACCCACCCTCCATCCCCCTTTTCTTTGCTGGGACTTACGTATACCTCTCTATCTTATGCAATCTATGTGGTGTATTTGCTTGTAGATGAAGGAAATGCTTATTTTACTGCATGCTTAATTATTGGCATAATATTTTTAGCCTACCATTTTGGGTCACCTGACATCTGGGGCAAGAAAAACTGAAGAAAATGGCGTCGGCTGCATCTTTTATACCCCTGGCGCACTGACGTTCGGGAAGAGGCGACCGCAACCGACGCCAGACCCAGACTTTGGTATTCTGGCCGACTGCGGGTAGCCTGCCAGCAAGATAACCCAAGAGTAATGACTGCAACAGTGAATACACTCTAACATCTACATTTATGGGAGGTACACAACTGTACTTTCCTATTAGAAGGGTTAAACTTAAACGCACAAAACTATATATCTTCAAATAATTAAGTCTGTGTGTGTGTCAGTTTTGAGGGTTTTCATTAAAACGTCTTTTAAGATATGACATAGGTAAATATGGATATGACTGGAAACAACTGTATCAAAGATAAACCTGACAAAAGTTAGTGTATGCAATGTAATACAAATGCTGAAACTAGATGTTTAAAAAAAGCTGTTATACATAACAGGTGAGAGCAATGATTTATAATGACACTTTCCATATTATCCTTTAATGTGAATGGTCTCAGATGTGTACAAAGAAAGTAGTGAACTATATTAAGAAATGCAGAGTAAAAATAACTGTGCTACAGGAGACAAGTTTGGAAAAAATCTGAGCATATGTATTTGACAAAGAGAAGATTTCAAGATGATTATTCAGTGGATTAACTGGGATAAAGAAAAAGTGGAGTACTTGTGAGAGGCGCTCCAGTAGTGATAGAAAATGGGGGGGAGATAATAGTAGATTTTTAGTACTCTGGGGCTACTGACAAGGGAGGAAGATGACACTGACATGCATTTATATTCTACCTAAAACTGTTACAATGGAGTTTAAGAAAATTCTGGGAGAAATAATCTGCTTTCTGCAGGTAATATTACTTGTAGGTGGGGGCTGGAATTTGATTTGTAACAGTGAGGATGTTTTTGGGGAGCATAAAAGGGAAAATATTACAAAAGGGGGCTAGAATTTTGAAGAAATTTGTCAAAATATTTGGCATGAAAGATGTGAATTCAGTAGTAGATTTTCAGAGAGAATTTAAGTATTATTCTCCAAGGTGTAAAAACTGGGCTAGGCTAGACTGAAACTATATTTCATAGGAACATGTGCATTTAATTGAAAGTCCTAACACGCATCCAATAACTGTTTCAGAGTACGCACCAATAATAATTAAAATAAAAATGCAGGGTAATGAAATAAAAGTGAGGCATTAGTACTTTCCCACCTACCTGTTAAATAGAGAGGAATTAAGGAATGGGTAGTGGAAATTATTCTGGAGTTATTGGGGATGGAAATTTCTTCTGAATATATAGTTAGGGAGTGAGATATTAAAATGGAGTTTAAAAATAGGTTGGAAATAAAAGAAAGAGATATGGTTAAAAAGTAACAAGATTTATTTTTTAGAGGTACTGACAAAGGTTAAGTATTGCAGAATAGGGGGAATCTCACAGAACAAAAGGCGTAGTTGCAAACTGCTAAAGAGAAAGTAAGGAACTACCTTGATAATACAAAGATTGCTGATTAGCAACTCTCTTGATAACTCCAGAGCACAGAAACTTTTTTTTAGAGGCAACAGGAAGTAGAATGTTTGTTGCCAAGCTTGGAGAGCCCATAACCAGAGATCCTATAGCGGTGTTCGAAATATTTTGGAAATTTTATGAAAATCTGTATGAAGCAAAGAAATGTGAAAATCAAGAAAAAGTACAAATGGAAAGGTTTAGGAAAAAATAAATATGTGAAGGTTAGTGGTAGATGACGCCCAATTACTAACTGCTAGGATCGGAGTAGGTGAGAGAAAAAATGGTAATGTACAACCAGTGTACAGGAAAGATCCCAGGCATAGATAGATGGTTTTCCTGTGGAAGTTTGGAAGCTAGGAGGGAAGAAGGTGATTATTTACTGACATTTGTTGACTGGGAAAGTCAATTGGGTTGAAAACCCATTTTCAGCAGAGGCCCAGGGAGAAAAGCTCCACATCAAGTACAGACATTTTGACAATTTTTACATTTGTATGTACACAATTACATTCTATTACAGAAAAATAAATTAACTTTAAAACATCATTACATACATTTGTAGACATGGTAAAGCTTGATAAGTAAATTGAGTAGTAGTTTACAATCACATCTGTCTAGGATATGAGGTAGAGAATTATTTGTTAGAAGGTAATTAAGTCATTGTACGTGTAAGTGGTTGTTAGTTTTGCAGGATTTTAGAGAGTGAAAATTGTAAGCGTAGGATTATTGATATAGAGGGAGTGTGATTAAGGATAGCAGAATGGAGAGAGAGAGATGTTGAGGGTAGGTGTACGAGTACAAGAATACGTAGTTTGAAATGTAGGGCTTGGAAGAGAGGAGAAAAAGGAAGATATTAGGTAGTGAGTTAGGGGAAGAGAGTGGGAGTTGCCAGGTAGTGAAGTTAGGGGGAGAGTGGGAGATAAGGATGATGAGGAGGTGGCAGAAGGAGGGAAAAACAGGTAGTATGAGATTATAGTCAAGAGATGAGTGGAGTATGTTAGTGTTAGGGAAAGGAGCAGAGACAGGTGTGGGTGTTAGTGTTTTTTAGATTGAGTTTGAAGGTCATAAAGGAATCTAAGATACTGATATGTGGGGGCAAGGTATTCCATAGTTTTCCAATGGTAAAAGAGTAGAGGCTTTGACCTGCTCTTTTGTTAGGTTTATATACTTCTGAAAGCTGTTTTTAGTAGAGCAGAAACTTCTGGATGGGGTGTATAGCTGTAGAATAGGTTTTAATGCTGGGAACTGTATGGCTTGGATATTATTTTATGTGCCTGAGTTAGTTATACATAACTAAGGTATTGGGGGAAATCTAGCCAGTTTTATTCATTGAGGACATATCAGTGATGTGTGCGATAAGATAAGCCAGTTGTAAATTTAGCAATTTTGTAATCGCAAGATCTGGAAGTTGGTGTATTTTAAGATGAGGAAAAGTACCAACATCCTGGAAGAAATCAGTGGTGGCTGTAATACCTTAATACGGTAAAGACCCATTAGATGCAGCTACATATAGGCCTATTTTGATTCTAAACCATGATTATAACGTGTCTGTAATGGGTAAAAGAATGGCAGAAGGGATGCCAAAATTGATGGATATAGATCAGTGTGGATTTGTGGAGTGGAGGCAGACATTTGACAACCACAATTGAACAATGATCCAGAGGGAAGCAGAATTTAATAAAATACCACTGTTGTTGGTGGGTCTTGATGCAGAGAAAGCATTCAGCAGCATAGGCTGGGATTTTGAGTAGGGCAATGGAAGCATTTGCATTCCCTGATAAAATTATAATTTTGAGTAGGAGGCTGTGTGAGTGATTGAAGGTGAAAATTAAAGTGGTGATGGTTCATATTTGATAAGTTCTGTTTGAGCAGGGGAACCAGGCAGGAGTGTCCTCTTTCCCCTTTACTTGTGTTATACTTAGAACCATTGGCAAAGAAAATAAGGGACCCAGAAATTCAAGGATGTAATTGGTATGGTAGTCAAGAAAAGTTGGCTTTATTTGATGATGATATTTTATACCTGATAAAATCAGAAAAGGATATTTTGTTGTTGTGGAACATTCTGAGGCAGTTTCAGTTCTTTTCGAGATATAAAATTAATGAAGATAAAACAAAGGCAATAGCTGTAAACTGTATACTTAGAAACTGGTTCATCAGTACCCATATTTAGGGAGACATGGTAAAATGAAGTACTTTAAGAGTATAGATTAAAAAGGATTCTACTGTGGCAGCTAAGGATATATGGGAAGAGTCCAAACAGAAGGTGATAAGCTTAGTTATTGGAAGCTCTGTTTTCTGGATATATGGATAGCAAGATACAAGCAGAGAAAATTGTATTCCTTTTCATTTTATACATAGGACAGGCATATTTCTGTCAACCAGAGGAGAGGTTGTGGATAGAAATTAATAGAGTTGAAGGATTTTCTTGGGGAGGGGACAAGTGGGATAAGTTGATCATTGAAATAGAACAGTATGGTGTGGGATTACCTGATTTGAAAGGGTAATTCAGAGCTACACAGTTAAGGTTCCTATACATAGCACAAGCAGAAAGCTATAATTCAAAGTGAAAATAAATGATGATGAAATGGGGAAAGCTCAAAAAACAGAGACTGGGATTTTGGCTGCAGATCCTTATTGAGAATAACCACAGAGCAGAATGTTAAATTCATAAGGTACCAGAAAGTATTCTAAGAACTAAGGCATCTCGTGGATGGAGAAAGAAGATTCTGCTGATAGGAATGACTGCATTTAGGGGTACAAATAATAGGTGAGGGGGCTGGAGTTTACTTGAGATAACTGCAAAAAGTCAAGGTATTGGGAGCAAATGATTAGAGAGGGAAAGGTAATATAATAGGAAGAGGCCAATAATTTATTTGAGCTGCAGGCTAGAGTGCCTTCAGGATCAAGGACTGATATCGTATTATAGGAAAAGTGAAATAATTAAGGGGATCCTAAGGGGATGACCAACACTGGTAGAGTTTTTAGTATAATCTAGAACAGAAACTGCTGTTAAAAAAGGGATAATTAGTTGGAAATATAAAATATTGCATGATAACTATAGGAATTAGAGTAGGATTGAAAGGACTGGGAAGAGAGAAATTGGATAAGCAATTCACAAAGAAACAATAATAGGGATATATGTATGACTCCAAAGTATGCAACAAAGTCTAGAAGATTTAGGATCTTTGCATGGAAGTGTTTGCATAGGTATTTTTATACCCCAAGCAGACTCCAAATAATTTTTCCTCAGGTGGATTACAATTGTTGCAGGTGTGATGGGGAAGAAAAAGGCATTTGGGAAGGTATTTTTGGGAGTGTAAGGATTTGGCAGATTACTCTATCAAAAATACTGGGTGAACATGTAACTAACTAAGGAAATTATTTTTTTAGAGCTGTCATACAGAATCAGAATTGCCTAGACATAGTAAGGCTTTGCTGAGTTTAATTCTGGTGGCTGCCAAAAAAACAATTGCTAGAAAATGGAAATCAAAGTTTAAAACAACTGTATTAAAAGTAGTGTATACTAACTGAGATAAAACAACTTGAAGAGTATCTTTAGAAAAAGGTAGGAGCAAATTATATGGAAAATAATTGTAACTGTGGGAATAATACGTGCAGAATGTTTTGGAGGAGGAATGTGGTTTAAGGGAGGCTGGAATTGAATGGGCTTTCTAATGTTTGACAGTGACTGGAATAGGTTATGTCTGATGTTTGCAACCAAAAATGTCAATATGTTTTGTTTTTATTTATATAAATGTGATTACCGATGTCATAAGTGGTACTAAAGATTTTTTTTTAAACAAGAAACTCACTGGCAAGTTTTCAACTTAGCAGTGATTTTGAATTCTAAACGTGTGTATATGTGATTTTACTGCACTTCCTGAACTGTTTATCAAGCTCTCTGCACGTGATTTTTTTACTGTACTGTTACCCCAGATAGCATAGACTAGATTCAGATTTGCTGAATCTAGCCTGTTACTGATGCACTTGAGCACTAAACCAGCCATCTTACATTAATAAAGGCTCCATTGCACCCTTGTGGCAGAAGAGTATGGATCCACCCTTGTCTGAGCTGGCGATTGCCGGAGGAGAGTTCATTGTGTGCTTTCCTATTGGTAGATTTGCTTAAGTGTTTAATTTCGCCTGTATTTAAGCCTCACATTTGGACAGGTTTGGGCTCAGTTAACCGGAGCTGCTCTACGTTTGGAGTCTTGCCAGAGTTCGAGTGAACTGTTGATATCCAAGCTATCCAAGGCTAAAAACAACAAAATACGTGTATCTTTTGATTTTACAGCACTTTCTGAACATTTTTTTTACCAAACTGTTGCATTATTTCTGTCTTTACTGCCTTTGATTGCATAATTCTGTGCACTTTATTTTTTTTATAGGTTCATAGGCTCATAGGAGTTGACTAGGTTAACGGCCCTGGAGTCCTTGCAAGGCTAGCCATGTTAATCCCAAGTTGCCTCAATATCTTTAGTTAGAGGGGTGTAATTAACAGAGAAAGTCTGTGATTAACAATGACTTCCCCAGTCCATGTGGGACATGAGTGCCACCCATGGTGTAAATTTACGGCCTCCCATCCATTTGTCTAGTTTGTGCTTGAATAGGGTCTGGGAGGACCTCTGCTTTAAGTGGATTGGAAGTTTATTCCAAAGGAGTGGCAGTGTCTGGGACATTTCTCTGTCTCCAGCATGTTCTGTTTGTCACAGGCTAGGTTAAGATCCCTAGAGTGAGTGGCTGTTGTGCTGTTTGACTTGTGGATGTGCAGCATTTCAATTAGGGCAAGATCGGAGACTACCCTGTAGACTAGGCACAAGTTGCTTCTCAGCAACCTATAACATAGAGTACAGTGACAGGGCTTTTAACCTATCCACATAAGTCTTGGTTTGAAGGCCCTGTATTTTCTTGGTGAGAAAACTCTGGGGTCTCTCCCATTGCTGCAGGTGTCTGGGGAGATACATGCAAAAGGGAGCATTGTACTCTATTAATGATCTAATGAGGGTTGAGTACAGTGGAATTATCTTAGGCCTGGATGTGATGCTGTGGTTTATGAGAAGCACAATGTAGAAAGCTTTCCTTACCACTGTGGAAACTTGGTGGTTGAAGTTGAGATTGCTGTCAACCCGTATTCCCAACTGTCTCACACTGGCTTTGAACTTAGGAGGGGTGCTGTCAGTTTTGTAATTAGCAGGGAATTTTGCATTCCCAAATGGGATAAAAATGCACTTTTTTCTTTTAGTTTTAGTCAGTGGTTTTGACACCAGTCATTTGTCTGTGTTAGTCCCTGCTGTAATGTGTTAACTTCATTGGGGGACTCAGTGGTTGCACCCAATTGCAATTGTCAGTGAACTTAGTAAGGCAAAGTCCATCTGCTTTAGCTGGGACTTCCTGGAATTAGATTCCAAACAGTAAAAGGGCGCTGCACAGATCCTTGCAGTATGCCACTTCTGACTGGTCTACTGGTAGAGGTGGAATCACCAAGTTTGACAGTATGTGTTGTGTTGGTGAGCCACTTAGCTACCCATCTAGTGACATAAGGGCCTATCCCCAGCTGAGAGAGCTTCTCAATGATACCTGAGTGGGGGATTGTGTCAGATGCTTTGGCTAGGTCAAGGTAGGTGTTATGCACGGTCTTATCTTCATCCAGGTGACTTTTTTGAAGAAGCCTGCTAGGCTTAACAAGCATGGTCTACCCGTAACACAGCTAATTGGGCTGCCTCTAGAGTTTGGAGGTCGTCTGTGTCCTTTTTGATAAGAGCTGTGATTCTTTCCATGGACTTGCAGATGATGCTGGTTAGACAAATGGGTCTATAGTTCCCAGGGTCAGTTGATGGCCCCCCTTTGGGCAAGGGGATTAGTGTAGCTGTTCTCCATTCTGCTGAAACAAAGCCAGTTTTCAGGCTATGGTTAAAGAGGACTCCAAGTAGGCCCACTAGGTCCTGTTTTAGATTGCTTAGTAAGCAGTCTGGGATGTTAACTGGTCCCATTGAGTCTGGGTTTTTGGCCTTGAAGAGTGCCGATATGACCTGATCTCTAGAGATACTAGGCAGAGAAGTCATATCATGTATGCTTTGGTGTATGGCTGGTGGGACCAAGTTTGCACCAAATCTGTCAGCTAGCAGGTTGGCAGTTCACTCTGGGGTGGTATGAATGGTACCATCCACTGTCAGTTCGGCACATAGCTGGGCATTCCGTTAGATTTTGGATGTAGTTAAAGAATGTGCTATGATTACCCTTGGCTAAGGATGCTATTTTAGTTTCGTAATTAGCTTTAGAGAACTTTAGAAGACTTCTGATTTGTTTGTTCAAGTTGTGGTGGGAATTCTTCGTCTGCTGAGTCAGATCCCTCTTGTTCTTAGACATCAGTTTTTTCCTCTTGTTATATAGCCTGTTTATACTTGAGGTCGGCTTGTTTTTTTCAAGAGGACCTGGATTTGATGCGGTCAGGTACAGCAGAGTCTATACGGTTGCTTAAGTGATTACACCTATGCATAGGAGCATTGTTATCTGTGACTGCAGGGATATAAAACTTTTTATACCATCACCTAGTAGGCTGTAGTTTGCTTTCGAAAATGTTTTTATTTATTTATTTTTTGCTCCTGTGCAGGTGTCACGTCCAGTAGTTAATTCAAGCGAGACTGATTTATGGTCCAACCAAATCAGGGAGGCCATCACACAGTGGGGAGTGCAGTGACTCACCCCCCCCCCCCACTGTTGGTCAGTACTATGTCTAGGACATTTGATCTCCTTGTGGGATTGCAGACTATCTGTCCCAGAGCATTTATATTGACAAAGTCCAGGAACCTCTGGGTGAGCATATTTGTGTTCATGTATGTCACCCAGATAGTTGAAATTTCCCACGAGTAAGGTGCTTGGCTGTATGGTGAGTGACTCCAATAGGTCCAGTTAGGCAGACTGCTTTCTTGGTTCATGGTGGGGGACCTGTAGCTAGCAATGATGTGGTGTGGGGTATTTTTCTTATAGTTAATTGAACATGGAGTAGATGAAGAGAGTCATACTGTTTGACCAGTCTTGAGGTGTACTTGGCTTTAATGAAGATGGATACACCTCCACCTTTGGTTCTTTCACGCTCGTTTTGAGGTCCGAACATGTGGAAGGCATTGTAGCTTTGCATGACCGGTGTGCTCTCCACGGCCTTGGAACCATGTCTTAGTGACTGCACAGACATAAGCATCTTCCAAGGTGAGGAGTGCTTCCATGGAGTGCAGTTTCATGTTTAGACTCCTAACATTAAGCAATTAACAATTGTCTTGCCCGTGGAAAGCAAATACCTCACAGAGAAAAGTGGAATTCCTCACTAATTTGCTGTACTGAAAACACCCCTTTAAGCTCAGTTCCAGTGGTGTGAGCCCTGGAAACACAGGTAGATAGCAGTCTGAACTTCAACCACCAAGTTTCCACAGTGGTAAGGAAAGCCTGTGATGTTTTTCATGTTTCACTATTGCAGTCATTACATTTGGGTAATCTGCTGGCAGGTTGCCTTCAGTCGGCCTGATTAACAAAGTCTTGGGTCCTGTGTCGGTTGCTGTCCCTTCTTCCATGACGTCAGGTCGTCAGGGGTATAAAACATGCAGCCGATGCCATTACATCAGTATTTCTTACCGCGCGGTGCCCGAAGCAGAAGCAGTTTGCAAGTGCCAGTCGGCCACCTCCTGAAATTTTCGTTTTCGAGTTTCAGAACCGAAGTCTTTAACTAAAAAGCTAAGTACCCCATTGGGGAAACTTTTTCTTGCTCCTTACCGATGTCAGTAAAAGTTAATAATTGCATTACTTGTGGGAAGCAAATGCCTCATAAGGATTTTCATTTGTACTGTATTCCTTGCCTTGGCCCTGACCACAACGTGTCTTGCTGTCGGTTTTGTGCTAAATTTAATCAACGCACTATTAAACGCCGGTATATTTTTGCTTCTAAATATTTTGGCTCACGATTTAACTATCCAGAAATGTCGTCTGTTAGCAATCTGACTACCGGAATACCTAAAAAATGCAAAGAAAAAGACAGACAGGCCGTCAAGGTCCAAAACTGACGATGCTTCTCCTAAGCCAGTCGCTAGTTCGCAGGTACTCAGGCGCTTTCACAGCCACGGATACCTGCTACTTTTGATTCACAGGCTTCTACTGAGACCCATTCGTAGTCAATTATTGAACCTACGGACGTCTCTCCCTTAGATGGGTCCACTTTGCAGGCACCGGCTTTTAAGGGTGTTTTCAGGCCTACAGATTTGTATATTAAATTGACGCCATCTTCAAAACTAAGGCCAAAATCTAAATCTATGTCTAAAAAACCGACGCTTGGGCCACGTGTGCAGGCCCTTATGCCTAAAAAACAAATGATCAAAATGGCTGAAGATTTAATTACTCTGATCAGGGGTAGCCAACCCCCCCCCCCCCTCTAAGAGGCCTAGGCAAGACATTGATTATGAATCTTCTGACCAAGATTCTATTTCTTCTGACTCTTCTAATGAACAGGATTTGTTTATTCCTACTTATGAGGACTCTGCAGAAGACTCCATTCCTTCTGCTTCACCCCCTGAGGATTTTTCTTTTGGGGAAACTTTACATACCTTAAGGGAACATTTCCACTGGGGAAAGTCAGGATTTCTCTGAATGTAAAAAGAGACTTGGGGATTTTCTTCTTCCTCCTCAGCATAGGCCTTTGGCTATACCTCCTGTCCTAGACATTGTTGATGATGTTTTTTCAGAATCTGGTATGGCTCCTGATTCTCTGCCTCCAGCTCCTTGCAAGTCAGACAGATACTACAGGGTTCCTGACTCCCACCAATTCCTTTTCAAAAATCCAATTGCAGATCCTGAAACCATTTCTCAGGGTCCCAAGGGCATTAAGGCCTCTACTGCTAAAAATCCTACCCCTTCTGATAAGAGATTCCAGAGCATTAGATAGATGGGCTTTAAACTGTCAATTTCATATGCTTAAATATCAGCAGCATGTTATGGGGCTGCTTAAACAGAAAACAATGTTGATTTCTGAATGTTTGGAAAACAAAAATGTACAGGATTTATTGCATTCAGCTGAACAAGTTGGAAAACATACTTTACAATGTGGTTTTGATTCCTTGGAGGCCTCTTGCAGGGCTGCTGTTACTGGGTCTGTGCTAAGAAGGCATGCTTGGCTCAAAGAGTAAACTCTGCCTGATCATGTTAAAGCAAAACTGTTGGATGTACCTTTACAACAGGACCGTCTCTTTGGTAATAAGGCTGAAGAAGTTTTAAAAAAGATGGAAGATAAAGCTAAATCTGTGCAAATTGTTAAAGATTTCTTACAAGTGCAACCTCCAAGATTTAGTAGGCACTAGCCTACTAAGAACTGGTCCTTTCCAGTCCCTTCGAGAGCCACTCAAGTCAAACCCAGACATTCCAAAGGCTCCAGGTTTCAGTCACAAGGGGACTTTTAGAACAAAACAATGGGGTGCCTCCTCCTCCTCCAAATCTGGAAACAACAAGGCACCTCCCTATGGTAAGCATTCTCAATGACTTCCCTCTACACTTACCAAGCACTTAACTTTCAGCCACCCCTTTGGGGGGGAAACTGGCAACTTAAAACCCAGGACAAATGGGTTTTAAATATAGTATCCCAGGGATACAGATTTCATTTCCACACGTTGCCAATCCCAAACGGATGGCCAGATCTGCCCCCAAATCAGTGGGCAGAGGCCCAGAAACAAGTACGGTCTCTAATGAACATGGGAGCTATTCAACCAGTCCCAGAAGAGGAAAAGGGACAAGGTTTCTGTTCAAGACTTTTCCTGGTACCCAGAAAAGACAAAGCATGGCGTCCAATTCTGGACTTATCTACTCCAAACGCATTTCTGGACATTCCAAAATTCAAGATGCTGACTCTTCAACAATTGCTTCATATGCTGGGCAAAGATGCCTGGTTGGTAACTCTAGACTTAAAAGAGGCTTACCTGCATGTACCAATCAGGGAATCTTGCAGAAGATACCTCCGCTTCAAAGCAGGCTATTTGCATTACCAGTTCTCTGCACTGCCCTTTGGCTTATCTACTGCACCCAGGGTCTTCACAAAGTACCTGGCTCCAGTAATTGCATTTTGCAGGCAAAGAAATATTCAAATATATCCATACCTGGACGATTGTCTAATTCAGGCAGAAAACAAGGACATTCTTCAAAAACATCTGGCGTTTGTAAAAAAGGCTCTAAATTGTCTGTGGTACACCATAAACGAAAAGAAATCACAACTGGTACCCTCTCAAAAAATTACATTCCTGGGTGCAAGCTTCAATAGAACTGCCCAGATGGCTTACCTTACACCAGAAAAGCAAATTCATTTGGTGACTTACTTTAAAAAGGTGGCCACAAAAAACCTGCTATTTGCACGACAAATTCTGCAAGCCTTGGGGTTCATGGCCTCCTGCATTCTTCTAATTCCATATGCAAGACTGCATATGAGGAAACTTCAGTGGTACTTAGAGTTTATGGAGTCAACATTGTCACAGCCTGCAAACAATGATTCCTATTATACCTTGCCTGCAACTAGAGTTCCTATGGTGGACAGAGGCCTGCCACCAAAACAAGGGACTGCCATTCACTCCACCCCCTGCCGCCCTAACCATAACTACATACGCAACAGACTATGCTTGGGGGGGGCTCATCTGGCAGGGAAGTGCATTCAGGGCAAATGGAGGCCAAATCAAATGCACCTTCATATCAATCAAAAAGAGATACTAGCTGTACAGAATGCACTGACAGCCTTCAAGGACTACCTTCATCCAAGACAATTAATGGTGAAGACAGACAAGACCACAGTTTTGTGGTACATAAACAAGCAGGGGTTTACTCACCCCTAGCCCCTTTGCAGACTAGCCATGGCATTGTTTAACACGGCTGTGACCTGTCAAATTCAGCTACTAGCTCAATTCCTGCCAGGAAAGCTGAATACTCTGGCAGACGGACTAAGCAGAAACCTCATGGACCCACACGAATGGAAACTGGAACCACGGATTTTCAACATGTTGGCACGCAAATGGGGGAGTCCAGACATAGATCTTTTTGCCCCACCCCAGAACTATCAGTTGGACAAGTTTTGCACAAGAACTCTTCACAAAAAAGCCTGGAAAGTGGGTTGCTCTATCATTCAGCTGGAAAAGCCTGTCAGTCTATGCCTTTCCCCCTCTGCATCTGCTCTCCAAAGTTCTACTAAAAGTCAAACAGGACAAACCAAAACTTATTTTGATTGCTCCATACTGGCCTTGCCAACACTGGTACCCACTCCTGCGCAATGTGTCACACCTTCCACCGCGGCACCTGCCTCAGACACCTTACTGTCTCAGCAGAACAACCAAATTCAGCAAACTCGGCTCCAAACTTTGAATCTTGCAGCATGGCTAATCACCTAAATTCACCCTTAGCATCCCTCAGCAAACCTGTGATGGATGTAATTTTGGAGGCAAGAAGGCCTAGTACTAGAAAATCTTATGCTGACAAATGGAAAAGATTCTGTGCCTGGAATCAATCACAAGGGATAAGCACAACAGTTCCCAGTATTCCTCAGATTATTACAAGATTTAACTGAAATGCTTCACAAGGGCCTGTCCTTTTCTTCCATAAAACTCCATGCCTCAGCCATTTCAGCTCATTACAACACAGAACCTCCCCCTCTTCTCTCATCCCATGCTAAAGCAGTATCTCAGAGGGGCCAAAAACATAAGACCACCCAGGAGAGCTCCAACCCCCCTGCCTGGGACTTCAATTTTGTATTGGAAAAACTCATTCTCCCTCCTTTCGAGCCAGCTGCTACTGCAGACTTAAAATTTCTTTCCTGGAAAACAGCTTTCCTTTTAGCAGTCACTTCAGCTAGAAGGATTTCCGAATTACAGTCTCTTATGGCAGTGGAGCCTTTCATTATTTTTCATGCGGACAGGGTGTCTTTGAGGACCAATCCATCCTTCATGCCTAAGGTGGTATCCAGTGTGGCTCTTTCATTTGCCAACGTTCTTTTCCAATCCACAGAACAAGGGGGAACGGATTCTGCATTCATTGGATGTACACAGACAAATTAGATTTTACTTAAACAGGACAAAATCTGAACAACTACTGGTGGCATTTGCTGCAGGGGCAGAGGGAAAGGCTATTTCAAAGCAGACTATTTCCAAATGGATAAGCCATTGTATTTGTTTCTGCTATATGCACCATGGTAAAACTATCCCCCAGGGGATCAGATCTCATTCCACCAGGGCTGCATCTACTTCTACAGCCTTTCTCAGAGGTGTTCCTACCAGAGACATTCTCGAAGCTGCTACCTGGAGCTCATTTCATACATTCACCAAACATTACCATTTACCTTTCTTCTAAATCCAGAGCTGGCTTTGCCTCTGCTGTCCTGCAGGGCCTTATAGCTGGTCCTAATGCTGTATAAATCCATCCTCCCAACTATAGCTTTGGGAATCTACCCAAATGTAATGACTGCAACAGTGAATACACTCGAACATCTACATTTATGGTAAGTGTACACAACTGTACTTTGTGCACCTCATAAGGGCTTCGCATCCAAGTCTAAAGATGTTATAATTCCACTGTACTCAGTCCTCATCAGACCACTAATAGAATACAATGCTCCATTTTACATCTACCTCACCAGACACATGCAGCCACTGGAGAAACCACAGAAGATGTTCTTCATGTTTCAGTGTTGCAGTCATTACATTCGGGTAATCTGCTGGCAGGTTGCCCTCAGTCGGCCTGATTACCAAAGTCTTGGGTCCTGCGTCAGTTATAAAACATGCAGCCAACGCCATTACACCTGTCTTTCTTGCCGTGCGGTGCCTGAAGCAGAAGTAGTTCGCAAGTGCCGGTTGGCCTACTCCTGAAATTTTTCTTTTTCGAGTTTCAAAACCGAAGTCTTCAACTTAAAGCTGAGTACCCCGTTGGGCAAACTTTCTTGCTCCTTACCGATGTCAGTAAAAGTTAATAATTGCATTACTTGTGGAAAGCAAATACCTCATAAAGATTTTCATTCATACTGTATTTCTTGCCTAGGCCCTGACCACAACGTACCTTGCTGTCAGTTTTGTGCTTTATTTAATCAGCGCACTATCCATCGGCGGTATATTTTTGCCTCTAAATATTTTGGTTCTCGGTTTCATTATCCAGAAATGTCATTGATTAGCTATCCGACTACCGGGATTCCGAAAAAACGCAAAGATAAAGACAGAGACAGGCGCTGAGGTCCAAAACTGCCGACGACACTTCTCCTAAGCCAGTCACCAGTTCGCCTATACTCAGTGAGGTGCTTTCGCAGCCCCTGATACCTGCTACTTCTGATTCACAGGCCTCTACTGAGACCCATTCGGAGCCTGGTATGCCACGAGATCCTTCAACTATGGAACCCGTGGATGTCTCTGCCTTGGATGGGTCCAGAGCCACTGTGCAGGCTTTTAAGGGTGTATTCAGGCCTACAGACCTGCATATTAAATCGACACCACCTTCATTACTGAGGCCTAAATCTCGATCCATGTCTAAAAAACCGACGCCCAGGCCACATGCTCAGGCCCCTATGCCTAAAAAACAAATGATAAAAATGGCTGAAGATCTAATTACTCTGATCAGGGGTAGTCAACCCCTCCCCCTCTAATAAGTTTGATTATGAATCTTTTGATCAGGATTCTGTTCCTTCTGACTCTTCTGATGACCTGGATTTGTCCATACCTACTTATGAGGATTCTGATGCAGAGGATTCCGTTCCCTCTGCTTCCCCTCCTGAGGATTTTTCTTTTGGGGAAACTTTACATACTTTAAGGGAGCATTTCCACTGGGAAAGGCAGGAATTTTCTGATTCAAAAAAGAGGCTTAGAGATTTCCCCCTTCTACCTCGGCATAGGCCTTTGGCTATACCTCCTGTACTAGACATTGTTGATGATGTGTTCTCGGAATCCAGTTTGGACCCTGATTACCTGTCTCCGGCTCCTAGTAAACCTGACATATATTACAGGGTTCCTGAGTCCCACAAGTTCCTTTTCCAAAGTCCTGTTGCAGATCCAGAGACTATTTCTCAGGGCCCCAAGGGCATTAAGGCTTCTACTACTAAAAATCCTGCCCCTTCTGATAGAGACTCCAGGGCGTTGGATAGATGGGGTAAAAGGTTTATACTTCTGCAACCTTGGCAATCAGAGCTTTAAACTGACAATTTCATATGTTAAAAAATCAGCAGCATATTATTGGACTGCTTAAACAGAAAATGATGTTGATTCCTGACTGAGTGGAAAATAAAGATTTGCAGGATTTAATGCATTCTGCTGAACAAGTAGGAAAACATACTTTGCAATGTGGTTTTGATTCTTTAGAGGCCTCTTGCAGGGCTGCTGTTACTGGGTCTGTGCTTAGAAGGCATGCTTGGCTTAAGGAGCAATCTTTGCCTGATCATGTTAAACCTAAATTGTTGGATGCTCCTTTAAATCAGGACTGCCTGTTTGGCAACAAGGCTGAAGAAGTTCTTAAAAAGATGGAAGATAAAGCTAAATCTATGCAAACTGTTAAAGATTTTTTTACAAGTGCAATCTCCAAGATTTAGTAGGCACTGGCCTACTAAAAATTGGTCCTTTCCAGTCCCTTCCAGGTCCTCTCAAGCCAAACCCAGACACAGCAAAATCCCCAGGTTTCAGTCCCAGGGGACTCTCAGAACTAAGCAGTGGGGGGGCCTCCACTTCCAAATCTGGAAATAACAAGACATCCCCCTATAGTTAACAGTCTCAATGACTTCCTTTTAAAATTCCCAAGCACTTATCTTTTGCCCGCTCCTTTGGGGGGAAAGATTGCTCTTCATGCAAAGAACTGAAAACTCCTAACCCAGGACAAATGGGTTTTAAATATAGTGTCCCAGGGATACAGATTTCATTTCCACACGTTGCCAACACCAAACGGGTGGCCAGACCTGCCCACAAATCAATGGGCAGAGGCTCAAAAACAAGTACTTTCCCTCTTAAGAATGGGGGCTATTCATCTGGTACCAGAATAGGAAAAGGGACAAGGTTTCTATTCCAGGCTTTTTCTGGTACCAGAAAAGACAAATCATGGCGTCCAGTCCTGGATCTGTCTACTCTAAACACCTTTCTGGAGATTCCAAAATTCAAGATGCTGACTCTTCACCAAATACTTCCTATGCTAGGCAAAGTCGCCTGGTTGGCAACTCTAGATTTAAAAGAAGCATACCTGCACATCCCAATCAGGGAATCTTGCAGAAGATACCTACGCTTCAAAGCAGGCTACTCGCATTATCAGTTCTCTTCACTGCCCTTTGGCTTGTCTACTGCACCCAGGGTATTCACAAAGTGTCTGGCTCCAGTTGTTGCATTTTGCAGGCAAAGAAATATTCAAATATATCCATACCTGGACGATTGTCTAATTCAGGCAGAAAACCAGGGCTTACTTTTAAATCATCTGGCGTTTGTAAAAAGGGTTCTGACTTGTCTGGGGTACACCATAAACGAAAAGAAATCACAACTGGTACCCTGTCAACAAATTACATTTTTGGGTGCAAGCTTGAATACAACTGCCCATATGGCTTTCCTCACACCAGAAAAGTAAATTAATTTGGTAACTTACTTCAAACGAGTGGCCACAAAAACCCTGCTATCTGCAAGACAAATACTGCAAGCCTTGGGGTTCATGGCCTCCTGTATTCTTCTAATTCCATATGCAAGACTGCATATGAGGAAACTACAGTGGTATCTAAAAAGTCTATGGAGTCAACATTATCACATCCTGGAAACAGTGATTCCTGTCAAACCTTGCCTATGCCTGGAGTTCCTGTGGTGGGCAGAGGTCTGCCACCAAAACTAGGGACTACCATTCACAGTATCCCATGCCGCCCAAACCCTAACTACAAATGCATCAGACTATGCATGGGGGCTCACCTGGCAGGGAAGTGTATTCAGGGCAAATGGAACCCAAATCAAATGCGTCTACATATCAATCAAAAAGAAATGTTAGCTGTACAGAATGCTCTGACAGCCTTCAAGGACTACATTCTTCCAGGACAACCAGTGGTAAAGACGGACAACACCACAGTTATGTGGTACATAAACAAGCAGGGGGGTACACATTCCTACCCTCTCTGCAGACTAGCCATGGCATTGTAGAACACAGCCTTGAGCTACCAAGTGTACCTACAAGCTCATTTCCTGCCAGGAAAATTGAATACACTGGCAGGCGGACTACTCAGAAAGCTCATGGACCCACACGAGTGAAAACTGGAACCAAGGATTTTCAACATGTTGACAAGCGAATGGGGGAGCCCAGACACAGATCTATTTGCCTTCCCCCAGAGCTACCAGTTGGACAAATTTTGCATAAGGACTCCCCACAAACAAGCCTGGAAAGTGGATGCTCTGTCCTTCAGCTGGAAAAACCTATCAGTCTACACCTTCCCCCCACTGCCTCTGCTCTCCAAAGTTCTGCTAAAAGTCAAACAGGACAAACCAAGGATGATCTTGATTGTCCAGACTGGCCGCGTCAACACTGATACCCCCTCCTGCTCAGTGTGTCGCATTTATCTCCATGGCACCTGCCTCAGACCCCTTCCCTGCTGTCTCAGCAGGAGAACCAAATTCTGAACCCTCAGCTTCCAACATTGAACCTTGCAGCCTGGCTAATCACTTAAATTCACCCTTATCATCCCTCATCAAACCTGTGATGGATATCATCTTGGAGGCAAAGAGACCTAGTACTAGAAAATCTTATGCTGACAAATGGAAAAGATTCTATGCCTAGAACCAGTCTTAAGGGATGAGCACGGCAGTGCCCAATTTACCTCAGATTTTTGCAATACTTAACTGATATGCTTCACAAGCGCCTGTCTTTTTCCGCCATTAAAATCCACGCCTGAGCTATTTCAGCTCATTATAACACAGAACCTCCCCTCTTCTCAAGCAGTATCTCAGAGGAGCAAAAAACTTGAGACCACCCAGGAGAGCTTCAACCCCTTCCTGGGACCTTAACTTTGTTTTGGAGAAACTCACTCTACCTCCTTTCGAGCCAGCTGCTACTGCAGACTTAAAATTTATTTCTTGGAAAACAGCCTTCCTTTTAGCAATCGCTTCAGCTAGAATGATATCTGAATTACAAGCTCTTATGACAGTGGAGCCTTTCATCATCTTTCATGTGGACAGGGTATCTCTCAGGACCAATCCGTCCGTCATGCCCAAGGGGGGGTTTCCATTGTGGCTCTTAATCAGTCCATTCATTTGCCAACCAACTTTCCCAATCCACAGACCAAAGGGGAACGGATTCTGCATTCCTTGGATGTGCACAGACAAATTAGATTCTACTTCGACAGGACTAAGTCTCAAAGAAAATCTGAACAACTGCTGGGAGCATTTGCTGCAGAGGCTGAGGGGTAGGCTATTTCAAAACAAACTATTTCTAAATGGATAAGGCATTGCATTAATTTCTGCTATAAGCACCATGGAAAACCTATCCTCCAGGAGAACAGATCTCACTCCAAAAGGGCTGCATCTAATTCTGCAGCTTTTCTCAGAGGCGTTCCTACTAGGGACATCCTAGAAGCTGCTACCTGGAGCTCTGTACATACTTTCACCAAGCATTTTCATTTACCAATTTTCTCTGACTCCAGAGCTGGCTTTGCCACTGCTGTCTTGCAGGGCCTTATAGCTGGCCCTAATGCTGTATAAACTCCTCCTCCCAACCATAGCTTTGGGAATCTACCCAAATGTAATGACTGCAACAGTGAAACACGAAGAACATAGTACAGTTGTGTACACTTACCCTAAATGTAGATGTTCGAGTGTATTCACTGTTGCAGTCCTGGTTACCCTCCCTCCAGCCCCCTAACTTTTTCTGTCTATACCTCTACTTTCCTTTACTATGCTTAAAAGCCTTTTTGGTGTATTTGCTTTTTGTTGGAGGTATACCTTTGTGTTTTTATGTTTATTTGCTCCCCATTTGGGGGGCACCTGACATCTGGGGCAAGAAAAACTGATGTAATGGTGTCAGCTGCATGTTTTATACCCCTGATGTCATGGAAGAAGGGACAGCAACCGACGCAGGACCCAAGACTCTGTTAATCAGGCCGACTGAGGGCAACCTACCAGCATATTACCCGAAAGTAATAACTGCAACAGTGAATACACTCTAACGTCTACGTTTATGGTAAGTGTACACAACTGTACTTTTCTCACCAAGGAAGTACAGGACCTCTAAACCATGACATACATGGCTAGACTGAAAGCTCTGTCACTGTACTCAGTATCATATAGGCTGCTGAGAAGTGACTTCTTCCTGGCCTATAGGGCAATCTCTGATCCTGACCTGATGGAAATGCTGCACATCCTCATCTAATGGGACAAATGTCACTTACTCTAGGGATCTAAACCTAGCTTGTGTCATAAACAGAACATGCTGGAGAGACAGATATATCTCAGAGACTACCAAATTCACCCTGGGAGTGACACCCATGTCCCTCATGGAGATGGGTAGTCGGTGTTCACCATAGACTCACTCAGCAAATTATGTCCACCTAATAAGGACAATTGAGCCAACTTGGGATAAACATGACTAGGCTTGTAAGAGCTCTAGTGCTGCTAGCATAATTCTCTTGTATGAACCTTATATGTGTATGCCCATATAAATGTATATATTTACATACACACACAGTATTTCAGATCCTTCACCTCCGAGCATTTGTATTGTTCTACCTTTGCTGTAATATTTCATTTCAGGCTTCTTTGTAAGGCTTACAAACCTTTTGGAGAGAACTTCTCTGCTTGATATCCACATAGCATAAACCATCAGAAAGGTGAACAGAAAATTAGGACTCCTCTATAGAAACAAAATGTTCATGGCTAAACAGACCAAAGCTACTATTGCAAGAACCCACCTCCTCTCCATCCTTCTTTATGCCTCCCCTATCCTAACTAATCTTCACCTTACTGAACTTCGCAAAATGGAATTGTGTTACAACAAGATTGTCAAGTTTACTACAGACTCCACAAATAGGTCCCATCATTGTCATTCCCTAATAGGTTCATAGGTTGGTACTGGGCTATCTGCCCGAAGGCATATATTAGCCCAGCCGCGTTGTGCGGTATTCACCGCCCCTTTAGTAGTTCCTTAGATCCTTGTACTAGCAGCTAGTACCCTTTGCCCCTATCTAGTAGTGCTGTTGGTGTGATCCCCGGTGTGAACTTTCTGTTACCCATCCACTCATCAAGGTTCCTCTTGAAGAGTGATAGTGAGGGGCTTTGTCTTATGTAGATCGGGACCCTGTTCCATAGTAAGGGAAGTCTCTGCGAAGGGAATCTATCCCTCCAGCATGTTCTATTCATTGTTGTGTTGAGGTTTATATCCCTAGAGCGTGTAGCTCGAGTAGATTTGGTTTTGCTAAGATGGAGCATGTTTAACAATTCTGGGTTGAACATGGCTCTGTACGTTAGACAGAGATCGCCTCTGAGAAATCGGTATGCAACAGAGAACAGTCTTAGCTTTTTCAATCGTGCTGCATAGGGCAACTGTTTGAGGCCAGTAATCCTCTTGGTTAGGTACCTCTGTGGTCTCTCCAGCTCCTGGAGATGTCTAGCCAGGTACATTCCAATTGGTGCATTGTACTCAATAATGGGTCTGATGAGGGAAGAGTAGAGGGGCACCATTACATCCTTAGATCTTGATGCGAACCCTTTTGTGATCAGATGGGTCACATAGAAGGATTTTCTAACCACTTTGGCAACATGGTTATCAAAGGAAAGCTGATTATCTACTTGGGTCCGTAGATCCCTTATTTCTTCTTCAGATTTCAGGGGATTACCTCCTATGTTGTAGTTTGCAGGTACTCTGTTTTTTCCAAAGGGGATTACTACGCATTTTTTTGCATTTAGCTTGAGACCATGGCTTTGACACCATGCATCAGTCTCATTTACGCCCTTCTGGAGGATCTCCATGTTGACCGGAGACTCTATTATAGCACCCAGTTTGCAGTCGTCCGCAAACTTAGCCACAGCCCTTCCGTGCTTGCCTGTACTTCTAAGAAATATATGCCTAACAAGAGGGGCCCCAGGACAGAGCCCTGAGGCACACCACTCGTTACTGCTCTGGATTCGGACATAGATCCCGCTACTCTTACTTTATGGGATCTGTCTGAGAGCCAGTTTGCAATCCATCTTGTGACGTAAGGGTTTATGCCCAGGCTGGTGAGCTTATCAATAATGCCTGAATGGGGAATGGTGTCAAATGCTTTAGCAAGGTCAGGGTAAGGCGTGTGTACCTCCTTTCCCTTATCTATAGCTTGAGTAACTGTCTCAAAGAAATCCACCAGGTTCAGGAGGCATGATCTGCCCTTGACGAAGCTGAACTGTGTGGGGTCCAGCGACTGGAGGCTCCCAATCTCTTCATTTATGAGTTCCATAATGATTCGCTCCATAGCCTTAGAGATCAGACTGGTCAAGCTTATTGGTCAGTAGTTCCCAGGGTCAGTTGTGGCCCCACCCTTGTGTAGCGGGACCACCGTTGCCGTGCGCCATTCTATGGGCACATATCCTGTGGAGATGCTGAGACTGAACATGGTATTAAGATGTGGGGTTAATTCCTTTTGGAGCTTGCGTATGACACAGCCTGGGACACCATCTGGTCCCATGGAGGCAGTGTTTTTAGCTTTAGATAGAGCCTTGTTAACCAACTCAACTTAACTTGTTAATGCAACTCAAGTGGCTGGAGCTTCCTCAGATACTACGACTTAATCAAGCCAAAGTAGCACATAAACTTTGCTACTACCCTGAGAAAACGCCTGCACTCAAGCTGCTAATTCAGCCCTACAACACCACTAGAGCCCTAAGGTCAAGCAGCCAAAACCTCTTTCATGTAATTAGACATAAAAATGAAGCAGGAAAATCTCTCTCTGCCTGCACAATAGCCCCAAACTGGAACTCACTCCCAAGCCATATAACTACCAATACCCAATTCAAACACCTCTTGAAATTCCATTATTCACACAATTGGCTCTGCTCTTGCTACTGACCAGGATAAACAATAACTATGCACAGTTGCAAGGATTCTGCTACTCTCTGACATTTTCCTTACGTAGCCCTGCTAATGTCCTTGCTTATTCATCCAAACTCAGCATCAGTACAATAGGATAAAACATGCTAACAACCTGTACACTACACTATTAAAATCTGTACCTGATAAAGGCTATAATCTGTATCTGAGAAAGGTATAAACCTTATCAGAGCTCTTCATGTTCTCATCTTGGTCTTACTTCAATACCTATACTTTTGTTGTGTGGGTGTGTGCATATGTATATGTCTCTACAAATGTAAATGTATTGTGAATGAGAATGTATATATAAAAAAAAAAAAATTTAATTTTCTAATTGTTCGTTTTAACAGATGCATCATATGCTGTGTAAATTTTCATTTTTGTACTACTTAAATAATGTAACACCTAAATTTGTTCTTAAGAATTGCTTAGAACTGTATAAATGCTAATAGTGTAACATGGAGCTTTTCTCCCCGGGCCTCCGCTGAAAATGGACCTGTGTCCAGTCGGACCCTCCCGGTTAACAAATGTGAAATAAATAAATAAAATAAATTGAGGATGCCATATGATGTGAATACCTTGCATAGCGTAATTAAAATATATACAGGTTTTGTTTGTGTCTTCTGGCTCCTTAATGTGATATGTTGTATTTAAAATTTTATAATTTTTCACAACAGGAATAGATTGCATAGATTATGGTCTTGTGTAACTTTGTTTTTGTACTTGCAACAAAAGCATTTGCATTATTTGGGTTGAAATATATGTGCACTGTTCTCTTTCTCTAGACCGGAAGAAAAATTCAATGAACATTTAAAGGATGATAAGACAGATGACTTACAGAAACGGTACATTCTTAAACGAGACAACTTAAGCCTCGATAAAGGTGATAACCAGGTAAGCCAGCAGTGCAGGCTCATTATTTTCCATTTCGCGGATATATGCCCTTGTATTTACAAAGTCATACAAAGTTGGCACTAAAACATTCCTTCGATTTGTAATCAGATGCGAATACGATTAAAGGATGACAGGAGAAGCAAGTCCATAGAGGAGCGGGAAGAAGAATATCAGAGAGTTAGAGACCGGATATTTGCTCAAGATGTAGGTATCATGGAGGGCAAGGAAGAATTGCATTTTTTTAACAGGTGTTGTCTAGTAACTTAGAATTCATAGTCAGACCCTACTAGGATCATATCTGGATGAGATTAACAATGTAGTCTTACCCAGTATGTGATCTTATCCAGTCTGACTGTTATTATATTGGCAAAATTGGAAAATAAAGGTTTATCCATTGCATTCAAAATAAGATTCTATTGAATAAATTATTTTTGTCCTGTTTCCTAGTGATGCAGTATTTAATCTGCCTTTCTTTCTTCCATAATCACAACGTAATGTTACAGAATCCTCTATGGTCCACACTTCTAAATCTGTCTTTTGCCTAGAAATAGCTTACTTTCTTTGTTCATAATTTTTTTATAAAGCCTTTATTGTAATGAAAGCAGTTTATTGAACCAGGGTAAAATTGGTCTTACACTCCTTGTACTGAACCTGCATGACTTTGTTTCATTGCCTGCTTAAGATCTGTTGTATACATTATTTTGTGTGTTAAAAGCATTCTTTATGCATGCAGAATGACTATTTCATCATATTGTCAAGCGTTATCTGTTGCATTCCAAGTGCTATGCTCTTTCCGCGAGTGACTTGAAATGTTTGGTACTTTTCATTGTATTTGTAAAACTAATATTCATAGGGCATATCGTTATTAACTAGTTTCCCAATACACAGCACATGTATTACATTTTGTAACTTTTTTTTTTTGTTTCACACTTGCTTTTCTAGTCTCTCTGTTCCCAAGATGGTTACATCACAGATAAAAGGTAAAAGAACTTTAATATAAATGCTGCATTGTTTTCTCTTTTGCTTTCTCAACAAAGTATTTTAAAATTTGTCCTGTTAAAAATACCAACAGAATCCAGGAGGAGGAAATTAATGGTACACAGCAAAGACGGCAGATATTTAGGTACTTTATATTATGTTCTTTGTAGAAACTATTTTGCATGACTGTGCATGTTAAACGTGTAAGTAAAGCATTCCTTGTTGTGAAAATGCTGATGGTTATATACCTGTTGTAAGCACTAATTTTTTTTTTTTTTTATGGTAGACTTAATAAAGATACATCAGGAAGATCAGCTGGTAGCAGACAAAGTAGTACCGAGAATGAACTGAAGTATTCAGAACCTCGTCCCTGGAGTAGTACAGATTCTGACAGCTCTAACCGTAATTTGAAACCAGCAATGACCAAAGCCAGTAGCTTCAGTGGGATATCAGTCCTGACAAGAGGGGATAGTTCTGGGAGCAGCAAAAGTACAGGCAGATTATCAAAGACAGGTAAGCAGGCTTGTGTAGTGGCAGCCTTTGTACACCAGTGAAGCACCAGTTTGCCACCTAAAACCCCAGTTATTTATTCATCCCTACTGTAGTTTCTCCCTTTGAATATTACCGTAATCGTTTGTGCTTACTGAATTTCTCTTAGAAAATTTATAGATAGAATAACATGATTCTTGAGTATATCTTTTTGTAGTTGTAGTTCACCTGTACTTAATTATCACAGACCAGAAATGCTAAGTAGAATTAGGCTTTCTGTGGTGAGTTTTCTGTCTTTTCACAGACATACCATTGAGGTTAAATTTGGATATTTAATATTTTCTTCTGAAGAACAGTTTTCATCTGAATTAATCTTACTTATTTTCTCATTGAGTGTACACTGGATACTTGCTGGCAGATTGGTAGTTCATCATATTTTTTTATTGTTCTCAAAATAATGTGGGCTTAATACTGAAGAGGGCAAATATTTTTTTTTCTTCAAAGGTAAATTGACTGCAGGTGTAAATGCATGATTGCGCTTAGTCTGCACACACTGCATTATTGTAAATGCTTGTATTGAGATAGATTGCCACTTAAGTCATAGCACTGAATTTGTTAACCATTTTGTGACCTGTGTTTCTTGTCAAGCACATTTGCATGCATTATCTTTTAATCCCAGTGTTAGCCTACATTGTTTTGATCCATTTTTGTATTGTTGAACTTCTAATTTGGTAAAGATTCATCTTCTGTAACATAGAACTTGCCTAACAGATGTTAGGGGCACTCAGACTCACTTTCCCTGGTTGCCTGGAACCTTTTCCCTTCCCATCATGCATCTTTTTTCTCACTCTCCAGTTCTACTTTGGACTTTGCACATAGAGAGAAACATCCCTGGGTTATTGCTTTTTTTTTGCCAAATTAAATGTAACAACTGATGTCTTCATCAGTACAGCATTCTGTCTTTCTCCTACTTGTTTCATTTGCCAGAAATTACTTTCATGCAGATTTTGCAGTATTTAATCTACTTTCTGTATTGTTTATCTTAACACGTACCCGAGTCAGAATACCCATTTGTCGGTTCATAGGTGTGTACTAGGCTAATGGCGCTGGAGCCTTTATAAGCCTAGCCTAAAAAAATTGCCCAGGCACTGTGCCACCTGATGTTAGTTCACAGTGCCTCTATCTAGTAGGGCAACTGGAATGATCCCTGGAGTGAACTTTGTTACCCATCCACTCATCAAGATCCCTCTTGAAGAGGGCCAGCGAGGTGCTCTGCTTGACATGAATGGGAAGCTTATTCCAGAGTATGGGCAGTCTTTGGGAGATGAACCTGTCCCTCCAGCATGTTCTGTTAATTGTGGTAATGAGGTTGTGATCTCTGGAGCATGTGGTGCGGGCATGGGGGGATTGAGATTCATTTAGGTGTAGCATTTCAAGTAGGGCTGGGTCGGATATGGCTTTGTAAGTCAAGCAGAGATCACCTCTAAGTAGATGATAAGAGACTGAGAACAGCTGAAGTTTCTTGAGTCTGTCCATGTAGGACATGTGTTTAAGGCCTAGGATCCTTTTTGTGAGGTACTTTTGTGGCCTCTCCAGCTGTTGTAGGTGTCAGGTACATGCCAAACAGGCATTATATTCGATGATTGGTTTAATGAGGGATGAGTACAGAGGGATGATGACCTTATTTCTTCCTGGATGCAAAACCTTTGGTTATAAGATGTGCCACGTAGAAGGACTTTCTGACCACAGTGGCAGTGTGGTGGTCAAAGGTAAGGTGGTTGTAGACATGGGTGCCCAGATCTCTTATGGCCCCTTCAGTGTTCATTGGGCTCCCATCAACATGGTAATTCGTGGGAACAGATTTTTTTTCCAAAGGGGATAACGCATTTTTTGGCATTAAGCTTCAGGCTTCCGACACGGTCTCAGAGAGGCCCTTTTATAGGATGTCTGCATCACTTGGGGAGTTGATAATGACTCCTAGCTTGCACTCGTCAGCCAGAGTCCTTCTGTGTTGGCCTGGACTTCTAAGAAGTAGATGTCAAACAGGAGAGGGCCCAGGACTGAGCCCTGTGGGACTCCACTCATGACTGGTTGACAGTCTGACGTGGAATTCCTTCTCTGTCTGTGAGCCAGTTTGCAACCCGCCTAGTGATGTAAGGATTGATGCCTAGTTTGGTGAGTTTATCCATGATACCTGAGTGGGGAATGGTATCAAAGGCCTTGGCCAGGTCAAGGTAAGGCTGTATGCACTGCCTTACCCTCATCCGCAGCCTTAGTGACTGCTTCGAAGAAGTCAACCAAGTTCAGCAGGGAAGGATCTCCCTTTAACAAAGCCAAAACTGTGTGGGATCAAGAGTTTGGAGACTGCCTATATCTTTGTTAAGCAGGTCCATGATGATGCGCTTCATAGCTTTGCATACCATACCAGGCTCATGGGGCGATAGTTCCCAGGGTCTGTAGTTGCTCCCCCTTTATGGAGCGGGGTGACTTTAGCAGTGCGACATTCATTAGGGACATAGCCTGAGGTAAGGCTGTGATTGAACAGGGCACACAGATGTGGTGCCAGTTCATTTTCTAGCTCTTGTAGGATGCAGCCAGGGATATTATCAGGTCCCATGGACGCTGTATTCTTGGCTTTGGACAATGCAGCTTTTACCTATGCTGCAGAAATGGTGGGTGCCAGACTGTTTTCTGGTATTGTGATGGGGCCCATGGGGGAGGAGAGAGGGGTAAAGTTGGCACTGAATCTGTTGGCCAGTATGTTGGCTATATCTTTTGGCTCAGTATAGGAAGTGCCATTGTGCAATACCTCAGAGCACATCTGGGTATTGCCTTTGAGGTTTTTGATATAGCTGTAGAAGGCTTTGTGGTTGTTTTTGGTGTCAGTTGTAATTCTGCCTTCATACCTGGCTTTAGAGGATTTGATAAGGGATCTCAGCTTTTTGTTGAGACTGATAAGGGAGGTTTTCCAGTGTTGTGACTTCATTTTTTTCTGCAACAGTTTCTTCCTTCTGTTGTAAAGTTTGATGGCTGGGGACAACCAGATTGGCTTCATTTTTTGGAGGAGAGCGTCTTAGTTCTATTTGGTACGGCAAGGTCCATGCATTTGTATACGTGCTCATACAGTGCATTGGTGTATGATTCGGCAGTCATGCAGCATTTTCCATTGACACTGGTGCCGAGAAGTTAGCCACCTCTGTGTTTAGGAGCCCAAAGTTGGTTTTAGAGAAGTTTTTCAGGGTGGTCACCTTAGCGGAGGGTGTAGGTGAGATGGAGATTTCCGTGGTGATCAGTTTGTGGTCAGATTTAATCGGGGAGGAATTGACTGTAGGTGTGGAGCAACAGTCTCCCATGTTGGTGATAACCAGGTTGAGGATGTTGCTTCCTCTAGTGGTGGTCAGAATGAGCTGGTCCAGGGTATTTGAATTGATAAATTTCAGAAAGTGTTGGGCCTGTACATTGGTACTTGAATAGTTTTCCCAGTTGATGGAAGGGTAGTTGAAGTCACCCAGTATGAGAGTATTAGGTTGGACCTTGATAGATTCCAGGGTGCTTAGGAACTTGGAGTGAGAGTTCAGGGACATGTTTGGGGTTCTGTAGCAGGCTATTACCTATATAGCCGTCTTACCCAGTGTTGGTTATACCTGAAGTATCTTGGATGCATTATGCTGAGCTACCAGTCTAGAGGTGTGTGTATCCTTTAAGAATATGGAGACACCACCGCCTTTGGAGCTTCTGGCCGTATTCTGGGGCCGAAAGGTATGGAATGAGTTGTAGCCTGGGACCACAGGGGTACTTTCTGCCTCTTTAAACCAGGTCTCTATTACAGCACAGATGTCAACATTCTCCATTTTGAGGAGAGCTTCGAGCGAGTGCATCTTGAGATTTGGACTTCTAACATTGAGCAGCATGGTCTCCAGATTGCATTTGTTTGTAGCTGTTACGGTGGAATTTTGGTCTTTTGAACACTGCCTGCCTTGATTTATCCACCAGCAGACACATGCACTGCCACTTTTTAAAGGAAAAGCCCACCGTGTTTCTAGTGTATTTTTTATGCCAAGCTCAAGTAGGTGACTCACTAGGAGGTGTTATTTAAAGCTTTAGCTGCATTATCACAAGCTTTATCAGCCACCAAGTATGCTACTAAAGTCATCTTGACAGTATTTTAGAACATCTTTCAGGCTATGTTTCAGAAAAGGGGTCTATATTTTTGTCATTTCTAAAATTAAGCAAATTAAATGTGTTCTTTCAAGAAAGGTTATACTCCTGCATTTTGCTCTGGAAGTTGTTATAAGAAGCTGTTCTTGATTCTAAGGAGTATTCTAAGGAGTATTTTAAAATTCCAGCAATTGTACTTGTGAAATCTTCTATTTCTAAAGTTAATGTGGCTCTTGTAGGCTCTCGTGTCTTTTTGCTTTTCAGTTCTTCCTTTTATTGACTACAGTAAGTTAATATAGGCTATTTAAAGACTGACGGTAACAGAAATTAGGACCACTGCTATTGTCCCAGCTGACTTGGAATACAAGGAAGCATTCTTTTTCCTCACATGGGGCTTCATTTTTCATTTGTGTCCATGGTTGTGTTGTGGCATCCTCTTTGCCATAGTTGTGGTTATGCTTTGACTTATGACAGTTACTATGACAAAGGTCATGCTGTGCTGTCATCAGTTCCTCCAGTGCTAGTCATACTTTTTCTGATGTGGGTACATCTGGTGTGTTAGGTGATTTTTTTTTTGCCATTGGTCTATTCTGCCAGTTATACTGTTACAGCCAATGAAATAGACTCCAGTATGAGATTCGACATCCACATATCCCAATCAATTAAAAAAGTCCACAAAAAAATAGGTACACTATATAGGAACAACCATTGTCTCACAAAAAACACAAGAATAACTATTGCCCAAACTCATTTAACCTCAACTCTTCTTTATGCATCACCCATGCTTGCAAACCTCAGGAAAACTGAACTGGCAAAACTAGAATCCTGTTACAATAAAATAGCTAGGTATGCAGCAAACACTACATTCAGATCTCACCACTGCTCTGCCCTAAAACAATTAAACTGGTTAGAGCTTCCCCAACTCTTAAACCTCTCCCAACTTAGCATGGCTTATAAAATCTTTTGTCATCCTGAAAATACCCTATCACTACAAGGTTTACTAGAGCCTTATTCCTGAAACAGAATTCTGCGCTCTAACAATAAACCCCTCTTGCAGATCTCAACAGCACACAATCGAGCTGGAGAATCCATCTACTTGCATTATATTGCCAAGATTTAGAATTCTGTACCTAGTAACATCACATCTAGCACAACTTTAGCTAAATTTAAACAAACACTAAAAACCCACCTTACCACTAAGTGGCTCTGCCCTTGTTCTGCCCCATATTAAGAATTTCCTACTACTCTTAGGTAACCTTTCTTCGTACTAACACTACTACGTTTGACTTCGCTGTTGATTAATGTATTATTATTACTATTAACTTACAAGCACCCACTTAGGTGGGAACTCTGCTAAGTAACATAAATTGCTCAAATATAACTCGGTTATTTTCTCGCACCTTGTATGTCAGATACATTTTGTTCTAGTTGTATGTTTATTTGTACATATTAGCTGGTATTAGTCTCTGTAAACCAGTACACTATGTCTAGTTGTATTTCTTGTTTTAATTATACTGCCTCTCTTAGGCTACTATTTGTAATCTTGTCTCTGTTAAGTATTTTGTTAATTATGTTTTGTCTTTTGTATTTCAATGTGTGGAGCTTTTCTCCCCGGGCCTCCGCTGAAAAAGGACATGTCCAATCGGACTATCCTGGTAAACAAATATTAAATAAATAGTATTTGGATATCACATCTTGTTGTCCCTATGTAAACTTTGTACATTGCTCATAACTGCAGTTTCACATTGCATTTAATTTACTGCTGCTTTTGTTCTCACTATTTCAATGTATTAATGTTCTATATTATGTATTATCTTAATGTCCTACATTTTTTATGTGCTCTGTAAGTTTCAAGTTACATTATGTTTTTTAACATTGTATGTTATTATATTATACTGGAGTTTTTCTCCCCAGGCCCCCACTGAAAAAGGACTCGTGTCCAGCTGGAATTTCCCGGTAAACAAATGTAAAATAAATAAATAGTGCCTAATCCTTGGGATCTTCACTGCTCATTTGTTCTGATATTAGTGCCTCCAGGGTCATTCATTTTTGTATCAAGAATAGCCAGTCTAACCCTGAACCCTGTCACTGCATAGGCCTTTAAGGCTTGTTGGTAATTTTTCAACTGAACAACCACTATAGGCACCTCTGCAGTCATTTAAGACTGTACTCCTTTGGGTCAGAGTCTCCATCCAAAAGGCAAGAAAGGTTCATAGGAGAGTAAACATTGATTCTGTTAACTTCTTCACCAGAAGACTAATATGAAGATGGGGCCAATTTTCTTCCCCCACTACTCTGGAACTCTTATCACCTCTATGTTTAGGAAATAGTTGTAGCTTGAGCAGCAGAAAGGAGTTTGACTTTCCTGTCCTATTCCCGTTGCACAACAAAGGCTTTAGAAGGTTTGCAAGTTAACCTTCAATTTTGCTAGATGTTTTTCTTTTTGGAAGACATCTTTAAGGATGCCACCAATGTTGTGCATTAGATTATGGAAATGGCAGACCCTACTTCAGTTAAGGCAGACAGTTAAGGCAGACAGTGTCCTAACCCTTTTCAAGACACACACTCACACATTCCCTTAGAGTGTTGTACATTTTTTGCAGCAGCACTAGGAGGTTTCTGCTCCATGGAGTTCAGCTCTCTACCGCATGCAAGGAATCCTGACTAAGGGACTTTTGGTATGGCTGTGGTCGGTTAGGTGTGTTATTCCAACTCATGCCCTGCATAATAACACTGAAAGTTGCCAGTGCCACATGCTTAAAACAAATTCTGTTAGCAAAAGCATCACTGAATGTCTATAAAGGGCAAAAAAGACTGAAAATACCTGCAGGTAAACATAAAGAGAACACAGTCTTGAATCTGAAACACACCACATGTCACAGTTAACTGAAAATTTGCTGGATTTGGAAGAAAGTGAAAGGGAAATTGCAAGGCAAGCCTGAATGAAAAACTAGATAAAATGTATGAAGAAGTAATCAAACTAACTTGAACATTGTCTGAGTATGTTAAATCAAATGCTAAGCACATGGGAGAGGCATTAAATAAGCATAAAGATTCCATATTGGCACTTTAAAACTCCCAGCTACAGCATTTGGGCAGGATGGTAGAAATTGATGCTTTCCAGGAAGAAGGGATTGATACACTAACATACTTAGTCCTCAGAAAAGACAGCCTGAGGTTTACCATTGTTCCAGCAGGGATAGGAGGAGGAGAGTGCTTTGCCTTCATGAGAAAGCATTTGAGCAAATGGATTGATCTGAGGCAATCCAGTATCTCCCTGGCTAGGACAGAATATGCAGGATGTAATCTCCTTTACAGGGTGGACTGGAAAAATCACAGCTGATATAGGTCAGATGCTGAAATTACCAGATCAAGGAAAGGATACTTTCCAGTCTGTAGATGAAGGGGAAAATTCTGTAGCTGGATGGTATACAAGTATTCATGGATATTGCCTTCTCTCCTGATACAAGAGCCAAGAAAAATAACTTTATTCAACTCTACAAGAGATGCAGGGCAAAAATTTAAGTAGTTGTATCCTACTAATTTCCAGATATATTTTCCTATTGGAGTTGAAGTCTTCTTGGCTCCCCGATCTCCGGTTCGAGTGGAGCTTGAGGGACTTTTGCAAGAAAGGCACAATAATAATGCCCATGGTTGAGACACTTGGGCAGGGGAAGGTGGAAACAGCATTATTATAGAGACTCCCAGTTAAACCCTTTCCCTGTTTGAAAGAAAAATGTAAGAGGAAAACAGAAAATAAGAGAACATAATCATAAACTCTATTGAACTGGTTAAAAATCTGGTCCTATAACCACTGGAGGAAATCCAAGAGGAACAGTGAATCCTTGAACTCCTGCAGTTTTTAATGTAATAAAAAACATAGCAAGTGTATTACAGTTATTAAACCAGCTGGGGAAGCAGAAAAACTTACTGCAACCCTGAAAGCAGAGATGTATGGTCGAACTATTTTGAGATATTCTTACTCAGTTTTAAAGCTGTGTGTTAATTGAATGGTTTTAAAGTTTGTAGTCCCAGTGTTATCAGTTAGAGTAAGGTACAGTCTTTCTCACTTACAGCAGCCTTTTTGTTGGCCTGTAAAAAAAAAAACTACAAATAAGGAGTGTATGTTTGTGAGTTTCTAGGTTCAGCTGAGGAAACCCAAAAATTGATTGGTAAATGGAAAAATCAGATTATTGATCAGCAGTATGGTTTCATGCCAGGAAAGAGCACTACAGATGCGATGTTTGCTCTGAGAGTGTTGATGGAGAAGTACAGAGAAGATCAGAAGGAGTTGCATTGTGTCTTTGTGGATTTAGAGAAGGCATATGACAGGGTGCCTAGAGAGGAGTTGTGGTATTGTATGAGGAAGTCGGGAGTGTCAGAGAAGTATGTAAGAGTGGTACAGGATATGTACAAGGGTAGTGTGAAAGCGGTGAGGTCTGTTGTGGGGGTGACGGATGCGTTTAAGGTGGAGGTGGGATTACATCAAGGATCAGCTCTGAGCCCTTTCTTATTTGTAATGGTGATGGACAGATTGACAGACGAGATCAGACAGGAGTCTCCGTGGACTATGATGTTTGCAGATGACATTGTGATCTGTAGTGAGAGTAGGGAACAGGTGGAGGAGAGACCCTGGAGAGGTGGAGATATGCTCTAGAGAGAAGAGGAATGAAGGTCAGCAGGACTAAGACAGAATATATGTGTGTGAATGAGAGGGAGGATAGAGGAATGGTGAGGATGCAGGGAGTAGAGGTGGCGAAGGTGAATGAGTTTAATTACTTGGGATCAGCAGTTCAGAGTAATGGTGAGTGTGGAAGAGAGGTGAAGAAGAGAGTACAGGCAGGATGTAGTGGGTGGAGAAGAGTGTCAGGAGTGATTTGTGATGGACTAGTACCAGTAAGAGTGAAAGGAAAGGTCTCCAAGAGGGTAGTGAGACCAGCTATGTTATATGGGTTGGAGACAGTGGCACTGACAAAAAGGCAGGAGTCGGAGCTTGACGTGGCAGAGTTGAAGATGTTAAGATTTGCACTGGGTGTGACGAGGATGAACAGGATTAGGAATAAGTATATTAGAGGGTCAGCCCAGGTTGGAAGGTTTGGAGACAAAGCCAGAGAGGCAAGATTACGTTGGTTTGGACATGTGCTGAGGAGGGATGCAGAGTATATTGGGAAAAAGATGCTAAGGATGAAGCTGCTGCCATGTAACAGGAAAAGAGGAAGACCTAAGATAAGGTTTATGGATGTGGTGAGAGAGGACATGCAAGTGGTTAGTGTGACAGAGCAAGATGCAGAGGACAGGAAGAAATGGAAACAGTTGATCTGCTGTGGTGACCCCTAACGGGAGCAGCCGAAAGAAGAAGAAAAAGTCAGTTTACATTGCTAGATGGTTGCACTGTCTAGGAAGGCTACATGACTGGAAATGTTCAATTTAATAGAACAAGAAAGCAGCGCTTAAAAGGGCATTTCCCTTTAAAGGAGGACTCTGTAGTATGTGCATTACTCATGCAGATAGGCAATAACGACTAGGCAAATAAGGTATTTTTACAAATGGTATACACTATTAAGGAAAAGGAAACCTTTGAAAATTTAACTTTCATAGTTTAACTTACAAATGAAGAGGCACACAAGACAAATCTACAAATAGAATGGGCAGGGAGTAGAAGATTTCCATTATTACATTTTAATACACATGTGAATGAGAAAGGGAGATGGTGCCAAGATGAGCATGTTTCATACTAAGTGAAGGAGAACTGAGGTACAACCCCAGCAAAAACTGTATGCAGTTTTAAAAACTATGTTCAGAGTGGTTTTAGTTGAGGACTTTAAAATATGCAATACATGATTTCTGTACTGTGTTTAGCAAGTATGTAAATAATGTGAGGGAATGGACAAAGATAATTTATTAACGCAGTGGGATTGATAGTATATCTGATGTCAGTTTTCATGCATTCCTCAACAGTTAGGTTTGGATACGACCCTCAGGTCCAACTCTGCCATTATTTTAGCTTGTGGTCACAAAAAAACTCTCTAGCTCCTCCCTTATCCATAATGCACCAACCCTTGACTGACATACCTCAGATCTCATTTGCTGCTTTCACGTTTGGATGTGGTTGCCTTGAGCTCTTGAGCAGCTTTAGTTTAGAGATAAGTTTTATAACTACTTTTCTTTTTTCTATAACATTTTAGTTTTTTCTATCATCAATCCTCCCTTATAACTGTTCTGGTGTAATCTTTTTACCATAGTTGGTATTTTCTTTTTCTCTCTCTACGCTTTTTTAGTTTTATTCTTTTTACCATTGCTGGTAATTCCTTCTTATTAAAAAAATTAATAAAAAATACAAATTTTCTCTCTTTCTAGTTTTTTTTTATGTTAAAATGTCTGAAAAAGGTCCTTCTGGGTTTAAGAAGTGCCAGAAATGTAGGCACAAGTTGCTTATATCCAGTGCACACAACTTAGTTGCGTATGTGGTTTGGGACCAGATTATCTTCAGGTTGACTGTGTGTCCGATTTGCAAGGCCTTCAATCTGTGAGTTATAGTGTACAGAAAAAATAAATTAATCTTAAAAAGATGGCTCCTTACATCCTTTACAGAGGCTGTTGCTGGGACTCAACCCCCCATATCCAAATCTAAACCTTGAAGGCCTTCGGGATCCTTTGCTTCCTCACTTGATCCTACCACGGAACCACCAAGGAAGAAACATAAGTTAGATCCAAAGACTGCTCCTACTCAACCAGCGTCTGAACCAACAAAGGCTTCCTCTGATCTTAGCTCTTCGAATCAGAAGCCTTTACCTGGAACCAGGTATTCACCTTCTATTAACCCGATACCCTCAAGAGTACCATCACCATTTCTTGAATCCCTAGGACACTCTAGGTCACCATTGCTCGCTTCCTCCCAGAAGTCTGACCGGGGTCCTTGTGAGCAGGATGATGAGGTTAATTCTTTCTGTACAGATTCAGATTAGTGTTCTCCTGGCTCCTACCCCTTTAGATGAGGAAGCCCTAGTTTGTACTACTCCACCAGTATCTGCTCTTACTGCTATCTGACCTGTCATTTTGGAGCCCTTGGATCCAAGTCTCCCAGGACCATCTGGATCAGATATGAGGATGTCAGTATCTTTTGCTCTGAGGCTGTCTCTGTGTGCACCATCTCCAACAGTTATGGAGCCGGAGGACTCTCAGCGCTAAAGTGTCCCCGTTTGATCCGAAGTGTTGAGTCAACTCCGAAGTTTTCAGAGTTTCAGAGCTCTCTCTTCTCTGAGTCTTGGCACTGGACAGTTCAGCTGTGGATTCGGGTAGACTTCTTTCTGGGGGGGGGGGCTGATTGAGTAGAAGAATGGCTTTTCACCTCCATTGGCATCTTACTCCCTGGAGCGCTCTGCTTTTGAGGTGGTGAAGAAAATGTTCTCTGCTTTCAGAGGACTGACAGTTCCTACCCCTCAGATCTTCTCTCTGCATCTCGTATGTGTCTAATGTTCTTCGTGTTTTACTGTTGCAGTCCTCACATAGGAGTTAACCGGCTCCCGGTAGCCCTCAGTCAGCCCGAATACCAGAGTCCTTGGTATATGACTTCAGCTGCTGCCAGTTGTAAAACTGTTGTCAGTACGTCAAGTATAAAGGGTGGCAGCTGATGCCATTTCCTCAGTCTTTCTTGCTGCGAAGCCCGAAGCAGATGCAATTCGCCCTAGTGCCTGTTGGCCGTTTACATTTGTTTTGCTTTCCAACTGCCAAGTTGAAGACGCCTTCAGATAAGTACCCCGTTGGGGATCCTCTTTTCTTGTTTTAACGAATGTCAGATAAAGTTAATAACTGTCTTGCCTGTGGAAAACAGATTCTGCACCATGATTTCCATTCCTATTGTATTACTTGTTTGGGCCTTGAGCACAACATCCTAACTGTGATCTCTGTGTTTCCTTTAACCCGCGTACCATACGCCATAGAGCTAAGATTTTGTATAAGCATTTCGGAGTCTGGCCTAAGTTTATCGATATGGCGTCTTCTGGTCTCCTGACTTCAGATATACCTAGGAAACGCAAAGACAAGGACCGTGACAGGCCTAGGGTTAAATCTTCTGACGACACACCGGTGAAATTGAACGTCAGCACAGCAGTAGTCAGTGAGGCACTTTCGCAGCCCCTGCAGTCTGCAGATTTTCAGCAGCAGCCCTCTGCCAAGACCTTTACGGAGTCCTCCATGCCGCAGGCTGCTTTTTCGTCTTCAGACCCTCGGTCTGTTGCCACCTCAGATGGGTCCGGAACTGCTTTGCAGGCACCGGCTTCTGACGCCTCTTCTTTTCGACATGAGACCAGAACCAGACCGACTACCTTAGTTCAGACTTCTGCAGTTGTTAGGCCTCCCATGTCCTTCCGGACTGCTAGTAAACCTTCCAGCCACAAACCTACTCTCAAGCAGGCTTCAGCCTCCCCTCCTGTACCTCAGTCCCAGTTGGTAAAGATGGCTGGTGATCTTTCCCTGATTAGGGGCTCTCACCTCCCCCCCCCTTCAAAGCGGGCTAAGGAATTATCTCCTGATGTTTTGTCTGTCTCACATTCTGAAATTTCCAGTATGTCTGCTGGTGAAGAAGGAAATTCTCAACTTTTTTGGGGCTTTGAGGATTCTGATGCTGAGGACTCTATCCCTTCTGCCTCCCCTCCAGAAGATTTTTTCTTTGGGGATACTTTGAATACTCTTAGGGAGCATTTTAAATGGGAGTGTCAGGAATTTCCACAGTCTAAGAAAAGAATTGGGGAATTTTTAGATGTTCTTCATTCCACATTGCTGCAGTCCTAACTATTGGGGTAGTCCGCTGTCCAGTCGGCCCGAATACCAAAGTATATGGCTGACGTCGGTCAGGGCGCATTAGACTGACGTCAGTATGTCAGGGTACTAATGCGCATGACCGACGTCATATCCCCAGTCTTTTTTGCCGCATGGTCCGATGCAGAAGCAATTTTGCGAGTGCAGGTTGGCGTTCTGAAAATTTCTGAAGTCAGAGTTTCAGACCGAATCAAAGTTGGCTAAGTACCCCGTTGGGGAATATTTTGGTTTTTTCTTGCCTCAGTATTTAACCGGATGTCAGAAAAAGTGAATAACTGTATTTCTTGTGGGAAACAGATACCTCATAGGGATTACCATACTTTGTGTATACCTTGTTTAGGGCCTGAGCACGACGTTGTTGGATGCCGTTCTTGTGCTAGATTTAACAAGCGCACTATTAAGAGAAGGTTAGACTGTGCCAGGTTAGTGTTTGGGAAGCGTTGTAACTATAAAATGCCGTTGGATGCTCCGACGCCAGCTTCGGCTAAAAAACGCAAGGACAAATCAGCAAAGCCTAGAGGGGAAGAACCGACAGTCCCAGACGTCGGTTCTTTAGAGGGCTCAGTGGAGCCGGAGGTTTTGCCAGGTGTTTCTTTGGAGTCTCAGGGAGAGACTTTACTGTTACAGGATGTTTCCTCTCAGGAAGTAGGCCAGGCTGAGGGGGCTTCTCAGGTGGCTGTTCTTCCCTCACTTCCTAAGGTGGTTAGGGCCTCCCCTTCTGTTTCCAAGGCTTCCTTAAGGGGCAGGCCAAGTTTTGCTTCAGTGGGGGTTTCTCCTAGTGCTTCAGGGTCTTTGCCTAAGAAACATATGCTTAAAATGGCAGAAGATTTGATTACTATGATAAGGGGTTCTATGCCCCCTCCTGATAAGAGGCCTAGGGTGGAACCTGAGCTTGAGAGTTTTGAGCAATGCTCGGAGGCTTCTGAGTCTTCGGCTGAAGACTTGCAGGAGTTCCCTACTTATTCTGATTCTGATGTGGATGATTCTACTCCTTCAGCTTCTCCTCCTGAGGATTTTTCATTTTCAGAGACTTTGCATTCCATGAGGGAGCATTTTAAATGGGAAGGCCAAGATTTCTCTGATTCCAGGAAAAGGCTTAGGGAGTTCTTGTTTTACCCCAGCATAGGCCTTTAGCTATACCTCCTGTTTTGAATGTGGTGGAAGATGTTTTGCAGAGGCTTCCCTGAATCCTGATTCTTTGCCTCCTGCCCCAGTTAAACCGGATAGGTATTATAGGGTGCCTGAAGCTCATAAGTATCTTTTAAGAGTCCTAGGGCAGACCCGAAACTGTCTCTCAGGGGCCTAAAGGTGTAAAGGCCTCAGTTGTTAAAAATCCTGTCCCTCCTGATAAAGAGGCAAGGGCTTTGGATAGATGGGGAAAGAAGGTGTATACTTCTTCCACTTTAGCCATGAGGGCGTTGAATTGTCAGTTTCACATGTTAAAATATCAGAATTATCTTCTTTCACAGTTGAAATCTAAGGTGGATGCTCTGGCGGAAGGTATTGACTGTAAAGAGTTGCAGGATTTAGTTCATGTGTCTGAACAGGTGGGTAAACATTCCTTGCAATGTGGTTTTGATGCTGTGCAGGCCTCCTCCAGGGTGGCTGCCACTGGTTCTGTTCTTCGTAGGCACGCCTGGTTGAGAGATCAGAACTTAGCTGAGCATGTTAAGACAAGGATTTTGGATGCTCCTTTGCAGTCTGATGTGTTGTTTGGTTCGCCTGTGGAAGCAGTTTTGAAGAAAATGGAGGACAAGGCTAAATCTATGCAAACTGTTAAAGATTTTTACAGGTGCAGCCTCCGAAGTTTAGTAGAAATTGGCCTGCTAAGGGTTGGACTTTTCCTGCTTATGATTCCCAGTCTAGGGGTAGGTCTAGACGTGGTAGGGGCAGAGCTCAGGGTTCTTTTAGGCCTAGGACAGGGAGTTCCCCTGCTCAGACTTCTGGGGAGGGCAGGGGTCAGTCCTTTCGTAAGCAGACCCAATGACCTGCCTTTTCAGATGCCAGTTCATTCTCGCCTGGCAGCACCGTTGGGAGGAAGGCTGTCTCTTTTCAAAGAAAATTGGGATTTAATTACCCAAGACAGATGGGTTCTGGATATTATTCACCACGGTTACAGGTTTTATTTCCATACCTTGCCTCCTTTCAAAGGCATGCCAGACATTCCTCCTCTACAAAGACAAGAGGCTCACAAGCAAATTTCTCTGTTACTCCAAATAGGGGCCATTCAGCCGGTTCCTGTGCCAGAAAGGGGCCTAGGATTTTATTCTCGCCTGTTCTTAGTACCAAAAAAGGGGAACACGTGGAGACCAATTTTGGATTTATCTATCCTCAACACTTATCTGGACATTCCCAAGTTCAAGATGTTGACGTTACAACAGCTTTTACCTCTGCTGGGCAAAGATCACTGGATGGTAACTTTAGATCTCAAGGAGGCTTACCTTCATGTGCCTATAAGACTAAGTTGCAGAAAGTATCTGCGTTTCGAGCTGGAAATTCTCATTATCAGTTCTCTGCATTGCCCTTTGGCTTATCTACTGCCCAGAGTATTCACAAAGGTTCTGGCTCCAGTGATAGCTTACTTCAGGCTAAAAGGAATTCAAATCTATCCTTACTTGGACGATTGCCTGATTCTGGCTCAAGAAAAGGAAGACCTTCTACAGCATTTGGAATATGTCATAGCAGTGCTAAGATGCCTAGGGTATTCTGTGAATGAAATAAAGTCCAGTCTAGTACCCTCTCAAGACATGTGCTTTCTGGGTGTGAGACTGAATACAGCAGCCCAGATGGCCTTTTAACCCCGGACAAACAAAAGAATCTTTCCAGTTACTTCCATCAACTATCTCTTCAGTCCGGGCTGACTGCAAGGACAGTCCTTCAAGCCTTAGGGTTCATGGCATCTTGTATTCTGGTGCTTCCCAATGCCAAACTGCATATGAGGAAGCTACAATGGTATCTCAAAAATGTATGGACACAGCACTGCCAGGATTTGGACACTGTCATTCAAATAATACCTTGCATTCAAAAGGAATTTTTGTGGTGGGCTCAGGAATGTCACCTAAACAAGGGACTCTCTGTGACCCGGCCAGAGGCGAGTCAGATTCTAACGACAGATGCCTCAAACATTGCTTGGGGAGCTCATCTAAATGGAAAGTGGATACAAGACAAGTGGCCTGCCAGACTACAGCATCTACATATCAACATGAAGGAGATGTTAGCAGTCCAATTTGCATTAATGGCTTTCAAGGAGTTACTTCTTCCAGGGCAGGTGTTGATTCTAACAGACAACACAACTGTCATGTGGTACATCAACAAACAAGGGGGAACTCATTCTTACCCATTGTGCAGGCAAGCAATGATTTTATGGGAGACTGTGCTCAGCTTGCAACTAACTCTTCAGGCAAGGTTTCTGCTGGGAGCACAGAACTCCTTAGCAGATGTGTTAAGCAGACAAATCATGGATCCCCACGAGTGGAAACTGGATCTTCATGTATTTCAAAAGTTGACAGTGTCCTGGGGAACTCCAGACATAGATCTGTTCGCTTCTCCACTAAACCACCAGCTGCCAAAGTTTTGCACAAAGAGGTTTCATCACACAGCTTGGAAAGTGGATGCTCTTTCTTTCAGTTGGAAAAATCTTCATGTGTATGCGTTTCCACCTCTGCCTCTTCTTCCAAAGGTGCTTCTAAAGGTCAGACAAGACAAGCCAAGGATGATTTTAATAGCTCCAGATTGGCCTCGGCAGCACTGGTACCCATTACTGAGGAGTCTGGTAAAGAAGCCTCCATGGCCTTTACCCTTGATTCCACACCTGTTGTCTCAGAGAGACGGTCACCTGCTCAATGTCAAGCTTCACTCTCTTCATCTAACAGCCTGGCATATTCTGTTTTGAAAGACAGCAGGTCTCAACTTCCTCAACAAGTTTTAAATGTGATTATGGAAGCCAGGAGACCTAGTACAAGGAAAGTGTACGCAGAAAAATGGAAGAGATTTTTATTTTGGAGTGCAGCAAACAATTTGGAGATTTCGGAGCCAAATCTGAGTGTGGCTCTTCAATATCTTACTGAGTTATTGGACAAAGGTTTGTCTTTCTCTTCCATTAAGATTCATGCTGCAGCAATTTCAGCTCACTATGATTGTGACCCACCATTGTTTTCACATCCTTTGTTCAAGCAATTTCTTAGAGGGGCAAAGAATATAAGACCCCCACGTAGAGCTCCTACTCCTGCTTGGGACCTCAATTTTGTGTTGGAGAAACTTACTCTACAACCTTTTGAGCCTCATGGCTACTGCTGACTTGAAATACTTGTCATGGAAGACTGCTTTTTTGTTGGCCATTACTTCTGCAAGAAGGGTTTCTGAGTTGCAGGCCCTTATGGCAGTGGAGCCTTTTTTGATTTTTCATAAGGATAGGGTATCTTTACGTACTAATCCTTCCTTTATGCCTAAGGTGGTTTCTAGTGTGGCTTTAAACCAAACTATTCATTTGCCTACTTTTTATGCAGATCCCCAAAATAAAGGGGAAAAGATTTTGCACACTTTAGATGTACACAGGCAATTGCGTTATTATTTGAGCAGGACTAAAGATTTTAGGCAGTCTCAGCAGTTGTTTATTTCTTTTGCTTTGAGTTCGCAGGGCAAGCCTGTGTCTAAACAAACTATTTCTAGATGGATTGGGTGTTGCATTACATTTTGTTATTCCCATCATGGCAAGGAAATTCCAGCTGGGATTAGGCCTCATTCCACTAGGGCTACTGCCACTTCAACAGCATTTCTAAGGGGTGGCAACTAAGGATATTTTGGAGGCAGCTACTTGGAGTTCAGTGCATACTTTCTCTAAGCATTATCACCTTCCTCTCTACTCTAAGTCTAGGGCTGGTTTTGCCACAGCTATTTTGCAAGGCATGTTGTCAGTTCCTGCTTCCTTATGATTTGCCAGCCTCCCTTACCTCTGCTTTGGGATTCTACCCAATAGTTAGGACTGCAGCAATGTGGAATGAAGAACATAGTACAGTTTTGTACCTACCATAAATGTAGATGTTCGAGGATCCACATTGCTGCAGTCCAATTTACCCTCCCTCCTTCCCCTCTGTGTTTAGGGGTGGTTGTGTAGGTGAGGTTATGATCTGCTAATTTTGTATATTTTGTATATATATATATATATTTTGGTGCAGGTATGTTGGCAGTGTTTGGTTTTGGGCCTTATCTTTTCAGGGTCTTCTGACATCTGGGGCAAGAAAAGACTGAGGATATGACGTCGGTCATGCGCATTAGTACCCTGACGTACTGACGTCAGTCTAATGCGCCCTGACCGACGTCAGCCATATACTTTGGTATTCGGGCCGACTGGACAGCGGACTACCCCAATAGTTAGGACTGCAGCAATGTGAATCCTCGAACATCTACATTTATGGTAGGTACAAAACTGTACTATTTGCCGCAGCATAAGCCTCTGGCTATACCTCCAGTTTTGGAAGTTGTGGAAGATGTTTTCATGGAAAATTCTTTAACTCCTAATTGTGTTCCTCCTGCCCCCAGAAAACTGGATAAATATTACAGGGTTCCTGATTCTCATCAATTCCTTTTTAAAAACCCTACTGCTGATCCAGGAATTATTTCTCAAGGCCCCAAGGGTGTTAAGGCTACTATTGCTAAAAACTCTGTGCCTTCTGATAAGGAGTCCAGTGCCTTGGTCAGGTGGGGTAAAAAAGTCTATACCTCTGCAACTCTTGCCATTAGATCTGTGAATTGTCTTTTTCACATGCTTAAGTATCAGCAGCATACTTTGGAGGCTGTTAAGGCTAAACTTGGAGATATTCCTTCCATGACGGAGAACAAAGATTTACAGGACTTACTGAATTCTGCCACTTTAATTAAAAAGTATTCACTTCATTGTGGTTTTGACACTTTGGAAGCTTCCTACAGAGCAGCAGCCACTGGTTCTGTAATTCGAAGGTATGCTTGGCTCAGGGAGCATCCTCTTTCTGAACCAGTTAAATTTAAATTGCTGGATGTTCCTTTGCACAAGGACAATATTTTTGGTAATAAGGCTGAAGAGGTACTGAAGCAGATGGAGGATAAGGCAAAATCTTTGCAAGCTATAAAAGATTTCCTTCAGGTTCAGCCTCCTCAGTTCATTAGACATTATCCTTCCAAGAATTGGTCTTTCTCTGATCCTGGCAAACAAGGTCGCTCTAGGCCTAGGGGTTCAGGTCTTCCAGAGGGCAAGCTTCTGCCCCTCAAAGGGCTAAACAATGGCATTCTTCTTCTGCTAAATCGTGGAGTTCTAACCAGCTTCCCAAAGCAAACATTCTCAATTACTCTGGCCTTCTTGCGCCTACCTCTGCGGACCCTGGGTTTCCTTTGGGGGGAAGGTTAGCCAGGTTCACAGAGGTATGGTCTACCATCACAGACGACAAATGGGTGCTCAATATAGTAAACCAAGGTTACAAGTTTTACTTTCACACTTTACCTCTTTTACAAGGGTACCCAGACATACCCAGAACTCACAGGGCAGAGGTAGGAACTCAAATTTCTTCAATGCTGACTATGGGGGCTATAGCGCCAGTTTCCGCAAATCAGGCAGGCCTAGGCTTTTATTCAAGGCTTTTTCTGGTACGCAAGAAAGGGGGCACCTGGCGCCCTATTCTGGATCTGTCCATTCTAAACACTTTTCTGGTGATTCCCAAATTCAAGATGCACACCCTTCAACAATTGCTACCAATGCTGGGCAAGGATTCATGGCTGGTAACTTTGGATCTCAAGGAGGCTTATCTGCACATCCCAATAAGGGAGAGTTGCAGGCAGTTCCTTCACTTCAGCGCTGGGGAGCAACACTTTCAATTCTCTGCATTGCCCTTTGGCTTATCTACTGCTGCCAGAGTTTTTACGAAGTGCCTGGCTCCAGCCATTGCTTTTTGCAGGCAGAGAAACATTCAAATTTATCTTTACCTAGACAACTGTCTCATCCAAGCAAATTCCCCAGAACAACTACAAAAGGATTTGGATTTCGTGAAGAACATTCTCACCTCTTTGGGTTACACTCTCAACGAAAAGTCAAAGTTGGTTCCTTCAAGGGAGATTGTTTTCCTGGGAGCGAGTCTGAATACAGCCACCCAGATGGTATTCCTCCATCAACAGAAGCAAGAAGATCTTTCCACTTACTTCATGAACTTGGCAGGCATGACCCAGCTCTCTGCAAGGCAATTCCTGCAAGCACTGGGGTTCATGGCTTCGTGTATTTTGATGATCCCATATGCAAGGCTGCCTATGAGAAAACTTTAGTGGTACCTCAAGAATCTTTGGTGTCAACACACACAGGACTTAGACTTGATTCTTCCCCTAATTCCCTGTCTACAAATGGAGTTCCTCTGATGGGCGACAGCCTGTTCTCAGAACAAGGGTCTGCCTTTCCGCCCACCGCCTGCCAGCCAGACTCTCACCACAGACGCCACAGATTTTGCATGGAGGGCTCATCTGGAGGGTAGGGGCATACAGGGGACTTGGTGCACCCAACAGATTCATCTGCACATAAACTTAAAAAAAATTATGGCAGTGCAGCTGGCCTTGTTGGCTTTCAAGGACTTACTCTACCCTGGGACTCTGCTGATCAGGACAGACAATACCACAGTCATGTGGTACATCAAAAAGAAAGGGGGGACTCACTCTTACCCCTTGTGCAGACAAAGCATGAGGCTGTGGTCCATAGCAGCATCCATGGGCTTACATCCAATAGCCTAATATCTTCCAGGGAGGCTAAACTCGCTGACGGATCATTTGAGCAGACATGTTCCGGATCCTCACGAGTGGCAGCTGAACAGGGACATTTACCATCACATCACTCTTCATTGGGGCACCCCACAAGTGGATCTTTTCTCCTCTCACACCAGTCATCTCCTTCCAACCTTCTGCACCAGGGAGATGTTCTTCGTGTTTCACTGTTGCAGTCATTACATTTGGGTAATCCTGATGGCAGGTTGCCCTCAGCCGGCCTGAATTCCAAAGTCTTGGGTCCTGCGTCGGCTGCTGTCGCCCCTTCCTTGAAGTCAGGTCATCAGGGGTATAGAAGAAGCAGCCGACACCATTTTCTTCAGTCTTTCTTGCCGCGCGGTGTCCAAAGCAGAAGCAGTTCGCAAGTGCCGGTCGGCCGGCTCCTGAGATTTTCATGTTTGAGTTTCAGATCCGAAGTCTTCAATAAAGCTAAGTACCCCGTTGGGGAAACTTTTTTCTTGCTCCAGACCGATGTCAGAAAAAGTTAATAATTGTATTTCTTGTGGAAAGCAAATGCCTCATAAAGATTTTCATTCTTACTGTATTCCTTGCCTAGGCCCTGATCACAACGTTATTAGTTGTCGGTTTTGTGCTAGATTTAACCAACGCACTATTAAGAGTCGGTATGATTTTGCTTTAAACTTTTTTGGATGCCAGTTTAATTATCTTGAAATGTCGTCGGATAGCCATCCGACTACCGCAGTTTACAAAAAACGCAAAGAAAAGGATAGAGAAAAACAACCAAGGCCCAAAACTGATGACGAAGCTTCTCCTAAGCCAGTTGCTGATTCTCAGTGAGGCGCTTTTGCAGCCCCTGATGCTCGTTACTTTAGAGTCGCGGGCCGCTACCGACTCCCACATGGGGTCGGCCATGCTGCTGGATAATCAAGGTATTGGAGCCTCGGACGCTAATCCCTCAGATGGGTCCGGAGCCGCTGAGCAGGTACCGGCTTTTGAGGGTGTATTCAGACCTAAACATCTGTACATTAAAATGACTTCAGCTTCAAAGGCAAAGAATAAAGCACCTTCTACAGCAAGGAAAGAAACTCAAGAGCCACATGGACAGGCCTCTATGCCCAAAAAGCAGATGCTCAAAATGGCCAGATACTTGATTACTTTGATGAGGGGTTCGCATCCCCCTCCTGATAAGAGGCATAGGCAAGACACTGACTATGAATATTCAGATGAGGTTTCTATTTCTTCTGATTCCTCTTCTGATCAGGAATATTCTCTTCTCCTCTATGAGGATTCTGATGCTGAAGAATCTATACCTTCAGCATCTCCTCCTGAGGACCATTCCTTTGGGGAAACCTCAGAATCTAAAAAGAGGCTCAGGGATTTTCTTTTACTACCTCAGCACAGTCCTTTAGCCATTCCATCTGTTTTGGACATTGTAGATGATGTGTTTTCGGAGTCTAGTCTGACCCCTGACTCCTTACCCCAGCTCCTGTTAAGCCTGACAGATATTACAGGGTTCCTGACTCGCACAAATTTCTTTTTAAAAACCCTGCTGCTGACCCAGAAACTATTTCACAGGGTCCAAAGGGAGTTGAGGTTTCCACTGCAAAAAAAAAAACAACCCCCTCTGACAGAGATTCAAGGGCACTAGATAGATGGGGAAAAAGGTTTACACATCTGCAACTTTGGCTATAAGGGCCTTAAACTGTCAGTTTCATATGCTTAAGTATCAGCAACATGTCATGGGATTGCTTAAACAGAAAATGTTGTTAAATTCTGAACATGCAGAAAACAAGGAAAATCAGGATTTATTGTATGCAGCAGAACAAGTTGGAAAACATACTTTGCAATGTGGTTCTGATTCTTTGGAGGCCTCCTGCAGGGCCGCAGTTATGGGTTCTGTAATTAGGAGGCATGCTTGGTTAAAGGAACAAAATCTGCCTGATCATGTTAAAGTTAAATTACTAGATGCACCTTTACAGCATGATACTTTGTTTGGTGTTAAGGCAGAAGAGGTGTTAAAGAAAATGGAGGACAAAGCTAAATCTATGCAAACTGTCAAAGATTTTTTTCAAGTACAGCCACCTAGGTTTAGTAGACAGTGGCCTACAAAAAATTGGTCCTTTCCTGTGTCAGGCAGACCTCAAACGGTCAGATCCAGACACCCTAGGGGCAGATCCCAGGCGCAAGGTTCTTAAAGGCCCAAGCAATGGGATGCTTCTACCTCCAAAGCTGGAGAAGATAGATCACAATCATACAGAAAACAGTCCCAATGACTTCCCCCTGCCTGCACCAAGCACTTCTCTTCTGGCAGCACCCTTAGGGTCAAAATTAGCACTTTTTGCTCAAAATTGGCTCATCATAACCCAGGACAAGTGGGTTCAAAACAGTGTCACAAGGCTACAAGTTCCATTTCCATAGTCTGCCAAAGGCAAATGGCTGGCCAGATCTGCCAAAAAATCAATGGGCAGAGGCACAAAAACAAGTCTCATCCCTCATGGACATGGGGGCCATTCAACAAGTACCAGAGCAAGAGCAGGGACAATGATTTTACTCAAGTCTGTTCTTGGTACCCAGAAAGGACAAGGCCTGGATACCGATACTGGACCTATCTATTCTGAACATTTTCCTGGATATTCCAAAATTCAAAATGTTGACTTTGCAGCAGCTTCTGCCCATGCTGGGCAAGAATGCTTGGCTTGTGACTTTAGACCTAAAAGAGGCATACCTGCATGTTTCAATCAATCATGCAGAAGATACCTAAGATTCAAGGCTGGTTCAATGCATTACCAATTCTCTGTACTGCCCTTTGGCTTATCTACTGCACCCAGGGTCTTTATAAAGTGCCTGGCACCAGTAATTGCATTCTGCAGACAGAGGAATACAAATATGTCCTTACTTGGACGACTGTCTCATTCAAGCAGAGAACAAGGACATTCTTCTTCAACGTCTGGCATTTGTAAAAAGACTTCTAACATGCCTAGGGTACACAGTCAACAAAAAGAAATCAAAACTAGTACCCTCACAAGAGATAATATTCCTGGGTGCAAGCTTGAATACAACTGCCCAGATGGCTTATCTCACACCAGACAAACAAAGGCAACTGACTACCTATTTTATTTTATTATTTATTTTACATTTGTTGACCGGGCTAGTCTAGCTGGATATATTTCCATTTTCAGTAGAGGCCCGAGGAGAAAAGCTCCACAGAAGTAAAAAATCTATACATACATAAAAATCAACATAGATAACAATAAGCCATTTAGAAAACAGGTTAGTAAAAAAAACAGCAAAAATCTTCAAAATTCTTCTAAAATGTTAGTATAACATTAATTAATTACAACCACACACAGAGAAATTCCAAATAACATCATACAGGAAATACAAATACTTGGAGATGAAGATACAAAGATAATAAGTAATGAAAGTGGAACAATAAGAGTGGGGTAGGGAAAATAAAGGATTAGAGGCGAAGAAAGCAGTTTAAGAAAGTTAACAGGGAAAGAAGCAGGGAGAGGATGAAAAGGGAGAAGAGAAAAGCTTAGTGGAGAATAGAGTAAAACAATAATAAGAGAGATAGTTTAAGATAAGTAGTAATAGTGGAAGGTTAATCAGGTTTACAACAGGAACAAAGCCAGTGATTTTGGAAGTGTCGTTTAATGTTTTGTTTGAAAAGAGGCAGAGAGGAAATCATTGTTATGTTAGTAGGTAACAAATTCCATTTTGTACCTACAGAATTGGTGAATAGGGAGTTACCAGCAGTGTTATTAGATTTTATAGAAGTAGTCAAGAGTTTACTCGAAGAGCGGAGAGAGTTAAGATTGCTTTAGGGGATTATAAGTTGGGAGAGTACAGGAGTGTTTTTTGGTTGGTACAGTATTTTATGGGCCAGAATGAGTTAATGGATAGCGAGATAGTTTTGAATTTCAAGCCAGCCTAGTTGTTTCAGGTTAAGACAATGATGGGTTCTGTAGGGGTTACCAGTAGTGAAGCGAGCAATGCTATTGTAGCAGGTAGCTAATTTGTTAAGGTTGTTTTTCTTTGAGGTTGGTAAATATGGGTGAGGCATAAAGAAGAGTAGAAATAAGATGGGAGTGAGCGATCCTAGTTCTAGTAGCTGGTGTAAGAAATGGTCTAATTCGATACAAGGATCCTATTTTTCTGTTGACTAGTTTTATAGAGTTGTTAATATGTTGGTCAAAAGAGAGATTATTATCAATGGTAATACCTAACAGTTTAGTTGTAGAGTCAGGTGAGATGAAAGTAGCACTGTTAGAGGAGATATTAAAGTTTAAGGGGGAGGTCCTGGAAGTGGGGGTAAAGAGAAGAAGTTTAGTTTTTTTGGCATTTAGTAAGAGGAGACGACTGGAGAACCATGTTTCCACAGTATTAAAGACATTTTGGGTAAGAGAGATCAGTTCTGAAGTGGAAGGTGCTGAGCAGATGAGTGTAGAATCATCAGCATATTGAATGCATGTAGCTTGAGGGATTATTATTTGAAGATCATTAATGAAGAGGGAAAAAAGAAGTGGGCCAAGGATAGAGCCTTGAGGAACTCCGATGGAAACAGGCAAGAAAGAGGAAATGTGGTTATCCCATAGAACTGCCTGTTTTCTATTTGTGAGATAGGAATTAAACCATGTAATGGCTGAGGAATCAAAAGAGAGAGATTCAAGAGTCTTAAGTAATAAAGTGTGGTTGACCATATCAAATGCTTTAGAGAGGTCAATGAAGAGGGCAGAAGAGAGTAAGTTGTTGTTACGGTTCTGATTAATAGTGTCTGCAAAGGAAAGCAAGGCAGTAGTAGTACTGTGATGTGGTCTAAAACCATGTTGACAGTCTGCTATAATATTGTGAAGAGAGAGATATTGTACAAGTTGATGATGAATACATTTTTCCAGAATTTTTGCCAAGGGTGAGAGGAGAGCAATAGGTCTATAATTAGTATAGTCCGTGGAATTTCCACCTTTATGAAGTGGGATGATATGAGAGGCCTTCCAGGTATCAGGGATGATTTCTTCTTTGATGGTCCTATTTATGAGAATAGATATAGGATATGCGATGACCTTGGCAGCCTTTTGAAGAAATAGTGAAGGGAGCTTGTCAGCAGAGGGGGTGCAAGGTTTTAGTTTGAGAAGGAGTCTATAAATGTTAAGTTGTAGAGATAGGTTGTAGAGAGAATTTAAAGGAGGAGTTAGTTATGTTGCTTGGTAGGCAGAAGTTGTTGGCATTTAGCTGTTTAGCTAGAGCTTGTATAGTTTCAGTGAAGAAAGAGTTAAAAGCATCTGCAGTTTGTTGAGGGGAGTCAGGGTCAGCATTAATTGGGGAAGGAGTTTTAGAGGTTCCTGGGGAGAGGAGCTTATTAACTGAGGACCAGAAGAGTTTAGAATTATTTAGATGATTTTGCTGTAGTTCAAGGTAGAATTTCTTTTTGTCAGATATTACTGCCTTTTTAGTTAAATTTCTAAGCTGACTGAAGTGTAGAAAGTCAGGGTTATTTCTGTGGGATCTCCATGAGGCCCAGACTTTATTTCTAGTAAGAATAAGTTTTTTTGTTTCATGGGAGAGCCAAGGGGCTGAATTAGATTTAATTCTAATACTACGTTCAGGAGCATAATTATCAAGAATAAATAAAAAAGTTGTATTAAAGTAATGTTGGCAACAAAGGTCCAGTTATCTGCAAGAAAAATTCTGCAGACTTTGGGCTTCATGGCATCCTGCATCCTACTAATTCCATATGCAAGACTGCATATGAGGAAACTTCAATGGTACCTAAAAAGTGTTTGGACTCAACATTGCCACAGCCTGGAAACAGTCATTACTCTCATTCCGTGCCTGCAACAAGAGTTTCGATGGTGGGCAAAGGCTTGTCACCAGAACAAGGGACAGCCATTCACATTACCTCCAGCCAGGCAGACACTAACAATGGATGCATCAGACTATGCCTGGGGAGCCCACATGGCAGAAAGATGCATTCAGGGCACATGGTCCTCAAACCAAATGCATCTACATATCAATCAAAAAGAGATGTTAGCTGTTCAAAATGCCCTGACAGCCTTCAAGGACCTACTTCATCTGGGACAACTACTGATAAAGACAGACAACACCACGGTCATGTGGTATAGAAACAAGCAGGGGGGCACACATTCTTACCCCCTTTGCAGACTAGCCATGCCCTTGTGGGACACAGCGTTGACTTACCAAGTACATCTGCAGGCACAATTCCTGCCAGGAAAGGAAAATAGTCTGGCAGACGAACTAAGCAGAAACCTCATGGATCCCCACGAGTGGAAGCTGGATCCACAAGTCTTCAGCATGATAACAAGGAAATGGGGATGCCCGGACATAGATCTATTTGCCTCCCCTCTCAATTACCAACTAAAAAGATTCTGCACAAGGACTTATCACAGACAAGCATGCAAAGTGGACGCCCTATCTTTCAGCTGGAAAAAACTATCAGTATATGGCTTTCCTCCACTGCCTTTCCTCCCCAAGGTGCTCCTAAAGGTCAGACAGGAGAAGGCAAAGATAATACTGATTGCCCCAGACTGGCCACACCAGTACTGGTATCCAATACTAAAGAGTTTATCTCTGTACCCTGCTTGGACCTTACCTCAAATACCTCGACTATTGTCCCAGCAAAACAATCAGATCATGCACAGCCAACTCAGGACATTAAACTTGGCAGCATGGCGGATAATGTAGTCATGCAAAAAACACCTCTCAGTAAAGCTGTGATGGATGTCATTCTGGAAGCCAGAAGGCCTAGTACTCGAAAGTCTTATGCTGGAAAATGGAAGAGATTTTGTGCCTGGAAAGCACAAGGAGCTGATACAGTGGTGCCAAATATTCCTCAGATTTTGCAATACTTAACTGAGATGCTGGACAAAGGCCTGTCTTTTTCATCAATTAAAATTCATGCCTCTGCCATTTTGGCTCATTACAATACGGAGCCACCACTTTTTTCTCACCCTTTATTAAGGCAGTACCTCAGAGGAGCCAAAAATTTAAGGCCCCCAAGGAGACTACCAATACCTGCATGGGACCTCAACTATGTCTTGGAAAAGCTCACCCTGCCTCCTTTTGAGCCAGCTGCTACTGCAGATATGAAGTTTTATCTTGGAAAACAGCTCTGCTCTTAGCAATTACTTCTGCAAAACAAGTTTCAGAGCTACAAGCGTTCATGGCTGTGGAACCTTTCATCATTTTTCATCCAGACAGGGTCTCCCTGAGGACAAACCCAACATTTATGCCTAAAGTATTGTCCAGTGTGGCTCTTAACCAAGCCATCGATCTGCCAACCTTTTACCCAAATCCACAGAACAAGGGGGAGAGAATTCTGCATTCTTTGACTCTACTTGGACAGAACCAAAGCTTTTAGGAAGACAGAGCAATTACTAGTGGCATATGCTGCAGGATCACAAGGAAAGCCCATCTCAAAGCAGACTATATCTAAGTGGTTAGACCACTGCATTCGTTTCTGCTACTTACACCATGGCAAGCCAGTGCCTAAGGGCATTAGGCCTCATTCCACTAGTGCTGCAGCCACCTCAGCAGCCTTTCTCGGGGGAGTACCAACCAGAGACATTTTAGAGGCGGCTACTTGGAGTTCAGTGTACACCTTTACAAAGCATTATCATCTGCCACTCTACTCTAAATCCAGAGCAGGCTTTGCCACTGCAGTTCTGCAGGGCCTCATAGCCGCTCCTACTGCTTTTGGATCTTATCTTTCCTTCTCTGATTTATACTTCCTATGTGGTGTATTTGCTTATAGATGAAGGTAAAATTTATATTGGTGTATTTCTGAATATATATATAAAGTTTGGCTACCCTTTTTGGGGGCATCTGACATCTGGGGCAAGAAAAACTGAAGAAAATGGCATCGGCTGCTTCTTTTATACCCCTGATGACCTGACGTCAGGGAAGGGGTGACAGCAGCCGACGCAGGACCCAAGACTTTGGAATTCAGGCCGGCTGTGGCCTGAGGGCAACTTGCCAGCAGGATTACCCAAGTGTAATGACTGCAACAGTGAATACACTCAAAACATCTACATTTATGGTAAGTGTACACAACTGTACTTTTCTATCCTGGAAGACTACTTTCCTTTTAACTATTACTTCAGCTAGAAGGGTATTTGAGTTGCAAGCCTTAATGGCAGTAGAACCTTTCATTATTTTTCACTCAGATCGGGTTTCTCTGAGAACCAGTCCCTCCTTTATGCCTAAGGTAGTTTCCAGTTTAACCCTTAACCAGTCTATTCACCTGCCTACATTTTTTAACAGTCCCCAAAATAAAGGGGAAGAGATTCTGCACTCTCTTGATGTGCATAGACAGCTGTGATTTTACTTAGGACCAAATCCTTTCGAAAATCTGAACAGTTATTGGTTAGTTTTGCTCCTAGGGCTCAGGGAAAAGCTATTTCAAAACAAACTATCTCCAAATGGATTCCTCATTGTATTCACTTTTGTTACCTGCAGCATGGAAAGGTTCTTCCTCAGGGTATTAGGACCCATTCTACTAGAGCAGCCTCTACCTCTGCAGCCTTTCTGAGAGGCGTGCCTACTAAGGACATTCTAGAAGCAGCTACTTGGTCTTCTGTCCAGACTTTCACAAAGCATTACAATCTACCCTTGTTTTCTAAATCCAGGGCTGGTTTTGCCTTTGCAGTTTTGCAGGGCCTCCTTACCAACCCTTTATCTGTGATCCTTCCTCCCCCCTTTGTCTTCTTACTGGGCTTTGGGAATCAACCCGTATGTGAGGACTGCAACAGTGAAACACGAAGAACATAGTACAGTTGTGTTTACTTATCATAAATGTAGATGTTCGAGTGTATTCACTATTGCATTCCTGGATGTTCTTCGTATTTCGCTGTTGCAGTCATCACATTTGGGTTATCTGCTTGCAGTAGCCCTCAGTCGGCCTGATTATCAAAGTCTTGGGTCCTGCGTCAGTTGCTGTCTCATCTTCCGTGACGTCAGGGGTATAAAGCATGCAGCTGACATCAGTCTTTCTTGCCATGCAGTGCCCGAAGCAGAAGCAGTTCACAAGTGCCGGTCGGCTGACTCCTGAAATTTTTTTTGAGTTTCAGAACCGAAGTCTTTAACTAAAGCCAAGTACCCCATTCGGGAAACTTTTTCTTGCTCTAAACCAATGTCAGTAAAAGTCAATAATTGTATTTCTTGTGAAAAGCAAATACCTCATAAAGATTTTCATTCGTACTGTATTCCTTGCCTGTACCTCGCTGTTGGTTTTGTGCCTTATTTAAACGACAAACTATTCGTTGTCGGTACATTTTCACTTCTAAATATTTTGGTACTCTGTTCAGTTATCCAGATATTCTGAAAAAAACGCAAAAATAAAGACAGGGACAAGGCCGCCTAGGTCCAGAGCTGCCAACGACGCTTCATCTAAGCTAGTCGCCAGTTTGCCGGTACTCAGTGAGGTGCTTTTGCAGCCCCTGTTACCCGCTACTTCAGATTCACAGGCCTCTACTGAGACCCATTCGGAGCCGCGAGATGCTTCAACTGTGGAACCTGCGGATGTCTGTTCCTTGGATGGGTCTGGACCTGCTGTGTAGCCACCGGCTTCTGAGGGTGTATTCAGGCCTACTGACTTGCATATTAAACAGACGCCATCTTCTTCTTCTAGGCCTAAAACTCGAACCATGCCTAGGAAACCGACGCCCAGACCGTATGGTCAAGCCTCTATGCCTAAAAAACAAATGATAAGAATGGCTGAAGATCTTATTACTTTAATCAGGGGAAGCCAGCCTTCCTCCTCTAGGAGACCTAGGACTGAATTTGCTTATGATATTTCTGACATCTACCTATGAGGATTCTGATGCAAAGGACTCTGTTCCCTCTGCTTCTCCCCCAGAGTTTTTTTCTTTTGGTGAAACTTTGCTTACTCTTAGGGAGCATTTTCACTGGGAAAGCCAGGATTACTCTGATTCTAAAAAGTGGCTTAGATATTTCTTACTTCTGCCACAACACAGGCCTTTAGCTATCAGTCCTGTGCTGGACATTGTTGACGATGCCTTTTTACAATCTAGCTTGGCCCCTGACTCTTTACCTCCTGCTCCCAGAAAACCTGATAGATATTACAGGGATGTTCATCGTGTTACCCTGCTGCAGTCATCACACTTGGGTTATCCTGTCGTCAGGCGGTCCCGCAGTTGGCCGGAATTCCAAAGTCTTGGTCCGGCGTCGGTTGCTGTCGCCTCTTCCCTGACGTCAGTGCGCCAGGGGTATATATAATGCAACCAACGCCATTTTCTTCAGTCTTTCTTGCCGCGCGGTGCCCGAAGCAGAAGCAGTTCGCAAGTGCCGGTCGGCCAACGCCTGAGATTTTCGAATTCGAATTTCAGACCGAAGTCTTCTATAAAGCTAAGTAACCCCGTTGGGGAAACGTTTCTTGCCTCAGACTGACAATTGTATTTCTTGTGGGAACCAAATACCTCATAAGGATTTTAATTCTTATTGCATACCTTGCCTAGGCCCAGACTGCGACTTCACTACTTGTCGGTTTTGTGCTAGGTTTATTAAGCGTACTATTAAAAGACGCTTTGATTTCGCACGACACTACTTCGGTAGGAAATTTAACTACACCATGCTGTCGGAGCAACCGACTACCGGCGTGCACAAAAAACGCAAGGATAAGGACAGACAGCCCAGGCCTAAGCCAGATTCCGAGGCCTCGGCTGATCCGGTCTCCGGTTCTCCAGTCCTCAGTGAGGCTCCGACGCAGCCCCTGACTACCGCAGATCTGGAACCCGAGACCGCTACGGAACTTTTGGCGGAATACACCAGGCCGACGCAGCCATTTAGTTCAGGCCCATCCGACGACATTGCTACAAAGACGTCGGTGCTGCAGAAACGCCATCAGTTTCTGAAGGCGTTTTCAGACCGACTCTCACCATTAAAACGTTTTCTAAGTCAAAGACTCCTACTAAATCTAAAAGGACTGCACTTCAGTCTCCTGTTCAAGGCCATATACCTAAGAAACAGATGCTCAGAATGGCTGAATATTTGATTTCTCTAATCAGCGGTTCCCAGCCCCCTCCTGACAAAAGGCCTAGACAAGAGGAAGGTTATGCATCCTCTGAACAAGTGTCCATTTCTTCAGACTCCTCTGAGGACCAAGATTACTCCTTCTCTCCTTATGAAGATTCTGATGCTGAGGACTCTATTCCCTCAGCTTCTCCTCCTGAAGACTACTCCTTTGGGGAACCTTTACACACTATGAGGGAACATTTTCACTGGGAAGGTCAGGATTACTCTGACTCTAAGAAAAGGCTCAGAGAATTTCTTTTACTCCCCCAACACAGACCACTAGCCATCCCACCAGTTTTGGACATTGTGGATGATGTTTATTTAGAATCCAGTTTCAACCCAGACACTCTACCTCCTGCTCTGGCTAAGCCTGACAGATACTGTAGAGTGCCTGATTCCCACAAATTTCTTTACAAAAGTGCTGTAGCTGACCCAGAGACTATCTCCCAGGGTCCCAAGGGGGCTAAAGCTTCTATGGCTAAAAACTCAGTCCCTTCTGAGAGGGATTCCAGAGCACTAGACAGGTGGGGGAAAAAGGTTTACACCTCAGCCACACTAGCTATGAGGGCACTGAATTGCCAATTTCACATGCTTGAGTATCAGCAATTCCTAATCTCTCAGTTAAAGCAAAGAATAACCACTCTCCCTCAACAATCTGAATTTAAAGAAGTACTGGATCTGTTGTACGCCACTGAGCAGGTGGGCAAACATACCTTACAATGTGGGTTTGATTCTTTGGAGGCCTCCTGCAGAGCAGCTGTCACTGGGTCTGTTATACACAGGCATGCTTGGTTAAAGGAACAAACTCTGCCTGATCATGTTAAAGCAAAACTACTGGATGCTCCCTTACAGCAGGATGTTCTTTTTGGAGTTAAAGCAGAAGAAGTTTTAAAGAAAATGGAAGATGAGGCAAAATCTATGCAGACAGTCAAAGATTTCCTACAGGTACAACCCCCTCGCTTCAGCAGAAACTGGCCAACAAAAAATTGGTCCTTTCCAGCTACTGACAGGCCAAAGAGGGGTAAATACAGACGTCCAAGGGGCAGAGGACAACCACAAGCCCAGTATAAACCTCGCCAATGGGGCACTACAACACAGAAGGGAGGAGAAGGCAGGTCTCAGTCCACCAGAAGGCAAACTCAATGACTTGCACCTCATCTGGCCAAGCAATACTCTCTTGGAAGCCCCCTTGGGGGGAAAACTCGCACTATTTGCAGACAACTGGCACATTGTCACAAAGGACAAATGGGTCCTAGACATAATTTTACGAGGATACAGATTCCACTTTCACACCTTGCCAATGAAAAGAGGAATGCCAAACCTGCCACAAAATCAATGGGCAGAGTCACAAAAACAAATTACAGCTCTCATGGACATGAGAGCCATTCAACTGGTACCTACTCGAGAGCAAGGCCAAGGATTTTAGTCAAGACTCTTTCTAGTGCCCAGAAAGGACAATGCCTGGAGACCAATTCTGGACCTTTCAATTCTAAACACTTACTTACAAGTACCCAAATTCAAGATGCTGACACTACAGCAGCTACTTCCCATGTTGGGCAAGGAAGTATGGCTAGTAACGTTGGACCTCAAGGAGGCATACCTGCATGTCCCTATCAGACAAAGTTGCAGAAGATACCTCCGTTTCATTGCAGGTTCAGCCCATTACCAAATCTCCGCAGTGCCCTTTGGCTTATCTACTGCGCCCAGAGTCATTACAAAATGCCTGGCACCAGTAATTGCATACTGCAGACAAAGAGGAATTCAAATATATCCATACCTGGACGACTTCCTCATCCAAGCAGAAAGCAAAGACATTCTCTTACATCATCTGGCCTTTGTAAAGCATTTACTAAACTGCCTGGGGTACACAGTAAACGAAAAGAAGTCAAAATTAGTACCCTCACAAATAATGACATTCCTGGGTGCCAGCTTGAATACAACGGCCCAGAAGACTTATCTTAACACCAGACAAACAACTACAACTGGCTCAATATTTCAAGACAATGGCAACGAAGACCCAATTAACTGCAAGAAAAATTCTGCAGGCCTTGGGCTTCATGGCATCTTGCATTCTAATAATACCATTTGCAAAGCTGCATATGAGGAAATTACAGTGGTACCTAAAAAGCGTATGGTCTCAACACAGCCACAGCTTGGACACAATGATATCTCTCATTCCCTGCCTACAAAAGGAATTTCTATGGTGGTTACAGGCATGTCACCTCAACAAGGGTCAGCCTTTCACCTTGCCCCCAGCCAGGCAAACTATCACAACAGATGCTTCAGATTACGCCTGGGGGGCACACATGGCAGGACAATGCATTCAAGGCCTATGGACTGCAGATCAAAGAAATCTGCACATAAATCAAAAAGAGATGCTAGCTGTACAGAAAGCTCTGACAGCTTTCAAGGATCTATTACATCCAGGACAACTTGCAATAAAGATGGACAACACCACAGTAATGTGGTACATAAACAAACAAGGGGGTACACATTCCTACCCTCTATGCAGGCAAGCAATGATCTTATGGAACACAGCTCTGGCTTACCAAGTTCAGTTACAAGCTCAATTCCTGCCAGGACAGAAGAACACATTGGCAGACGACCTCAGCTGAAACATCAAGGATCCCCACGAGTGGAAACTAGATCCACAGATATTTGCAATGATAACTCAAAAATGGGGCCTTCCAGACATAGACCCGTTTTCCAGTCCTCAAAACTATCAACTAACAAAATTTTGTGCAAGGACATTTCACCATCATGCTTGGAAAGTGGACGCACTCTCTTTCAGTTGGAAAAACCTGACAATATATGCCTTCCCTCCATTGCCTCTCCTCACAAAGGTTCTTCTGAAAGTCAAAAAGGGGAGACCATGAATGATTTTCATAGTCCCAGTCTGGCTACGCCAGCACTGGTACCCGCTATTGAGAAATATGGCCCACAGCCCACCATGGATATTGCCTCAAATCCCTCATTTGCTCACACAACAAAACAGTTAGATTCTTCACAGCCAGCTCAAAACTTTAAATCTGGCTGCATGGCAAATCAACTAAACATCCAACCAGCTCCTTTTTCCCAAGCAGTTCTGGATGTTATTCTGGAAGCCAGAAGGCCAAGCACCAGGAAGGCTTATTCGGACAAATGGAAAAGGTTTTGTGCCTGGAACCAAGCTAAAGGCCAAGACACAATTCAGCCTCACATGCCTCACATTCTACACTATTTAGCTGAGATGTTGCACAAACACTTTTCGTTTTCCTCCATTAAAATCCATGCTTCAGCTCTTTCAGCTCACTACAAAACAGATTTACCTTTATTTTCACATCCTCTTCTAAGGCAGTTCCTCAGAGGGGCAAAAAACATTAGACCACCCAAGAGAGCTCCTACACCAACATGGGACCTCAATTTTGTTCTGGAAAAACTAACGCTACCTCCCTTTGAACCAGCTTTCTCTGCAGATCTTCAGTTCCTATCATGGAAGACTGCCCTGCTCCTAGCAATAACTTCAGCTAGAAGAGTCTCAGAGCTACAGGCACTAATGGCAGTGGAACCTTTCCTCATTTTTCATCAAGACAGAGTTTCTCTACAAACTAATCCTTCCTTTATGCCTAAGGTGGTTTCCAGTGTGGCTTTAAATCAGACCATCCACTTACCCACCTTCTTCCAAAATCCACAGAACAAAGGTGAGAGACTCCTGCATTCCTTGGACATTCACAGGCAACTTCGTTACTACTTGGAGAAAACTAAGGCTTTCAGAAAATCTGACCAACTCTTTGTATCCTATGCTACAGCTTCTCAAGGGAAGGCTATATCAAAGCAAACCATTTCTAAATGGATAGGTCATTGCATACGTTTCTGCTATACCCATCATGGGAAACCAGTCCCTACTAACATTAGGTCCCACTCTACCAGAGCAACAGCTACCTCTACAGCCTTTCTCAGGGGAGTTCCAACCAAGGAGATTTTAGAAGCTGCAACTTGGAGTTCAGTACACACCTTTACCAAACACTATCACTTGCCTCTTTACTCTAAGACCAGGGCGGGCTTCGCCACTGCAGTTCTGCACGGCCTTATAGCCTCAACTAACCCTCTATGATACCTCCCCCCTTCCTTAGCTTTGGGATTCAACCCAAGTGTGATGACTGCAGCAGGGTAACACGATGAACATAGTACAGTTTTGTACCTACCATAAATGTAGATGTTCGAGTGTTCACCCTGCTGCAGTCCAGGTTACCCTCCCTCCATCCCTTCTGATCTACTGGCTAAATCTCTTCCATACCTTACTGATGTATTTGCTTATAGCTGAAGGGATTTTGTGTTTGTGCAGAGGTTACTCCATTTGGTTCTAAATTCTGACCACCTTTTTGGGGGGCACCTGACATCTGGGGCAAGAAAAACTGAAGAAAATGGCGTCTGTTGCATTATATATACCCCTGGCGCACTGACGTCAGGGAAGAGGCGACGGCAACCGACGCCGGACCAAGACTTTGGAATTCTGGCCGACTGCGGGACCGCCTGACGACAGGATAACCCAAGTGTGATGACTGCAGCAGGGTGAACACTCGAACATCTACATTTATGGTAGGTACAAAACTGTACTTTCCTGATTCTCACAAGTTCCTTTTTAAAAATCCTACTGGGGATCCTGAGACGGTTTCACAGGGACCAAAGGGCATTAAGGCTACTACTGCCAAAAACCCTATCCCCCCCATAGAGATTCCAGGGCCATGGATAGTTGGGGTAAGAAGGTATACACCTCTGCAACCTTGGCCATCAGGGCCTTAAATTGCCAGTTTCATATGTTAAAGTATCAGCAGCATATTATTGTATTGCTTAAACAGAAAATGATGTTGATTCCTGATTGTGCTGAAAATAAGGATTTACAGGATTTAATGCATTCTGCTGAACAGGTTGGAAAACATACTTTGCAATGTGGTTTTGATTCACTAGAGGTATCTCGCAGGGCTACTGTCACCGGTTCTGTGCTTAGAAGGCATGCTTGGCTTAAGTAGCAATCTTTGCCAAATCATGTTAAAACTAATTGCTGGATGCTCCCTTAAATCAGGAAAGCCTGTTTGGCAACAAAGCAAAAAAAATTCTTAAAAAGATGGAGGAAAAAGCTAAATCTATGCAAACTGTTAAAGATTTCTTACAAGTGCAGCCTCCTAGATTTAGTAGGCATTGGCCTTCAAAAAACTGGTCCTTTCCTGCCTCGTCCAGGCCTTCACAGTTCAAACACAGAACCAGCAGAACACCCAAGCTTCATTCCCAGGGTATGCACAGGACTAAGCAGTGGGGGGCTCCCACTTCCAAATCAGGGAGTAGTAAGACTCCCCCCTATGGTAAGCTGTCTCAATGACTTAACTTTAAAACTTCCATGCACTTCACAACTAACTGCTCCTTTAGGGGGAAAGATTGCTTGGCAAGCAAAAAACTGGGAACTCATTACCCAGGACAAATGGGTTTTAAACATAGTTTCGCAAGGATACATATTTCACTTCCACACATTACCAACCCCAAATGGTTGGCCAGATCTACCACCAAATCAGTGGGAGGAGGCTCAAAAGAAAGTACTCTCTTGAGATTAAAGGCTATTCAGACTGTACCAGAAGAGGAAAAGGGACAAGGTTTCTACTCAAGACTTTTCCTGGTACCCAGAAAAGACAACTCATGGCATCCTATCCTGGACCTGTCTGCCCTAAACACCTTTTTGGTGATTCCAAAATTCAAGATGCTAACTCTTCACCAGTTGCTTCCCATGATAGGCAAAGATGCGTGGTTGGCAACACTGGATTTAAAGGAAGCCTACCTGCACATCCCATTCAGGGAGTCTTGCAGAAAATACCTACGTTTCAAAGTAGGCTGCATACACTGACATTTGTACAAAAGGTATTAACTTGTCTGGGGTACACCATAAACGAAAAGAAATCACAGCTGGTACCCTGTCAACAAATTATATTTCTGGGAGCATGGAGTTAATTTTAAAAAAAGTTTTTTTTGCTCAACATACTGTAAGAAAGACTTTTGGAATTATTTTTAATTATGCACTCATTGTCCCCAGTATATTTAGAAATATCCACCACTAAATGGTTTACCATGGGCCATGGTGCACAAATAAGAACTCCGATAATAATAATAAAAATATCCCTAGCTATATGCTATTCACTCAGTGCACTCAATATGACTGCCACTAAATTTTTAACCCTAATTTTTAATTTTTAACTTTCAAATTCTTATTAGTGAAGTCCTGTACTCACAATCTGGCTTTACAGTATTTATACATATATATATATATATATATATATTTATTTATCTGTGGTTTATTTTTAATAGAATTAATTTTCCATTATATACCTTTAATTCACTAAAGCACTTTGTCAACAAGTTGTTTCAATTAAGAGCATAATTACTAGGACATATAAGGAGCACTGGTATGCAGAACTTTTGTAACACTTGATAAAGCTCAGGACTGCCTGAGCGAAAGCGCTTGTGTGATTTTTTACTTCGAGGTTTGTGTAACCTTTTAATCGAGAATTTTGTTATTAAAAGTATTCTTTGATTTATAATTAAGAACTGCTTCCTCCTTCCTTGGTCGTGGATTACTACATTTCTGGGAGCAAGCTTGAACACAACTTCCCAGATGACTTTCCTCATGCCAGAGAAACAAATTAATTTGACAGCTTTCTTCAAACTGCTGGCCACAAAAACCCTGCTATATCTGAAAGGCAAACACTGCAAGCCTTGAGGTTCATGGCCTTGTGCATTCTACTAATTCCATATGCAAGACTGCATATGAGGAAACTACAGTGGTATCTAAAAAGCCTATGGTGTCAACATTCCCAGGATCTAGAAGCAGTGATTCCTATCATACCTTGCCTACGGTTATAATTACTTTGGTGGGCACAGGCCTGCCACCAAAACAAGGGACTACCATTCACTCTACCCCCTGCCTCCCAAACCCTAACAACAGAGGCATCAGACTATGCATGGGGGCCTCACCTGGCAGGGAGGTGTGTTCAGGCCAAATGAAACCCAAGTCAAATGCACCTGCATATCAATCAAAAAGAAAGGTTAGCTGTACAGAATGTTCTGACAGCCTTCAAGGACCACATCCTTCCAGGAAAATTAATGGTAAAGACGGACAACACCACTGTTATGTGGTACATAAACAAGCAAGGGGGTACCCATTCTTACCCCCCTCTGCAGACTAGCCATGGCTGTGTGGAACACAGCCTTGAGCTACCAAGTTCATCTACAGGCTCAATTCCTGCCAGGAAAACTAAATACACTGGCAGATGAACTAAGCAGAAATCTCATGGACCCACATGAGTGGAAACTGGAACCAAAGATTTTCAACATGTTGATCAACAAATGGGGGATCCCAGATATAGACCTATTTGCCTCCCCCCAGAAATACCAATTGGACTAATTCTGCACAAGGAACCCCCACAAACAAGCTTGGAAAGGGGATGCTCTGTCCTTCATCTGGAAAAATCTATCAGTGTATGCCTTTCCTCCTCTGCCTCTCCTCTCCCAAGTACTACTAAAGATAAAACAGGACAAACCAAGGATGATACTGATTGCATCAGACTGGCCCCGCCAGCACTGGTGCCGCTTCTTGCGCAGTGTGTCACAGTTGACCTCATGGCACCTACCTCTTTCCCCTACCCTGCTGTCTCAGCAGGAGAGCCAGAATCTGCACCTCCAGCTTCAAATCCTGAACCTGGCAGTCTGGCTAATTACCTAATCTCTCCGTTACCATCCCTCAGTAAATAAATGTTGGATGTCATTTTGGAGGCAAGGAGGCCTAGTACTAGAAAATCTTATGCTGAAAAATGGAAAAGATTCTGTGCCTGGAACCAAACTCAAGGGATGGCCACAGCAGCGCCCAATTTACCTCAGGTTCTTCAATACTTAACTGAGATGCTTCACAAGGGCCTTTCCTTTTCCTCCATCAAAATTCACGCCTCAGCCATTTCAGCTCATTACAACACGGAACCACCCCTCTTTTCTCACCCACTGCTCAAGCAGTTCCTCAGAGGGGCCAAAAACGTAAAACCACCCAGCCTGGGACCTTAATTTTGTTTTGGAAAAACTCACTCTTCCTCCTTTTGAGCCAGCTGCAACTGCAGAGTTAAAATTCCTTTCTTGGAAAACAGCTTTCCTTTTAGCAATCACTTCAGCAAGAAGGGTATCTGAATTACAGGCCCTTATGGCAATGGAGCCTTTCATCATCTTTCATGCGGACAGGGTGTTCCTCAGGACCAATCCCTCTCTCATGCCCAAGGTGGTATCCAGTGTGGCTCTTAATCAGTCCATTCATTTGCCAACCTTCTTTTCTAATCCACAGAACAAAGGGGAATGGATACTGCACTCCTTAGATGTGCACAGACAACTTAGATTTTACTTGGACAGGACTAAATCTCTAAGGAAATCTGAACAACTGCTGGTGGCATTTGCTGCAGGGCCAGAGGGGAAGGCTATTTCAAAGCAAACCATTTCTAAATGGATAGGCCATTGCATTCATTTCTGCTATAAACACCATGGAAAACCTATCCCAAAGGGGATTAGACCCCATTCTACCAGGACTGCATCTACCTGTACAGCCTTTCTCAGAGGTGTCCCTACCAGAGTTCTGTACATACTTTCACCAAGCTTTACCATTTGCCAATTTTCTGTAAATCCAGAGCTGGCTTTGCCACTGCAGTCTTGCAGGGCCTTATAGCTGGTCCTAATGCTATCTAAATTCCTCCTCCCATCCTTAGCTTTGGAAATCTACCCAAATGTGATGACTGCAACAGTGAAACACGAAGAACATAGTACAGTTGTGTACTTAGCATAAATGTAGATGTTAGAATGTATTCACTGTTGCAGTCCTGGTTACTCTCCCTCCAGCCCCCTGATTTCTTTTGGCTATACCGCTATTCTCCTTTACTATACTTAAAAGTTTTTTGGTGCATTTGGTTTTTTGTTGGAGGTGGTTGTTGTGTCTTTCGACTTTTCCCGGTTTGGGGTCGCCACAGTGGAACTCAGGTCCGCTAATAATTGGCAGTAGATTTTTACGTGCCGAGTTGCCAGCTCTGATGCATAACCTTCAACGAAGGTACGCCCATTCACGCATGTCTCTGCACAGAAGATGCTCTAGCTGAGAATCGAACCGGACAGCGTCTTACTGTGAGGCAACAATGCTACTGCAACACCACCACCGCAGTATATATGGAGGTATAAAATTTTTTTTAATATATATATATATATATATATATATATATATATATATATATATATATAATTGCTTCCCATTAAGCCATTAAGGGGGGCACCTGACATCTGGGGCAAGAAAAACTGATGTAATGGCGTCGGCTGTGTGTTTTATACCCCTGAGTACCTGACGTCATGGAAGATGAGACAGCAATCGAGACAGGACCCAAGACTTTGATAATCAGGACGACTGAGGGCTACTGCAAGCAGATAACCCAAATGTGATGACAGCAACAGTGAATACACTCGAACATCTACATTTATGGTAAGTGTATACAACTGTACTTTTTCCATCCTCCAGTCCCCCTTTTTTCCTAAGGCACAGACTATAGATTTTTATTTTTGTATGACGTGTCCAGGGTGCTACCATTCCTGGGTTAGCTGTCTTTTGGGGACTCTTGACAGTTAAGGCAAGAAAAACTGAGGAAATGGTGTCTGCTGCCACACTTTATACCTGACGTACTGATATCAGTTTTACAACCAGCGGCAGCCGATGTCATATACCAAGGACTCTGGTATTCGGGCCGACTGAGGGCTACCAGGAGACAGATAACCCATATTTGAGGACTGCAACAGTGAATACACTCGAACATCTGCATTTATGGTAAGTGTACACAACTGTACTTTCCTTGAGCCCCATCATTCTATGCCACAGGACAGCCAGCCCAAAGTGTCCAGGTTACCCAGCAGGGTATTGCAATCTCTTCCAGCACTTCTCCAGAGCACCCCATGGAAGAAGTCCCTAGGAGGAGGAAGTGAAGGAGGAGGCACTTAGACTCCCCTCAGGAGTCAAGCACGGAAGCTATTGATTTCGATATAGGGGAAGGGTTCCAAAGATCACCACCCAAAGATGTTTGGAGACAGCCTTGAGATCCTTAAGAAAGAGGGGTGGTTAGTCTATTGATAACCCTTCTCCAGGGGAATCTTTATTCTTGGAGGCCTTTGGGGCTGGCCAGTCTACTTCCTAGGTAACTGCACCTATCAGTGAGTTCATTGACTTGATCTCTGAGTAGGCATGGAAGGAGCTTGACACAGTTGAGCCAGTCCTAAAAAGACCAGATTGGATTCTGCCACCACCTGTAGGAGGGGAGGTTTGGAGCAAGGGAGTGCCTGTAGATGCTGTGGTTGTGGCAGCGGCCACCAAGAAGGAACTTGCTGAGCAGAGTTCCTCTGTCCATCCCCCTAACAGGAAGTCTAGGATGTTGAACAGATTTGAGAAGAGTGTGTATGCTTCAGCAACTTTTGCTCTAGGATCGCTGAACTGCTTGGCACACGTTATGAGACTACAAAGGTACTTGATAAAGGAACTGTCAGAATCCCTTTCTGGTACCACTACTGCTGAGACTCTGGCTTCTGTGGTCTCACATTTGGCAGCTGTACAATGCATTTCTAATTTATCCATGAGGCTTATCTCACATGCAGTTGAAGGTAGCTCAAGGGCGTTGGGTTCAAGCAATTCCATCAGAAGGCATGCTTGGGATGCACTTGTGTGATTTATGTGGAGCTCTTCAATTCCTCGTTTGTCAGTGCACCCTTTGACATCAGTACGTTCTTTGGACGTAAGGTAAAGGAGACACTCCAGGTGTAAGCAAGATGGAAAGACCCGCTCTGCAGGCAGAGTACGTTTTTCGACCCCTCAAAGGACCTTCTCCAGGAACCAACGAGGAGGATGAAGAATATAGTTCAAGAAGGCCCAGGGTCCTTTCCAGGATCTTTGTGGCGATAGTTCCCCTAGACGAAGAGGGGAGAACTCAAATGGAAGACGCTACCTACGCAGCGGAGGAAGCCTGCATAACCAAGGGTCTAGAGATTCTTTCTCTGACAGACCCTATCAACACTCCTGAAAGGAGGCCTGATTATCCCCCTCTGGAGGCAATCGGAGGTCATTTGTCCCTGCACCAGACAGCCTGGCTAGACATCACAAACGATACATGAGTGCTGAGGATTATTTACAGAGGTTATATTATTCCCTTTTCCCTTCCACCTCCATCCGTATGCAAATTTCCCAGTGTTCCACCCATTCCGAGAAAAGCAGCAGCAGCACAAGAAATACAAAAGCTGCCAGAAAAAAGTAATCCAAGAGGTCCCACCCAACCAGATAGAATCCAGAACTTACTCAAGATTCTTTTTAGAGCCAAACTAAACAGGGGACTGGAGGCTGATTTTGGATCTCAGCAACTTGAACAAATCAGTTCAGCATACAAAGTTTCCAGATGGTCACGGTTTAGTCCATTCTGCCCTTCTTGTGCAAGGATGACTGGATGTGCTGAATAGACCTTCAGGATGCATACTAACACATAAAAACGAGCAGACAATCCAGACGGTATCTATGCTTCCAGCTGGGAGCTAGTCATTACCAGTTCAGAGCACTGTCCTTTGGCCTCTCATAGCCCCCAGGGTGTTCACTAAATGTCTGGCAGTGGTAGCAGCTCTCTTCAGACTGCAAGGATTGAGTGTTTCCATACCTGGAAGATTGACTCATTTCTGCCGTGACCAGGCATTTACTAATAAGAGGATCAAGTACTCCAGACTTGCTCCCATCTGGGGATAACCATAAATTACAACAAATTGTCAGTTAAAACCATCTCAAACATTGGAATTCATAAGAGCAATTTTCAACACAATGTCCGTGACAGCTTCTGTTCTTCTCTCAAGAGTACAAACAGTCAGATTCCAAGTCAGAAAAATAATTCACAGTACCACAATCTCTGCACGATTGATTCCACATACCTTGGGATCAGTGTCGATGGCTGTAGTCCTAGTTTGTCTAGCAAGATTTTACGTGAGGATTCTTTTGTGGATGTTAGCAACGCAATGATCTCTTCTTTACCAACACATCAGCCCAAATAAGAATCTCTTAGACATGCAAGAGATACCTTTGGTGGTGGATTTGAATTGATCAGGTTCTGCATGGCTGTCCTTTCATTCTCCCTCAGCCCAAGGCCATAATGACCATGGACACATCCCAGATTGGGTGGAGGGGCACTTCCTGGTGAAAACCCTCCAAGGCATTTGGTCCCTCGAAGTCAGTAATGCATATTAGTGTCCTGGAAATGAGAACGTGCTGTTAGCATTGCTCTCCTTCCAAGACAGTCTCCCTTTCTGGACAGCTGTGATTCAGACAGAGACAGTATGTCAGTGGACTGGTACATCAACAAAGAAGGAGGAACCAGATCATTACCCCTTGTGTTTGGAAGCTCTAAGAGGCTGGCAGTAGGTGATCTCATCCAACCTATTTCTGATGGCCATGCACATTCTGGGGAAATCCAGGGTAATGGCAGAGAAATTGAGCAGGTTCATTCTACTACCTCACAAGTGTTCTCTCAACATGGAAGTGGCAGAAATGATTTTTTGCCAATGGGGCCAGCCTTGTTGCGACCTATTCACATCTCCCCTAAACGATAAGTGCAGCAGCTTCTATGCCCTAATCCTCACACTGGGGGAATCGGAGGGATTCTCTACTACATGATTGGCCCCCTGGTCTCCTCTGTGTGTATCCCCTAACTCCCTCGATCCCCAAATTTTTGCAGAAAGCTTTGCAGAAAGAAGAGCAAAGTCATTCTCATTGCACCTTACTGGCATTGCCAGATTTGGTTCCTCTTTCTTTGGCCTTATCTTTTTTACTCACCTTGAATTCTGGATCTGATTCCAGACCTGTTGTCTCACATGACAGGCATGATTCATCTGGATATTGTAAACCTAAAGCAGAATGCATGGATTCTCCACTTCCTTTAATAGCCAGGCAACCCATGTTGTCTTCTCCTGTCTGTCATATACTTTTATCTTCCCAGAAAGTTCTACAAGATAACTTTACAGAAGTAAATGGAAAAGGCTTGTCATTTGGGCATTTCAGAAATATATTGACCCTTTTCAACCCTTGTACAAAGTGTTCTTGAGTTTTTGGCTGCAGTTTCCCACAAAGGAGCTAGCTCTTCAACCATTAGAATTAATTTAGCAGCCACCTCTAACTTTCATACTGGATTTGAGAACCCCCACTGTCTTCATGTAAACTTTATAAGGCCTTCTTGATAGAAACCCTTCTTTTGAGACAGCCTTATAAAATCCACCCCCTCCATGGGACTTAAATGTGGTACTGCAGGCCCTGGTTCATTCCCCATTTGAACCAGCAGCAAAATGTGATCTTAACTTCCTGACTTGGAAGACTATCTTTTTGGGGTCTCTCACCTCTGCTAGAAGGATTTCAGAAATTCAAGTGTTGCCTTCTAACTCTGCCTACTTGATTCTTCATAGGTTCATAGATAGATAGGTTCATAGATTAGTACTAAGCTAACTGCCCTTGCGAGCCATTTTAAGCTTAGCAAATTATCCCTTATGAGACTCAAACCCTGCACCTTGTGTTTGTAAGGCAAACACCTTAACCATTAGGCCACCCTCCCCTCCCAACATAGATAGAATAACATTATGAACCAATCTTTCCTTCCTTCCTAAGATGGTGTCAGAATCTAACATCAAACAGTCCATTAATCTGCATTTTTCCTTTCCTAAATTTGCAAACAAAGGTGAATATATGTTGCACTTATTGGATGTCCACAGACAATCACATTTTTACTTGCAGAGACCAAAAGAAATTACAAAGACGGATCAATTATTTGTCTCCTTTGCAGACTCTACTTTGGGTAAATTAGTTGCAAAGGTAACTTTAGCCAGATGGCAGATGTATAGTATATCATTTGTCTGCAGTAAGTTGGGTCTGCCCTTACCAAAACCTTTAAGAGCCCATTTAACTAGGTCAGTGGCTACTACTTCAGTGTTTCTATCAAGGGCTTCATGGACAACATATGTAGGGCTGCAACCTCAAAGTTGATTTCCGGAAGAATTAGAGTTTAAGGACACCAGTGTCCTTAATGTTGAGCTCCAGGTGTAGCTTCTTCTGTCAGGAATAATATATAAGTATTTCCTACTTTGTCAACTAGCAAACAAGATCTGAGGTATGTTAGGGTTTGGTACTTTATGGGTAAGGGAGGAGCTCGAGAGTTTTTTGGTGGCTACGAGTTAAAGTAACGGCTGGGCATAACTTTATTATTGAAATATAAAGGGATTAACAGAATGAGTATGGACAAAGCATTGCTGTGCATTAGAATGTTCAGATTGTAAGTAATTCTGCAGGAGATCCACTTGAAGAAGAGCACAAGTCATTCATGAAAAAAAAGTCTGTTCAAAGAATGTTTTACAGCTGAGATCCAGAGGCAAAAAGGAGAGGAATAGGATTTTTTATTGAGAAGGGATGCCATCTTAGAAGTACAAGAGAGGAAGATTGGTTCATTTGGGTGATAAGTTGAGATTAGAGACCACCTGCAGGGGGTCAGATTAACATTTACTAATAAGATCATTCCTGCAAAAGTGGGAATAAGAGAACTAAATGTTATACTAAACAAAAGAGTTTCCATTAGGGTATGTTGATGGCTGGAGACTGGAAAATGGTGGTGGTAAAGGATTTGGACCTGGAGCCTAGGAATCGGATGATTAACTGGCTAGTTCAAAATCTATGAAATGAAAATGTGGCGCACACAACAACAAGAGGTAAGCATTTTACTTTTTATTCACATAGACATGCAACATGAGCTACGGAGGCTTTATTGTATTTAAATCACAGAGTAGCCTGCATATTTAATCAGAGCTGTCATGATCCTCCCAGCCAGTCTTTTGGATCATGTGATGGAGAGAGTGAGACTTTGTCACTTGAACTTTGTAAACTGGTTTAAACACTGGGGGTTCCCAAACTGTCGCCTAAAATCTCACAGGCATGAACATTCCATTAGGACATTGTTACATAATTCTTTAGCAAACATCAGTAAGAGAAGATTGGAAGGTTGAGTTTAAAATAATTTTGGATTAGAGAAGGGCTGTTTAAGGAGGTGCATAAGACATTTAAAGTCCTCTTGGCAAAATTGAAAGATTTACAGTTAAAGTGAAGTTAATGAGAAATGTTAAGTTGTCAGTCTCGCCTTCATTCTTGCTGGATGGGTTCGGAGCCGATCCTCGGCTCTGACTCGGCACTTGCTAAGCTCAAGAGCTAATTTTACCAGCTCGAGGCAACCCTATATCCCATGATGCAAGGCGGAGATTACCCAGATCTCGTTTGCCGCTTCGCTAACGAGGTGCCTTCTTTTACCAGCTCTAGGTAAGTGAACAGTTTTAGAGACTTTTCGTCTACCCCCCTTTAAATTTATATATATATATTTGTATTTTGTTAATTAACGACTTACTTTAGCCCTATTCCCGTCAATGTTCCCTTCTTTTTGAGTAAATTATCCCCTTGTCCCTAGTTAGGCCTTAGGCCTTCCCCTCCCTAATTTTTTTCCTGTCAGGGATTGTTTGTGTATGACTGTGTGTTATCCCTGTTTATTTTAATTTGTTGGACTGAGTGTTTTTGTGTGCGAGTGTGTTACTGGTGTTTCATCGACACAGTTATGTCGAAGGACACGAAGGTCTCAGCCTTCAAGAAGTGTGACTCGTGCTGTCAGAAGATGTCTCTGACAGACGGTCACACTTCTTGTGTTTATTGCCTGGGACCTTCGCACCTGCAGGACTCTTGTGCTATCTGTCATGCTTTCAGCCCAAGAGTCCTGCAGGAGTGAAAAAATAAGCTGATATTAAGGGGCTTATTAAAGCCAGAGAGCTCCCCGACTAAGTCGGTGCCGGGGAAGCCCTCGAAACCTGTTAAGCCTTTGGCTCAGACTTCCAAGCCGTCGGCTTCAGGTTCATCCTCACCAGGTTCGAGATCGGCTCTGGCCGGAGCCGATCCTTCCATACCAGTCTCAGCATCGGCTCCATCCAGTGTCGATACTGTCAAATCCAGACACTCGGTGTCTGCTCCGGCTGGAGCCGACGTATCTTCGGCTCCTATGGCTCCATTGATCTCAAAAAAAGAGATCTCGATCCCCTTCAGTGGAATCTATACATTCGGCTCTGAGATCACCCTTGCTGTCGGAGCGGAGCCATCGGAGCCGTTCTTCTCGGTCATCCAGGCTATCTGATCACGACCTCGAGAGAGTGGTGAGTAGACTATTAAAGTCTCAGGCATTGGCCCAAATACTCCATAGCCCATCTCAACAGATGGTAGCTATCTCACATCTACCAAACATTCCTCCTTCGACTCTCTTACAGAGCTCGGAGCCGGAGCTCCTCGGAACTGGCACCGTTGTGACTTCGGAGCCGATACCACCCCTTTCGGCTCCGTCGTCCTCGGCTCCGATTTCCTCCTTGAGACCTTCATTGGAGGGATCCGGGCATCTGGTCTCTCTCGTCGGCTCTGAGGGGGCGAGTGGCATCGGACCCTTGTCCAACCCCGTTCTCCCTCTCGGAGCTTCGGCGTTGGTGAGCTCGACCCCAACATCTGCCTCTGAGATCGCAGAACTACTTATGCCACTTCACCCGCCTTCAAAGAGATGTTCTTAAAGAGTTGGGAGAAGTTTTACAGGATCGGTCAGCTGCTGGGTTTCAGGATAAGATTAGCTCACAGCTAGGAATCCTTAACTCCATTGCTAACTCCTCCATGCGGCTCATTTCTTATGCAGCCAATGGAGCGAGTAGGGCCGCAGGCACAGGAGTGGCTTTAAGGCGTCAGTCCTGGATGCGGCTTTGTAATTTTGCAGACCCCTTCAAGGCGTCTTTCACAAACTCCCCCTTTGATGGCTCGACCTTGTTCGGTCCTCAAGTGAAAGACACTTTGACTAGATGCGAACAAGATGGCAAGACTCTTTCTGCCGTAGGAGTCCGTTTCTCCACCCCTTCTAGACCTTACCCCAAAGGACAGAAGGGAGGGAAAATGTGGTTCCGCAAATCTCAAGGAGTCACGCCTGACGCACAAAGTCAGTTTACCCCCAGAGGCAGAGGGGGTAACAATAATAGACGCCGCCCTAGGGGCAGAGGTGGTCCACAGAATCAGGGTAGCAGAGAGCCTCTTTCTGACAAAACCCTTCCAGCATCCCTGAGATGTTGCCCGATTGTCCGCCTTCGGAGGCAGTCAGGGGAAAATTATCACTGTACCCAATAGCCTGGCTTTCCCTTTCTCAAGACAAATGGGTACAGTCAATTATATCTGGGGGTTACAAAATTCCCTTTATTCAAACCCCAATTCAACAAAAGGGAACCCTTCCAGACGTTCCACCCGGTCTAAGGGAACTAGCAGTACTAGAAATATCAAAACTGCTAGTAAAAAGAGCCATCCAGCCAGTCCCAGTGGACCAAATAGGATCCAGAATCTACTCAAGGTTCTTTTTAGTTCCAAAAAAGACAGGGGACTGGAGACCAATATTAGATCTGAGCAAACTCAACAAGTTTGTAAAGAAATCAAGATTCCGGATGGTCACGCTTCAGTCCATTCTGCCCTTTCTGGGCAAGGACAATTGGATGTGCTCGATAGATCTTCAGGATGCGTACTATCACATAAAAATTCACAGACGCTCCAGAAGATTTCTCCGCTTTCGGCTAGGGACCAGTCACTTCCAATTCAGAGCCCTGCTCTTTGGACTCACTACAGCCCCTAGAGTGTTCACCAAATGCATGGCAGTGGTTACGGCTCACCTGAGACGTCAAGGATTCCAGGTGTTTCCATATCTAGACGACTGGCTCCTCACTGCCACCACCAGGCATCAGCTTCTCCAAGCCAGAAATTACACCATTCACACTTGCAGAGGGCTAGGAATTTCTATAAATTTCGAAAAATCTGCTTTGTCGCCTTGTCAATCTATTACTTTTATAGGCGCAAGATTGGACACCGTACAACTTTCAGCAAGGTTAACAGAACAAAGGATCTTGGACATTCAAAGACACGTCCAAGTGATTCTCTTCAGCAACAAAATTCAGGCCAGATTTGCTCTGAAAGTACTGGGTCTTATGGCGGCCGCCATAACACTTCTTCCCCTCGCCTGCTTTTACATGCGGCTTCTACAATGGATGCTATTCACCCAATGGTCTTTTCAACAGCTTCCCATGCACCACGAGATCATAGTAACTCCAACTTGCAAAAGACATCTGACTTGGTGGACATCGTCCCCTCAAATCCATCAAGGCAGACCATTTGTTCCTCTTGCCCCGGTTGCCACGGTTACATCGGACGCCTCCCTGATCGGGTGGGGGGGGGCATTATCAGGGCAGAATGGTCCAAGGCACTTGGCAACCTTTGGAGATGAGAGCAGTGCTTTTAACATTGCAAGCCCTCAACGACTCTTTTCCCCTGGGAACTATTGCAGTCCAAACGGTATATACCATAGTGTGGTATATAAACAAACAGGGCGGAACCAAGTCCTATCCACTGTGTCGAGAGGCTCTCAGACTTTGGCAATGGGCAATCTCCTCTCACCGGTTTCTGATAGCAACGCACATCCCCGGGAAATCCAACATCATAGTGGACAGATTGAGCAGAGCTATTCTCATGCCTCACGAGTGGTCTCTCAAACAGTCAGTGACAGAAGAGATTTTTCAGAAGTGGGGCCTTCCTTGCTGCGACTTTTTCGCTACACCTCAAAACAGCAAATGCCCAGACTTCTTCTCTCTCTTCCCCCTTCCAGGCCATCCCCCCAGAGATGCTCTAACCCAAGATTGGCCCCGGGGACTTCTTTATGCCTTTCCTCCTTTTCCGCTGATACCTCAGCTAATTCAGAAAGCAACCGCCTTGCGAGCCAAGTTGATTCTCATTGCCCTTTATTGGCCTCGACAGATATGGTTTCCGTTCCTACATCATTACCTATTGGTACAGCCATGGCATCTGGACCCGGTTCCAGATCTTCTGACCCACCAGTCGGGTCAACTGCACCAATCCATTCCTTTTCTCAACCTCACTGCTTGGTTGCTCCACTTCCATCCTTAGCCAGGCTTCCTATGATTTCTAATCCTGTACGGGATATCATAGTAGCTTCCCTAAAATCTTCTACCAGAAAGATCTACACTAGTAAATGGCGACGTTTCTCTTTCTGGGCAAAAGCTAGGAACATAGACCCCTATACTGCTCCAATTCATTCGGTATTGGACTTCCTAGCTGACATTTTTAATTCAGGATCCTCTTCTTCCACAGTGAAAGTTCAACTGGCAGCCATTTCAAATTTTCATATAGGCTTTTTGGACCACAACATTGTCACATAAACTTTGCAAGGCATTCCTTCGAGGTATCTTTTTATTGAAACCTCCGATTAGAGACCCCCCACCACAGTGGGATCTAAATTTAATTTTAACATCCTTGATTCTTCCCCCGTTCGAACCTGCAGCTGCCTGTTCTTTGAAATTGCTTTCTTGGAAGACACTTTTTCTAGTTGCCATTACATCTGCCAGGAGAGTATCTGAGCTTCATGCTCTCTGTATTCGCCCTCCCTATCTAATATTCCACAAAGACATGGTATCTCTAAGGACTAATCCATCTTTCTTACCAAAGGTGGCATCACAGACTAACCTAAATCAATCCATTGATCTTCCGGTATTTTTCCCGAATTATTCTGATAGAGCTGAACAAAAGTTACATTATCTCGATGTTCACCGCCAGCTCAGATATTATCTGGACAAGACAAAAATTTTTAGGAAATCTGATCAACTATTTCTATCCTATGCAGAGAACAGGAAAGGCCTTCCAGTTTTTAAGGTAACTTTATCTAGGTGGCTGTCTTCTGTGATCACTTACATTTATCAGCTCAGAGGCAAAGAGTTGGTTTCTAACCCAAAAGCCCATTCTACCAGAGCTCTAGCTACATCTACAGCTTTTCAAGCTAGACTTCCAATAGACATTATTTGTGCAGCAGCCACATGGGCCTCTCCTCATACCTTTGTTTCACATTACAAATTAGATTTGGTTTCCAGAGACAGATCAAATTTTGGTTCCACCGTTCTCAAGAGTCTTTTCCATTGAGCCACCCAGGATAGAGGTGCTAGGGACGCGGTCCCATCCAGCAAGAATGAAGGCGAGATTGACAACTTAACATTTAGAAGTTATGTACCTACCATAACGTTCCATGTTAGTTGTCTTCTCTCGCCTTCTTTCTTGCGTCTCGCCCTCCATCCCCCTAGCCTGGTCAGACCGGAAAGATTATACATCTTCTATTAAGAGGTTATTACCTTTTTTCTAGCTGTTCAACTCCTAGTGTCACTAGATTACGTTGATCCCTTCCAGAGGGTTATGATGTTATTTAGTATTGTTATTTCTTCCTCCTCTTAAGTTGGAAGAAAATATTGCTACTTATTTAGCTACCAAACGAGATCTGGGTAATCTCCGCCTTGCATCATGGGATATAGGGTTGCCTCGAGCTGGTAAAATTAGCTCTCGAGCTTAGCAAGTGCCGAGTCGGAGCCGAGGATCGGCTCCGAACCCATCCAGCAAGAAAGAAGGCGAGAGAAGACAACTAACATGGAACGTTATGGTAGGTACATAACTTCTAATTATATTGAAGAGAAACTGAATAAGTAGCTAGCAAAAATGGGTTCATGATAATTGCTCGAGTGATATACAGTGGATATAAAAAGTGTACACACCTCTGTTAAAATGCTAGGTTTTTGTGATATAGCCTGTCATTTTGTGATATATTTCAAGAATGAGATCCCTTTGATGCTTTCTAAGCTCTCTGCGAACCATGGCTTTCCTGACATTTACTCAGTTGCCTGTTACAGCAAAGTCCTACTAGGACAGCTGAACTTTATTTGGGGTTATTCAGAGTCTGTCTAATTGATGGCAGGTGTGTACCCAAGAAGACTGAATGCTGTAATTAAATCAAAAGGTGCTTCAACAAAGTATTAGTTTAAGGATGTGCACACTTATGCAACCAGATTATTGTACGTTTTTTATTTTTTATATTTATTCCCCTAACAGATTTGTTAGTTTTTCAATTGAGTTTTACAGGTTGTAGATCACATTAAAGGTGGGAAAAGTTTTGAAATGATTTATTGTGGCCTCATTTTTATATCACAAAAACCTGGCATTTTAACAGGGGTGTGTACACGTTTTATATTCACTGTACATTTCAAGAGTGGAAAGGTCAAATCTTAATTGTTGACATGTAGGCATAAAAGGGAAGCCAGCAGTGTGTGATTGTGGTACAACAGGGATTGGGAAATTGGCTCCTTTCCCTGCTTGTGGTGCAGTCTCCGAGTTACTATATATAATTAGCAGTGAGTGTGAGGAGTGCAGGTCAAGGCAGTTTTTTTTCTGCTCTTCAATTTGACCTTGAGAGTCTGGTGGAAGTGTATGATTTTTTTTTCGTTGTTGTTTTTTGTTTTAAGAATGCCCTAAAGAAGCAGAAGATTTTACCATGCAAGCTGAGAGGGTCTATGTTAAATCATCGAACGCTTAAAAAAGCGAATGATGATTTATCAAACCCATGTAAGAGAAAGCTTACAGTCTCGAAGAAGGGAAAAAAGTTGCTGTTCCACAAAACACAAAAAAAATTTTGAAAACATTACATAAAGTGGAGGGCTGTTCCTCCCACACCTCCCCCTACTTAAATATACCTACTCTGAGATCACACTACAGTCACGAAAACGGCAAAGTAATGGAAGCAGCCAAGCAATTTTTTTCCCGGGGAAAGAATTCACTTATATGCCGTTTTGCTATTTTGCCTTTTCCTGCTTTCATGTTCGATCAAAACACATTCGAAAGAATGCATCTTTGATCATTTAATAGGAACCCAAGCTGAGAAGTGAAAAGTTAGCGAGAGGAATAATAAGAAAGACATGATAATACACAGGGACACCAATCAATTACAAGCCATGTTGTGCGTCTTCTGCTGGAAGCTATAAAGTAAACAGGAAACAGTAAGACTTGAGAGAAAGAATGATGGAATTTGTAGCAGACCTGAAGGTGCCAAGACTTTTTGGAGAGGAAGCTGAATGTCCGTTTTTTTTTTTTTTTTTTAAACCTCTTACAACCGAGGCAATACCAGCTAAGTTGGCCAAACGAGAAACTGTTAAAGCTCCAGGGTTTAATGGTTTTCCAGTTATAGCTATGGAAAGAGGAGGGAATATTTTTCTAGACATCTGGGAGATTTAATTTTACAAAGTTTTCTGGGATAAACTAATACTGGTGTCATGAAAAAAAGGCTGTCCTGATGGTCATTAGAACCCCATGAGGATGACTTTATAAAGGACAATATCGGTCCATAATCATAACTAGAAAATATTTGTCTTTTGGTGATTGACGATAGTGATGCCTAGACTCATAAATGTAGATCGAAGACCATATTTAATTCAGAAGGGGTTCATAGGGATTGTTAATGGCTTGTTTTAGTGCAGTTTGGATTCCCCAGATTTATTGAGGTGATTAAACTTTTGTATCAAGGTGCCGAAATACAGCCAGAATTAAGTGGTGGGTTTTCAAGGTCATTCAGGATTGAGAGAGGTGTGAGGCAGGGATGCCATCTTTCCCTACTGTTTGCCTTCTTATTTGGAGCCCTTAGCTGAGAAGATCATTTAGAGTGATGATCAGGATTTTTCATGGAGTGACAGGAAAGGAATACTAGTCCTCTTTGCAGACATAATTTTGTTCTTGATTAATCCAGGCCAGGTTTTAGATAGTTTTAGTATTTTGCAATTCTTTGCAAATATATCATGGTACAAGATGAATGAGAGCAAAGCAGTGGCTGTCCGAACAAATTTCACCATGTCTTTTGACTTGGGACAAAAATTCATGCATCTATGGGGACACTGCAGAGTAAAATATTTCAAAGTTTGAATGTCTAGGAAGGCAGACTTGGCACTGAGGGAAACTTAGGCTAAAATAGAGCTTTTGAATTACTTGGAAAAATGGAGATTACTCGCATTAGATTTAGAGAAATAAAGAAGAGCATTAAAATAGCTGTAGTCCCACTAATAATTTACTGGGAGTCATTTTTTTCATGGCCCAGCGGAGTATATTTGATCCATCTTGAAGACTCAAAGAAATTCCTGTGAGAATATAAAGCCAAGGTTAAATGGTGAAAAATTATTCTACTTGGTAATTGAGTAAGGCTGGCAGTGCCTGATCTAAGTGGGTATTTACAGCTACTCAGTTAAGACTGATTTGTCAGCTCCAAAATGGGAACTGTTAAGGCTTAGCGGAAGGAACTGACACTTTCACAGATAGGCATAGATGTAGAACTATTAAATCTCTGGTCTCATTTTTCTGTGGAATCAGGAGGACCTCGTATTACATTTCTAAGGAAAGGCTGGGTGGAAGGAGGAGTTATATTACCTAAAGAAATAGTAATAAAACACAAAAAGCTGGTATCCCCTTCTGAGGGATATGATCAAAAGGAATGGGAAACTAGCGTTTTGAGGGCAAATGAAGCAGAGCAATAAACCCTTAAGTTGGAATCAAGTGAAGCAGTCCCTTCATTTCAGAGTGATTGCCTGACTTGCTTAGCTTTAGCCACATTAATAAAAGCAAGGAAGTTATACTACAAAGAGGCAGCTCAGTGCCAGAAGTGATCAGAATATTAACTCTGTCTAGAACTGAATATTTTCACAACAGTAAACTGATGAGCAAGCTATATTTGGGACTTGCAAGCAGAAAAGACAAACAACAAAAGTGGACGCAGGATTGAGAAGATAAACTAGGGCTGCAAATCTCCATAGGTGAATGGTCAGAAATTTGCCTAATACCAAGAGAAGTAACTAAGTCTAGGAAATTTCAGATATTTTGGTATAAAAGTCTGCAGAAATATTTTTTTTACTCCAGAGTGACTACATATATAAAATGGTTCGGTGAAAAAGTTCCTCCTGATCAAATAAACAATCAAAAAAAAAAGTTGACCGTGAAACAGAAATCAAGAAATGGACTTGCTGAATTCCAATTTATTATAATTATGTAAACTGTTAAAACAATAAACAAGAAGTGCCTTTGTTTTTATGTAATTAGTTACTCAGATGTCTTCAGACTTCTAATTAACTGTTTCTTGCCCTTTATATACCTAACTTTAGTCACATGATCATCATATGACATAACTAAATGTTTCTGAATCTACTTTAGTGTAACTTTAAAATTAACCACTCCAGGCAAACCTTTGCCATGACAAGCATTCAATAATAATTGACATTTAAGTTCACAAAAACTTAAATCATCCTATATTTGCCTCTCCCCTGACATTACTTTTTATGTGATCTGAAACAGTAAATTTATGTGAGTGCTTTGTTGTGAAAGTCAGTATAAAGAATTAAAACAGGATTTTTTTTATAGAATACAGATGTTCTGAAATCGTTTTACATTGCTTCCTTTTTGTTTTACCTACATAAAACAAACTGCATTCATCACACAGAGCTTTATATACACTAAATATATTGACGCTCAAATAAAATTTCCTGAAGTTATGTACTTTTTCTTGCATTGAAACAAAACGCTTATTTTCATAAATAAAATTACAAACCTTACCACTGTTACTGTTAAGTGCCCCATCTTACTTTTAGTATCCAAAATTCTTTCAATTTGTCTTTTTGAAATTTGTTTCAAATTAGTAGCTCTTTTATAAGTAAGATTTGACTGTGAATCCACTATACTTAAAACATCTTGATTAGTGTGAAAAAAAATTCCAGTGGCTTCAATAATCCTGATTTGACTACTGTCCACTGAATAAATCAGTGCCATACTGTACATAAAACTTTGGTCTTATTAAAACCACTATCTTGTCTAAATTAATTTACTTCCCTAACCTTCTTTATTAAAATTGCCAGATAACATCTGTCTTTAAATATTTTACTCTTCTATAATTTTCAACTTATCTTTGATTGTAGTCAAATTATCAACTCTTAAATTTCTTGCTTTTGATTAAATTGTTATTCAATTAAAGTGTGTGCATACTATCATAATATAGTGAATTGCTTCCCTCTTTCTTATAAACTAACTATCATTTGAAGTTTGTCTTTCTCCCTTAATATACTAATGTATGTAAAAAAAAAAAAGTTAAGTACCATATACGTTTTTAAATCTTAACAAAACTAGTGGTAGAAGTCAAATATGACATACATTCTTCTAAATCAAATTAAATATATTATCATTAAAATGATCATAAAAGTCAATGTGCCTGTTATAGTGACTATCTTTGATGCTTTTTTTTCTAAAAAAATTATAACTAGTTGGGTGAAATTTGGAGCTTAAGATCGCACTTATTGCTACACCTGTAATTTGCTGAAAACAGTTATCAAACGTAAAAAAATACCTTTCACAGATATACCTTTGCTATAGCTTCACTTACAAATCTCACTTTTACTTTGTAACTTGTTTGACAGTTTGGCCTTGTGAAAGCTTCCATGAAGCTCTGGAAGCTGATTGGCAATTATATCCTTGGCAGGATGTAACACCATGTAGCTAAGGCTACTGCAGCAGTTATCATTCAAACATCTATTGTTACGGCAAGTTCAACACACAGCTCAGCTCTACTTCCTTATCACCTTTATTGGCCCAGACTGTCTTGGTTCCTTTTGTCTACTCGCTTCCTGCGGGAGGAGCCACTTCATGACATTACAAGACTATCTCACACTATTTGACAAATCTCACCATTGATGTGCAACTTTCATGGAGTTAAGGTGAAATTTGTTGCTAGATAATTCTGCCAAACTGAAATCTAAACCAATGCACATAAAGTTAATTACAGATTATATGGAGGCAAAAACAGTCACTTTGTAAAACTAACTGGAGTGAAGTGTTCAGTGGGAAAACTGCAGATGAAATGTGGAAAGTTTTGAAAGAGAAATTGAGTGCAAAAAATAAAAAAAAAATGTTTAACAACAGGAACTAGGTATCCAGCATCAGGGGGATATACTTCCATTAGAACAAGGTAACTGATTAAGGTGAGATGCAAAAAATATAAGAAATGGAAGAAAGAGTGAACTACAACTTTGAAAACTGAAATAAACAAGCTGGACAAACTGATTAAGCATAGTGTGAGACAAGAGCAAGAAAATTTATGTAAAGATATTGAGCATAATAGGAAACCTTTTTATAGATGCATAAGATGTGGAAAGAGTAAAGACACAAATTGATAAACTGTGTGCAGATTCTAAAATTTATTCTCAGACACAGCAGATTATAGATATATTTACTAAATATTATGCAAAGCAGTTTGGCTCCACAAAAGGAATGATAAGTTATCCTAGTGACATCCAGGTATCCCCAGATACTGGAATCAAATTAGATTATATCGAAAAAGAACTGTGCAAACTGGATCCAAACAAAGCACAGGAGGAGACTGAATTAGTAACAATGACCTGAGAACACTTCAGCAAGAGCTTACACTACTATTATATCTGTTATTCACTAGGTCATATAAGTATGGGGAGATTTCTCAAGATTGGAGACGTGCTTATTAAATCTGTTTTTAAGGGAAAGGGGAGTAGGACAAACCCAGAATCATATAGACCCTTAAGTCTACTTTCATGTTGTGGAAAATTAATGGATAATGCAATATTGGATAAGTTATTGTCAGAACTGGATAGGTTGGGACTTGAAACCATACATCAGCATGCATATGTTGAAAATAGATCTATTACCACCTGTAACATGATGTTCTATAGCAATATAATAACAGCTATGAGTGAAAAATTGTGCTGTGATGTAATTTATATAGACTTAACTTAAGCATTTGACAGGGTCATACACAAAACACTGATCAGTAAATTAGTACAACTAGGTATTGATGTACTCTTGATAAGATGGTAGCTGCATGGCTTTACAAATAGGACATGGCAAGTGTCATACAGCAACTGGGCAGGTGAAATCCTTGGTTACAGTCAGGGTGTCCCACAGGGCTCTGTCCTAGGCCCTTACTTGTTTAGATTGCATCTTTCAGACCTAACTTTTTTATCTGAGGTGTTCTACAGTGTATACACAGACAACCTGATACTGGGTAAACTGATTACAAGTGTTACAGATAAAGCATGTCTGCAAAATAACTTGACTAAATTGACTATTTGGGCACAAGAGAGTAATATACTGATAAATACATCAGAAACTAAGCATGTGAGATTTGGGAGACAAAAACTGAAAGGTGAATATTTAATACAGCACACAGTGATTGAAACTGTCAACTTATTTAAGGACCTGGGTATATGAGTAGATTCAGCTCTGAATTTTTCTAATCATATCAATCAATTGGATAATGATACTTATAGAACTATAGGCTGTATAAAAAGATTTATAAAGTCTAGGAAATTAAAAATAATGAAGCCATTGTTTGTTAGTCACATTAGACCCAAACCTGAGTATGGAATAACAATATGGAAACCCTATAAGAAGACAAGCATGAGTAAACTGGAAAGAGTGCAGGGAAATATACCAAGGGCATCCATGGATGTGAAAATCTAAGTTATTATGAAAGACTAAAATATCTGAATTTGTTTAGTGTCTTTTACCAGATATCCAAGATGAGATTTTATCCGGTGTATAGGGTATTTAGGGACAGCTACCTCTGAGAATGTTTGGGGTTATCAAAAAGTACTAGGGAATCATCAAACAACCTATGTAAAGATGCTGTAGGAATAAGAAGTGTACTAATTGGTTCTCTAACAGAGTAGCTGATGCATGGAGAAGACTACTAAATTACATTAAAGCAAGTACTAGTGTAGATATTTTTAAGAACAGCCTGAACACTTGTCATGGGAACAAGTGTTTTGGTATATTGGCAAGCTAGAAGAGCATTAATGCCAGTGCTTGAAATATTTGTATTATTTGTATGTATGTATGTATCTCAACCAGATTCCCACTTCTTCAATCTGATAAAGTGGCTTCTCCTTCTCCATGTTTTTTAATGGCCAGTAACCTTGCCTTTCCCAAAAAGGCAGCTACTTTCATTTCTTCCTATCTCTGTCCTTCAGTTCAAGTGGCAGAACAAGTGAACCAGTTTCTAGGTTTGTGAATTCATCAAATTCATATATATCCTTCTCTGTTCCTTTTCCTTTGGTACTGTCCTATTTGAGCAAAGTTTTTAGACTGTAGTCTTATTTCTTCTTCCATTATGGTTAAATTAGTCATAAATAAATTTCAATTAAGGTTAAACTGCTGTCTTGCTCTGTTTTTAGGTATGTAAAGCCTTCTTATGGTGCGTTTTTATCTTGGGATCTGATGATGTCAGTCTTCACATAATTCCTGACTGTAGGTGCTCGGTTCTGAGCCTCGGAACCGACTCGGTTGTTTACTTCAGCTCGTACATTCCAAACTCTCAAGCTAGACTCTACCTGTAATGCTCCTCTCTAAATTACCCTAGATCTCATTTGTCTCTTCGTGTGTCAGATGCGTCCAGCCTCTCTTGAGCTTTGGCAGTTACTTACAGTAAGTATTTTCTTTGAATTCCCTAATTTCCCCTTCTTATAGATCTATATTTCTCTTCCTTATTACTTTTAATCTTTCTACCTGCTTCTCTCATTTTTTCTGTGCACGTGAGTGATCTTTTTCTCCTTTATCTGTACCTTTGGGTAGACGTGTCTTACTTATCATTGCTAGTACTGTCTTTACCTGTTTAGGTATTTTCTGGCTGGGGATATATATATATATATATATATATATATATATATATATATATATATATATATATATATATATGTATATATATATATATATATATATATATATATATATGTATATATATATATATATATATATATATATATATATATATATGTATATATATATATATATATATATATATATATATATATATATATATATATGTATATATATATATATATATAGATATACAGGTTTACTATCAATATCTCGAAATTCACAATAAAAACAGTACTAAATACCGAAGTCTTTAACCGAATCTATAACTACCCGAACGGCCATATTATCGAAAAACAGCTGTTAATGCCGTAAATGTCGACAACGACATTTTACAGCATTAACAACAATGCCACCCTTACCTCAACTCCCTAATCCCTACACCTAACTTCCCATGTATGCAGGGGGGCTGCGCCACCCACACCCCCCCAACTTATTATTCAAACTCCGAGATCGCATTACAGTGAGGAAAGGGATGTATTTCCCTAACCGCACTGTACCGCGATCCTTTTACATGAGCGAACATTATATTTGCGAATGCACAGTCCATTCGCAATTATACCATTCGTTCACGTAACCTGCCGAAATATGAAGTATTCGAACATCTGTTGTTCGAATACTTCATAGCCGTACAATTGCACAGCATTTCAATAGTAAACCATATATATATATATATATATATATATATATATTTCTCTCCCGTCCCCTTTTGCAAGTGTGTGCACGTTTGTGCGTCTGCCTTTTATCAGAGGTAGGCCTTCTTTTTCCGGCATGGCTGATGAACCTAACATGACTGAGAAGTCTTTTAAGGGCAACGCTGACTTCAAGAGGTGCCAGAAGATGGAAGGAAGATGCCCAGTTCAGATGGGCATGTCTGGTGTGTGTATTGTCTAGGCACTGTCCACCTGCAGGAGGATTGCTCCATCTGTCATGGTTTTTCCACCAGGACTTTAACTGAGTGGAGAAACGAGCTAATTTTGAAAGGTTTGTTGAAAGAGGACTTTGAAAAGGCCATATTTGGTCTGAAGACCGAAGCCAGTTTGTCATCTTCCTCTTCCAAACCAAAGAAACTCTCCCATTCAGTACCGAGCAGTTTTTCGTAGCCCTCTGAAAAGTTAACGAAAACAGCCTACGGTGTCAGCATTTTCTTCGGCACCGATAGGAAAGACTGACTCAACTCCTACCACTGCTCCAGATAAGACAACTACAGCCTTGGTACCAGAAGTTTTGTGGGTACTGATGCAGACTACTTTGACATCAATACCAAGGACAAGGTATTCTCCTTTTGTCGATCCATTTATGGACTGACCACCTAGCCCATTCGTGGAACCGAGACCACCTAGGTCTCCTTTGGTGGCATCCGTTCGATCCACTAAGAACCTCTCAGGATCAGACCTCATGAGGCTGGTGGGACCAACTTTTGATGGTGAAGGGATTACCTCCTCCTTCGGCTCCCAGCCAACTCAGCACCAGGATCTGTCCTTCCTTAACACCTTCTCATCTTCCTCCTCCAACTCCAGCTGAGTCTTTGGCTTTGGAGCCCCTGGCACCGACCTACCTGTCTCTGACTGTCTCAGTTCCAGTAAGAGCTTCTTCTCCGTAACCGAGAATTGCCTTGAGCTCCTCCATTTTTTCAGAACCGGAGGTCTTCGGAGGTCGAGACTTCATTGCTGGTTCTGAGGGACATGGTTCGACTTCCCCTTTTTTGGAACCTTTCATGCCCCTCTGTCCTTCGGCTTTCATTGGCTCGACCCAGGCTTCTGCTTCGGAGGCCGCCTCCTTGGTGCGAGGTGAGACCACAGTTCTGAAGGAGTCTATTTTGGTTCCAGGTTCCCATCCCTCTACCGGAGGGGGGGGGGGACCTTCTGGATCATGGAGAAGGCCTTGTCCATTGTGGACTCCCAGTCCTTGCCATCCCTGTAGGGCCAAACTTCCACATCCCCTCGACCAGAGCTGCCATCAGCCTCATCCCTGGGAGAGAGGGCACAAAAGCCTCAGGAAAGACCCACTTTGGTGGTTTTCTGTTTGGATACTTCCCCGGAACATCCCCCCGAGGAGGCACCTGTGAAGAAAAAGTGTAAGAGGAAGCAGTCAGACTCTCCAGAAGAGTCCTTCACTGAGGATACTGATTTTGATGAGGGGGAAGGTTTCCCCAGGTCACCCCTGATAATGATTCCTTCAGGGGTATCCTGGAAATCCTGAAACAAAGGGGTGACTGATCTTCCCTCTACCCTTCCTTGGAGGAGTCTGTATACCTGGAGGCTTTTCGTGCCCAACCCTGTACCTCTTGGATCTCCCCGACTGCTGACGAGCTTAAATTCATCACGAAGCAGGCCTGGAAGATTCTTGACTCCCATCGAGCCAGTCCCCAAGAGGCCTAATGGGATCTGAGCAACATTGGGCTAAGGGTGTCCCCGTATACACCATGGTGATAGCAGCCACAAAGAAGGAACTTGCAGAGTAAAGTCCTACTATCCATTCTCCTAACAAGGTGTCAGTTCGGGAAGTGTGTTTACGCTTCAACCTTCATCTCAGGTCTTTGAACTACATGGAGCACTTTAATAGGCTACATCTGATCTCAAAGAGCTGTCAGATACTCTCACAGGAGCAGTAGCTGAAGAGGCACAAGACAGAGTTGTGTCTCAGCTCGCCACCTTTGAAGCAATTTCTAATTTGTGTATGAGGCTAATTGCCGACGCAGCCGAAGGGACAACAAGAGCAGCTGGTTCAGGCATAGCCATTAGGAGACATGCCTGGATGCGCCTATGTGACTTTGTGGAGCCATTTAAATCTTCATTCGTCGATGCTTCGTTTGATGAAACATCCCTTTTTGGACCCAAAGTATCAGACACACGGGCCGGATGTGAGAAATTTGGTAAGACACTTTATGCTGTGGGTGTACGCTTCTCCACTCCTCAGTGACCCTACTCCAAGAACCAGCGAAGTGGGGACTATAGTTCAAAACGTCCCAAGGACCTTTCCAGGACTCGTTTGGCAAGGACTTTTCCCGTGATAGAGGAGGAAGTAACAATGGAAGACGCTGTCCTTGAGGCAGAGGTGGCCTGCAGGACCAGGGGTCCAGAGATCCTTTCTCTGGTAACTCCTACCAGCACTCCTGAATGGAGGCCCGATTGCTTTCCTCGTGAGGCAGTCAGGGGACATTTGTCCCTGCACCAATCTGCCTGGCCACAGATAACATCAGACAAATGGGTGCAGGGAGTCATTTCCAGAGGTTACATTATTCCCCTTTCCTCAAATCCAAAAAGTCTCCCGGACATTCCACCCAGTCACAGGGAAGCAACAGTTATAGACATTCAAAAACTGCTCGTAAAAAGTCATCCAAAAAGTCCCATCAGTCCAAAGAGGATCCGAGTTTTACTCAAGATTCTTTTTGTCCCAAAAAAGACAGGCGGCTGGAGACCCATTTTGGATCTCAGCCAGTTCTACAAGGCAGTTCAACAAACCAAATTCCGGATGGTGTCAGTACAGTCAATACTTCCATTCTTGGAAACAGAAAATTGTTTGTGATCTGTAGATCTTCAGTATGTTGTATTACCATATAAAAATTGGCAGATGCTCCAGGAGATTCCTGCACTTTTGGCTGGGAGCCAATCATTTCCAGTTCAGAGCACTGCCATTTGGTCTTACCACAGCCCCCAGGGTGTTTACCAAATGCATGGCAGTGGTAGCAGCTCATCTCAGACTGCAGGGATTTTTGAGTTTTTTCCTTATCTTGTCGACTGGCTCCTTACCGCTACCACCAGGTGTCATCTAGAACAGGCAAGGGATTATATCCTGCATCTTTGCACTTCATTGGACATTTCAGTAAAGTAGAAAAAGTCAAATCTGCAACCTACTCAATTGGAATTTATCGGAGCCTTAATAAACACTGTTTCAGGAATTGCTTCACTTCCAGTAAACAGGCTTCAAAAGGTCAGATCACAAGTAAACCACATAGTTAAAAACAAAAGTGCTGCAGCCAGACTCATCCTTCAGGTGCTGGGCTCAGTGACGGGCTCTATAACTCTAGTTCCCTTGGCCAGATATTACATGTGAGTTCTACAGCGGTTTCTAGCCTCTCAATGGTGGTTAATGAATCAATTGATGTCATACCACATCTTGATCACCAATTGCTGCAAACAAGACCTATCTTGGTGGCTCCATTCCAATGAAATTCTTTCAGGCTGTCCTTTCATCCTTCCACAGCCCCAAACCATAGTGACCATGGATGCTTCCCCAATAGGGTGGGGGAGGGCAATTTCTGGGCAAGACTGTGCAAGGCTTTTGGTCCCAACAGGAGGCCAGTTTGCACATCAGTATTCTAGAGATGAGGCGGTGCTTTTGTCATTGTAAGCATTTCAAGATCCCCTTCCCTTGGGAACAGTGACAATTCAGATGGACAACATGTCAGTGATCTGGTACATCAACAAACAAGGGGGAACCAAATCTTACCCACTTTGTCAAGAAGCCCTCAGAGTCTGGCAATGGGTGATTTCTTCCAACCACTTTCTCATGGCATTGCACATTCTGGGAAGTTTATTGTGATAGCAGACAAACTGAGCAGAACTATTCTAATGCCTCATGAGTGGTGTCTCAATCCTGTGGTGATGGAGAACATATTCCGCCACTGGGGTAGACTTTGCTGCGATCTGTTCACCTCCCCCCTGAACAGCAGATGCAGCAGTTACTTTGCCCTAATCCCCTCCCCCCGGGGGGGCACCCAGAGATGCGTTTCTCTACGACTGGCTCCCCAATCTCCTGTATGCCTTTCCCCTAACTCCTCTGATATCCCACTTTCTAAAGAAAGCTAAGAGGTCAGAGAACACAATAATCCTCATTGCTCTGTTCTGGCCTCTACAGGTTTGGTTTCCCTTCATGTGGTCTCATCTGCTTCTGAATCCTTGGATTCTGCACCCAGCTCCAGATCCATTAACTCATCCAGAAGGTATGGTTCATCCGATTCTCCAACGTCTCAAGCTCATTGCATGGCTTCTCTGATTCCTTTTTATTGCCAGGTATTCTTCCCTTATTTTACCAGTTTAACAAATCATTTTGGTCCATCACAAACCTTCTACTAGGAAAACTGTACCAGAGTAAATGGGAAAAATTTGTTAGTTGAGCTCTTAAGAATGACCTTGGCCATTGTACTACTTCCGTGGATAAAGTAGTGGATTTTCTGGGTGTTCTTTATCAGTCTGGCTCTTCCAACTTCTACCATTCTTGTCCATCTAGCTGCGATATCTAATTTCCTTATTAGTTTTGATGATTCTTCACTTATGTCTCACAAACTTTTCTTGAAGGGAACACTGATGTTAAGGCCTCCTTTTAAATAGCCCACTGCTCCATGGGATTTACCCTCAGTCCTGCAGTCTCTTACTCTATCCCCTTATGAACCTTCAGCTACTTGTGACTTAAAATTTCTGACATGAAAAACTTTTTTTTATTAGCTATTACTTCCGTAAGAAGAGTGCTGGAAATTCAAGCCTTGTCCTGGAAGCCCCCCTGTATAATATTTCACAAGGACAGGGTTTACCTCAGGGGATTAATCATTCCTTCTTGCCAAAGGTAGTTTCAGAATCTAATATCATTCAAACCTTGCACCTACCAGTCTTTTTTCCCTAATTTCTCCAGTAAGGGAGAGTATTGTCTACACTTATGAGACGTTCACAGGCAGTTATATTTTTACCTTCACAGAACAAAGGATATCAGAAAATCTGACCAACTGTTTGTTGCCTTTTTCTCACTTTCCTTGAGTAACCCAGTTTCCAGGGTTACCTTAGCTAAATGGCTCAGAGATTGCATCACCTTTATCTATCATTCAAAGGGACTTCACCCACCATGCCCTGTGAAAGCCCATTCAACTAGAGCTGTAGCAGCTTCTGCAGTTTTTAATGCCAGAGCTTTTTTAGATGACATTTGTGCAGCAGCCACATGGTCATCTCTTCATACTTGCATCACTTATTACAAACTGGACTAGGTCTCTAGGGGACATGCATCATTCGGCTCATTGGTGCTCAGGATTATTCTTCTGCAAGACCTCCCAAGATTCAGGTAGCTAGGGATTCAAGGATTACATAAAGATTGACAACATCAGAGAAATAAGTTGTCTTGCCATAACATTAAATCTGTGTTGTCGATCTTCACTAATTCTTGACATTACCCCATCCTTCCCTGACCTGAGACTCTTAGTGGATCAAATTTTTCCGAGACTGGCTTCATAATAGGGACACAGATCTGGTCTCTTTTCTTTATTGTTATTTACTATCTGTTTACCACTAATTTAGGCAAAGGCAATCTGAGGTAATTTAGAGAGGAGAGTTATGGGTAGAGTGTAGTTCAAGAGTTTGGAAGGCACACGCTGAAGTAAATGGCCGAGTTGGTTCCGGGGCTCGGAACAGAGTCCCCACAGTCAAGGATTAGTGAAAATCTGCAACACAGATGAAACATTATGGTAAGACATAACTTTTTTCTGCTGAAGTTCATGTCTCCTCTTGGAATATTAGTCATGTTTGAAAAGCTTACTCTTCACCCTTTGAGCGAATTGCTTGTATGGAGTGTAAAGTTTATCCTGGATGACCCTTTTTCTACTGACCATTAGTACTTCCAAGAGTGTCAAGACTTGTCAGCTCTCAAGGTTCCAGTTATTTATATTTAAGTTCAAGCTTGATAGGTTTCTTTGCTCACCCTTTCTGTCTAGAGGCATTGTATTTACCATATTAAACATGGAATGCCCTTACCTGTAGCTCGAAAATCTCATTTTGCTACAGCATTGTGTACCTTTGCTGCATTTTTTTGCAATGCCACTTTTGATTATGCCATCCTGGTCTTTCCTGAACAATTTTGCATTTAGAAGCTGAATATTATTTCCAAATCTAGGTCTTTCTTCAGTGTTGCCTTCATCTTTGGTGTGTGGCCATGGTGGTGGCCACCCAGGAGGATTTCCTAGGGACTGTGGTCATTTAGTTACAGAAGTGGACTTTTATCTGATATGAAAAATGTGTTTAGCATAACAAGAGTTGTGCAAGAAAACAGTCTACTTTTAATGTACCCGCCATTCCTCATTGGTGATGTGCTCTGTTTGGAGTTCTTGTCTTACCTCTCCTCCTGCCTTTTCTATTTCCCTAATGTTTGTACTTTCACTTGAGAACTGAAGTGTGTGAAATGAGCAATGTATGATGGGAAGTGAAGGGCTCCCAGACGCCAGTTAAGATTGATGTGCTTGAGTGATTCTATCATCATTGCATAAGTTCTATCTATTATGGAAGATAGAACACCTTCTTAAAAATGTATTAATGTGGTAAGTATATAACTTTGTTGTAGAACACCTTTTTAAAGCTGTATTATGGTAAGTATATAACATTGTTTTCCTGCTCCTTGTGTCTTGGTGGGTGGTGGTCTAAATTGTATTATAGCAGCATGTGCTCGTAGACTTTCATTTAAGTGCAGTAGTCTTTACTGTGCCAATACCCAAAAAGTGTGGTGCATATTTTCTTGCAGCTTTTGAGGGGCTTGTTTTTCACATGCAGATTTTTGTGGTTGATTGCTTGCTTCAGCCTTCTTGTCTTGGCTGTATCACTATCACAATTAATAATAAGTTTAGCAGTACTGTTCATTTCATTAAGTTAATTTCTGTGCTTTTATACTTGAGACTGTTGCAAAGAATTTATCAATGTAGAAATTGGAGAATAATACTTAATTGCATGTAGAGTGCCATTGCTTGAAAATGACAGGTTGTCATTTTATGCATGTAAAGCAAGCATGGTTTTTATAACTGTAGGTAAAAACATCTTTTCATTATCCTCTCTTAGGTTCAGAGTCTTCTAGTAGTGTAGGGTCATCTACAGGTTCCCTTTCTCGTATCCAGCAGCCTCTTCCACTTGCTACTATAAACCAGCCTGCTCACAGTGCGCCTGCCATCTATCCGACTGTCAGCAATAGTAGTTCTCTTTCATCCTTTGATGGTGGTCAAAATGGGCAAGTGGCACCTGCTAATGCTAGCTTCTTTTTGCTTCCCTTGGAAGCGACAGGGATACCACCTGGCAGTATTCTGGTCAACCCACAAACAGGTTGGTATCCAGTGATGAATAATTTCATGTGTTTCACAGAGGTTATTTGCATAAGAGTGAGAGTTGCATGTTTTCATGTGTTTTTAAAGCATCAGTTTTTGTCTGAAAACTGTACATTAAGCCTCTGAAAAATAGAATATTGCATATGCAGACACTTTTTAAGCTTTAACAAGTAGTAGTGTTATGGTACATGTTTAGATATGACTTGCTTTTTTACTTACCTTTCCTCTGGAATTTGTCATTGTATTTTTATCAAGTGTACACACACTCCTGATGAGTAACTGAAAAAAAACGGTACAAGTTAAAGCATACCCATTACAGTTGTGAGAATGCTGGCATCACTGTTGCAATTCTTTACTTCAAAAATCTCAAGTGTCTTTCAGTGATACAGACATAGGTGCATTTTATCCTGTGGTGCCCTTATACAGACTGTTTGTGTTCTTCCTTATATAATAGACAGTTAGTGATAATTTTGTCACATTTCCACACAAGGGTGTTATTACTTTGTCCAGACTTTTTATTCTTTGAAGTGCCATGTACTACTTAGTCTTTCATCACTGCAGATGGATTACATATATACACTACATCCTGCGTCCTAAAGTTGACAGTTTCAAGTTGCCTTCTTTTCAGCTGCGCATACTTTTTAAATGTTTTCTATAATGTTCCACATGGATGGTTAGGCATTGGTCTGAACATCATTTTAGACAGTTTTATATTCTCCCACATGTATTGTAATAGGGGTAAAATGCAGTTGTGTTGTCTTACAGCACTGCAGTAATTGTACTTAAAGCAAATGATTTTCTCTAGCTGCATTCATTATGTTTGTGCTGTTCAGTATAGGTACATTTTACTAGTAAAATTTTTTGATAATTACATTTCCTGCTTTGTGGAACCTTCTGTACCACAGAGTTGCATTTTTTGAAACTTCAAACTTGTCTGTCTGCAACAGGTCATGCCATTTAGGAATTTCCCAACTCCAGGCTTGAATTTTACAAGTTCTGTTTATGCCCTTACTTAACTTCATTGTATGCTCCCATTAATCTTATCTACTCAAATTTTCTTTACTTCATTTTGTAAATACAATCTTTGCCAGAGTTTGACTTAGTTTTGGAGTGTCCATCTGTGGACATCTGTAGGATATACAGTGGCATGGGAACAGGGTACCTGCCTCTATCACTGGTGATCTGTGTTCGAGATGGTGCCAGAAAACTAGCAAGGAAGGGAAGATTCTGTGGCATACTGCTAGCTTAACTAAGTTTGGGAAGTAGGAAAGATGGCTTTGTTTTGTTATAACAGTACTGATTTGTGGTAGAGATGGGGGCTGCAAAACCGATTTAAATGACCTTACTAGTAGTATTCATGATGTGCAGTGACAAGCATCTCTTAAGCCTTTGTTTAGGTTTACAATTCTTCATTAAGCTTTAGGGGGGTAGGTAGATGGGTAGAACAGAAGTGGAAAAATCATTCTTCATTTTATTGTGTGTGTGTGTGTGTGTGTGTGTGTGTGTGTGTGTGTGTGTGTGTGCAGCTTTTGCTTGTAGTTGAGGGCATCTGGTTGGGAATTTGTCCTGGTTGAAGTCAGTAGGACCAAAAATAAGTGACCAGTAAACAATGTTTTTTTTTAATTTCCCTTATAACTATCTTGTTTGATAAATCATTTAGAAAAGCTCTGGATGAAGTGTTTTGCAGAATGCTTGCATCTACCTGTGTTACAGTTTGAACTTGTTTGCTGCATTTATGTTTATTATTTATGTAAAGGATTGAATATTAGTTGAGTACCGTAAACTTCAGGGATTATAGGAAATTTAGTACAGTTGATACAATTAGTCTTGCATATGTAGACTCTAGCTGTTAAACATATTGTGTCCCTATGACAGGAGAGAGAGAGAGAGATGGAATGTATATGCTCTTTTTTGAAGGTCATGTGTATTGTTTACTTTTTATTGTTTATCATCTCTTTATTTAATCATTTAAGTAGTTGGATTCAGCCACAAAGGCCCATTTTATGTAACAGCTTTGTTGCAAATATCTTCATAAGCAGTACATAAAAGCATATATGTTGATATAAAATGTATTCTTACATCTGTAAATGAGAATCTCTCTGCAGTGTTGGGCATTTTTATTTCATTTAGTTATTTACACATTTGATAAATAGTTGAATTGTTTAGTCAAATTACCCCTTTTTTAGCCTTGACCCAAGTCAGAGGTGTACAGTTAAAATAAGTAATAACTTTGTTTATACATATTTTCAGAGTAAGGAGAACAAATGCAAACACATACAGTAATTGATGTTTATTTTATGCAGGATATTTACAAGCAAGTTGAGCTTTGCATTGAATTAAGTGCAAGGATAAGCAATCACAAAGGAAACAGAAGTATGGTTTATTCAGACTCATAGTTATGTTTGAAAGGAGTACTTTTGCTGTGATAGTTTTGTTTGCATTGTATGGTGTTGAGTAAGAGGAACTGTAAAGCAGTTTTAGAATGCTGATAATTTGGGACTGTTAGGAAATACTGGAAGTGTATGCAGTGTATGCATGTCCATCCAAAATGAAACTGAAGTTTTCTTCTCTGCCCTACACATGTAGTAGCATTTCCAACCGCTTGACTAAGCAGGATAGGTTTATAGTTGACACGAGTTTACTGTTGTGCTCTACCTTGATTACTGCTTGCCTCTTACTGTCTCCACCTCTTACAGAAAAAGCTTACATAAACTCCAAACACTACAAAATCCCATCTGTTGCAGCAGTAAACTGGAGCTGACAGGAAGCTTCTTCATTGCTTAAAATTAGGCAAGCAAGTTGACTGTTAAGTCACATTAGTCTTGTTCTTGTTGCCACTCTCTATATTAACTTTCCTTCATGGACCACTGTAAGGCCCCGTACTATCTCTTTACTGTGAGACTATTCTAGGTCTTCTCCAATTTCCAGTTCTAGTGCTCACTTTTAACACTCAGCTTTTCTTGTGTATTTGTACTGAGAATTTTTTTCACTTGGATCATGCTATTTAGAGCTCTACTCCAGATATTCTTTAACTGCTTTGTTTACATTTTCTTTACCTACACAACAAAGTTGAATGTAAGTAGACTAGATAGGTAACCTGATCATCTTAATCTTAATCTTGGCTTGGTTGTGGATTTTGAAACCTACTTAAGAATTAAACCTTAAACCTACCCACTTAAGAATTTAGTGTTTGCAAGACTGCTTTCTAGAACATATTATTGACTAGTACAGTAAACTCTTGTTAGCCAGCACCCGTGGGGATTGGTAGTTGGTGGATAACTGCAGTTTCTGGTTGCTTGAAAGTTACTATTAAAAATAGGCCTGACTAATACTGTACGCTCCACTGTTTGGTTTGACTTGTTTTCAGGTTGGAGAGAGGGAATTTATTCCTATCTTCCTTTTTAAAACTCTAAAACTGTAAAAATGTAAGGTATGTTTCTGCGGGGGAAAACAGAAGGTGGAACACATGAAAATGGTTGCTTCACTTCCAGTTAATTAAGAGTTTACTGAACTAGTACTTTTGTGTATGTTGATCAGTTTTGCCTGCTACTGCTTTGTGTTTATAGTGTACATTACATTTTAACACCTTTATTGAATTACTTGTGACATGGGCAAATTTAAATGTATAGAAAAGTAATCAAACCCATATTAAGTTCACATTTACAAACATAGTAATTAACATGTATTGTTAATATTCAATTCCTACCTTTTCTTAAACCTCACTCTTCCTCCAAAACATTTTTCAGCGTGTGTTGTTTCCACAACTTCCATTTTTCAATGTAACTTACTTACACCATTTTCTACATACTTTACATTGTTTTTGTATATTTTTACTGTAAGATGCCCTTCTGTTCACTTGCAGTATTCTTAACCTCAGGGATCTCCTGCCTGAAGATGACCTAACGTTGGCCAGTATACAAAAGTCTTGTACTGCTGTAGGGTACGTAGGACGTTGCACATAGACTGCAGTCAAACGTAGGTCGTAAAAGCTGTGTATGCACATACCATCCTCAGAACTTTTCTGCCACCAGTCAGAATGCCATTCTTTCGGTCTGATGGTTTCAGAGATTGAGACTTCAGCCTTTGCCAGTTAAGTGTCCCATTGGGGAATTTTTTCTCTTTGCTGCTGTTTTGGTTATGTCATCCAGGAACAGCAAGTGACAGTATGGAAGACAAATCCCACATAAAGATACCCATTCACAGTGTCACTTTTGTTCAGGGCCTATCCATGATCATAAGTCCTGTAACATTTGCTAGACCTTTATACCCAAGACCCTTAGAAGCAGGCTCTCTGTTTTCTATATATTTAAAGAACCAACATCTTAAGTTGTTAGCTAAGCATATGGAAGGTCCATCAGAGTCCAGCGCTGAGCTGGTGAAGCACATGGCCAAGAAACTTCAGCCTGCGGCTTCCACTGCACTTCCATCATCAGACATTTCTTCCAATGTGCTTGTCAACCTGGAGCCACGTCTGACTTAAGGCACGGATTCACAGGCCGAGCCCAGTTCTGAGGCCACTTTGACTTCAGTCGCAAGCACGTCTTTGGAGGTAGAACAGATGTCCGATCAGGATGTCACAGGAGAACCTAGGCTCGAAAGTACAGAGGGTCCTGGGGGGGTACCACAAACTCAAGTAAGTGAAGTGATCGAGTCAGAATGCAGCCTTTCATCAGGTCCTCCAATGTTGCATAGGATTGTTTCTCCTGCAAAGAAAAAAAAAACTAAGCATTTGTTCCATGGTAGAGAGGCCCCTGTAGATTGTGGCAGGCCTTTTCCCAAAGCTTGTTTCAGTCATTCATGGCACTCAAGCCACCCTCGTCTCAGCCTGCTCCTGCCACTGCTCCCCAACCTTTTCAGAAAAGGATTAGGGACAAAGACACATCTGATTAATTTTCCTCTGACTAAGATGAAGCTTTGGATTATTCAACACAAATTCCCTCTTTCCAGGAATATGTTTCCCCTGAAGAGGAGTCTGTCAGTGCTGATTCCCCTATGGAAGAGAGATCTTTTGGTGAAACTCTTTTTAAAATGGGAGAACACTTTGTGTGATACCTCCCAAATGTCTGATGCCCAAAAAATATACTATCAGCTTCTACAAGTTGATGTCCCTGGCCCCTCTGCTGTTCCACCAGTGCATCCTGCATTTCTGTAGCTACAGATAAACCATCTAGGATGCTTCCTTCTACCACCCTTCTCCCATCAGACAGAGGAGAACCCTTGACAGACTGGGAAAAAGGCCTGTACTTCAGCCACCTTGCCTTTCAGGGCCATCGATTGTCAAACACATATGACTAAAGTACACCTTAGAGCTTTTGTGTCAGGCATCTAGTGCCATTGCAGATCTTACAGATTCTGAAGGAAAAGCCTTGGCTCTCTCTATCCTGGGAGCTTCCTCCCAAGTGGCAAGACACTCCATTAAATGCAGTGATGATGTTGTGGAGGCTTGTGCCAGGGCAGCTGCTACTGGTTCAGTTCTCAGAAGATTTTCCTGGCTTAGGTCGCAGCCCCTCCAGGATGACTTCAAATCCAAATTAATGGCTGAACCTTTAGGTAATTCAGCCTTATTTGATCAGGCAGCAGCTTCTCTATACAAGTCCCCACAGGAAAAAACAAGGAACTAAAGGAGTTAAAACACATCCTGGTTCTCCTGTGCCCAGGTTTCATAGGACTTTACCATCTAAACCTGTTTTTGTCCATAGCCGCACCCAGCAGTTCTCCAGTAAGTCTTCCAGAGGAGACAAGAGACAACAGAAGCCTAGGGGCTCACAGGCACCCTCATAACAAAAGCAGTCCTTTCCTGGTAGAGCAGGGAGTCTGTGACTACTTTGCAGATGTCTCCCTATTCCCTCTTTCCCTTCGTCTTTCAAATGCTTACAGGGTCTAGGTCTGGGAAAGTATCACCCAAGATACCTGGGTTCTTTCTGTAATCAAAAAAGGATACTTCATGGTTTGGCACTCCACCCTCACCTTCATGGGCATCCCTCAACCCCATCCCTACCCGAGAACAGCTGCCCCTCTTCCCGAAGCTCCTTTGGGAGCTTTGGCAACAGGGCTCCATTCAAAAGGTTCCTCAAACCTCAGGAGGGGGAAAGGCTTCTATTCAAGAATGGTCTTAATGCCCAGAAAGGATGGCCCCTTGAGACCAATCCTGGATTTATTCCATTTCATCACTTTTTTAAAGGTTCCTTCCTTCAGAATGTTGACACTCCAAACTCCGTTTCCTCTTATCCTTCCACAAGGATACATGGCATCTCTCGATATAAAAAATGCTTACCTTTACATCCCCTCACCCTATATTCAGGAATTCTTAGGTTTTTCTATGGGTTCCTGGCATTTTCAATTCTCTGCCATGTCCTGTGCTCTTTCTGCAACTCCGGGTATTCACAAAATGCCTGGCTCAAGTGATTGCACATTGCAGGCTTTTGGGTATCCAGATTTGTCCATATCTGGACGACCTTCTCATATGAGCCCCAGCTTCTCACATTCCACTGCAAAACCTGGATACCACCATTTCCCTCCTTGGAAAACTGGGATTCACCATTCACTTCAGGAAGTCAGTCCTCACCCCTTCACAGGACCACATTTTCCTGGTTGTCGAATCCAGACAGACATAATGAAAGTGTCACTTCTGCCTCAGAAGGTGCAGGACCTTCAGTCTTTCTTTCACTCCCTTCTCTCCTTGACTTGCATCACATTAATGGAGTTCCTCAGGGTGCTGGGATTCATGGCTTCAACCATTCCCATGGTGCCAGTGGCACGACTTCACATGATGCAATTCCAGTGGTTCCTTAGATCAGTATGGACCCAGCATTCTCACCCACTAGAATACAAAGTCCCACTCATTCCTTGCCTAAGGAGGGAACTGCTCTGGTGGATCCAATAGATAGCCCTAAATCCATGATTACTCCTGCATCCTCTCACCCCAGACCTAGAACTTTACACAGATGCATCAGACATGGGCTGGGCTTGGGCAAATTTACATTTCATGGAATTTGGTCTCCATCCTAGAAAACAGAATGCATCAACATCAGGGAAATGCGAGCATTGCTACTAGCTCTACAACCATTTCACCCTCTTCTTTGCCCAGGCCCTCTACAACTGTTCGCAGACAACATGACAGTCCTCTGGTACGTGAAACAAGCAGGGGGTGACAAAATCCTATTTCCTTTGTAGGTTGCCTCTTCTGGTGTGGGAATTTCTTGCCCAATACCACATGATTGTTCAGGCAGTGTACGTTCTGTCCCACTGGAATCTCATGGCAGACTCCCTGCGCAGGTCACAGTCCCACAAATGAATGCTTCACAGGGATGTGTTCCTGGACATAGTCCACCAATGGGGTGATGTTCTTCATGTTTCATTGTTGCAGTCATTACATTTGAGTAATCTGCTTGCAGGTTGCCCTCATTCGGCCTGAATAACAAAGTCTTGGGTCCTGCGTCGGTTACTGTCTCCTCTTTCATGACGTCAGGTCGTCAGGGGTATAAAACATGCAGCCAATGCCATTTTAATCAGTCTTTCTTGCTGCGCAGTGCCCGAAGCAGAAACAGTTTGCAAGTGCAGGTCGGCTGACTCCTGAAATTTTCATATTCGAGTTTCAGAACCGAAGTCTTCAAACTAAAGCTTAGTACCCCATTGGGGAAACTTTTTCTTGCTCCTTACCGATATCAGTAAAAGTCAGTAATTGTATTTCTTGTGGAAAGCAAATACCTCATAAAGATTTTCATTCGTACTGTATTCCTTGCCTAGGCCCTGACCACAACGTACCTCACTGTCGGTTTTGTGCCTTATTTAAACCACGAGCTATTCGTTGTTGGTACATTTTCGCTTCTAAATATTTTGATACTCGATTCAATTATCCAGATTGGTCTTCGGTAAGCCATCCGACTACCGACATTCCGAAAAAACGCAATGAAAAAGAGACAGGCCGCCTAGTTCCAAAGCTGCTGACGACGCTTCTCCTAAGCTAGTCGCCAGTTCTCCTGTACTCAGTGAGGTGCTTTCGCAGCCCCTGATACCCACTACTTCAGATTCCCAGGCCTCTACTTAGACCCATTGTATGCTGCGAGATGCTTCAACTGTGGAACCTGCGGATGTCTGTACCTTGGATGGGTCCGGAGCCACTGTGCAAGGCTTCTGAGGGTGTATTTAGGCCTACTGACTTGCATATTAAACCGACGCCATCTTCTTCTTCTAGGCCTAAAACTCGAACCATGCTTAAGAAACCAATGCCCAGGCCGCATGGTCAGGCCTTTGTGCCTAAAAAAAAAACAAATGATAAGAATGTCTGAAGACCTTATTACTTTAATCAGGGGAAGCCAACCTTCCCCCCTTTGAGACCTAGGACTTAATTTGCTTATGATACTTCTGACCAGGATTCTGAAATTTCTTTCTCCTTTGATGACCAGGCTTTACCCTTATCTACCTATCAGGATTCTGATGCAGAGGATTCTATTCCCTTTGATTCTCCCCCAGAGGATTTTTCTTTAAGTGAAACCTTGCATACTCTTAGGAAGCATTTTCACTGGGAATGCCAGGATTTCTCAGATTCTAAAAAGAGGCTTAGAGATTTTTTTACTCCTGCCTCAACACAGGCCTTTAGCTGTCCCTCCTGTGCTGGACATTGTTGACTATGCCTTTTCGGAATCTAGCTTGGCCCCTGACTCTTTACCTCCTACTCCCAGAAAACCTGATAGATATTACAGGGTTCCTGATTCTCACAAGTTTCTTTTTAAAAATCCTATTGCGGATCCTGAGACCATTTCACAGGGACCCAAGGGCATTAAGGCTACTACTGCCAAAAATCTTACCCCCTCTGATAGAGATCCCAGGGCCCTGGATTGATGGGGTAAGAAGTGTATACACGTATGCAACCTTGGCCATCAGGGCCTTAAATTGCCAGTTTCATATGTTAAAGTATCAGCAGCATATTATTGGATTCCTTAAACAGAAAATGATGTTGATTCCTGATTGTGCTGAAAATAAGGATTTACGGGATTTAATGCATTCGCTGAACAGGTTGGAAAACATACTTTGCAATGTGGTTTTAATTCACTAGAGGCATCTTACAGGGCTGCTGTCACCGGGTCTGTACTTAGAAAGCATGCTTGGCTTAAGGAGCAATCTTTGCCAGATCATGTTAAAACTAAATTGCTGGATGCTCCCTTAAATCAGGACCGCCTGTTTGGCGACAAAGCAGTAGTAGTTCTTAAAAAGATGGAGGAAAAAGCTAAATCTATGCAAACTGTTAAAGATTTCTTACAAGTACAGCCTCCTAGATTTAGTAGGCATTGGCCCTTTTCTGCCTCTTCCAGGCCTTCTCAGTTCAAACCCAGAGCCAACAGAACACCCAAGCTTCAGTCCCAGGGTACGCACAGGACTAAACAGTGGGGGGCTCCCACTTCCAAATCAGGGAGTAGTAAGACTCCCCCCTGTGGTAAGCTATTTCAATGACTTAACTTTAAAACTTCCAAGCACTTCCCAACTGACTGCTCCTTTAGGGGTAAAGATTGCTCTGCAAGCAAAAAACTGGGAACTCATTAACCAGGACAAATGGGTTTTAAGCATAGTTTCCCAAGGATACAGATTTCACTTACACACGTTACCAACCCCAAACGGTTGGCCATATCTACCCCCAAATCAGTGGGCGAGGCTCAAAAGCAAGTACTCTCTCTCTTAAGATTAAAGGCTAACCAAACTGTTCCAGAAGAGGAAAAAGGACAAGATTTCTACTCGAGACTTTTCCTGGTACCCAGAAAAGACAACTCATGGCATCCTGTCCTGGACCTGTCTATCCTAAACACCTTTTTGGTGATTCCAAAAGTCAAGATGCTAACCTTTCACCAGTTGTTTCCCATGATAGGCAAAGATGCCTGGTTGGCAACACTGAATTTAAAGGAAGCCTACCTGCACATCCCAATCAGGGAATCTTGCAGAAAATACCTATGCTTCAGAGCAGGCTGCATGCACTGTGAGTTCTCTGCACTGCCCTTTGGCTTATCTACTGCGCCCAGGGTATTGCATTTTGCAGGCAAAGAAATATTCAAGTATACCCATACCTGGACGATTGTCTAATTCAGGCAGAAAGCCAGGACATACTTCTGAATCATCTGGCATTTGTACAAAAGGTGTTAACTTGTCTAGGGTACACCATAAACGAAAAGAAATCACATCTGGTACCCTGTCAACAAATTGTATTCCTGGGAGCAAGCTTAAACAACTTCCCAGGTGGCTTTCCTCGCGCCAGAGAAACAAATTCATTTGACAACTTACTTCAAACTAGTGGCCACAAAAACCATACTATCTGCAAGGCAAATACTGCAAGCCTTGGGGTTCATGGTCTCGTGCATTCTACTAATTCCATATGCAAGACTGCATATGAGGAAACTACAATAGTATCTAAAAAGCCTATGGTGTCAACATTCTCAGCATCTAGAAGCAATGATTCCTATCATACCTTGCCTATGGTTAGAATTCCTTTGGTGGGCAGAGGCTTGCCACCAAAACAAGGGACTACCATTCACTCTACCCCCTGCCGCCCAAACCCTAACAACAGATGCATCAGACTATGCATGGGGGGGGGGGCTCACCTGGCAGGGAAGTGTATTCAAGGCAAATGGAACCCAAGTCAAATGCACCTGCATATCAGTCAAAAAGAAATGTTAGCTGTACAGAATGCTCTGATAGCCTTCAAGGACTACATTCTTCCAGGACAATTAATGGTAAAGACAGACAACACCACTGTTATGTGGTACATAAACAATTAGGGGGGGTACCCATACTTACCCCCTCTGCAGACTAGCCATGGCTCTGTGGAACACAGCCTTGAGCTACCAAGTTCATCTACAGGTTCGGTTCCTGACAGGAATACTAAATACACTGGCAGATGAACTAAGCAGAAATCTCATGGACCCACATGAGTGGAAATTGGAACCAAAAATTTTCAACATGTTGATCAGCAAATGGGGGATCTCAGATGTAGACCTGTTAGCCTCCCCCCCCAGAACTACCAATTGGACAAATTCTGCGCAAGGACTCCCCACAAACAAGGTTGGAAAGTGAATGCTCTGTCCTTCAGCTGGTAAAATCTATCAGTTTATGCCTTTCCTCCTCTGCCTCTCCTCTGCAAAGTACTACTGAAGATCAAACATGACAAACCAAGGATGATACTGATTGCACCAGACTGGCCACACCAACACTGGTACCCCATCTTGCGCAGTGTGTCACAGCTGGCCCCATGGCACCTACCTCAGACCCCCTACCCTGCTGTCTCAGCAGGAGAGCCAGATTCTGCACCCCCCCCAACTTCAAACCTTGAACCTAGCAGCCTGGCTAATTACCTAATCTCTCCGTTACCATCCCTCATTAAACAAGTGTTGGATGTCATTTTGGAGTTAAGGAGACCTAGTACTAGAAAATCTTTTTTTTTTTTCCCAAAATCTCTTTATTTCAATTTTTGTTTTTCAAATAACAACAACAAGACGGTAACTCAAAAACACAAATAAACAATGCAAATAACTTTCTAAAGAAAACAGACAACAATCTCATTCCGAGAAAATTATACATATATGTATGTATATGTATATGTATGTGTATATATATATATATATATATATATATATATATATATATATATATATATACACACAAGAAGTCACTACATCGTCAAGTAAAGTATGAGAATTCTTATGTTCATTTGGTCTCATAAGGGATAGTTAGAAAGGGGACAGTCTATATATATATATATATATATATATATATATATATATATATATATATATATAAAAAATAAAAATAGAAATTTGACCATTTATTTGTATGTTTAGGGAAAATATCTAGTTACACATATACTAAGAAAAGGGAGAAGATGCAAGAAAGACTGGTTATACTGCATTCATTTCTTATTTAAAGGTTAGCTTTTCATGACAATTTGTAGACAAATTTTATTTGTCAAGAATTATATCTAGCAAGTAACCCCAATATTTTTGTTAATAGCATTTGTTTTTTTGTTTTTGAATAAATTAATTTGTGAGATGAGATATATTTGATAGCAAGATTGCTAAAAATTTCCCATGTAATTGGTGACATGACATTCCAGTTCTTTGTAATAAAGAATTTAATAAGGGCACACATAGTAGTAAAGACATGTTTTAATATTTTTGGGTGTTGATTGATATTAATGTACAATATAGCTGTCTCCCAAGTAAGGGTTGATTTTTCATATCCCATCTTCTCTAATCTTACTCTCAAGGAACACCGTAAGTTGTGTATCTTAGTACAGTTCCACATGACATGTAAAATATCAGCTGCTTGATCCAGACAATGGGGACATATAGGCGAAAAGTTAGGATTGAATTTATTTAATTTAGATAAGGTATAATATAGATTGTTATTTACCATAATTTGTGTATATAACAGCTTCTTGAAAGGAATGAATTTGATTGTATTTTCAATGGCTAGTTTCTTATTTTCTTCAGTCAGTGATTGATTTTTTGTTTGCCAGTAGTTTGAAAATAATAAAGAATTCTGATGTTTTGCACTCATTACAATTTTATAAGTCCTAGAAATTGTTTTCCCTTTAATCGCAAGATTTTCAAGTATTAATTTAACTAAATCTATGTTCTGTAAGTCAGTGTGTATTTGTGAGAATTTAGCATTTATAAGATGATGAAGTTGGTTAAGGATAATACTATATTTCATAGGAAGTTTGAGTTCAAGTCTCATTTGCCCCGTGTTAGAGTCTTTCCATTGGTATATATCCCATATTGTGTAATCTTTTATCGGGGGTAGATTGTTAGATTTACTGGTTTATTATTTATTAGTAAATTAGGATTTAGGTGTAACGGCTGTATAAGGGCAAAAGCGTCAGCTAAATGCAATGATTTAAATAGTTTCTGTGTTGTAAGAATCATGTTTTTAATTAGTGAGTGAAAATTCTTCGTGTATATGCTAGCCAGGTTTAAATTCAAGAATGGTAAGGATTTGATATTACAGCCAAGGGATTTCAACTGTTCATACCAGATTTTGGTCCACTGGGGTGTCCAAGTATTTATATAGGAGTCATAGTTTATTATTTGTATTAGTCTGTATACAGTAATTATACTATAGTAAAGCTTAAAATTGGGTAACCCCAATCCCCCCTTATCTTTGGCGAGTACAAGTTTTGCATATTTAATTCTGGTAGATTTGGGATACCATAATAATCTTGATATAGCTTTTTCCATGGCAAGGAAGAAGTTTTGGTGAATATTAGAAAAGGTAGCATTTAATTGAAAGAGTATTCTTGGTAGAAAATTCATCTTGACAACACTAGCTTTTGACAGTAGAGACATATTAATGTGCTTCCATCTATCTATATCGTTTTGAATACTAGTCCATGTAGTTAGTAGGTTATTGTTTATAATATCTTTGAAGTCTCTAGTAAATATTATTCCTAGATATTTTATCTGGTAATTTATTTTGATCTCACTCATAGGAAAGTACAATTCTTTATGCCCTATAGGATTGAGGGGAAATATGTATGACTTGTTTAAATTTAAATTATAATTTGAAACTACAGAGAACTCATCAATAACTTTAAGTATTTTTGGGAGGTCAGTAGTGGGGAGTTGGAAGTATATATTTAAGTCATCAGCAAAGGCCGAGTATATAAGATTTGTATTGTGGATTGTGGGAATATGATGAAAGTTTTTTTTTTTTAAATAAATGGAAGGAGGGGTTTTAGATAAAGATTTAATAGGTATGGCAAAAGAGGACATCCTTGTCTTGTACCATTGGATAAGAGTATAGGGTTAGTTATAAGTTTATTTACTTATATAGTGGTAGAAGCTTTCTGATAGAGAACCTGGATCATTTTAATGAATTCTTGAGGAAAACCATATAAAGGCAGTATATTAAAGAGAAAGTGTAAGTTTACTCTATCAAAAGCTTTAGTTGCATCTACTGTAAGGGCATATCTGGGGCATTTATCCCTATTAAGTAGTCTTACAATGGTATCTAAAAGGAGGGTGTTGTCACTTGTTTGCCTGTTTGTCATAAAGCCCATTTGTTGCCGGAAATAATAGATAGGGAGTATATTCTTAAGTCTGTTTGCTATAACATGGGCTGATATCTTAAGATCAGTGTTTATGAGGGCTATTGGTCTATAATTTGCTGGATCTGTTGGGTCAGAATGCGGTTTAGGAATCAACACTGTCTTGGAGTTATTTAAGTATTTGTCTGTTATACCATATTGTATTATATAGTTGAAAACTAACACTTTGGAGATAGGTTCCATGAATAGCTTATAAAAATCCGATGTGTATCCATCAGGCCCAGGGGATTTTACCTAATTTTAGTTCGTTTATTGCAGCTTTTATCTCTTTTAAATGTAACAGTGATTTTAAGAGTTTCCTTTGATCTTCTGTAATTTGTGGAAAGTTTATATTATGTATAAAATCCTCAAATCTGTCTGTAGATGATGATAAGGGTATATTGTATAATTTCTTATAAATATCTTCAAAAGCGTCCACTATATCTTGTTCTTTATATTTCACCTGTCCTTCATATTTTATTTCTTTGATCCTAGGAGGTCCACTTTTTATGTTAATTAGTATAGCTAGGAATTTTGATGATGTTTAAGCCCATTCTGAATATTGATATATTGACCTTAATTCTAAGGAGATATTTTCTAAATAGTGTTTGTGTAATTGTTTTTGCCAATCAATTATTTTTTCCTCAAGTTCTTCAGAATATTTTTCTTGAAGTTCTAGTTCAGCAGTATTTATTTGACACACTAGTTCATTCTTAAGATTGTTATACTTTTTTTTTGAGCCATGCAGATTTTTGAATAATAATACCCCTGATGACCGCCTTCGTAGCTGCCCATTGTATGTCATATGGAATTTGATCGGATATAAAATCATTTTGAAGTTGGGCTAGCACATTCTAAATTTATTGTGTAGTTTCTTGGTTTTGTATAATTTTAGGATTTAACATCCAGGTATTGAAATAGGAAATATTTTGTTTATGAGCTTGAACGTTTATTAAAAGTCTAATTTTGGAATGATCTGAAAGAGTTCTAGGTGATACAGTATAATTTAGTTAGTTAGAAAGGAAAGCAAGGGAAATTAGAAAAGCATCTATCCTGGACCAAGTTTTATGAGTGGCTGAAAAGAAAGTGAATCTTGATATTGTTTTATCATATTGAAATTTAACATAAGGGTCAACTAGTTCAAATGTATTTTGTAATTCTTCAAGTGCTGTAGTGGTAGATTGTGACTATCTGTTTTTATTATGCGATCTATCCTTATCTAGATTTAGTAAAGCATTCCAGTCCCCACCTACAATAAACAGATGATTTGGGTATTTGGCTAATATATTAAAGATTTCATAAATGAAGAGCTGTTGATTTGAGCAGGGGCTATATATATTAAGAAAGAGTAATGGTTTGTTTAAAGTATGATATTCAGTAGTAAATAATACCCATCTTCCCTTTGAGTCAGCTTCTTAGGAAGTAATCTCTCCTTGGAAGGATTTATTTACTATAATGGCCACTCCCCTGGACAAAGAACTATAATTTGCAGCAACTAATTTTCTTTTCCTTTCCATAACCCAAAGTTGGTCATCTAAGTGAGTTTCTTGCAAGAAAGTTATATCAGCCTTAGTTTGGTATGTGAGGTGCATGATTACATTTCTTTTCTTTTTATCTACCATCCCTTTAACATTCCAGGAGTCTATGGTTATCATTTTTTATTAATATTGTTGAAGTTTCTCATTAGTTGATGCACAAAAATACAGTTATAAACTTTTTCTGTTAGTGTATTTATCTTAAGAATAAATGTTGTGACTTCTATACTCCTAAACTCTAAATAGGTGCCTAACCACCCATCCCTCTGTATTTGTAAATGTGCATGAGTTAAGAAACTTAAAGAAACTATTTTTAACAACAAGGAGTAGATATATATCAGAGGGATGTCAATAATACCCATACTGTTCCAAATGCGAACAGTCATCAGCTAACAGACTATGCCCATCCCGCTCCTTTTATTATTTATATACTGCATATTCATTTTCAGAATTCTTAAAATATTATATTAATTGTACCCTTAGATATTATATAGAGAGAAAAGGAAAAATAGCTTTATTAAAAAGTTTTGTAGTAACAGCAACATATTATAATTCTTAACATTTCAAGAGTTATTAAAGAGTTAACAAAACAATATTTTCAAAAACCAAGTACAATATATGTATATTTAAAGAAGACATCATTTTAAAAATTTAACAACATTTGCATTATTCTTGCTAACAGCATCTAACTGTGGTTCTATAAAATGTATTGGAAACCATACAAGCAATCATTGTGAATGCTGCGGTAGCATTGTCGCCTCACAGTAAGACGTTGTCCTGTTTGATTCTCAGCTAAAGTGTCTTCTGTGTGGAAACATGCGTGAATGGGCGTACCTTCATTGAAGGTTGTATGTCAGGGCTGGCAACTCGGTACGTAAAAATCTACTGCCAATCATTAGCGGACCGGAGTTCCGCTCTGGCGACCCCTAACCGGGAAAAGCCAAAAGATACAACAACAACAAGCAATCATTGTGAACTCGTATTATTAATTAACCAGTTCCATCTACTGGACAAACAGGAGAAAAAAAATGTTTTTGTACCTTGCTCATAGACACCTTTAAAGGTAACTCAATGGTTATGCCAGTAGAATAATAATTATACATTTTAAACATTTAAAGAAGGCAGCACTTTAAAATTCAACATTTGCCTTATTCCTACTAACAGCAACTAACTCTGGTTCTTTAAAATGTATTGGAACTTCATTTAACATTGCACTGGCAAAAGCCATATAGATCCATCATTGTGTACTCGTATATTAATAATTGACCAGTGCCATCTACTTGAACAAACAGAGAGAAAAGAAAAAAAAATGTTTTATACCTTGCTAATAGACACATTTAAAAGTAACTCAATGGTTATGTCAGCAGAATAATGATTATACATTTTAAACATTTAAAGAAGGCAGCACTTTAAAATTCAACAATAGTTGCCTTATTCTTGCTAACAGCAACTGACTGTGGTTCTTTAAATGTATTGGAATCTTCATTTAACACTGCACTGCCAAAAGCCATATAAACCATCATTGTGAACTCATATGTTAATAATTAACCAGTGCCATCAACTGAACAAACAGAGAGGAAGAAAGAAAAAAAAGAGAGAAATGTTTTTGTACCTTGCTCATAGACATACTTAAAAGCAACTCAATGATTATGCCAGTAGAATAATGAGTATACATTTTAACTGAAACTACATATGTCTAATATTTACACTACTTAAACTATTATATCAAAGGTTATATACCATTTTAATGTAATTTAACACTTCTTTTTTGTAAGCTGTAAATGCACTTTAAAGTCATTTCTCTATGCAGTGTTAGGTAGCTTTGTAACTTTTAAATGTAAAGGCAGTTACTAAAAGACAGTACCTTAAGTATTACTGTGTAGCAAAGAGGTTTTCTTTACAGGCAAGTAAGCAGAGTTATTTAGAACACATTCCACATCCATTTGTTTAAAATTTCCCATAAGAGTGATATATTCTTCTGTCCTGTAGTTCTTTGGAGCTGTAGCACTTGTTTAGCCTTCCAAATGTTGTTTTTGGATCAAAAGATATGAAAAGAGTTGTCTCAGGCAGGATTTACTTTGAAGGAACGCAGAAAGGTGGATTTTGCCTGGTCAGGTGTTTCCAAGGATATTTTTTCTTCTTTGTAATAAAATGTTAAAGTTGCAGGATATCTCATTTGGAAACGAATCTTATTTTCAATGAGGTAATGGCAGTATTTGCTGAGTTTCTGTCGATTTTGTTTAATTTGTAAAGGAAGATCTTGAGTAATCATAATTTTATGTGCTCTCCATGTAACATTCTTTTTAATCTTATAAGCTGATAGTATCTGTTGAACATGTGCTGAATTAAGCAGTCTGATATAGATTTGTCTAGGAAAATCACTTGTTTGTGTATGCTTTATAGCTCTGTGAGCTCTTTCCATCACTATCTCATCCAGGAGATTTTTATTAGCCATAAGAGAGCTTAGTATTTCTTTTATTATTGGAATAAGTTGTGAATTATCAAAGCTCTCTGGAATACCTCTTATGATAAAATTATTTCTCCGGCTTCTAGCTTCCAAGTCTAACATTTTTTGCTGTAATTCTTTAATTATGGTGTCGTTTGTTTGTGCTTTTTGTTGTAGTTCATTTATTTTTAGCTCATTGTCCATAATTTTAGCTTCATTTTGTTCAAGCCTAAGCACAATTTGGTCCAGAGTAGAGCCAAATGTAGTTAGCTTATGAGAGAAACCCTGCACTTTTGTTTGTAAAGCAGTTTTCAGATTCTCCAGTGTTAAAGGTTGTTCCTGTTTTAATCTTTGAGACATTTTATCAGCTTCTTGTTGTTGCTTGTTAATTGTTTGCCTTTTAGAAGTGGATTCGCAGGAGTAGTAATTGCAGACAGTTTGTTTTTTGTGATTACAGTTTCCATCCAATCTGGCTGATTCTCCATTAATCTTGTATAGTTAGATTCCTAGTAGTAGTGCAGAATTTTAAATGATAAGTCGTTATGAAAGTTGTTTTTCTTGTTACTTTCCTGTTATTAGGCCTGTTAGTCTTGAAGAATCCACACCATGCGGTTCAGGGCTCTGTTTCCAACAAGTAATTATTTTTCCTTCAGAATGAGAGAATCTTTGAAAAATAAAGATGAAACAAGTACTCGTATTTCTGCTTTAATCCATTGATGTTTGGTATACTTTTCCTAAGCAATGCGCTGGTTTGAAGTCAGATTATAGTATAGGAATGCAGGAGCTGCACTGTCAGTGTGCTTACAGGCTGTCCACCATTTTGGAATCAGTACTAGAAAATCTTATGCTGAAAAATGGAAAAGATTCTGTGCCTGGAACCAAACTCAAGGGATGGCCACAGCAGCGCCCAATTTACCTCAGATTCTTCAATAATTAACTGAGTTGCTTCACAAGAGCCTTTCCTTTTCCTCCATCAAAATTCACGCCTCAGCCATTTCAGCTCATTACAGCACAGAACCCACCCCTCTTTTCTTACCCACTGCTCAAGCAGTTCCTCAGATGGGCCAAAAACTAAGACCACCCAGAAGAGCCCCAACTCCAGTGTGGGACCTTAATTTTGTATTGGAAAAACATACTCTTCCTCCTTTTGAGCCAGCTGCAACTTTTAGCAATCACTTCAGCAAGAAGAAGGGTGTCTGAATTACAGGCCCTTATGGCAGTGGAGCCTTTCGTCATCTTTTATTCGGCCAGGGTGTCCCTCAGGACCAATCCCTCTTTCATGCCCAAGGTGGTATCCAGTGTGGCTCTTAATCAGTCCATTCATTTGCCAACCTTCTTTTCTAATCCACAGAACAAAGGGGAACAGATACTGCACTCCTTTGATGTGCACAGACAACTTAGATTTTACTTGGACAGGACTAAACCTCAAAGGAAATCTGAACAACTACTGGTGGCATTTGCTGCAGGGACAGAGGGGAATGCTATTTCAAAGCAAACCATTTCTAAATGGAGAGACCATTGCATTCATTTCTGCTATAAGCACCATGGAAAACCTATCCCACAGGGGATTAGACCCCATTCAACCAGGGCTGCATCTACCTGTACAGCCTTTCTCAGAGGTGTCCCTACCAGAGACATCCTAGGAGTTGCTACCTGGAGTTCTGTACATACATTCACCAAGCATTACCATTTGCCAATTTTCTCTAACTCCAGAGCTGGCTTTGCCACTGCAGTCTTGCAGGGCCTTATAGCTAGTCCTAATGCTAACTAAATTCCTCCGCCCATCCTTAGCTTTGGAAATCTACCCAAATGTGATGACTGCAACAGTGAAACATGAAGAACATAGTACAGTTGTGTACTTTGCATAAATGTCGATGTTCGAGTGTATTCACTGTGCAGTCCTGGTTACCCTCACTCCAGCCCCCTAACTTCTTTTGGCTATACCGATCTCCCTCTGCTTTCGAGGTGGAGAGGGTTCTGTCTAAACCCAGAAGAGCCTCAACTATACCTGCTTTGGACTCTGCCACCAATCCCCCCCCCCCCCCCAGCGTCCTTTGTGTCTTGAGACATCTACTTTGTTCCCTCCGGGACAGCCTAGCCAAAAGGACCTGCTTCCCATTTGAAACCCCTGGAGTCTTCTGATTCCATTCTGGAACACCCCACCTAACAGGTCCCTCAGAAGCACCTGTGTAAAAGAAGGCACTTTGATTCCCCCTTGGAATCCATCACAGAGGACACGGATCTCTATGAAGGGGAACGGTTCTCCAGATCACCACCGAGGATGTCTCTTTTGGAGCCATCATGGAAATCTTATACCAAAAGAGTGGTTGGTCTTCCAAATGCTCTAATCCAGAGGAATCTGCATTTCTGGAAGCCTTTGGGTCAAGCCCAGCAACTTCTTGGGGTGTCCAACCCCCATGGACCCACTTATTGACCTTGTGTCTCGCAGGGCATGGAAGAAACCAGACACACCAAAACCTATTCCCAAGCAGCTTGATAAAGTTCTTAGTGAATGTCTGATCAGCCACACTGGACTGCCCAGCAGAGCTTCACTGTCCATCCTCCAAACACAGAGTCTAGGGCTTTGGACAGGTTTCGAAAAGCGGTTTTACACTTCAGAGACCTTCGCATTGTGATTGTGCTGAACTACCTGGCACAGGTAACCAGGCTACAGAGGGACTTGATTAAGGAACTCTCTAGCTCGTTCGTTTCCAGGGTCCAGTTCTGGCAAGGAACATAAATCCTATTCCCCAAGAATGGCCACCCTCCAGTCTGTTTCCCGCACATCCATGAGGTTAATCTCTCATGCTGCAGAGGGTGTCTCACATGCAGCCAGATCAGACATTGCCATGAGGCAACATGCCTGGATGTGGCTGTGTGATTTTTCGGAACCCTGTAGAGCATCCTTTGTCAATGCTTTCTTCGATGGATTGACCCTTTTTGGTCCAACAGTTAGACACACACTTCCAAAGTGAAAAGAATGGAAAGACCTAGTCTGCCATCAGGATACACTTCTCTAGCCCACAGTGGACCTTTTCCAGGAACCAACATGGAGGTAAAAAATTGTGGTTCCGTAACTCGGGGTCCTTTTCAGGATTCACAAGGAGACCTTTCTCCCAGAGGTAGAGAGGGAACCTATTATAACAACAGACACTGCCCTTTCGGCAGGGGGGAGGGTCCAACGCACCAAGTGTCTTAAGATTCTTTCTTGGGCAGACCCAATCACCGGTCCATAAGGATTGCCTGACTGCTCTATTCTGGAGTCAGTCAAGGGACATTTGTCTCCACACCCATTAGCCTGGGCAGCCATCACAAAAGATCACTGGATGTTAAAAATTATATCCAGAGGCTGTTCTGTACCCTTTTTCCAAAAACCCTCAACAAGGAAAATCCTCGCTGATGTTCCACCCAGTCAACAGGAGGCAGCAACATTAGAGATTGTAAAGCTACTCTCAAAAAGAGTCATCCAAAGTGTCCCCCCAGGCCAGATCAGATCAGGCTTTCACTCGAGATTCTTTTTAGTCCCTAGAAGGATGGGAGACCTCAGACCCATTCTGGATCTTACCTCCTTAAACAAGTAGATTACCAATTCAAAGTTCGGAATGGTCTTGTTACAGTCCATTCTGCCCTTCCTGCAGAGGGATGACTGGATGTGCTGTCTAGATCTTCAGGATGCTTGCTGTCACATCAACATGAACAGGCTCTCCAAAAAGTATCTCCACTTCAGGCTGGGATCCAGTCACTATCAGTTCCAAACACTGCCCTTTGGTCTCACCATATCCCCCAGGGTGTTCACCAAATACATTGTAGTGGTTGCAGCTCACCTGAGACTGCAAGGATTCTAGGTGTTTCCTTACCTAGACTTTTGGCCGCTAACTGCTTCCACCAGGCATTGACTCCTTCAAGCCTGAGAATACCTGTTTCAAGTTAGCATCAACCTTGGGCATCTTCCAGTTCAAGTCATAGACTTCATCAGAGCTCATTTGAACACCACCCATTCTCTAACCTTTCTTACACTTGACAGGATTTCCAGTCTGAGAACTCGTGTCAAGCAGATAATGGACACCTCCCCCCCCAAGCAAGTCTTGTCCTTCAGGCCTTGGGGTCTGTGGCAGTGGCAATCAGTCTGGTACCCGTAGCCCACTTTCACATGAGAGTGCTTCAGTGGACTGTAGCCATACAGTGGTCTCATCTGATGTTATCCCTGCCATCATTCATGACGATAGGGTCTAGGATCCGACAACATAACATAGATGGATCCAACGCTCTAGCTCCTCCCTCTCCCACAATGCCCTGCTGCCTTGTATACCCCTGATCTCGTTTGGTGTGCTTTCAGTGCAGACGCATTCTGATGCATGTTTTCTTTCCAAATTTTTTCTCTTGTTGATTAGTGTAGTGTTCTTAGCGTAGTAGTAATGTGTCTAGTTTGGGTGTTTATAGTGGTTTTAGCTGTTTAACCCCCCCCCCCAGCTAAGTTTAGTGTTAGTTTTGAGTGTGTGGCTTTTTGGTACCCTTTTTTCTCTTGGCCGTTAAAGCTGGATTTTCCCTTTGATTAATTTGTGTGTGTGAGTTAGGTATGGCAGATAAGAACACTGGCTTTAATAAATACTCCTCGTGCGGTTGGAAGATGCGCAATTCCAACTTGTGCAAGGAGTGCTTGTATGGAGGTTGAATGCAACATTTGTGCCACACTCAACTCCAGGGCTTTGGTGGACCACCGCAACAAACTTTTGCTTAAGGGGATAGCTCATGGCGGGCCTTTTGTCTCCCCAGGGAAGGTGGCTTCTTCCAATCTGAAGAGGAAGTCCACTTCCATTCAACCTGTTCCTGCCAAGAAACTGCGGCTGTCAGATCCCAGACCACGGATCTGATCCCAGCCCGATCCACCTCGGATCTGTGGCCTTTGGAGATGAGAGCCGCAAAGCCATTCCCTCAGATCCAGGGCCTTTTCGGATCAGGGACCCCCAGATCCGACTAATACCAGACCAGCCTTTGATCGGACCAGTTCATTGGATCCAGCTGCTGCTTTGGCCAGGCCTTTGGGTCAGACAGGATCTTCAAATCAGATCATTGTTATCAAGGAGGCAGTCACTCCTCCTACCTCCAAACAGGTTTTACAGTCTGAGATGCACCCCGGAACATCGTAGTAGGTCAGGAAGGTCTCCCACCACTTCCACCCACTCTTCAGCCTCCTCCAGGTCTTCAAGGAGCCTTGTATCTTCGGATATGGCCAGAATGATGAGGAGCTTCCTCAAGGCCGAAATAGAGTTGGGGCTCTTGGCTTCACTGGCCCATTTGGCCAGGGGGACCTCACCCGACCCAACCTCTGTCTCCACTTCCGACCCTGGTGGCTTTGGAACCTAGGGACCAGGATGCGTGTAGCCAGGTTCTGGCGAGGACGAGCATCCCCTCCTTCTCGACTTTGTCAGAGTCCTTGGCTTAGTCTGCTCCCCTTCCCTAGCTCGAGCGGGGTAAGCCCTGTTCCGGTGTGGTTGACACTGGCTCCGGGGGGGGATGACTGGTGCCATCTTTTCAGACCCGGTCCCTTCTCTACGCTTCAGCATTCAACAGTTCTGGGCTGGTATCATTCAGGGGTCAGGGTGCTTTTTCCGGGCTACTTCCTCCTCTCTGGCGGACCTCTGCATTGGATGTGGGGGATGGACCTACTTCCAGCCCCTCGACAGTCATGTTGGTAGAGAGGACCTTCTCCAGTTCTGGAGTTTACTTGGAGTTTACTCGGCCACCACTCCCGGTCCTCCCTGCCTCTCTCTCTACCACAGCTGGTGAGGCCTCTCATTCTGTCCAGGGTCACCCATCCCCTTTGAGCCTTCAGGTGGTTTTCTCCCCTCTGGGAGTCTCTGTCTCTTCAGAGTCCTTCCCGGAGCCCCCACCTAGGAGGTACATCATAAGAGAAAGTGCAGGAGGAGACATTTGGACTCCCTTTTGGAGTCTCTCACTGAGGACCCTGACTTCAAGGAAGGAGACAGGTCTCCCAGATCTCTGCCTGACTGTGTCTCCTTTGGGGACATCCTTGAAATTCTAAAGCAGTAGAGTGGATGGTCTTCCCAACCCCCGTTTTCAGAAGAGTCCGTGTTTCTGTCAGCCTTCAGAACTGGCCTGTCTGTCTCCTGACTGTTTCCCCCTGCTGACGTCTTGGTGGATTTAATTTCCAGCAGGGAGTGGAAGGAACCTGACACGCTGGAGCCAGTCCCCAAGCATGCCGGTAAATTTCTTGGCCTCCCTACAGACCATGTTTTCTAGAGCAAGGGTGTCCCAGCTGATGCCATCATGGTGATCCGCTGCCACTAAGGAGGAGTATATTGGACAAACCAAGAGACAAGTTAAAAAATGTATTTTGGAGCATATGGGGGACATCAGACATAAGAGATTAGATAGTCTAGTGGCATATCATTTCTGTTCAAATCATGCAGGCTCAGATTCTTCTTTATTCTTCAGTGTGTTGGTTATGCCTTTAAATCAGCATGGGGAAGCTCACTATAGAAAATTGTTAGCCTTGGAAACCAGGTTCATCATTAATTACAACACATTATTTCCTTCAGGTCTTAGCCTGGAGGTGAATATCAGTATGTGAAATTGATGCTGATGAAATAAATCAGTTTTCACAGGGGTTTGTCCAATTTGAAGCATGTAGTTAAATATAAATCTAATTGTATATTGACGTTAAATTATAGTAAATGTAAAGAATGCAAGGCTGGGAAATGAATTTACAAGCATTTTATAATAGTTCAAAGTCATTTTAAATGAAAAGGGTTGTGTGTTGTATATAATTGGTTAACATCATGTGATTTAATATAACTAATGTGGTGCTGGTATAATAATTTATCCCTTGAAGGCTTTTTAGCGGCGGTACCAGGAGACACCAGTGAAGTTGTTCTGCACTTTGCTTTTGAGAGTCTTCATTTTTTGTGTGTTTTGTATTCATTCATGGTGTGAGTTTTCACTTCAGTGAAGTTCAGCAACTTCTTCTAAGAGCTATCCAAGAGGTTCCAGCAGGAGAAAGAGGATCCAGTTCTTATTCTAGGTTATTATTAGTGCCAAAGAAGATGGGAGATCTGCGTCCAATTTTGGACCTCAGCAAAATCTGTCAGTAAAGAAGTCAAAGTTTTGGATATCTACTGCACAGTCTGTTCTGCCTCTCCTACACAAAGGCGACTGGATGTGCACGGTAGATCTCCAGGATGCCTAGTACCATATCAAGATAGACAGGCTGTCCAGGAGACATCTGCACTTCTGGCTAGGTGCCAATCATTACCAGTTCAGAGCCCTACCCTTCAGTCTCACCACAGCCCCCTGGGTGTTTACCAAATGTGTGGCCATGGTAGCGGTTCACCTGTGCTTGCAGGGTTTTCAAGTCTTTTCATACCTAGATGATTGGCTTTTCATTTCCCCCTCGAGGCATCAACTGCTACAAGCTATAGGTTATATTCTTCCCCTGTTCCATCAACTGGGAATCACTGTTAGTCATTCAAAATCCAATCCGGTGCCCTCTCAACAGCTGGAATTCATAGGGATCCTGTTGGATTCGGCTTCAGAGATTGCGCGCTACCCATACGCAGGGTTCAGTTGTTCCAGGATCAGGTTACTCAACTGCTGAATTTATCTCGTCCTCTGGTAAACTTGATTCTTTGTGTCCTTGAGTCCGTGGCATCTGCCATTCATCTTGTTCCTCTGGCAAGGTGCTACATGCCTGTGTTGCAGTGGACCTTGGAGGTTCAGTGGTCAGCACTCCTTCATCCCATGTCTATGAATATAAAGCTGACGCTGGTGTGCAAATGACATCTTTGATGGCTTCACTCCCAAGATATTTCCCTTGACAGGCCTTTCTCTCTACCTCCGCCCATGGCCACAGTGATCACGGAAGTTTTCCTGTTGGGGTGGGAGAGGCATTTTCAGAGAAATTCTGTCCAAGTTACATATTCCCCTCCAGAGACCAGGTTGCACGTAAACGTCCTTGAGATAACGGTTCTCTTATCATTGCAAGCCTTTCAAGACTGCCTCCCTCAAAGGATGATTTGACTTCAGATGGACAACATGGCTGTGGTCTGATGTACCAACAAGCAATGGGGAACACTATCTTACTAGTTGTGCAGGGAGGCCATGAGAGTGTGGGAATGGGTGATGTCCTCAGGGTGCTTTCTTCTTGCAACACACATACCCGGGAGTACCATCTTGTTGCCGACAGGCTCAGCAGACTAATCTTGAGCCCTCACGAGTGGTCTCTCAATCCCTCTGTGACGAAGCAGATTTTTGACTGTTCAAATCTACTTTGCTGCAATCTCTGTCTCCCCAGTCAACCACAAATGCAGCAAGTACTTCGCCTTGATGCCCCCCCTTAGGGAGAGTCAACAAGGGAGACACTAGTCCACGATTGGCCTCCAGGTCTCCTTTACACTTATCCTCCTGTCCTGTTAATTCCCAAGGGTCTACAAAAAGCGCAGTGCCTGAAGTCATCTCTGATCGTCATTGCTCCTTTCTGGCATCAGCCGTGGTTTCCCTTCATCAGGTCTCATGTGAAGAGTCCGCCCTGGATACTGGATCCCAGTCAGGATCTTGTTTCCCATCCTTTGGGGCTTCCTCTCCCAAATCTTCAGATCTGGTTAACCGCATGGTTTCTCCAGTTCCAATGATTGTAAAGCAGTCCAGGCTTCCATCTCCCATTAAACGTATCATTCTAGCCTCCCAGTAACTCTCCACTAGAAAGGTTTACTAGAGCAAGTGGAAAAGGTTCTCCATTTAGGCCAAGGACAGGAATTTGGATCCTTTTTTCTCTTCTGTCTCTTGTTTTTGTCTTCACTTTTCCAAGCAGGAGCAAGCTTTTCTACTATCAAGCTCCACTTGGCGGCAATTTCTAATTTCCATGAGAACAGCGTATTTACTTTTTCTTCTAGGCTTTGCAAAGCATTCATGAAGGGTTTTTATTTCTTAACCTACCGATAAAGGACCCTACACCTCCTTGGGATCTTACGGTAGCTTTGCAATCTCTAACTACCAGTCCCTTTGAGCCTGCTAACTCCTGTGATCTCAAGTTCCTATCTTGGAAGACTGCCTTCCTGGTGGCCATTATTTCAGTCAAGAGGGTTTCAGAACTGCAGTCTCTTACCATTACCCCTCCTTGTATGCTTTTTCCCAAGGATTGGAGTTCTCCTAGGACGAACCCCTCTTTTTTGCCCAAGGTCACTTCGGAGTCCAACTTGAACAGATATATTCAACTTCCAGTGTTCTTTACTTATTACTCAAACAAGGGAGAATACATCTTTCATACTTTGGATATTCACCGTCTGTTACCTTCACAGGACCAGAGAATTTCGTAAGTTGAAACAATTTTTTGTGACCTTTTCCTCTAATAGACATGGACTCCCAGTCTCTAAAATCACGATTTGTAATTGGATTTCTAGTTGCATCCCCGTGGTCTACAACTGTAGGCATCTTGAGATTCATGGGAAATTAATAAACACTGTTTTTCTTAGATTCCTGGGAAATTCAAAGCTCCTTGTACTAGATCAGTGACTGTTTCTTCAGCTTTTCTGGCCCGGGTTTCTATGAATGACATTTGTGCTGCTGACAGTCTAGTTCTCACATGTTCATGTCGCATTATATGATAGACTTGGCTTCTAGCAATAGGGCTTCCTTTGGCTCCACTGTCCTCCAAAACATCCTTCCTTGAAGCCTCCTGGGACTCTGACCCTATCGTGTGTTGTATGGTGACAGGGATAACATCAGACAAATAGTTATGTACTTATTATAACTTGATATGTGCTATCCTAGGTCATCATTCATCACGTTTTTCCCTCCTGCCATCCCTTTACCCTATGAATATTGGAGGAAGTTGGTCTGTTTTCTCCCAGAGTTGTTTTAAGAATACTCTTTAGAATTACAAAAGACAGCAATCTCAATCTGGGGAATACAGGGCAGCAGGGCATTATGGGAGAGGGAGGAGCTAGAGCCTTGGCTTCTTCTGGTTATGTTGCTGGATCAGATCTGAGGTCGGATCCTAGACCCTGTCGTGATGAATGATGACCTTGGATAGCACAGATTCCAAGTTATGGTAAGTACATAACTGGTTTTCTTTGCTACTCTTTGAATTACCAAATCAGGATCTCAAGAGCATACAAGCAGTCTCTTGTCTGGTGGATCCAATCTGACTATCTTCTCCAGGGCCGGCCATTCGTCCTTCCTCCCCCCTTGGCCACTGTGACCATGGACACATCCCAACTCAGGTGGGGGGGGGCATTATCTGGGGACAGTCCATGGCATGTGGTCCTCCCTAGAGACCAACTTGCATATAAATGTTCTGGAGATGAGAGCGGTGCTTCTTTTGTTGCAAGTCCTCCATTCCTCTCTCCCTACCGGAAGTATTGCTGTTTAGACAGACAACATGTCAGTGGTCTGGTACATCAGGAAGCAAGGAGGAACCAGATCTTATCCCTTGTGTTGAGAGGCCATGGGGCTGTGGCATTGGGTGATTTCTTCCAACTGCTTGCTCATAGTGACGCACATTCTGGGGAGCTCTAACATCCTAGCAGACAGGCAAAACAGAACCATTCTGATGCCTCACGAGTGGTCTCTGAATCTTGCAGTGGTGAATAATGATCTTCCAGAGTTTGGGTCAACCTTGCTGCGACCTGTTTGTGTCTCCCTCCAACACCAAGTGCTGTGAGGTTTTGCCCCAGTCCATCTGTAGGGACAGTCACTGAGAGATGTTGTAGTCCATGCTTGGCCCCCCAGTCTACTCTGTGCCTTCCCTCTCTTTCTGCTTATTCGTGAATTCCTACAGAAGGCACAGAGATTGAAGTGCCAAGTCATCCTCATTGCCCCTTTTTGGCCCCTTCAAGTGTGGTTCTCCTTCCTTTGGTCTCACCTGGTTTGTCCACCTTGGATTCTGGATGCCCCTCCAGGTCTGTTGTCCCACCCCTCGGGGCACTCCCATCCAGATCTTTCGAGCCTGAAACTAACTGCCTGGTTTCTCCACTTCCAGTGATGGCTAGAACTCCTGGGCTTTCTTCCTCAGTCAGAAGAATTTTGATTTTAACACACACATCTTCCAATAGGAAGCTATATGACAGAAAGTCGAAGAGGTTCTCTATATGGACTTGTATAAAAACAAATTAGACCTCTGTTCTGTGCCAGTCTTGGCAGTTTTGGACTTCTTGGGTTATCAGTGCATGTTTTTCTGTGGTGAAAGTGCAACTTGCTGTAGGGGAGAATTCTTTCTCCCCAGCCTCATTTAAACTGTGCAAGGCCTTAAAGGGTACCTTTCCTCCTACATCCTCCTATTTTAAGGATCCTGCTGTTCCTTGGGACCTCACCTTAGTTATTCAGGCTTTAGTTTCATCCCCTTTGAACTTTCAGCGAAAGTAGACTTAAAGTTTCTGACTTGGAAAACTATTTTCTTGGTAGCTATTACTTCCTCCACGAGGGTATCTCAGCTACAGGCTTTGTCTTGCAAGCCTCCATATCTGATTTTTCACAAGGACAGAGTTATTTACATACTAATCTTTCCTTTTTGCCAAGGATCGCTTCTGAGCCTAATTTAAACCAAGTCATCAATCTTCCAATTTTCTTTCCAACATTTTTAGAACAAGAGAAAGCACCTTCTTCATACAGTGTATGTACATAGACAACCCTGCTTCTATTTGGATAGAACAAAAACATTCAGGAAATCTGACTAATTCTTTGAATCCTTTTCCAAGACCAAATTAGGTAAACAAGTTTCTAAGGTTCCTCTAGCCCCTTGAATAACCAGTTGTATCAAACATGCTTATTCCTCTAAGGGCATTTCCTTACCTGGTCATATTAAGGCCCATTCTACTAGATCTATTTCTACTTCTTCGGCCTTCTAGTCGAAACTTCCCATAGATGTAATTTGTGTAGCTGCTGCTTGGTATAGCCATCATACCTTTATTTCTCATTACAGGCTGGACATTATTTCTAGTACCAGGGTGCCTTGTGGTTTCGCTATGCTCCAGAATATCCTTCCTTGAGGACCTCCCAAGTTCTTTCAGTAGCTGGGGACTCTGTCCCATAGGTTGAAAAGCAAATGAAGGCAACAGCATCAGATGCTCCACGCAAGAGGTCAACTCCTCGTTGGTCAGATCCGACCACAGTCTAATCACCCTAGACATCCATATCCCGTCCCCATCCCAATTAAGGAAACCACTGTAAAAAAACTTCTCCAAAGCCAACTTCATGCTTCTTAAGTCAGACGTGGCTAACTTCACAACACCCATACAGATGTAAAATAGAGGCAAGAGTGTTGAATCATATTCAAATGCACTGTATAAGCACATACATGAGTGCATGGACCGTGGCATACCCAACAGAACCAAGACGCTGTCCTCGAAAAAAGGAAGCCAATCTGGTGGTCCCCTGCCATAAACAAACTCTAAATCCTTATGTCACAAGTTGCAAAAAAGAGTAAAATCCCACAATTGCAGGAACTCCCTTGTCATCCTGTCAGAAGCTGAAATCCCTCATAAAATCCTCCAATGCTAGTTACAAAAATAAAATAGTCATGGATTCTAAAGACAACCACAAAGCATTCTACAGCTATGTCAGGAATCTCAGTGGCAACACTCAGATCTGCTCTGAGCTGCAGCACAATGGCTCTAGATTTACTGAACTAGCTGATATTGCCAACATCCTGGCAGACAGGTTTAGTGCAAACTTTACCCCCCCAAATGGCCCATCTCCATACCGGAAGATTGCAAAGCCCCTGTAATCAAGGACGCACAAATAAAGACCCCACTCTCCAAAGCCAAGAACACAGCATCCATGGGACCAGACAACATCCCAGGCTGCATTCTGCACGAACTACAGAATGAACTGGCACCCCACCGAAGTACCATGTTCAACCATAGCCTCACTTCAGGCTTTGTGCCTGTAAAATGGCACACAAGCGACTGTTATCCCACTCCACAAATGGGGTGCCACCACTGACCCCGGGAACTACCGCACCATTAGCCTGATGAGCCTGGTCTGCAAGGCCATAGAACGCATCATCCTGGAGCTTATAAACAAAGACATATAGGTAACCTTCAAACTCTCGACCCCACTCAGTTTGGGTTTGTAAAAGGTAGATCATGCCTCCTAAACCTGATTGACTTCTTTGAAGAAGTCACCAGAGTCATAGACGAGGGTAAGGTGGTGCACACAGCCTGTCTTGACATCGCCAAGGCTTTCAACACCATCCCCCACTCTGGTATTATAGATGAATTCACTGGACTAGGCATAAATCCTTATGTCACAAGATGGGTGGCCAACTGGCTCACTGACAGAACCCACACAGTGAAAGTAGCCGGCTCCAAATCCAACTTCAGACCAGTGACAAGTGGAGTACCACAAGGTTCGGTCCTGGGTCCTCTCCTGTTCTGTATCTACTTCTCAGAAGTCCAGGCTAATACAGCTGGTCTCTGGCTAATGAAGTTCGCAGACGTCTGCAAACTAAGAGCTGTAATAGATTTGCCTAAGGGTGTGGAGATTCTACAAAGAGGCCTCACTGAGACTGATGCTTGGTGTCAAAGTCATGGCCTAAAGCTCAATGCCAAGAAGTGCATTGTCATCCCCTTTGGAAAAAACACCGTACCCATGAACTACCACATAGGCGGTAGCCTACTAAACACCGAAAGTGTGATGAGACCTTGGGACACAGGTGGACAGTAGTCTCTCCTTTGATGATCACGTCGCCACAGTAGTCAGGAAATCCTTCTACATGGCACACCTCATTGCAAAGGGGTTCTCCTCCAGAAAGAGAGGTCATCTTTCCACTCTACTCATCTCTCATCAGACCCATTATAGAGTACAGTGCCCCATTTGGCATGTATCTTCCAAGTCATCTACAACAACTAAGAAAGGCCACAGAAATACCTCACTAAGAGGACTACTGGCCTCAAACAGATGCCATACGTAGACCGTCTCAAAAAACTCCAGCTCTACTCCGTCGCATATTGCCTACTCAGAGGCAACCTCTGCCTAACATACAAAGCCATGTCTAACCCAGATCTGATGGACATACTACACTTAAAGAAATCCCAATCTCTCCAGGCCATATGCTCCAGGGACCTAAACCTTGTCACCACAGTAAACAGAACATGATTGAGGGATAGATTCCTGTCCCAGATACTTCCCATGCTCTTGAACAGACTACCCATTCATGTCAAGCAAAGCTCCTCATTAAGCCCTCTTTAACAGAGATCTTGACAATTGAATGGGAAACAGAAAATTCACCTCTGGGATCACTTCTGTGCCTCTGGTCGACAGGGGCACAGGAAAATAATTTTCTTGGGTGGCGAAAGCCAGGGAACATCTTTTGGCTAGGCTTATATAGGTCCTAGGCCGATAGCCTAGTACTTACCTATGAACCTATGTACTTATCATAACGTTCCATCTGTGTTGTTGCCTCTCATTTGCTCTTCAACCTTCTCCCTCCATCCCTCTGCCTTTTGAAGGTCCTAACAGAAAATTTTGGACAGATACTTCTGTTCTCCTCTGAGCTCCTGAAGTATTCTTACTTGGCTGATTATTTTATTTCTGCATAATTTCTTTCTATTTGTATCATGATTATGTGATGCACTATGCTGCAGCAAACAAAATCTGAGGGATGTGGTGGAGAGGAGCATCATGAATAGGGGAGGAGCTCAGATGTTGGAGCCACAGCTTTGGTATGCGGCCAAGTCGGATCCATTGCTTGAATCTGAAACCCATAGGTTGAAGAGCAAATGAGAGGCAACAGCACAGATGGAATATTATGTTAAGTACTTAGGATGTTATTATTTTGGAATTCTGTGACTACTCCCAGTTTGCAGTCAGAAAATTTTGTCAGCCGCAGACCTTTAGTTTTAGCTTGTACTTCAGATAAATAGATTCTGAATAGTGGAGGTCCCAGGACTGATCCCTGTGGAACACCACTGGTTACAGGTCTGCTGTTGGAGGAGGATTCCCCTATTTTGATTGTATGGGTTCTATCAGTGAGCCTGATACCGACTCACCTAACAGTGTAAGGGTTAATACCTAGCTGGGTGAGTTTGTTAATAATTCCTGATTGGGGAATAGTGTCAAAAGCCTTGGCCAAGTCCAAGTAGGCTATATGCATGGTTTTCCCCTTGTCCAGGATTTCGGTGACTATCTCAAAGATGTCCACCAAGTGTAACAGACATGATCTCCCTTTGACAAATCCAAATTGAGTAGCATTAAGTGTTTGGAGATTACTTGTATCTTTGTTGATAAAGTCCATGATGATGCACTCTATGACCTAGCAGATAATGCTAGTCAACTAATAGATCTATAGTTCCTGGGGTCAGTGGAAGCACCACCCTTGCTCAAAGGGATAAACAGTGGCTGTTTTCCTTTCAGCTTTGATGAAGCCAGTGCTTAGACTATGACTGAAGAGAGTACCCAGTGGTTCTGCTAATTCTTGTTGGAGCCCATGTAGGATGCAGCTTGGGATGTACCCAGTGGTTCTGCTAATTCTTGTTGGAGCCCATATAGGATGCAGCTTTGGATGTTATCAGGTCCTATAGATGCTGTCTTTTTGGCCTTAGAAAGTTACAACCTTATCTCTAGAGATGTAAGGTGTGGGGGGACAGATGGAAGGAATGTTATGGGGTATGTGTGGTGCAGGTAGTGCAGTGAAGTTTTCACAGAACCTGTTGGCTAACAGGTTTGCTATGTTCACAGGCTCTGTATATGTGGTATCATTAACTACCAGTTGAACGCAAATCTGGGTCTTACCTTTCATGCTATGGATGTTGTGACATCCCCTGTCTGGGCCAGTAATCAAGGAGCCTGAATCCTCACCACTGACACTGTAGAGGGCCATTCACTTGAAACAAAAATGGATACAGACAGTATTTCTAGATGCAGCTGTCTGCATAAAGCACAGTTTCCCTTAGTAGCACACAGGGAACACACTCAACCCGGGGTCTGGGTTTCTCTCTCTCTCCCCAGGACCCCAGTAAGGGTCCCCCACTGGCACAGTTGTAGAGTTAAGTTTTCAGCCGACTGTCCAAGCCAAGTCCTCCACCACTCTCTGTGAAACCAGACACACGCACACACACACACACACACACACACACACACACACACACACACACACACACACACACACACACAAATAGGTGTACACCTGAGAAAGGCTGGCACAAGTTTCCTAGCCATGCCCCCTTCTTTTCTGACTATAAGGTAGTTACTAACATCAGACACTCCCAGGGCAGCTGCTCTAAGGCTCTTGCAAGGGTATTCAATTATACTGAGTGAAAATAATATTAATATGAATGGGAGTTTTGACCATTGCTGTAAGTCTTTCGGGAATGGCCACAGAGTCACCAAACAGATAGGAATACTCACAAAGGTTAAAGTTCTCTCTAAAGGAGCAGCCACAATGAAAATTTTAAATATATTTAATGAGCAATAAAAGAACATGAAAATACTAAATATCTATTTACAAAAAACACCAGAGTTTCAACCAGAGAAAATATTAAAATAACACAGATGAATAGATTCACACAAATACAGAAAAACAGTAGTTAACTAATCTCACTATATTTTTCTGACTTATCTAAAGAGCTACTATTCCCTGTCACTTATTAGAGCAAGGCAAGATGATGTAGGTGAGTGATTCTTCTATATCAGGTTTCCAAAACAGAATGCCGTGCGACTTCATTCTCACCTAGTATTAACCATTCGTTTTAGTGATGGATTCCAGAATGACATCACATACATCTGGTCATCTGACTTCTGGTTCCCATGCAACCCCATTGCTAGAAACTGCCAGAATTTAGAAATATGTTTCAGTAATACATACACAGAGAGCCTTGCTAAGATCTGCTGCAACTTCTGGAAGTCATAAAACACTTTCGCTGTTCCTACAGGAGCTAATAAACCTTACTTCTTACAGACATTGAGTCTGTGACTTCACTCAAAACTGTGAGATAAGATCTTTATGGCCTAGGGCCAGTAATTTAATTTCTTCTATTTTTTAAAGTTTGAGATGAACCTTTTCTGTTTCAGTATCCTCTGTTAAAACGTATGCATTTAAACAGTTATAGTAAAGCATATGCATTTCTTTTTCTGCCCAGCAGGGTACATTGTTGATACATTTTTAACACAGGCAACTTTACAAATAAATGTTCAACACAAGCATCTGTACAAATTAGTTGGATATTCAAATAACATGCAATTCTTTCTAGATTCCAGCTAGCTGTGCTGGCATATGTTATACATCCAATGCCCTACTTCTCCTGGCATAGATGGCAATATCTCACATCATCACAGATGCAACTAAAGAAAGCCTGATGGTAGTCCTTAGTTGAGGACGCTAATTTTAATTCGTGGTTTGCTTTGGAGGACTTCACAAGAAGTCTTATTTGCTTGTTTAAGTTCAGGTAGTGTTCGTAGTTTAGTGCATGCTCTCTCTTGCTTTTGAACAATAATTTCTTCCTCTTATTGTAAAACCTGTTAGTGGCAGTTGTCCACCAGGTAGGTTTGCTCTTCCTTGAAGAGCTTCATTTGGTCCTATCGGGAATAACCGCATCAACGCAGTTATATAGGTGTTTGTAAAAAGCATTGGTGTAGGACTGTGTAGTTGGCAGTTACAGCTGAGAGGGGAGTTGCAGTGAAGCTATTTATACCATCCCTTCAAAGGACAGAATCTGATTTGGATAAGTTTTTTTTTAGTTTAGTTGCTTCCAGGGGAAGGGGGATCTGGTGTGATAGTTATTTTGAATGAGACTGATTTGTGGTTAGATCTGACAAAGGAAGACACTCAGTGGGGGTGCTACAGTGGTCCTCCATATTAGTAAGCACCAGATCCAAGATGTTGGTGCCCTTAATTGGGGTGTCCATCTGCTGGTCCAGGGCATTGGAGTTGATGAGCTCGAGGAACATTTGGGCAAGTGAGTTTGAGCACGAGTAATTTACCCAGTCAGTTGATGGGTAATTAAAATCACCCAGAACCATGGTATTCAAAAGTATCTTGATGTATTCCAGTAAATCCAAATAGGCAGAGTGGGTGTTCCTGATAGATGGAGGGTGTCCTGTAACTGGCAGTGACTTGAATAGTCGTCTTACTAGCAGTTAAGTTTCACCTGAAGTGTCTCCAGTGAATCGCACTGTTTAACCAATCTGGAGGTGTTTTTATCTTTAATGAATATTGATACACTGCCTCCTTTAGTTTTCATGCTTTCCATTCATGGTCTGAATGTGTGGTAAGAGGTGTACCGCTGTATGGCTGGGGTGCTCTCCAGTGACTTGAACCAGGTCTCTGCGACTGCACAGATGTTGGCATCTTCCAAGGTGAGGACTGCTTCCAGTGAATGCAGTTTCATGCTAAGACTCTTAGCATTAAGTAGCATAACCATGAGGTTATTTTGATGAAATTTTCTGTCAGCGTCTTCCAAGGTGAGGATTGCTTCCAGTGAGTGCAGTTTCATGCTAAGATTCTTAGCGTTTAGTAGCATAACCTTGAGGTTGTGTTTTGATGAAATGTTCATGTCAGGAATGTTGTCCATGTAACATTGCCTACAAAGGCACTATGGGGGTGACAAGAGCCTTTGCCAGTAGCCGAAATCCCTGGGGTGACAGATGAAGACCATCTCTGGCAAGTGTCAAGGTCTACCGATCATGTATATCAATCTGACAGAAACTGGATCCCCTTAGAATGACATCAGAAACTAAGCCAATTATTGAAGTTAATCATTTTCTATTTATATGTGGTGGTATCCTAGTTGAGTGTAATATGCTGCTGAAGGCTAGGGGCATACCTGCCTGTGACAGTAACAGTGCTCAACCATTTCTCTTCTCATGTAGTCAAGGAGGTACATTTTAAGTCATTTACACCAACAGGTACTATGACTGAATTATAACAGTATTTGTTGAGAGACTTGAGTGTCTGGGTGATCTGACAAATCCTGACACCAGAAAGACAGCTGACTGTGACTTCATGCTCAGCCTATTGAGGGACAAGTCTGTGTGTCTCACTGTAGCATCTCATCTCCTATGACTAATATATTGGAGAGTGGATGTGCCATTGCCTTATGGGCTTTGATGATGAGGCACTTGTGCTTGTGTCATTATGTGTATTGTGTGTTTTGGGTGTTATGGTCTTTTTAGTATATATGTGATTTGGAGGTTTCTATTGTCTAGATTGTGAGTACCTCCGCATATGTTGGTCTGTGTGTTATGAGTAGGAGTTGTGGTAGGTGGGCTGACAACCCGCTTTGTATTGCTATCTATTTTGTGAGAGAGCTGTGATTCCAGACTAATAATGTAGGTACATCTCTCACAAATGGTACACCAATGATTTAGAAGTAGGGGGTTGTCAGTGTACATGAGGCAGTTGCTACACTGCCCCAGTAGACCCGTGTCAGTCAGGCTGGTAGGATAAATAGAGGGTAACTGACAGTTCATAGTCATAGGAATAATCTGTCTGTAACAGTTGAAGAGGGAATACAGCAGGGGCAGATATTTGTAGGTTTAGACACAGAACTTTGGTTTAGGTAATATTTGTAAGGCTAGAGAGTAGGCATCTGTAACCTGCAATCCCTCCACACAGTAGTGCACAAACCGGTTCAAACAGAGGCTTATTAAAGCAGAAAAAAACATGAAACTGCCATAGTTCAAATTATCCAATCAAAATGTCCTAAACAGGGCCCTGCAACAGTGACTCTATCTAGATCAGTCCAAACTGTACCTTCCTCCCACGAGGGCATAGGGGAGCCTCTCCAGACAAAAGATTGACTGTTTTACAAGCAGCAGAGGTCACAAGCAGTACTAGATTCAGCAAAAACCTGAACCTAGTCTATGCTAGTGTTTTTCAAGTGCAGCAAACAAATAAAATTAACAAAACAAGCGGATGAACAGTAATTACAGTTGTAAGAGGAATTCAATTAGCAGACAGTCTAAAAATGCAGTAAAATACAGTTACACAGTTTAAACAGATATGCAGCAAATATTATTTTAATCATGAAGTGCAGAAAATAGTTGAAATTAAGCACTTAATCTTTTGTAGTCTCTCAGTAGGTATTTGGAAAACCCTAGAGCAAGGCTAGAAGGCCTAATTCACTACAGCTTTGAGCAAACAAGCACAAACCAGTTCAGAGCATGTTCACAGCATTTTAAAATGGGATAGAGGATGTTTTAATGGGTACTAATAAAGAGTGTCGGTCAAGGAGAAGTAGAGTGTGGGATGTAGTTCAGATTAAGAAGACAGGAAATGAATACCTATTTTTAAGAGAAAATTCTCTTCAGTGAATTAACAGCATTGTAATTTTGAGATTGATCGAATTCCTGTACCTTTAAGAGATTGAAGACAGCAAGAACCAGGCAGCTGTGGCTTTGAACTTTTTTTTCTAGTTGACCAAACTTCTCCTATTTAACCACAGTCCTCAGCATAAAGGAATCTTACCCAGATTTCTTTCTCTGTATGTCAGAGCAGTTCCATCTTCTGGCTCTAACAAGATTACATTTTTTTTTAATACTTTGAAGGTTTCTCACTGGATTTGTAAGAACTTTAATCTCTTCGCCCGTCTAGATACTATCAACCTCTTAATCAGTAAATTTGAGGTTGGGGTTTTTGTGATTTCACACCTGACTTTCTCCTCACTCAGTTTTGCTTTCTTTGCTGCCTCCTGGCAAACACACCAGTCTGTACAGCATGTACTTGGCTAATGTCTTACTAGGTACTTTTTCAGAGATGATGATTCTGCTATTATCAGGAATTCAAGCTTCTGATGTGTTATTTAGAATGGGCGAACTCCCACAGAGGTCTGCCTAGCATCTCTCTCTGCTTACTTTGGATTCATTTCTGTTTGTGTGTGCATCCATTATTTTCAGGCTGGTTCTCTGATTTGTACAGTATTTACCAGAGTAATACAAGTTTGTTTTTTAAGCAGTAATCTTGTCAAGGTTCTGTAAGTGAGTGTTTGTACATGACTTTTGTTTGGACCTTTGCTTTGTTCTGAGTTGAACAGAAATTGTTATTGCTTTTAGTACTTTAGCTTGCCCACTTCTGGCTTCCATGTCAACCATGATCACACATTGATTTTCTTTTCATGAATATGGTGTAAGTTTCTGTTTTGGGCTAGTAATGATACTATTAGTGGTCCAGTTTTCTTCTTCGTTTAATTGTATACAAGTTTTATTTTTATTTTCTGTTTTATGAATGTGCTGATCATCTAACCATGACTTCTTCCAAGGTAAACAGGACTTGTTTTCACACACCCCGTCTCTGTCTTTCTCTAAAAAGTTTTGTTCTGGTTTTGGTGTCAGAGCGAATTGAGTCTTAACCTTGTCCAATGACTGTTAGAGTTTCAGATGAAATATGAAACGTTATTCCTTTTTACTTACCTTGATTTGATAGAGGTGATAGAGGTGGATGTGTTTATGGTTAATCATCTTGCTTTACAAAAACACTTATCCATGTTCTGAGTTGAGGAGAATTGGATTCTTCATACCTTCTCATCAGCCCAGTTCAGACTTGGTATCAGTTGTGGTCTTGGGTCAGTCAGGTCTGACAGTTTCTCTCTCTCTTTCCTGTTATGACTGCACTTCCAGAGATGGATACTGGATTTGATTGGGGTAACACTTTTTCTTTAGGTTGACTTTGAGCTTTTCAGAAGTGACCCCTAGTAGGCTTCTACTTGCGTTCTAGGTTAGATGTCTTCTTGATCCCAATGTTGGTGTCTACAGTCGGCATTGAGGATGTTTTCTGTCTGCTTTGTTTCATTGCCAAGCCATGTTGGTGCCTCCTTTTTAAGTGTTGACATCATTATTTTCCAACAAGCATTTCAACATCTAGGAAACCTCTCTTCTTTGGTCATGCTTTTGCTGTTGATTTGTCGACATCAAACCTGTTTTGTGGTCTTACTGTCAGTGCTATAATTGTTTGTGTTAGATGCTGCTTATTACTCTTCTGTTTTACAATTGAGCTCTCTTTCCTCAGTTTGAGTTGCTCATCAGAGTTGCCTTTTCTTTGTCCTGGAAGTGACGAGAATTTACTGGTTTTAGGATCAACATTCATTCTTCCTCCAAGCTGGCATTACTTCTTGGAGCCATCCTTGAGGCTGCAACAGTAGCAGCTCTGTTAGCTTCTCTGTGCGAAACTGGTCCATGATCTTAGTCAAGTGGATCTAGTTTTCCTTATTGGTCAGTACCGTGGTTCTGGGTTTGCCATCAGCAGGTCATAACTTTGTTTGTACCACGGGTACTTCAGAGTTTGTTCTCTGAGTCTTCTGGTAAACTCACGGCACTCCCAAGATTTTGCAATATCAGTCTTAATGGGTTTTGTTAAGTCTGTGGAGGTGTTTTTCTGTAGTGGATGTGGATGGAATCCTGGGATTTGGTTTTGTGCTGCATGAAGACTAGATTTAGTCCCCCTACCCTGTGTAACCAGCCTTGCATCAATTTCAGTATCAGAGTTGATTAGATTTTTAGTGCATGCCTCCCTGAGATTGTGCCAGGTGGAAAGGTACTGAACTAAGCTTCTCTCTCAATAACTTTTTCCTGGTTTGGCATCAGAGACAATCAGATCTCTTTTGTGTGCACCATTGCTTGGTTCTCTTAATGAATCATTAAATAGTTGCTTCACACTCCTGTTGTTTTTGAAGGAATCCCTAACAGTTGCTTGTAATTATCTTTAGTTGTATGCTATAATGGACTTGTGCAGAATAAGTTATTTTCTGTGTGTTAAAGGTCTAGACATTTGTCTTTCCTATCTCTTTTCTATCCAGGCAGTATAGCTGGAAGATAATTTGGTTGTCCATTATAGTTCTAGTATCAGTTTGTTTGGCCACACTGTTCTCCCCCATTTGGAGATATAATGGTGTGTTTCATGGCCTATAAATGAAAACTGCCATTACATTTATGCTTTGTGGGGAGTGCTAGGAATTCTAAAGGACCTCATTCCTGACTGTAGTTCATATGTCCAACTTCTCTAATACGCCATGTACTGAACATAGGTAGGATACGCATAATCATGGCACTCTTGTCTATTTCTCTTTGTTTCCTTGGGTCTTGAGAGACACTAGTCTGCATCTTTTTGTTATCCTTGGTCTGACTTCTTCCACGGTTTATATGTGGACTCCTCTTTTTTTTTTTGGGGGGGGCAGTACTTTGGGATAGTGAAGCCCAAATGTTTCTGCTTGCAGATTTGTCCGTTTTCTATTTTTTATTTCATCTGGGCAGGATATTCCATTTTCAAGGCTGTTAAGTGATTCATGGAGTCCCTCAGAGTAACCTCCTTTCCTTTGTAAATAGAGTTGTTCTTGACCTTTCCCTAGTTTCAAGACAATATGATTTTCTTGACTTCCTCATTTATCTTTTGGGTACCATTGTACTGCTTTTTTCTGCCTTTCATCTATCAGACAAAGATGGTGATCCTTTTGCCCATGTAAGCTTTCATATAATTTCCTCATATTATATCTTGAAGGCAAAAGTATTAGGGGATGGTACCCCCTTTGCTTTTTGTTTAGTTTTATCTTGGTTAATAGCTTGGTCTTTTCTGTTTTGATCTGATGAGTAAATTTGTGGTAATGTGAAGGTAATTTTTGAGTAGGATGGAGGATATTTTTAGTAGTATTGCTAGAGAATAGCAGAGTTTGAAGTAATGTTGGACCTTGCCTACTTTTTAATGACCCTGTTTTCATGTTTGAAGAGTGGAACTGGATGATGCTTTTTGGGAGGGAAATTGTCTACAATGAATTAATGGTGGCAGAAGATTTACCCCACCCCCCGCCAAGACACCAGTGAGAAGTGAATAGGAAGTGGTCAGATGTGATGTTGGAAGGGGTACTCTGATGATAAGGTTCTGGGGATAGAGAATTAGCCAACTGTAAATTCATGAGAAAACCTTTGGGAAGGATGGGTGTTGGGGGTTGTGGAGAATGGTAATTAGTTGGATGAGTTTGCAAAGGTAAATATAGCGCTGAAGTTTGATGATGTTCTTCGTGTTTCACTGTTGCAGTCATCACACTTGGGTTATCTGCCTGCAGGTAGCCCTCAATTATCAGAATACCAGAGTCTTGGGATTTCTGTGTCGGATGCTTTCACCTCTTCCATGACGTCAGGTCGTCAGGGGTATAAAACATGCAGCTGACACCATTACATCAGCTTTTTTTGCCGAGCAGAGCCAGAAGCAGTTCGCAAGTGCTGGTTGGCCACTACCTGAAATTTTCGTTATTCGAGTTTCAGACCTGAAGTCTTTTAAAGCTAAGTACCCCATTGGGGATTCTTTATTCTTGCTCTAACCGATGTCAGAAAAAATTAATAGGTGGCCAAGGATGAACACAGGATAGCAGCAGATTTCTTCAGCTCCACCAATTTCATTACATTGACAGGAATTAATTACTTAAAAAAATAATTTTTGAAGTAATTTTCTTTCTAAATATGTTTGTTTTATATAGTTCTTGAACTATATCTAAAAAAGAAAGGAAATCTTAATAATATTCCTGTCAGAAATTACTTTGGAAATTTTCCTGTCAGTTTATCAGTCTGAAATGAGTTCCAGTAAGACAAATTCTCAAGACTCCAGCATCAAGAAAGAACTTCAGTCTCTGATAATTATAGTCCAGCAACTTACTGCTAAGATGGATAAAATGGATACTAAAATAGACACTTTCATAGAAAAACTACAAAACAAATAGACTTGTTACATATGGACCTGCAACAACAGAAGATCCAGATGACAGGCATAGAAGAAGCTGTGAATGACATGGAAAATAGAATACAAGAAGAGGAAATCAACATTGAGTTTCTGCTGAAACAAAATACACATTTACAAACAAAGCTGGATGACCTGGAAAATAGATCTAGGCGCAATAACATTAGGATTTTGGACTGCCAGAAAATATTGAAGGTAACAATATTACTTCTTTTTAACAACATGGCTCCTAAAACTTTAGATTTACCAGAAGCATTCTCTTTTGGTATCGAAGAGCACATAGATCTATAGCTAATACTAACTCAAACAAAAACTATCCTAGATCAGTTATAGTTAGATTTCTATCATCTTTTGGTAAAGAGATGGTTCTTAAATCTGCTTGGGCTAAAGCTCCTGTTAAGATTAATGAAACAACTGTGCATTTTGACAATGACTATTCTTCCATGGTATTAGCTAAAAGAAAAGTTTTTCTGCCACTAATAAGGGAGCTTAAAAAAGCACAGTTTAAAACATACCTTCTGTTTCCTGCCAAGCTTAAAATCTTCCTTCCTGATGGTCCTAAAATTTTCGATGACTTAGACTCTGCTTTACTGTTTATCAAAAAAAATAAGATTTTGGAAAAAATAGAAGAAATGGAATGGGCTAGTCCTTCATTAAAGAGACTGGCAACTGAAACTTCGTGGAAGACTTCAGAGAAGAAGAAGAGACTAAAAAACAAATGATTTGTACTATGTTTTTTTTCTCTCTCATCATTTTATTTTATTATTAATCTTTTAAATATAGTTCCTGCATTTCAAGAAGCAACAAATATTTTGAAAAGATTTAATCAAAGTTATTCTCTGTGTGCAAAGAAATGTTTTGTTTCATAACTAGTCAAAATATCTGGAGATTTAATGGCAAGCTGTGATTTAACTTGTTTCTCTTTCTGAAGAGGAAAAATAAGGTCAGTAATTTGATACATTTTTTTTTCCTTTAAAAGTTTATATGTTCTTCAAATGCTATTCCTAATTATACTTTCTTGATTACACTGCTTGTGCTTGTTTGTAAATAATCTGTCATGCTTTAACTAATAATAATTAGATCTAAATAATAGTAAATAATGTTTTATTTTTAACTCTATTAATATAAACAGTAAGTAACATTCTATTGTATATACTTCTTATAGCTTTCTCTTACATTTTTAATTTCTGCCTTACACCCTTTTACTTTCTACTCTCTTTTCTTTATTAATATATAGAAATGCTTTTGATCATATAGACACAGTAAATAATAAGATTTGCATAGGAGTTGAGTTGGGACAAAAATGTTGAGTTTTGTTACTTATTAATAATTTTGGGCTTGATTTCACTTACATAGAGTCTGTAATAACCTGTAGAATGCATTGTGAAGGTTTTGTCATGTTTAGATGCATTTACACTGCTAAATGAATGTTTGTCACTAGTTTTTAATAAGTTTCCCGCCAAAATGTTAAGAGAGACAATCTGGGATGTGGGCTGTCTCATGCACAGTGTCCATGAGCTACTTCAAAAGCTTCAACTCTCAGAATTCTCACAGAGAAGCTGAAAGCAGCTAGTCTCACCTTTGACCTAGATATCACACTGACACATCACAGATACAGGAATGACACTACCTAATTATACTTTCTTGATTACACTGCTTATGCTTGTTTGTAAATAATCTGTCATGCTTTAACTAATAATAATTAGAACTAAATAATAGTAAATAATATGTTTTATTTTTAACTCTATTAATATAAACAGTAAGTAATATTCTATTGTATATACTTCTTATAACTTTCTCTTACATTTTTTTTTATTTCTGCCTTACACCCTTTTACTTTCTACTCTCTTTTTCTTTTCTTTATTAATATATAGAAATACTTTTGATCATATAGACACAGTAAATAATAAGATTCGCATAGGAGTTGAGTTGGGACAAAAATGTTGAGTTTTGTTACTTATTAATAATTTTGGGCTTGAGTTCACTTACATAGAGTCTGTAATAACCTGTAGAATGCATTGTGAAGGTTTTGTCATGTTTAGATGCATTTACACTGCTAAATGAATGTTTGTCACTAGTGTTTAATAAGTTTCCCGCCAAAATGTTAGGAGAGACAATCTGGGATGTGGGCTGTCTCATGCACAGTGTCCATGAGCTACTTCAAAAGCTTCAACTCTCAGAATTCTCACAGAGAAGCTGAAAGCAGCTGGTCTCACCTTTGACCTAGATATCACACTGACACATCACAGATACAGGAATAGCAGATTAATAATATGTATTAAAAACCTATGTCCCAAACATATACATTACTATAACTCATTTAATTCATTTGATTGACAAGCATAAATAATTTTATAACTCTATACTGGAAGAAATTGTCATGTGATATATTTTAAAGCAGTAGTATAGCATGTTTGTAAAATCTGGTTACTAAAATGTGTTTGCTGTGCATTATTTTGTATAAAGCAGACAGATTTATTGAAGGGACAGCAATGTAAGATGGTGCTCAGTAAAGATACAACTCAGTGAGATCATATATATATATATATATATATATATATATATATATGTGTGTGTGTGTGTGTGTGTGTGTGTGTATGTGTGTGTGTGTATGTGTGTGTGTGTATGCATGTGTATATATATATATATATATATATGTATGTATATGCGTATATGTGTGTGCATGTGTGTATGTATATATATATATATATATATATATATATATATATATGTGTGTGTGTGTGTGTGTATGTGTGTGTATGTAGATATGTATATAAATGTTTCTGAGAATCTGCTTAACTATGAAGTATGATTTATAACAATTTCTATGAATACAATAATGTTAAGTTGTCAATCTCGCCTTCATTCTTGCTTGATGGGTTCGGAGCCGATCCCTCGGCTCCGACTCGGCACTTGCTAAGCTCGAGAGTCACTTTTACCAGCTCGAGGCAGCCCCATATCCCATGATGCAAGGCGGTAAGTACCCAGATCTCGTTTGCCGCTTCGCTTATGAGGTCCTCCTTTTACCAGCTCCTGGTAAGTGATTCACTTTTTTGATATTTAAGCCCCTTTTTGTAAAAAAACCCTTAATTGTTAGTTATAAGTTAATTATTTACATTTTCTGACAGAAAATCCCTGTCTCTTTTAATTTTTTTTAGTCAAACTTTACCCATCCCATCCCCTCCCTGTTAGGGTGTGTGTGTTTGTCTTATAGGAATACCTCTTTGGTATTTTATTTAAGTTAATTTTTTGACTGGTGTGTGTGTGTGTTTTGTGAAGCACCATGTCAAAGGAGAGGGTCTCAGGTTTTAAGAAGTGTGACTCGTGCTGTCAGAAGATGTCTCTGACAGACGGTCACACTTCTTGCCTATTGCCTGGGGCCTCTTCACCTGCAGGACTCCTGTGCTATTTGTCATTCCTTCAGCCAGAGAGTCCTGCAGGAAAGACGCAACAAGCTGATACTTAGGGGCCTTCTTAAGCCGGAGGGCTCTCCGGCTAAGTCGGCTCCATCAAAATCAGCTAAATCTTCCAAGGCCCAGGCTTCTGTGTCTAAGCCTGCGGCCTCGGCTCCGACTCGTTTCCGAGTCGAGATCGGCTCTGGCTGGAGCCGATTCTGGCTTAACAAAGCCTTCGGCACCGATGGCTATCGGTGCCGAATCTGCATCGACCACTTAGGTGTCGGCTCCGATCGGTTCCGACCACCATGTGGCACAGGCATCGGTGTCGGCTCCGATCGGCTCCGACACCGTTACTTTGGTGGCTGTATCGGCTCCGGCTGGAGCCGATACATCGAACTTCCTGTCGGCTCCGATAAGTCTTCGGCTCCGACAGGATCTATAGTATCGGTTCTGATGGCTCATTCCAGGAAGAGGTCGAGGTCTCCTTCCTTGGAGCCGATATTTTCGGCTCCGGCTTCACCTCTTCTTTCGGAACGGAGCCATCGGAGCCGATCTTCAAGGTCATCCAGACTTTCAGACCATGACCTAGAGAGAGTGGTCAGCAGATTACTTAAGTCACAGGTACTGGCCCAAATGTTACATAGTCCGTCTCAACAGACGACTGTTGGTCCACACCCCGTTACAGTTCCTCCTTCAACTCTACCCCAGAGCTTGGAGTTGGAGTCTTCGGGAATGGTTACTGCTACGGCTGGAGGACGGATACCCCCTTCTGTTCCTTCAGCCTCTACTCTTATCTCCTCTTGAGACCTTCCTTAGAGGGATTCGTGGTCAGGCTTCCATGGTCTCCTCCGAGGGGTGAGTGGCATCGGACCCTTGTCCGAGCCGCTCTTCCCTTGGAGCCTCGGCCTTGGTGAGCTCGGCTCCGACATCTGCCTCGGAGACTTCCCTTCGGTGGTCCCTGGGTTCCTAGTTCTTGAACGGGTTCTCTCGGACCTGCCTGGGAGGGAGCATTCGAGGTGATGAAGAGTGTGCTGGCCACTGGTATCAGTCAGCAGTCTGTTCCCGTAGCTCCTCCCTCTATAGTACCTGTTGACATCTCTGCCACTTCTCTTGCTACAGGACCCAGAGATCCTCCGCCTCAGGTTTCCCCATTGGGAATTTCCCCTCTTCGAGGATTCTCCTGATGTTTGGGAGATCCTCCTAGGAAGAGGACTTGTAAGAGGAAACATGTAGACTCCCCGAGTCTGTCACTTGGATACTGACTTTGATGAGTAAGAGGGATCCCTAGATCCCCTCTGAGGATGTCTCCTTCTCAGACATCCTAGAACTCCTTAAACAGAGGGAAACTGGCCCACCAACAATCCCTCTGAGGATGAGTCAGTATACCTAGAGGCGTTTGGATCTCGGCCCTCCACCTCCTGGGTGTCTCCGCCTTTCGACCCCCTTATGCAGGTTATTGCCCGAAAGGCGTGGGCAGCTCCTGACTCTGTAGAGCCAGTCCCTAGGAGGCCTTCAAAATTTATCACTGCCCTGTGTGACAAGCAATTCCTCACTAAGGGTGTCCCCACTGATGCCATGGTGGTGGCTGCGGCCACCAAAAAGGAACTTGCAGATCCTTCCGTACCCGTCCATCCTCCTAATAAGGACTCTAGGGCCATGGATAGGCAGTGGCGGATGTTTTCCTCAGCGACCTTTGCTATGCGTTCGCTGAATTACCTATGTCACTTCACCAGACTCCAGAGGGATATCCTTAAGGAGCTGGGTGAAGTAGTACAGGATCCTACAGCTGCAGGGGCTCAAGAGAAAATTGCTTCACAGCTAGGAACCCTTAATTCCATTGCAAACTCCTCCATGCGGCTAATATCTTATGCTGCTGATGGAGCGAGTAGAGCCGCAGGTACAGGTGTGGCTCTTAGACGCCAAGCCTGGATGCGGCTATGTGATTTTGCGGATCCCTTTAAGGCGTCCTTCACAAATTCTCCCTTTGATGGGTCAGCTTTGTTTGGCCCTCAGGTGAAGGAAACTTTGACCAGGTGCGAACAGGATGGCAAGACTCTTTCTGCTGTAGGAGTCCGTTTTTCCACCCCTTCTAGACCTTATCCCAAAGGTCAGAAAGGTGGGAAAATGTGGTTCCGTAAATCCCAAGGAGTCACGCCGGATTCACGTGGTCAGTTTACCCCTAGAGGCAGAGGGGTAACAACAACAGGCGCGCTCTAGAGGCAGAGGGGGTCCGAAAAACCAGGGAAACAGAGAGCCTCTCTCTGACAAGCCCTTTCAGCATCCCTGAGATGTTGCCCGGCTGTCCCTCCTTGGAGGCAGTCGGGGAAAGATTATCACTGTACCCAGAAGCCTGGCATTCCCTCACTCAAGACAGATGGGTACAGTCGATCATATCCAAGGGTTACATAATTCCTTTCGAGGAAAGTCCCTTCCCTCAAATTCCCTTCCAGATGTACCACCGGTCTAAGGAAATTGCAGAGTTAGAAGTCTCAAAACTACTGCAAAAAAGAGCCATTCAGCCAGTTACAACAGACCATTCAGAGCCCGGAATCTACTCAAGGTTCTTTTTGGTCCCCAAAAAGACGGGAGACTGGAGACCAATATTGGATCTCCTGACTCAACAAGTCTGTCAGGAAGACAAGATTCCGAATGGTCACTCTTCAGTCAATTCTGCCCTTCTTACAGAAGGACAACTGGATGTGCTCAATAGATCTTCAGGATGCGTACTATCACATCAAAATTCACAGACGCTCCAGGAGATTTCTCCGCTTTCGGCTGGGGTCCAGTCATTTCCAGTTCAGAGCCCTGCCCTTTGGTCTCACTACAGCCCCCAGAGTGTTCACCAAATGCATGGCAGTGGTCACGGCTCACCTGAGGCGTCAAGGATTCCAGGTGTTTCCGTATCTCGACGACTGGCTCCTGTCAGCCACCACCAGGCATCAGCTTATACAAGCCAGGGATTACACAATAAACCTTTGTTCTCATTTGGGCATCTCGATCAACTTGAAAAGTCATCCTTATCGCCCTGCCAGTCTATTACCTTCATAGGCAAACTTAAACACTGTTCGGATGTCAGCTACCCTTACAGATCAAAGAGTTTCAGACATTCAGAATCATGTCAGGATCATTCTGGCCAACAAGAAAGTACAGGCCAGAATGGTTCTAAAGGTATTAGGTCTCATGGCTGCGGCCATTACTCTTCTTCCCTGGCTCGATTCTACATGCGCCTTCTTCAGTGGATGCTGTTCACACAATGGTCATACCAACAACTTCCAATGCGTCACCAGATTCTGGTGACACAGACATGCAAAGAGCATCTTGCTTGGTGGATCACATCTCCTCAGGCTCACCAAGGCAGGTACTTTGTACCCCATCCCGATAGCCACTGTCACCACGGATGCCTCCCTGATCGGGTGGGGGGGTCATTATCAGGGCAGGATGGTTCATGGGACGTGGCAGCCGTTCGAGTACCATCTGAACATAAATGTCCTGGAGATGAGAGCAGTGCTTTTAACGTTGCAAGCCCTCAGCGACTTTCTTCCCGTAGGGACAATTGCAGTCCACACAGACAACATGTCTGTAGTTTGGTATATCAACAAACAGGGCGGAACCAAGTCTTACCCCTTGTGTCGAGAAGCGCTCAGACTATGGCAATGGGCGATCTCCTCTCATCGGTTTCTGGTAGCAACGCATATCCCTGGGAAAACCAACATTGTAGCGGACAGATTGAGCAGAGCTATTCTCATGCCTCACGAGTGGTCTCTCAAGCAATCTATAGCGGAAGAGATTTTTCTGGAATGGGGTCGTCCATGTTGCGATCTTTTTGCTACTCCCCAAAACAGCAAATGTCCAGACTTCTTCTGCCTCTTCCCTCTATCAGGCCATCCCCCCAGAGACGCTCTGACCCAGGATTGGCCCCAGGGACGACTTTATGCCTTCCCTCCATTTCCTCTGATCCCTCAGGTTATCCAGAAAGCTACCGTTTTGAGAGCCAAATTGATTCTCATTGCCCCTTACTGGCCTCGACAAGTTTGGTTCCCGTTCCTCCATCATCACCTTTTGGTGCAGCCGTGGCATCTGGACCCAGTGCCAGATCTTCTGATTCACCAATCGGGTCAGCTGCACCGGTCAATCCCTTCTCTCAACCTCACAGCATGGTTGCTCCACTTCCTTCCTTAGCCAGGCTTCCTTTGATCTCTAACCCAGTTAGAGACATCATAGTAACCGCTAAAATCCTCTACCAGGAGGATTTATACAAGCAAATGGAAGCGTTTCTCTTATTGGGCTAAGGCCAAAATATTGATCCTTTTACTGCCCCTGTTCAGGCAGTCCTGGACTTCTTAGCAGAGATTTTTCATGCAGGCTCCTCTTCTTCCACAGTCAGAGTTCAATTGGCTGCTATTTCCAATTTTCATGTCGGGATAGCAGATCATAATATTATGTCCCATAGGCTCTGCAGGGCCTTCTTGAAAGGAATTTTCCTACTAAAGCCTCCAATCAGGAATCCTCCTCCTCAGTGGGATCTAAATTTAGTGCTGACATCCTTGATTCTTCCCCCATTCGAGCCAGCTGCTTCTTGTTCCCTGAAATATCTTTCTTGGAAAACTTTATTCTTAGTGGCTATTACATCGGCCAGGAGGGTGTCTGAACTTCATGCTCTTTCGGTTCGACCCCCCCTATTTGGTTTCACAAAAAAAAAGAGTATCTTTGAGAACTAACCCAACCTTTTTGCCTAAGGTCGCTTCAAAGAACAATTTGAATCAATCCATTGATCTCCCTGTATTTTTCCCTAACTATTCAGATAGAGCTGAACAAAAGCTACATTATCTTGATGTCCACCGTCAACTTAGATATTATTTGGACAGAACAAAAAAATTTAGAAAATCTGATCAACTTTTTGTTTCCTATGCGGATAATAAAAAAGGCCTTCCTGTTTCTAAAGTGACTTTGTCTAGATGGCTTTCTTCGGTCATCTCCGAAATTTATCTACTCAGGGGAAAACAGCTGTGCTCAAAACCTAAAGCACATTCAACTAGGAGCTTAGCTACTTCTACAGCCTTTCAAGCTAGACTTCCTTTAGCAGCGGCCACTTGGGCCACTCCTCACACTTTTGTTTCCCATTACAAATTGGACTTGGCCTCCAGGGACAGATCCAGTTTTGGCTCTACAGTCCTCAAGAGTTTGTTCCATTGAGCCACCCAGGATAGAGGTGCTAGGGACGCGGTCCCATCAAGCAAGAATGAAGGCGAGATTGACAACTTAACATTAAGAAGTTATGTACCTACCATAACGTTCCATGTTAGTTGTCTTCTCTCGCCTTCTTTCTTGCGACCCTCCCTCCTTCCCCCTGGCCTGGACAGACCTTGTTATAAGAAACTGTTATGCTGAAGACCATTCAGACCTGGTCCTTCTTCCATCTGTAGTTTTCTTCTTCCTTTGGGAAGTATTTTGTGCCTGGTGCTATTGCCCTTTGTCATCAAACGAGATCTGGGTACTTACCGCTTTGCATCATGGGATATGGGGCTGCCTCGAGCTGGTAAAAGTGACTCTCGAGCTTAGCAAGTGCCGAGTCGGAGCCGAGGGATCGGCTCCGAACCCATCAAGCAAGAAAGAAGGCGAGAGAAGACAACTAACATGGAACGTTATGGTAGGTACATAACTTCTTATTTTATTCTATTGGCAATAATGAGTTTGAGTAAATGCTCATATACAAGCAATTCAAGGTTTTTTTTGGAAGCTGTTAACTGTATTTACATGACAGAAATTAGATGCATCCTAATATATGTAATGTCTGAATCATATTAGCCAAAGTTTTTGATTTAAATGAATGTTAGAACCTATTTTTCTCTCCTCTTGATTTCTAACATCAAGATTATTTGAATGCTATTTGAATACAAGTGTTTTATATTACATGGATGTATATAGTAGTATGAACAGTTTTTTTTTAAAAAAAGGTTTATTTTAGTTTATATGATGCTGTTTTACCAAATGTGTAGTCTTGTCTTGCTAGATAATTGAATTGAAAACTGTTAACTTCAGTTAAATATAACTAGTATTAAATTGATAAGGTGGTAGCTGACGTACTGCTGCTTAGGGTAGGGGGTTAACTTGAGTGGTAAATACTACTCTAAGTTGGAGTTTACAACTCCAGGCTGGATGCAAGGTTTAATCCTTACATTATTTTCACTTGTTCATTGTTATTTGTATATAGTTTTGACATCCACAATATATTTTGTACATTCATTGTCACTACAAACAAAATTGAATCCTATACGAAATCCCATAAGAGATTCAATAAATACAGCTATATTTAAAGGTGCACCTAAAGGAGGAGATGTAACATTACTTATCTTGTTATTTGTTATTTTGATCATAAGATTCTTAAGTTTTAAAAATGCCAAATGACATCTTTAAAAGGAATTTCTTTAAACATTAATGGATTGAATAATCCATGTAAAAGGGCAAGCCTAATAAGATACATTAATTTACATAAGGCCAACTTAGTTTTCCTACAAGAAACCCATCTCTTGAAAAAAGATATTGATAAACTAGCCACAAACAAATATACAGTATTGGTTAGTTCAGAGCACACTCAGAAAAAAAGAGGAGTGTCTATTTTATGGAATAAAAGTATTTCCATTCCTAAAACCATTAAGTCTTATCAGGATGACAAAGGAATGTTTTGTATGGTTACAATACAAATTAATGGGAAGACTTACACTTTAATTAATGTATATTGGATACCTGGAATTGGTATTAATACAGTGAAACATCATCTTGATAAGATCATATCATTCTCTATAGGAGATATTATTTTAGCTGGTGACTTTAATTGTATACTACATGAAAGTGATACTACCACTATAGGAAAGAGAAGAATTACATCTAATGCAAAACATTTAAAGGATTTTGCTAATTCTTATCATTTGAATGATATTAATAATCAGATAGATTCAAAATCATTACCATAAACCTTTTTTTCTAACAGATATAAAACTTATTCAAAAATAGATAGGGTCTTTATTTCTAACCAGATGGTAACAGATTTAATTAATTCCAAAATCATTTCATGTCCTATATCTGATCATAATTCAATTGTTTTGAATTCATGATAAAAATACTCATAATGTTCAGATCAAAAGGATACCAGCATACTTAACTCAACTAAAAGACTATAAAGAATATATGCTTTCAGAAGTAAAACATTTTTTAGACATAAATAACACTCCTGAAGTCTCCATTGTTTATGTTTGGGATGCCTTAAAATCATATCTATATGGACAAAGTATCAGATGGTATAATAATAAAAGGAAATCTTGGGATAAGGAATTGTTAGATATTCAAAGTAAATTAGACTCTTATAAACATAATAATAAAGAAAATATTATGGACAAGAAAGTTATTGAAGAAATAAACAAACTAAATGAGAAATACAAAGAAATTTTAACCCATAAAGTTAAAATAACTTTAGAGAATACAAGTTTTTGTCTTATTCAATAAGCCCCAAATACTTACATAGACTTAAAAATAAAACAAAAAGGTTGAATAAACAAAACCATATCAAAGAAATCTTTTCTCTAAGGAATAAGAAGAATGTTTCTAGTATACTAGAAATACTAGATGAATTTAGAAATCACTTTCACAAAATTAACCATAATAATATTAACATGGAACCTAAAGATAAAATAAAGGAGTTTATAACCACAAATATGAATAAAAAGCTTAATAAACAACAGATTAAACTATTGGACAAGAGTATTTCATATACAGAAGTTATTACACAAATAAATAAGCTTAAATCAAACAAAGCACCGGGTAATGATGGTATTATACCAGAGATATATAAAATCCTTTCTAAAATACATATTCATTAATACATAAGGTTTTATTTTGGCCCAAACTGAGTTAATAACCCCCCCATCTTGGCAATATACATTTATTTCACCAATTTTAAAACCTAATAAAGATCCAACTAGATGTTCTTCATATTGGCCCATCTCATTACTTAATGTTGATTATAAAATGTTTATGAATATCTTTGCTGATAGATTGAAGACAATCATTCCGGCATTATAGATATAGATCAGACAGGCTTCATTGTAAATAGAAATACTTTTGATAATATAAGAAGAACTTTAACATTAATAGATTTTGCAAATAGGAAAAAGAAAGATTTAACACTTATTAGTCTTGATATAAGTTCAGCATTTGATTCAGTAAGTTGGGACTATCTGTTTACCTTAATGAAGTGCACAAACTTCTCGAATGCATTTGTAAATCTAATTGAACATTTATACAAAGGAACGTTGGCTTATATTAAGGTAGGAACATATGTTTCACAAAAAATACCCATTCTTAAAGGTACAAAACAAGGATGTCCACTTTCTCCACTATTATTCACTTTAGTAATGGAGCCTTGGGCTAATTTGATCAGAAACAGTACTGACATAGAGGGTTTTGAAATAGATGAAAATACAACATCCAAAATTCAACTTTTTGCGGATGATGTTCTAATTACATCAGCAGGATCTAATTCTTCTATACAGTCTCTATTTGACAACATGATGAATTTTAAAAGTATTTCTGGTTTAATATTCAATGAAGAACAATACTAAAATACTACCTATATATACACGAAAAAAATATTCTCATTAGTGATTTTACTAAATATGTACCCAATTCAGGTCAGATAACTTATTTAGGTATAATACTATCTAAAGATATTAAATCTTTTATATATAATAATTATAATACCTGTTTTCTTAATATACAAAATCTTTTTAATACCTGGAATAATATGTTTTTTACTATGGAGGAGAGACTTACAATTATTAAAATGATAATATTCCCCAAGATTTTATACTTAATACAATCAATAATACTTCACCTACAAAAATAATTATCAAGAAACTGAACACACTAATGTTAAATTTCTTATGGGCACCTAATAGACCTAGGATTGCATTAAAGAAATATACTAATAGCTGGTCTCAAAGGGGTATTTCTTTTCCAGACTTTAATTTATATACTATCTCTTCTATTGTAAAAGTTATTACTTTATTAATAGATCAGTCATATGTCACAAAATGGAAAGATTATTGGGAGCTAATTAGTATACACTTCATGAAAATCTCCTTAACACATAAAAATATGATTGTAAATAACTCCATGTTATGGTTACTAAAGGAATTTTGTACTTCACCTATTACACCTAAACATATGGTTTGTTACCCATTAAATATTATTATTAGTTATTGTAACTTTATATTCATGCACCCTAAGTATAGGGGATGGAATTTTATTGTATTTCCTATAATGTATACTCAGGGTATGCTTTTGTCATCTACTTCTGAAGGAACTCATTTAGCTATAGATAATGATCTAAAGTACTGGTATCAGTTGATATCTGATAATAAAGTTAAAAATCTAGATTTCTTAAAACAAGAATTTGATCTAAGAGAAACTTGCTGGTTAGAGGTTCAGACCTTTAGACAACATCTCATTAATAAAATAGATTTAATGTCTATAACTGTTAAAGAATCTATTCCAACACTGATTGATTACTTGATATTAAATTTACAACATAAAGTTTCTGATAAAGGTAAACTTTCATACATACATAAAGTTATCAGACAAGAAACTTTTTACAGTGTAGATTCATACTGGAATTATTTCACTTCTATTAATGGGGACCCACCAAATCAACAAGATAAACAATATATATTGGAATCTGCTTATAGAACTATGTCTTCCATTGTCTGGAGACTTTATACATGGAAATTTTTACATAGATCTTTTTATACACCTTTGATGATGAATAAAATAAATAATAAAGATAATCTATGTAAGAGATGTAATGTAGAAATTAATGCTGACTGGGCTCATATGTTTTATGACTGTATAAAATTGAAAGAATACTGGAAGTCAATTAATGAATTTTTGCAGGCTCTTTTTACAGATAATTTCATTATTTCTAAATCTCTTATATTATTCAACGCACCTGTACCTCAAAGTGTTAAAAAGGTTAAGCTTCCCTTGTTATGGTCTATTCTAGCAGTGTCTAGGAAAATAATAACTAGAAATTGGATTTCAGATACACCTCCTTCGTTCAATGAATTTAAAAATGTTATGAATATAGTGTGCCATATGGAAATAAACACAATTAGGACTAGAACAAATAGAAAAACATCTTATTTTATTGTATGGGATAATTTACAAAATTTGTTAAAAAAATTTTAATTTCAATAGCATGGTATTTTAGTTTAATTAATTGATCTGATTGTAGTGGATGTCTTTGTAAATACTTTAGTTGTTTTGTTGAATATTATAATAATACCTATTTTTAATTACTTGTATAAAATTGTTATGATATTTCTCTTGTATGTTAAAACAATAAACCTGTTTTGAAAAAAAAAAAAAAAAAAGAAAAAATTAATAATTGTCTTGCCTGTAGAAAGCAAATACCTCACAGAGATAGTCATTCTTACTGCGTAAACATCTGTTTAGGCCCAGACCACGACATTCCTTGCTGTTGGTTTTGTGCCCTGTTCAACGCCCAAACTATTCATCGGGCTATCTTTGTCGCTAAATTCTTTCGCTGCTGTTCTCCGTATTTCGAAATGGCTTTGATAAGCCATCTGACTACTGATCTTCTGAAAAAACGTAAGGATAAAGACAGAGACCTCATAGGTCCAAAACTGCTGACGATGCTTCTATTAAGCTAGTCACCAGTCTGCCGGTACTCAGTGAGGTGCTTTTGCAGCCCCTGATACCTGCTTCTACAGATTCGCAGGCCTCTACTGAGGCTTCTTCGACTATGAAACCTGCAGATGTCTCTACCTTGGATGGGTCCGGAGCCGCTGTGCAGGCACCGGCTTCTGAGAGTGCATTCAGACCTTCTGATATTCATATTAAACAGACTAATTCATTTCAGACTAAAACTACAGAATTTCTCAGGCCCAGAGTTCGCACTACGTCTAGGAAACTGACGACCAACATGCATTCTCAAGCTCCCATGCCACAGAAACAAATGCTTAGAATGGCTGAAGACCTTATTACTTTAATTAGAGGAAGCCAGCCTTCTCCCTGTAAAAGACAAATAACTGATTTTCCTTCTGATTCTTCAGATCATGAGTCCGATGACCTGCTCGGATCAGGACATACCATTATCTACCTATGAGGACTCTGATGCAGAGGATTCCAATTCCTCTGCTTCCCCACCAGAGGATTTTTCTTTCAGTGAAACCCTGCATACCCTCAGAGAGCATTTCCGCTGGGAGTGCCAGGACTACCCACAGTCCAAAAAGAGACTCTGGGGAATTTTTAAACTTGCCTCAGCACAGGCCTGTGGCTATCCCTCCTGTTCTGTAAATTGTAGATGATGTCTTCATGGAATCCAGTCTTACCCCTGATACTTTGCCACCAGCTCCTAGAAAAGCTGACAGGTACTACAGAGTACCTGACTCTCACAAATTTTGTGTTTAAGAATCCTACTGCAGATCCAGAGACCATTTCCAAGGGACCTAAAAGCATTAAGGCTATTACAGCCAAAAACCCTACCCCTTTGGACAGGGATTCTAGGGCTTTAGACAGATGGGGGAAGAAGGTATACACCTCTGCTACTCTTGCCATCAGGGCTTTAAATTGCCACTTTCACATGTTGAAATACCAGCAACATATTATGGAGCTTATTAAACAAAAGTTATGTTGATTCCTGATTGTGCAGAGTATAAAGATTTACAAGAGGTAATGCATTCTGCAAACCAAGTTTGAAAACATATTTTGCAGTGTGGTTTTGATGCTTTAGAAGCATCTTGCAGGGCTGCTGTCACTGGGTCTGTTCTTAGAGGGCATGCTTGGCTAAAGGAACAAATCTTACCAGACCATGTCAAAGCAAACTTACTAGATGCTCCATTAAACCAGTAATGTTTGTGTGGCACTAAAGCAAAAGAAGTTCTTAAAAAGATGGTGGAAAAAGCTAAATCTATGCAAACTGTTAAAGATTTCCTACAGGTACAGCCACCTAGATTCAGTAGGCATTGGCCTTCAAAAAACTGGTCCTTTCCTGTCCCTCCCAGACCTTCTCAGTCCAAACCCAGGGGCAGCAGACCACCAAGACCGCTGTCTCAGGGTATGCACCGATCTAAACAGGGAGTGGTAAGCCACATTCTTATGTGAAAAGTTCACAATGACTTGCCCTTCATCCTTCCCAGCCTTGCCAAAGTACTTGCACCCCTAGGAGGAGAACTCGCCCTGCTTGCAAAAAATTGGAAGTACATTACACAGGACAGATTGGTCTTAAACATTGCATCACAGGAATACAGATTCTACTTCCACTCATTGCCAACCCCAAGTGGATTGCCGGACCTCCCCTCAACCAGTGGGCAGAGGCCCAAAAGCAAGTACTTTCTCTTCTCAGTATCAAGGCTATTCAGCCTGTTCCAACAGAGCAAAGGGGACAGGGTTTCTACTCCAGACTGTTTCTGGTGCCCAGAAAAGAAAATGGTTGGCCCCCTGTCCTGGATCTGTCAATTCCCAACACCTTCTTGGTGGTTCTGAAGTTCACAATGCTTACGCTACAACAGCCGCTTCATCTGCTAGCCAAGGATAATGGGCTGGTCACCCTAGACTTAAAAGACGCTTATCTGCACACCCCCATAAGGGAATCTTGCAGGAAATCTCTATGTTTCAGGGCAGGCTCTGTGCACTATCAGTTCTCTGCATTTCCCTTTGGCTTATCTACTGCGCCCAGGGTATTCACAAAATGCCTGGCTCCAGCCATTGCATACTGCAGGCAGAGAAAAATTCAAATTTACCCATACTTGGACGATTGCCTGATCTAGGCAGACAAGTTAGGAATTACTACTTCAGCACCTGACATTTGTAAAGAGACTTCTAACTTCTCTGGAGTATACCATCAACAAAAAGAAATTACATCTGGTACCCAGCCAAAAAAAATTATTCCTGGGAGCAAGCTTGAACACACCTTCCCAGATGGCATTCCTCACTCCAGAAAAACAGGTTTATTTGACACCCTACTTCAATCTACTAGTCACCCAAACCCAGCTATCTGCAAGCCCTAGGTTTCATGGCCTGTTGCATTCTACTAATTCCGTATGCAAGACTGCATATGAGGAAACCTCAGTGGTACTTAAAAAGTCTCTGGTGTCAGCATTCTCAGGACCTGGAAACATTGATTGCTATCATTCCTTGCCTAAGGACAGAGTTCCTTTGGTTGGCAGGGGCCTGCTACCACAACAAGGGACTCCCTTTCACTCACCCCCCACCCCCGCCGCCCAAACCCTGACAACAGACGTATCAGACTATGCATGGAGGGCTCACATGGCAGGCAAATGGAGCCCAAGACAAATTCACCTGCATATCAATCAAAAAGAAATGTTAGCTGTACAGAATGCAGGACAACTCTTGATAAAGACAGACAACACCACAGTTATGTGGTACATCAACAAGCGGGGGGGAACTCATTCCTACCCACTGTGCAGGTTAGCCATGGCTCTGTGGAACACCGCCTTGAGCAATCAAGTGCACCTACAAGCTCAATTCCTGCCAGGCAAAGAAAATTCACTGTCAAACAATTTAAACAGAAATCTAATGGACCCACACGACTGGAAACTGGAACCAAACACATCCAAACTTCTAATCCACAGGTGGGGAACACTAGAGATGGACCTCTTTGCTTCCCCCCAAAACCACCAGTTGAGCAAAGTTTGCACCAGAATTCCACAGCCAAGCATGGAAAGTGGATGCCCTTTCATTTACATGGGATAGCCTCTCAATCTATGCATTTCCCCTTCTGCCCCTCCTCCTGAAATTGCTACTCAAGATCAAACAGGATAGGCCAAGGACAATCCTGATTGCACCAGACTGGCCACGCCAGCACTGGTACCCACTTTTATGCAGTCTGACAGCAGTGCCACCCTGGTACCTACATCAGAGAGGGACAGATTTTGCATCTTCAGCTGCAAACCCTGAACCTAGCAGCCTGGCTGATTCCCTGAATGCATCACCACCAATCCTCAGCAGACAGGTGCCGGATGTCATCCTTGAGGCCAGGAGGCCTAGTACTAGGAAATCCTATTCAGAAAAGTGGAAAAGATACTACTCTTGGTGCCATTCTCAGGGTAAGGACGCAACCGTGCCTACCTTAACTTAAATCCTAGATTACCTAGCAGAGCTGCTCCACAAAGGCCTAGCCTTCTTTTCAATTAAGATTCATGCCTCTGCCATCTCAGCTCATTACAATACTGAGCCACCCCTCTCCTCTCGCCCTCTGGTGAAACAGTTCTTGAGAGGAGCTAACAATCTAAGACCCCCCCCCCCGAGGAGAGCTCCCACTCCTGCCTGGGACCTTAACTTTGTACTAGAGAAGCTCACGCTTCCCCCTTTTGAGCCTGCTGCTACAACAGAGTTAAAATTCCTCTCTTGGAAAAGAACCTTACTTCTAGCCATCACTTCAACAAGAAGAGTGTCTGAGTTGCAGGCCATTATGGCTGTGCAACCCTTCATTATCTTCCATGCAGACAGGGTTTCCCTCTGGACTAACCCATCATTTATGCCCAAGATGGTCTCCAGTGTGACTTTAAACCAATCCATCCATTTACACACCTTTTTCCCTAATCCTCAGATTTAAGGGGAAAGGATCCTGCACTCCTTGGATGTGCACAGACAGCTTAGGTTCTACCTTGACAGGACTAAACCTTTCAGAAAATCTGACCAGCTGCTGGTCAGCTTTGCTACAGGGGCAGAGGGCAAGGCCATTTCAAAACAAACCATCTCCAAATGGAGAGCACACTGCATCCATTTCTGCTACAAACACTATGGAAAACCTACCCCACAGGGGATCAGAACCCATTCCACTGGGGCTACCTCAACCTCTACAGCATTTCTCAGGGAGTCCCTACCAGGGACATCCTGGAGCTGCAACCTGGAGTTCTGTACACACCTTCACCAAGCATTACCACTTGCCTATCTTTTCTAAATCCAGAGCTGGATTTGCTACAGCAGTCTTACAAGGTTTGCTAGCCAGCCCTAATACGTCTTGACTGCCTCCACCCTTTCTCAGCTTTGGGAATCAACCCAAGTGTGATGACTGCAACAGTGAAACACAAAGAACATAGTACAGTTCTGTACACTTAACATAAATGTAGATGTTCGAGTGTATTCACTGTTGCAGTCCTGGTCACCCTCCCTCCAGCCCCCTGACTTATCTATACTTTCTACCTGTCCTCTTTTGGCCATATCTTATGGCATTGGTATTTACTTTTTATTGGAGGTGTTCCACACCATGTAATTGCTTCCTATTTTGGGGGCTCCTGACATCTGGGGCTAGAAAAACTGATGTAATGGCGTCGGCTGCATGTTTTGTACCCCTGACGTCATGGAAGAGGCGACTGCATCCGTCACAGAAATCCCAAGAAAATAGTATTCAGGCCGACTGAGGGCTACCTGCAGGCAGATAGCCCAAGTGTGATGACTTCAACAGTGAATACACTCGAACATCTACATTTATGTTAAGTGTACACAACTGTACTTTCAGGGGTGCTTGTTGCTCAGGTTAGAGCTGTAAAAGTTTTATTAAAGATGAGAATTGTTGAATTGTTAGGAAAGGTCAGATGTTAACAGTATATGTTAACAGTATAGATAAGTGTGCTTTGTTAACCTACAGGGCTGTACAGTGGATAGCACTGTTGCCTCACAGTAAATGGTTCCCCATTTTTATTCTTGGCTGGAGTGCCTTCTGTGTTGAGTCTGCATGTCCTCCCTGTGTTTGCTTGGGTTTCCTCCCACATTCCAGAGACATGCAGTAGCTGGATTGGACATTCAAAATTGGCCACGGATTTGAGTGTACGTATAGAGCTCCCACTCTTGCCTGGGACCTTAACTTTGTACTAGAGAAGCTCACGCTCCCCCCTTTTGAGCCTGCTGCTACAGCAGAGTCAGAGTTAACATTCCTCTCTTGGAAAACAGCCTTACTTCTAGCCATCACTTCCGCAAGAAGAGTGTCTGAGTTACAGGCCCTTATGGCTGTGGAACCCTTCATTATCTTCCATGCGGATAGGGTTTCCCTCAGGACTAACCCATCATTTATGCCCAAGGTGGTATCCAATGTGGCTTTAAACTAATCCATCCATTTACCAACCTTTTTTCCTAATCCTCAGAATAAAGGGGAAAGGATCCTGCACTCCTTGGACGTGCACAGACAGCTCAAGTTCTACCTTGACAGGACTAAACCGTTCAGAAAATATGACCAGCTGCTAGTCAGCTTAGCTGCAGGGGCAGAGGACAAGGCCATTTCAAAGTAAACCATTTCTAAATGGATAACACACTGCATCCATTTCTGCTACAAACATCATGGAAAACCTACCCCACAGGGGATAAGACCTCATTCCACTAGGGCTACCTCAACCTCTACAGCATTTCTCAGTGGAGTCACTACAAGGGACATCCTGGAAGCTGCAACCTGGAGTTCTGTACACTCCTTCACCAAGCATTACCATTTGCCTATCTTTTCTAAATCTGGAGCTGGAGTTGCCACATCAGTCTTACAAGGCCTGCTAGCCAGCCCTAATACTTCTTGACTGCCTCCACCCTTCCTCAGCTTTGGGAATCAACCCAAGTGTGATGACTGCAACTGTGAAACATGAAGAACATAGTACAGTTGTGTACACCTACCATAAATGTAGATGTTCGAGTGTATTCACTATTGCAGTCCTGGTTACCCTCTCTCCAGCCCCCCTGTCTTTGCTGTACTTTCTACCTATCCTTTTTTTTGGCCATATCTTATGGCAATTGTATTTCCTTTTTACTGGAGGTGTTCCACACCATGTGATTGCTTCCTATTTTGGGGGCTCCTGACATCTGGGGCAAGGAAAACTTATGTAATGGCATCTGCTGCATGTTTTATACCCCTGACGTCATGGAAGAGGCGACAGAATCCGATGCAGAAATCCCAAGACTCTGGTATTCGGGCTGACTGAGGCTACCTGCAGGCAGATAACCCAAGTGTGATGACTGCAACAGTGAATAAACTTGAACATCTACATTTATGGTAAGTGTATACAACTGTACTTTATTTGCAGCATCACTGTTGTCCCATATTTTCTCCAATTTTTTATGACTGTCTTCACTGTGTTCCATGGTATATCCAATGCTGTGGAAATGTTTTTGTACCCTTCTGACTAATACCTTTCAACAATGAGATTCCTTTGATGCTTTGTAAGCTGTCTGCGAAGCATGACTTTTGCTGAAGCAGGCAACTGAATAAATGTCAGGAAAATCCTACTAGGCCAGCTGAACTTTATTTGGGGTTAATCACTCTCTTTAATTGATGGCAGGTGTGTACCCAAGAAGACTGAATGTTGTAATTAAATCAAAAGGTAGGTGCTTCAACAAAGTATTAGTTTAAGGGTGCGCATACACATTTAAGTATTAGTTTAAGAGTGTGTACACTTATGCACCCAGCTTATTGTATGTTTTTTTTTTTTATATTTTTCCCCCAACAGATTTGTTTGTTTTTCAATTGAATTGTACAGGTTATAGGTTACATTAAAGGTGGGAAAAGTTTTGAAATTATTTATTGTGGTCTCTTTTTATTTTTTATCATAAAAACCTGGCATTTTAACAGGGATGTGTAAACTTTTTATATCCATTGTATATGTATATAAAATATATGTGTGTGTGTGTGTTCATAGATGTTTACCAGGCTAATGACCACAAGGGCATTTTTAAGCCTAACCATGCATCCCAAATCTCTGATAAGTTCTGATACACTTGATAAGTGTAAACATGGGCCTGGGAGATGAGCCATTTGCAGGTTACCTGTGTCCGTAAGAGACTTAGGTGCCAAACCAGGGATGAATTTCTAGTTTCCCATCCAGTTGTCCAAGTTGCACTTGAATTGGGTTATAGAGGAACTCTACTTCACATGGATGGGGAGCCTGTTCCATAGACTGGGTACTCCCTGGGATACATGCCTTTTTCTCCAGCAGGTCCTGTTTATATCACAGGCAAGGTTTAAGTCTTTAGAATGGTTAATTCTGGTGCTGTTTGTTTTGTGGTTATGCAGGAGGTCCATCAGAATGGGGTCTGACAATGCCCTGTATGCCAGGCATAGATCTCCCCTCAAAAGCCTGTAGGAGACAGAATACAGGGATAGGGCCTTGAGGCGGTCTGCATAGGACATTTTACTTACTTACGTATTTTTAGTGAGCAACGTCTGTGGATGTTCCAATTGTTACATATGCCTGGTTAAGTACATACCAAAGGGGGTACTGTACTCCGTGATAGGTCTGATGAATGCCGAATACAGTGGAACAATGGCTTCCTTTGTTTGTAAGTTGTGCAACATAGAATGATTTCCTCACCACTGTAGACACATGATGGTCAAATGCCAGATTACTATCTGTGTGTGTCCCTATGTCCCTGACTACTGGGTCAGTTCTATGGGGTGTGTTGTCAATGTGATTGTTGCCAGGGATGAATGACTTCCCAAAGGATACTATTATGCATTTCCTGGCATTTAGTTTTAGTCCATGGCTTTGACACCAGTTGTTTGTCAATTTGTGTTTGTGTGAGATTCAGTGACAGCTCCTAATTTGCAGTCATCTGCAAATTTAGTCAGCCAGAGACCACTGACATTGGTCTTGACTTCTGAGAAGTAAATGCCAAGGAGCGATCCAAGGACTGATCCCTGAAGAACTCCACTTGTGACTGGCCCCTTTGTAGAGGTGGACTCCCCAGTTCTAACTTCTTGGGTCCTGTTTGTGAGCCAGTTGGCTATCCAATAGGTGACGCACGGGTTTGTACTTAACCTTTTGAGTTTGTCAAGAATGCCAGAGTGGGATATTGTGTCAAATGCTTTGACCAGGTCAGGGTAGGCAGTGTGAATGAGTTTGCCCTCATCCATTGCTTTGGTGACCTTCTCAAAGAGTGAGTAGGCATGATCTGCCCTTGATGAAACCAAACTGGGTTGGGTCCAGTGTCTAGAGGTTTACTGTATCTCTGTTGGTCATCTCCATGATAATTCTTTCCATGGCTTTACGTACAGGACTAGTGAGACTTGTAGGTCTGTAGTTTACAGGGTCTGTGGATGGCCCACCTTTGTGCAGAGGGATGGTGGTTGCCTCTCTCCATTCATGAAGCCTGTTTGGAGGCTACAGTTAAAATACTAATTCCAGAGGCCCTGATAGCTAATTTTTCATGCTATTTAGAAGGCATTCTAGAATATTGTCTGGGCCCATTGATGCAGTGTTCTTGGTCTTTGAGAGAACATTTAAGGACTGGTCCCCTAGTGATATTAGGGGGAGTTATATTTGATATTTCCTGAGGGGAAGGTTGAGTGGGGGAGAGGGGTAAAGTTGGAGTTGAATTCCTCAGCCAGGTTGTTTGTTGTATCTTCTGGCTCAGTATAGGTGGCTTCATTTACAATGAGCTCTGCACACAGTTGTGTATTGCCTCTGAAGTTGTGGACATAACTAAAGAATGCTTTGTGGATGTTCTTCGTGTTTCACTGTTGCAGTCATCACATTTGGGTTAGCTGCTTGCAGTAGCCCTCAGTCGGCCTGCTTATCATAGTCTTGGGTCCTGCGTCGGTTGCTGTCTCATCTTCCGTGATGTCAGGTAGTCAGGGGTATAAAGCATGCAGCCGACGCCATTACATCATTCTTTCTTGCCGTGCAGTGCTCGAAGCAGAAGCAGTTCGCAAGTGCCAGTCCGCCAACTCCTGAAATTTTCTTTTTCGAGTTTCAGAACCGAAGTCTTCAACTAAAGCTAAGTACCCCGTTGGGGAAACTTTTTCTTGCTCTAAACCGATGTCAGTAAAAGTCAATAATTGTATTGCTTGTGGAAAGCAAATACCTCATAAAGATTTTCATTCGTACTGTATTCCTTGCCTAGGCCCTGACCAACGACGTACCTCGCTGTCGGTTTTTGTGCCTTATTTAAACCACGAAATATTCGTTGTCAGTACATTTTCACGTCTAAATATTTTGGTACTCTGTTCAATTATCAGATAATGTCTTCGGTAAGCTACCCGACTACCAACATTCCGAAAAAACGCAAAGATAAAGACAGAGATAAGGCTGCCTAGGTCCAAACTGCTGACAACACTTCTCCTAAGCTAGTCTCCAGTTTGCCGGTACTCAGTGAGGTGCTTTCCCAGCCCCTGATTCCCACTACTTCAGATTCGCAGGCCTCTACCGAGACCCATTCGGAGTCAGGTATGCCGCGAGATGCTTCAGCTGTGGAACCTGCGGATGTCTCTACCTTTGATTGGTCCAGAGCCGCTGTGCAGGCACCGGCTTCTGAGGGTGTATTCAGGCCTACTGACTTGCATATTAAACCAACGCCATCTTCATCTTCTAGGCCTAAATCCCAAACCATGTCTAGGAAATTAACATCCAGTCCGTATGGTCAGGCCTATATGCTTAAAAACAAATGATAAGAATGGCTGAAGACCTTATTACTTTAATCAGGGGAAGCCAACCTTCCCCCTCTAAGAGACCTAGGACTGAATTTTCTTATGATACTTCTGACAAGGATTCTGAAATTTCTGTCTCCTCTGATGACCAGGATTTACCCTTATCTACCTATGAGGATTCTGATGCAGAGGACTCTATTCCCTCTGCTTCTCCCCCAGAGGATTTTTCTTTTGGTGAAACCTTGCATACTCTTAGGGAGCATTTTTACTGGGAAAGCCAGGATTACTCTGATTCTAAAAAGAGGCTTAGAGATTTCTTATCTTTAGCTATCCCTTCTGTGCTGGACATTGTTGACAGTGCCTTTTCGGAATCTAGCTTGGCCCCTGACTCTTTACCTCCTGCTCCCAGAAAACCTGATATATATTACAGGGTTTCTGATTCTCACAAGTTCCTTTTCAAAAATCCTACTGCGGATCCTGACACCATTTCACAGGGACCCAAAGGCATTAAGGCTACTACTGCCAAAAATCCTACCCCCTGTGATAGAGATTCCAGGGCCCTGGATAGATGGGGTAAGAAGGTATACACCTTTGCAACCTTGGCCACCAGGGCCTTAAATTGCCAGTTTCATATGTTAAAGTATCAGCAGCATATTTTTGGATTGCTTAAACAGAAAATTATGTTAATTCCTGATTCTGCTGAAAATAAGGATTTACAGGATTTAATGCATTCTGCTGAACAGGTTGGAAAACATACTTTGTAATGTGGTTTTGATTCACTAGATCCATCTTGCAGGGCTACTGTCACCGGGTCTGTAATTAGAAGGCATGCTTGGCTTAAGGAGCAATCTTTGCCAGATCATGTTAAAACTAAATTGCTGGATGCTCTTTTAAATAAGGACCACCTGTTTGGCGACAAAACAGAAGTTGTTCTTAAAAAGATGGAGGAAAAAGTTAAGTCTATGCAAACTGTTAAAGATTTCTTACAAGTGCAGCCTCCTAGATTTAGTAGGCATTGGCCCTCAAAAAATTGGTCCTTTCCTGCCTCTTCCAGGCCTTCTCAGTTCAAACCCAGAACGAGCAGAACACCCAGGCTTCTGTCCCAGGGTATGCACAGGACTCAGCAGTGGGGGCTCCCACTACCAAATCAGGGAGTAGTAAGACTCCACCCTATGTTAAGCTGTCTCAATGACTTAACTTTAAAACTTCCAAGCACTTCACAACTGACTGCTCCTTTAGGGGGAAAGATTGCTCTGCAAGCAAAAAACTGGGAACTCATTACCCAGGACAAATGGGTTTTAAACATAGTTTCCCAAGGATACAGATTTCACTTCCACACGTTACCAACCCCAAACAGTTGGCCAGATCTACCCCCAAATCAGTGGGCAGAGGTTCAAAAGTAAGTACTTTCTCTCTTAAGGTTAAAGGCTATTCAGACTGTACTAGAAGAGGAAAAGGGACAAGGTTTGTACTCAGGACTTTTCCTGGTACCCAGAAAAGACAACTCTTGGTGTCCTATCCTGGATCTGTCTGTCCTAAACACCTTTTTGGTGATTCCAAAAGTCAAGATGCTAACTCTTCACCGGTTGCTTCCCATGATGGGCAAAGATGCCTGATTGGCAACACTGGATTTAAAAGAAGCCTACCTGCACATCCCAATCAGGGAATCTTGCAGAAAATACTTACGCTTCAAAGCAGGCTGCATGCACTATCAGTTCTCTACACTGCCCTTTGGCTTATCTACTGCGCCCAGGGTATTCGCAAAGTGCCTAGCTGTAGTCATTGCATTTTGCAGGCAAAGAAATATTCAGATATACCCATACCTGGATGATTGTCTAATTCAGGCAGAAAGCCAGGACATTCTCATCTGGCATTTGTACAAAAGGTGTTAACTTGTCTGGGGTACATCATAAACGAAAAGAAATCACAGCTGGTACCCTGTCATCAAATTATATTCCTGGGAGCAAGCTTGAACACAACTTCCCAGATGGTTTTCCACACACCAGAGAAACAAATTCATTTGACAACTTACTTCAAACTAGTGGCCACAAAAAAAACACTATCTGCAAGGCAAATACCGCAAGCCTTGGGGTTCATGGCCTCGTGCATTCTACTAATTCCAAATGCAAGACTGCATATGAGGAAACTACAATGGTATCTAAAAAGCTTATGGTGTCAACATTCTCAAGATCTAGAAGCAATGATTCCTGTCATACCTTTCCTACGGTTAGAATTCTTTTTGTGGGCAGAGGCCTGCCACCAAAACAAGGGACTACCATTCACTCTACCCCCAGCCACCCAAACCCTAACAGACGCATCAGACTATGCATGGGGGGCTCACCTGGCAGGGAAGTGCATTCAGGGCAAATGGAACCCAAGTCAAATTCACCTGCATATCGATCAAAAAGAAATTTGAGCTGTACAGAATGCTCTGACAGCTTTCAAGGACCACATTCTTCCAGGAAAATTAATGGTAAAGATGGACAACACCAAAACAAGAAGGGGGTACCCATCCTTACCCCCTCTGCAGACTAGCCATAGCTCTGTGGAACACAGCCTTGAGATATCAAGTTCATCTACAAGCACAGTTCCTGCCAGGAAAATTAAATACACTGGCAGACAAACTATGCAGAAATCTCATGGACCCACATGAGTGGAAACTCGAATCAAAGATTTTCAACATGTTGATCAATGAATGGGGGATCCCAGATATAGACCTGTTTGCCTCCCCCAGAACTACAAATTGGACAAATTCTGCACAAGGACTCCCCACAAACAAGCTTGGAAAGTGGATGCTCTGTCCTTCATCTGGAAAAATCTGTCAGTTTATGCCTTTCCTCTTCTGCCTCTCCTCTCCAAAGTACTACTAAAGATCAAACAGGACAAACCAAGGATGATACTGATTGCATCAGACTGGCCACGCCTATACTGGTACCCCCCCATTGCGCAGTGTGTCACAGCTAGCCCCATGGCACCTACCTCAGACCCCTACCCTGCTGTCTTAGCAGGAGAGCCAGATTCTGCACCCCCAGCTTCAAACCCTGAACCTGGCAGCCTGGTTAATTACCTAATTTCTCCATTACCATCCCTCAGTAAACAAGTGTTGGATGTCATTTTGGGGGCAAGGAGGCCTAGTACTAGAAAATCTTATGCTGAAAAATGGAAAAGATTCTGTGCCTGTAACCAAACTCAAGGGATGGCCACAGCAATGCCCAATTTACCTCAGATTCTTCAATACTTAACTGAGATGCTTCACAAGGGCCTTTCCTTTTCCTCCATCAAAATTCACGCCTCAGCCATTTCAGCTCATTACAACACAGAACCACCCCTCTTTTCTCACCCACTGCTCAAGCAGTTCCTCAGACGGGCCAAAAACTTAAGACCACCCAGGAGAGCCCCAACTCCAGCCTGGGACCTTAATTTTGTATTGGAGAAAAAAACACTCTTCCCCCTTTTGAGACAGCTGCAACTGCAGTGTTAAAATTCCTTTCTTGGAAAACAGCTTTCCTTTTAGCAATCACTTCAGCAAGAAGGGTATCTGAATTACAAGCCCTTATGGCAGTGGAGCCTTTCATCATCTTTCATGCGGACAGGGTGTCCCTCAGGACCAATCCCTCTTTCATGCCCAAGGTGGTGTCCAGTGTGGCTCTTAATCAGTCCATGCATTTGCCAACCTTCTTTTCTAATCCACAGAACAAAGGGGAATGGATACTACACTCCTTAGATGTGCACAGACAACTTAGATTTTACTTGGACAGGATTAAATCTCTAAGGAAATCTGAACTGCTGCTGGTGACATTTGCTGCAGGGGCAAAGGGAGAAGGCTATTTCAAAGCAAACCATTTCTAAATGGATAGGCCATTGCATTCATTTCTGCTGTAAGCACCATGGAAAACCTGTCCCACAGGGGATTAGACCCCATTCAACCAGGGCTGCATCTACCTCTACAGCGTTTCTTAGAGGTGTCCCTACCAGAGACATCCTAGAAGCTGCTACCAAGCATTACCGTTTGCCAATTTTCTCTAATTCCAGAGCTGGCTTTGCCACTGCAGTCTTGCAGAGACTTGTAGCTGGTCCTAATGCTATCTAAATTCCTCCTCCCATCCTTAGCTTTGGGAATGTACCCAAATGTAATGACTGCAACAGTGAAACACGAAGAACATAGTACATTTGTGTACACTTGCCATAAATGTAGATGTTCGAGTGTATTCACTGTTGCAGTCCTGGTTACCCTCCCTCCAGCCCCCTGACTTCTTTTGGCTATACTTCTAGTCTCCTTTACTATACTTAAAAGCTTTTTGGTGTATTTGCTTTTTTGTTGGAGGTATTACCTTGTGTATATTTATATATATATATATATATATATATATATATATATATATATATATATATATATATATATATATACACATATATATATATATATATATATATATTTATTTATTTATTTAATTGCTTCCCATTAAGGGGAGCACCTGACATCTGGGGCAAGAAAAACTGATGTAATGGCGTCGGCTGCATGCTTTATACCCCTGACTACCTGGCATCACGGAAGATGAGACAGCAACCAACGCAGGACCCAAGACTTTGATAATCAGGCCGACTGAAGGTTACTGCAAGCAGATAACCCAAATGTGATGACTGCAACAGTGAATACACTCGAACATCTACATTTATGGTAAATGTACACAACTGTACTTTGTTCTTGGTCTGGGAGGCCAAACTTACCTGAAGTTTGGTGTTGTTAGACTTCATTTGTCCTCTGAGCTGTTTGTTTAGTTTGAGAGTACTTTTATCCTGCAGGGTGCTGCACTGGAACTATATATATATATATATATATATATATACATATACATATATATATATATATATATATATATATATATATATATATATATATATATATATATACATATATATATATATATATATATATATATATACATATACACACACACATATATGTCTACTTCTGTTTATTGAAAACTCATTCTTTCGAATAACAGAGGTATGACCCAACTTCAACGAAAGTGCACTCAACCGAAAGTGCACATTTGCGAACACGGTTTACCAAACTGGTCATAAAAAACAAAAGCAGCACTGCATCACTGGAGCACGCTACAGTGGGGATAAGGAAATATACCTGTTTCCCCACTGTAGTGCGATCTCTGAGTTAGTATATATAAGTAGTGGCGGTGTGGGAGGTGCAGCGAGGCGTACCCCCCTGCAAGGCTGTTTTTGTACTGTTATTATTTGTTTTTGTGTGGTTCAGTGAACCGGTATTTGCAAAGGAGCACTTTCAGTGAAGTCCTCTTTCACGTAAATGAGGTCGTACTTCTGTCATTCAAAAGAATGTGCTTTCTGTAAACAGAAATAGACCTGTATATATGTGTATGCATATAGTTTCAGTATGCTCTGTTGACTGTACAAGTCATCAACAGAGTTTGTTTTTATAATCGTCTGTGGCTGTCAATTGCAGGAGATCACCAGCAGAGGAATATTGTTAGAGGATGTTGGTTTTGTAATGCCAAAACATTGAATATACCGAAAGTTTTAATACTGAGGATGGAAGTGAGTGCACAAGAGAGTTTGCATGTTATTGCTAAAGTAAGGGATAGGGAAGGGCGATGTTTTTAGTACTGTGTTCTTGTCTATGTGTATGTAATTGTATTGGAGTTTGTATGTGAGTGTTTCCAGATCAGGATTGCAATAAGGACTAGCTAAGGTGATAGGTTCCATTGTTTGTGTGTGGTTTAGTGGTGCTTTTAGTGAAAGGGTTGTTGGCAAGATAATTTGTAGGGTTGAGGTTAGTGGTAGTGGTACGATTAGTACACATGAGTAAGGTGGTAAGTCTTCCCATGAAGAAAATATGCAAAGGAAAGCACATGGACTCCACTATGTAGTCCCTCACTATAGATTCTGACAAAAGAGTATCCCCTTCCCAAGTGAGATTTTGGAGTTAGTCCGTCAGGAGGAGACATGATCAATTACCCCAGTCTCCTTGGGTGAAAAGATATTTTAGGGCACTGTCTGTTTCACCCATCCTGTTCCTTGTCATTTCTCTGCTAACCATATGGTTTTGTTAATCATGCAGAGGGCTTGATAGCACCTATCCCATGGTGGCCTCCCAAGAGCTGTGAATATTAGAGTAAGACTATTAACAGACTTAATTGACATGGTTTTCTGTGTTAAAGAAGTAGCCATCAGGAGAGGACCTTGTGTCTCCTCCATTTCAAGAAGTAAGCAGTAGAGCCCTTGTACCAGGTAATTTCTCTGTATGAGAGGTTGTCTACTTGACACATTTGACTCACTTTTACAGTTCTTTGCAGAAAGTACCTAAAAGATGCTGACAAAGATGCTGCATGGGAATCTGTAGTGCAAGTTGGAATCCCTTTTGGCGGTCTTGACTTTTCTCCATTGGTATCCACTTGAAAGGGTTTTCCAAAACTGCATCGTAGTCCAAGGAATGTGGTATTTTGAAGTAGACCCCTTCTCCCCCAGAAGGCCAGCTGTAGAGCTCGTGAGGACTTGCACCACTGTTCTGCTCTGAAGGCAGTGTGGAGTTGATTCTCCCTGCACCTTTCTCAGGACGAACTGGATCAATGAGATAGTGTCCAGAGGCTGCTACATTCCATTTTATTTTTTTGTTTCCATGGCCTTCCTTGCTTCTCATTGAGTCCCTTCTGAGACTGGAGGTAAAATAATGTGTTGTTGAAAGTAGATGTGCAAGAGGTCCTATGTAAAAAAGTCAAAATTTGATATGGTCAAGTTACATTCAGTACTTTCACACTTAGAAAATGGAATCTGTAAATTTGCATGATATAGATGGGATTCTTGGCTAGGCTTATAAAGCCCCTTTAATTAGCCTAGTATAAACCTATGAAAGTATGTGCTTTTCAGATCACCAGGACCACCTGCTGACATATAAAGATAGCCAAGATTTCCTGGAAGCTCCTGTCTTTAGGGTGAGAGTAATCTGTACCATTTAAGAACTCTCCAGTTTGTTCTCAGCACATCTCCAAGTGTATGGTGCATGTCAGGCTGAAAGAGACAAGAATTTTCCTTTCCCTTTTCTGTACTGAATTTTCCTTTCCCTTTTCTGGTGTGTTGGCTCTTAGCATCCCAAACAAGATGGTCACTGCTGAAAGCAATTGACTGTGTACTGCAGCTGTTTCACACGTTGAGAATATTTGTAAAATACTCCCAAGTCACAGTTGGGGCTGTTGCAAACATAGGTCTTCATTTTTCTGCCACCTGGACACAGTAACCTTATAACCAGCCTTTCAACAGATGGGGTTTTAAAACATGCATGTCTGTATTCATCTAACATCTTGCTTCATATCTCTGGGTTTTATGTCAGTGACAGTTGTCTTGGCTCCATTTGATAGGTACCACATAAGGGTTCTCAAGTGCAATCTTAAGGTTCAGTGGTCTCAGAATATGGATCCATTGTCTCTTCCATTTCAGATTTCACAGGAGTTGCTGTGACATCTTTTGTGGTGGCTTCTTCTAGGCAGTCTGTCTCAGGACAGTTCCTTTACCCTGCCCTCCAGGTATGACCATTACCACAGATGTTTCTGTAGAGCTGTGTAGTGGGGAAAGGCATTTTTTCAGGCAGAGGGTCCAAGAGACTTCTCAGCAAGAGGCTCCTTGGCACATTGGTGTCCTAGTAGTGATGGCAGCCCTTGTAATGTTGCAGGCTGTACAGGATCTTATCTCTTCGCGTGCTGTTGCCATCCACTCACAGTATAGCAGCAGTTATGGTTCATCAGCAAGTGGGGGGACCCCATTTCTATCATCTGTCAAGAAGGCATGCTGGAGTGGGAATGTGCCTTGTAAGTTAATGTTTTTTTTTTTTTTATAACAATGCACTTTTCCAGTCAGACCCAGCTGTCAGTTTAGTGTTTCTCAGTATATCCTTGATGAATGCCATCACTCTATTCTGCAGAAAGCTTTGCTCTGACGTCTTCGCATTCCTGACCAATACCAAATGTGGCAGTTACTTTTTACAAACTTCCGTACAGGGCCGCATTTCTTGGGGAGCTTTGTTCTGTGGTGCTTCCAATATTTATGCTTTTCCCCCATTTCTTCTCATAGTGGAATTTCTACAATAATCCAAAGAATGCAACGCTAGCATCATTCTTCTAGATCTGCATAAGCCCACACATTATCTTTTAAAGAGTACTCTTCTCATACCTCACATATGCTTTCTGACACATCCATCTGCCAAACATCACCCAGATCTTCAGCCTGCAATTGATCCTGTGGGTTCTGCAGGTTCTATTTTTATTTATTTATTTACATCATGTTGATCGGGTTAGTCCCACTAGGCCAATGGCCTCTCTTCAGGAGACACCCAAAGTGTTTCTCACACTGACCGGGGGGAATGTGGCCAGGGTACCAGTAAACTTCCCATACCTTTTTCAGTAAGTGCCATAGGACCTTTTACATCCACCTGAGCTACTACCAGCGTAAGCAAATGGGGACTTAGTTTAATGCCTCAACCACAGGACTACATACTCAGGAGTGCAGCATCCCTTAATGCTGAACTGCATTGTGAGTATTAGTCCAGCTACCTAGTGTAGAAATAGAAGTGACCTGCTAAATTTCAGTGATACACAATGACTCTTGCCCTCTCTGTGTGGTCCAGATTGTTACAGCTGTGCTGAAGCCCTCCCCTAGAAAAGTTTAGAGAAAAAAATTCACAAAATGTTTTTATGGGCCACTAGCAAGGGACTCTATTCTTTTTCCCCTCTTTATTTTGTAAGTCCTGGAGGTTTTGCCTCCATTTTTGATCAACATTCTAGCTGTTAATCAGTCAAGATACATTTTTGTGACTAAGTCCTGGGTAACTGTCTAAATGGGCTCATAGGCTCTAACATGAGCTTTTAGCATGGTTTACCTTAGAATAAGTAATATCTGTAGATGTAGCAATCATTTTGAGGCACATGCTCCTTTTTTGAGGGATAAACTTAATTTTCGTAAGGTCTATATAGTTTTGTGTTTGCTTCTGGTTAAAAGGGGTTGGGGTTTTGAAAATGTATTTTTCTATTTGTTTTGTGAATATTTAAACAAAATGTCTGGTAAAATGTAGCATGTATTCAAATAGAGTTAGGAAGCAGCAGCTATATACAGCATTACCATAATAAGCATTAGTGCTGTGATCATAATCTGGAAATTAGAAACATACATGTAAACCTGTAACCTGAAATTTGTCGGAGTAATAGCTTCATATCAAAATGTCTGCTTTACCAGTGTTAACTCACTCAAGACTATTCCACCTTGTTTGTGTACTCCAGTTAATACCAATAGCTCCTTATGGCATCCAGACATTTTTTGGGGGTCGGACATTTTTAAATGACTTGACAGCTTATAATGGGCTTTATTAGAAATGGGTGAAGTAATTAAAGTCTACCAAGGTGGCTGCACACTGAAAACAGCTTAATGTCAGCTCTCCTAGTGTGAAAAAAGAAACTGAGAATTAAGGGCCAGTAACATTGTCAGCTTGAATAAAATGATGTTACTGGCATGAAAGTACACTGCCTGGATGCCAACAAAGATGACATTTAGAGAACCTGAAAGAAAATCAACCTGAAACTGTGAAGAGGATGCACTATGTAGAATCCTGCAGCTGTTAAGCAAAAAACAGTTCCAGCTTCAGCTTTGGTGCAAGCGATGACTTCCAAAATATTAGAGGAAAAAATTAAATCAAATGTACTCAGAGGTGATTACAAAAGGCTGTGGAAAAATAGAAAAAAGTTTTTACTAGCTATTTAGGTAAACAGATAAAACTGCAACAGTCAGAAGAGAGAAATGAAAAGGCTTACAACAGCTATCTAAATGGTATATTTAGAAGACGGAGCAGCATGAAAAAATAGATTTTCTGCTGTAACAGAGAAACTGGAAGTAGCACTAGTACTTTTATGAAAGCACAAATAATCAGTTGGACTGTATTCCACAGCATGATTTGTTACTTGAAAGGTCACATAGTGTATGCTCCACACCTGGCAATGAGAAGGCAGCCAAGGCTTGTATCAGTAAATATGCAATCGTACCAGCAGAAAGAGTTGATCAGACAAAACTGTGGCAGATGGGAAAATTATTAAAATTTGGAGACAGCAAAGTGTTTTTGGAATAGTATTGTTCACTGTACACCAGTCAGAAGAGAATTTATCCCAGCAGTCAGGAATGCCAAAAGGTAGGTGTGAGATTCAAGCTGCTTTGTTCAGCTGTCTACAGAATATTTTTTTCTTGAGGATCAAACATTTTTGATGCAGAGCAGGCTAGAGAGGGAATAAAGCTTATCCAGCAAAAAGTGAACTAGCAAACAGAAGATGACTTTGAATATGCTTCTTATTCTTCTGACGGTAAAGCTCATAGAGACTTTGCCAGTGAAACCTCTTTCAGTGTTCCAAGGGAAAATGCTTGAGAGACAGAAAAAAGCAGAGGAGCTGACTAGCAGAATGAGTCCCTTGGATTTGAACCAGTGTATAGTGTTGGGAAATTGAGATGTCCAGGTAGAAGACCAGCAACACTGAAATTAGTGAATAAATGGAAGATAAAGCATCAATCACATTTAGGAAATATGGCTTTGCAAAAAAAGTGGCTGAGAAAGACTGGACTTTAACTTCATCAGACTTGCAGATGGACTGTAAATCACATACCCCACTTTGTCATTAATGTTTAGAAGGACTTTAAAAGGGGCAAAGTAACCGTAAGAACAGTTTTTGTTCTTATTAGTATGTATGTAAAATATTTCATGATATAAACTGTATGTTATACGTTTAATAAAGCCATTTGGTATAGTGTGTAGTCAGGGTATTTTAATGGCGGGGCATTTTTCCAGTGAGTATTGTATGTGTTAAAGACAAAGTAAACAAGTACCTTTTTAGTCATAAGAAGTATAGGCTTTACAGTATAACATGAGAAGAATGGCTAGAAAAAGGCAAGTTTAACATGATGTGATCTTGGGCTTCTGAGGTTGTAAAATTGTGCTGATCATATGAAGAATTAAGATATTTTATTTTATTTTTACAAGGGTGAATGTCTAGATAAATGCCCTTGGCTTAAACTATAAACAACTGTTTTTTGTAAGCAGGTAGGCATGAAAAATGAGATAAAATACTGAAACTCATGAAAAATGCCAAGCTTCTTACACCTGAAAAAGATATTGGGAGTTTTTTGTTTTTCTCAATTAGCAAAGGCTCAGTGGGAATTGAAATGTCTGATTCTGTCTATTCTGTTCCGAGTGAAATTTACTTATATTCATTATTTATTGCTGACTACATTTACATGGTGTGAGGCTATCTGCAGGTGCAAGCAATCTTGAGAATTCTGAGCATTCTTTGCTGAGCAAAATGTAAGATTTAAAGGTACAATGGCAAACATTTCAATGAAAAATTAAGTTTGAATTCATGGGAAGTGAATCAGATAGCAGCCTTAATATTTTAATGCATTTTCTACAACAGTGTACAGTTAAGCTGTATTTAAAGATAGCCGGTGCTCTTTTTCTTAGAGCTAAAACCAGTGTTTTCTGAAAGCATACAGGCTGTTTTTCATATTTGTGAGGTGAATGTATTTGTAAGGCCTTTTACATTCCACATTCACCTATGTTGTGTAATTTCCAGCAGTATACACACATCACTGCATTCTAGAGCATCTTGTGAAAAATCAACTTACTTTAACAGTAAAAGCCATTAAAACTGTACAGATAGCAATGTTAGCAGTAAGTATTTTTACAGTGATAACACTCAGTGTATTCATAGTCTTTCCATAAATGTTACAATATGTTTTTATGTACACAAACCCAAAATTTATATTTTCTGTAAAACTTTCATAAACAGTTTGTCTTACCGTGGAAACTAAACAACCTACACATTTTGTTGGAACACTTTTCAGACATTCACATGACAGCAAGAAACTCTATTTTGAGTGCATGCTTTTGAGATATTTACAGAAATATGAAAACATATGCTTAATAATTTACTTAGTAATATAAACAACACTAAACATCTTCCAAGATGTGCAACTTACAGTGTAAATATCAATAGCATCTTTCCTCAGTAACACCTCAGATTTCATGTAATACGATACTAAAGTATAAAATGCCTAATGGAAATAGTGTTTATTTTTGTAACTACTAACAAATAGTACATCAACTATGGTGTGATATGTAAGTGGACACTGATAATTAATATTCCTGTAACCCATTGTGGCATACCATATCATACCTCTCAACAGCATGTGTATCTTTCAGTTGTAAGAAAAAATGAACATATGAATAATAAGTGGCAAACAGTGATCAGTTTCTCTGTTGCATGACATCCATGATTAACAATCTTGGTGGCTTTTTAATTTAATAAAGTTGTTTGAAAAAGGAGTAATTATCACTTGAGACGTAGACAGACATTAACAGAAAACAAACCATGTTAACATTTTTTCATTTACATACATCACATATTTTTTCTTTTTTTTAACTATCATTAGTCCAACATTGCATAAATTGCTGAATTGCCTTCCCAAAAATCTCACTTCTCCTGAGTGTTGTTCTGCATTTATTGTTCCCATAACTTCCATTTACTTCTGTATAATCTGTTCCTTTCTTTTTCTAAAGATCCCACTTCTAGTTATATCTGTTTATAATATTCAGTACTTCAAATACAGTTGGTTTAGACATTATCGGAATTACATTTAATAAAACCTTATTATTATCTAGGCAATTCATATCCTGTGTCCCAGCAAAAAAAATAAAAAATCTTTTCCTTACTTAACAGCCATTTGCTCACCCAATGTTTCTGACAAAGTACTCTGATGGGAATTTTTAAGTTAAAATGTTAAAAAGGGAGCCCCTAGTAATGAAGTTTACTTAGTCACATCTCTACTTGATATAATCCTCACTAATAATTTTTTTCTATTTGACAACGACTACTATCTGCAGAAATGTGGAATAGCTATGGGGTCCCCAGTGGGAGCCAGCTTTGCAAACACAGTTATGGCGTACTGGGAGGCTGAATACATCCTGAACTCGGAACGGTTCTCACATAACATCAAATATTACACCAGATTCCTGGATGACATCTTTATCTGTCTCCATGGGAACGAGAACACAGGAATCGAATTAGTTAACTATCTGAATAGTACGACAAGCTTCCTTAAATTTACATCCGATTTTCAGGAGACTGTAATCAGCTACCTTGACATTAATTTGGCAAAAGACAGGGCAGATAGACAATTCTATGCCAAGATTTATAGGAAGGCTACCTATAGTAATTCCTTCCTACACTTCACGAGCTTACACCCTTATTGCCAAAAGAAAGCTATTGTCAAGGGACAAGCCATTAGAGTAGCTCGTATGGTAACACGAGACGATGACTTTATTTCTGAATGTGGACTAATTGAAGATACGTTCCATCATAGGGGGTACCCTAGGGCATTCCTCAAAGTCATCTTCGATGAGGTTAAAATGAAGAGAGACAACGGGATAATTATCCCCCTGTTAAGGGTAAAGAATACCCATAATGACTTAGCGGACACACTGACAAGCCAGGGTTCAATGGATGATCATCCCAACATAGGCTCGGGAGTGTCCGAACAAAACGAGAATAATTTTAGTGTGGATGGGCCCACTGTCAGTACTCAGGGGGAGTGTTTTACATTTATTACGACATTCAGCCTTGAAAGTAACATCATTAGAAATATCTTAGATAAAAACTGGACTACACTTTTATATGATAAAAGGTGTTCTCCACTTTTTAGTTCCCCTCTTAGAATAACATATAGGAGGGGTAAAAATCTAAAAGTACTCTTAGAGAGTCGAGCCTCTAACACTAAAGACAAAGGGACTTTTAGCTGTGGTTGTTGTAAATACTGTAAATACATCAAGACGGGTAATAAACAGACAATCAATAATAAGACCTACACCCTCAATTATAAATTGAATTGTAACTCCAAAATGGTAGTGTATGGAGCTTTATGCTCGAATTGCACATGCTTCTACATAGGAAAGACGGAAAGGAGACTGCGAGATAGAATATATGAGCATATTAATGCTATCTCTAATATGAAGATGGACAATGCTTTGGCCAAACTTATCTCTACCTCTCCTGACCACAGCTTTAAATTTGTGGGGTTGGACCAAGTGAAACCAGATAGTAGAAGGGGCCCATTTAATCTATTATTAGAAGAACATGAATTATCCTGGCAGTTTAGAACAAATGCCTTCCTGGAACCAGGATTAAATGAACACTGTAACATTTCATGCCTCTTAAAACTCAAAAGCCTGAATAGATAATATCAAATTTTAAGCTGAATTAATATCAGGCTCTTTGTAGGGTTCACTTAATCAATTAGGTCGGGACTATTGTAAGAGTGAACCATTAGTTAAAACAACCTGGGAGATTTTATGAACTTAGGTCATATTAGTGTAGAACTAGGCTCTCTTGACAGTCATTTATTATATTTTATATTTTTTATGGGCCAAGAACTATTTCCTTCCTTCCTACTGGAAAGGCATATTTTATCCCTCCCTTAACACTATCTTGAAATTTGTAATCCCACTAGGTGGATATTTAGTAGCTGGTATTTTAGTTTCAGTCTTAGTCTGATAGGCTTGGACTCTCCTATACCCTTCTTGACCCTTTTGCTTTTATGTATAAATTTTATTGGGGTCTGGGTTGTAGTGAGAATAAGTTAGCTATGAGCTTTTTAATGCTTTAAGAAAGATTTATACATATGTTTTTACATAGTTTGTAGTCCAGGATCGCCCTTTTAACTTTTGGGGCGGATTCTCCTTTAATATCTTTCACTCTATTAAGAGTAATTCATTTTGTTAACTAGATAATTGGTTAAGAACGCAGTATATAAGCTGGAGGCTGCTATATGTACTTTATCTGAAGAAGTCATTCCAAATGGTATGACGAAAAGCGCTTAATGTGTATTTGTGGTTTCTAATAAAGTAAGGAAGAACTTTTATTTCAACATCGGACCTGGTTTTCTCTGTCTGGAGCTCTTTTTTTGGTTTATTGGTTTTCTACGTTCGTTACTAGTTTTTAACTATCATTAGTCCAACATTGCATAAATTGCTGAATTGCCTTCCCAAAAATCTCACTTCTCCTGAGTGTTGTTCTGCATTTATTGTTCCCATAACTTCCATTTACTTCTGTATAATCTGTTCCTTTCTTTTTCTAAAGATCCCACTTCGTTATATCTGTTTATAATATTCAGTACTTCAAATACAGTTGGTTTAGACATTATCAGAATTACATTTAATAAAACCTTATTATTATCTAGGCAATTCATATCCTGTGTCCCAGCAAAAAAAATAAAAAATCTTTTTCTTACTTAACAGCCATTTGCTCACCCAATGTTTCTGACAAAGTACTCTGATGGGAATTTTTAAAATCTCAACCACAATTCCTTCACGTAAAAAAGCACAAAGAATGAAAAAACGAACCACCGCCGGCTTTACCATAAAGGGTATATCCTGTGGCTAAAAATTGTTACAGCTTGCCAGAAATTCCAATAAACCTCCGTATTGTTGCACAAAAGTCCAGCCACTCGTAGGAAAAAACAAAAATTTAATGAACAATAAAAGACACTTACAGCAAATTAGGATTGAGCGCGCTTTCATCTGTTAATGTCAGACTTCATCAGAATCCATATTTGTTAGCTGTCACATGCCTTAAATACTTGAATAAAACAATTAAATATTCAATCAATCAATTAGTCCAAAGTAAATTAATGTTTCAAATGAAATCAATTCTTTTTAAAACAGTTTTTAAATATGTTTTTTTAAAAAATGTTTTTAAAAATATTTCTTAAAAAACTTTATAATATTATCTTGACAAATGATGTGTGCAGGTGCCCCCCAATAAGTTATATACCTTCTCATAAACATATACAAGTACAAATACCTGCAAATGAAAAAATATATTATTAAAAATATAATCCTACAAAATGTTAATGAAATGCTTCAATAGTAAATGTGATAAAATATCTGTATATATACATAGTACGTAAGTCATAAAATCCTATGGGAAAGCTATATTGTATATATATAAATTGCTATAATTAATGTAATTTATATGCAGAACTTGTAAAGTGTATATGACAAGATGACAAAGTGAACCAACATGTAGAAAGAATAATATTTAGTGTATATATGTATAAAGTAATAAATATAGTAGATGTATTACATATAACACATTAATTAAATATATTACTTCAATTTTGGGTTGTTAGCCAACAATTTTAAAGCTGGTTTGATGGAAAGATGATCATTTAATCCACTGGGACCACAAGCGTCAAGCCCGAGTTGCCAGATCAACTCTTTGTATTCTAGCATGGATTCCCAGTCACCCCCTCTATCACCCTTCTTCACCTCCTCAAGGACCCAGAACTTAATATTGGTATTGGCACAGGACATAAAGTGCCTAATATAGTGCATTGTTCTCATTTCGTTTGTTTATGTCTCTTGTATGTTCATAAATACGTTGTTTTAATTTACGTTCAGTTTTACCCACATAATATTTGTCACAAGTTAAACAGAGTGCTAAATAAACCACCCCTTTGGTTTGGCATGTATGATAACCTCTACTTTTCAACTTTAAATCTAATTTCTTTAACCAAAGCATCTTGCTACCTAATACAAAAGTACATTGCCCAGTTTTAAAAAGAATTGATTTCATTTGAAACATTAATTTACTTTGGACTAATTGATTGATTGAATATTTAATTGTTTTATTCAAGTATTTAAGGCATGTGACAGCTAACAAATATGGATTCTGATGAAGTCTGACATTAACAGATGAAAGCACGCTCAATCCTAATTTGCTGTATGTGTCTTTTATTGTTCGTTAAATTTTTGTTTTTACCTACGAGTGGCTGGACTTTTGTGCAACAATATGGAGGTTTATTGGAATTTCTGGCAAGCTGTAACAATTTTTAGCCACAGGATATACCCTTTATGGTAAAGCCGGTGGTGGTTCGTTTTTTCAATTTTTAAAATCTGCCAACTCATTACACTACCTAAACATATATTCCCAGCTACCTTTTTCTTCCCCATCACACCGCTAACATTTGGTATCTACCCAAGGAAAACATCTATGAAGTTAGCTTCTGTTTCAAATTCAACTAAAAGCTCTACAAGAGCAGCTCTTTCACTTAGCATTACTAGGTCCCTTTCTCTTTGCCTATACTCTGGTCCAAATGTCATCTTGGTCTCATCCCACTATATTACGTTTCCGTCTGTAGTTAATTGCTCCCAACATCTTGGTTCCTTTGCCAGTTTTCACCAGAAATTCTACCTCACCTCTTGCCTGTTCTATGTGCTCCTACTTTGAGTCATCCATATTGACAAAATCTCATTTTCTCCATTCTCATGTTGGCTCAGTTCTTAGAATACTTTTTGCTACTTTATTTTTATAATAGTCTGTATGGCTATTATTCTCTCTAATGATCTGCATCAAAAATCCCACTCTATTTGTTGAACCCCCCCCCCCCCCCCCCCGCTTTATCATCCCTTTCAGGTTACAATCCTGTGCTTGTGTTAGAGATGTGAGCCTAACTGTATAGCGCTAAAGTATCCCTTCAAATCAGATCATCCTAAACCTCCGTGTTCTACTGAAACTTGTCACACTTAACTCTTGCCCCCTTCCTCACTCAGATAAATTCCTGCAACTGTATTATTGTCCAGAACATCTCCTTTGTTAAATAAAGATATGCCTGACCCATACAAAAAATCAGAGAGACTAAAAACATTTTCACTGACTGTATCTCACTATCCAAATCAATAAGCAAGAGCTTCCAGTTTCTCAGTTTTTGTGTTGCTTTTTGTTTAGTCTTTTCCCACATGCCCTTAAACTGCCATAACAGAAACCTTTTTTTTAATCCATACTCCTCAATACTTCATCTTATGCCATGATAAATATGGGTACTGCTGAACTAATTCATGTGTAGGTACATAATTCATAGCTGCAACTTTGTTTTATTTTCATTAAATTTATTTCCAGAAAATATTTAATTTAAATCACAATTTTAAAACAGTTATGTTTTCGAGCAGGAATTTTGCTTCAGTTTAAAGTTACTTCCTTACATAAGGCCAAATTACACTGTTGTATTCATGTAGGACTGAAATTAGCCATTTATTGTTTTTTATTAGGCTGTTTATGTACTGGTGCTAGGTGTGTATCTGTTGAATTACTGTATTTTTGCTTCAGTACAGTATTCTTTATGTTTCTCTGTTTAAGTAGTTTTTACATTGCTATTTTAAGGGAAAATATAAGCACGTTATACCTTTGTATACTGGGAGTACTGTTTCACCAGTAGTTTGTACTGACCTGTCTAGTTTTTTGCCCCTGTCTAGGTGGAATGGACTCTGAAACTGTGCCCCCCACCACCACCATGTACTCCATCTGCACCTACAAAACAAAAATAAAAGGAAAAATATGCCTCAGCCTACGGCTTGTGACTTTGCAGTAGCCTCAGCTAAGAAAAGGCTGTCTGACTACTTAGCATCTTTTACCTGCAGGCTCCCCTGGTCTGGTGTTGGTACCACAACTGTGTGCGACACAAGGGTCAGGCACATTCTCTAGGGCTGTACCATTTCCTGGTTCAGGTACGGGAGAACCAAAGTCTTTAGGTACAGGGGCAGTCATGGGTGCAAATTCTGTTGCCAGGGTTCCCTCCTAGGCATTTTCCCACCACATAGTTGAGCAGCATTTGCTTTCAGGTTTCCTATTGTAGATAGTGGCTATGGCTAGATCAATTGTGAAAGCATTTGATTGTGGGATACATACCCACGTTAATAATACCAGTACTTCCACCCTTGGTCTTTCTGCTATGCATCCTAATTTTGAAGATGATCAAGTATCTTTGTTCTGACCTATCCTAGTCGGATCAGTTTGTTTCCTCTGATGACAAGCAGGTACAGGAACCAAAACACATGTTTTCTTTTTCCCAAATCCTGGCTAGATTTAAGGATGTAATATGATGTCAGTCTTCACATAATCCTTGACTGTGTCCTCTGTTCCAAGCCTCAGAACCGACTTGGCCGTTTATTTCAGCTAGCGCCTTCCAAACTCTCGAGCTAAGCATTACCTATAATGCTCCTCTCAAAATTACCTCCGTTCTCGTTTGCCGCTTCGTGTGTCAGACATGTACGACTGCTCTCGAGCTTTGGCTTATAGGAAAGTAAGTTATTTTCTTTAAAAATATCTTTTCTCTTTTATAAGTCTCCATTTTACATCTAGTGTCTATTTTCTTTACCCACTCTTCGTATCTCTAATTGTGTGTGTGTGTGTGTGTGTGTGTGTGTGTGTGTGTGTGTGTGTGTGTGTGTGTGTGTGTCCCTCACTCTACTGTACTACTGTTGGTAGTCCTTTCCTAGTACTGTTGTTGGTACTTCTTTTTACATATTAAGGTATTTTTCTCATACTATCATTGGTATTTCCTTTATTTTTCCCTTGTTTAAAAAAAAAAAAAAAAACTTTCTCTGTTACATTCTGGTGAGTGTGTATGTAGTAGTTTTTCATTATGGCTGACAACTCTGCATTTCCAGCCAAGTCATCTAAGGGCACTTCGGGGTTTAAAAGGTGCCAGAAATGTGAGGAAAATGCCTAACTCATACAGACATGTCTGTTTTGTATATATTGCCTTGATAAAGTTCACTTACAAGAGAACTGTTCAATTTGCCATGTTTTTTCCGCTAGGACAATGACCGAATGGATAAAAACTTATTCTTAAAGGACTGCTGAAAAGTGTTTTTGAAGAGGTCATTTCTGGGACCAGAACAGAAGCCAGTTCATCATCATCCTCCTCTCCTAAGAAATGTCTTTCCTTGGTTCCTAGCACTACGGAACCACCTAGAAAGGTTTCTAAACAGCCTTCAGTGTCGAAGAGTTCCATGGCACCGAATGATAAAAAAGATTCGGCACCTACCAAGACATCGAAGTTGGCTTCAGCTGCTTTGGCACCGAGAGATACATTAGTACCAGAACAGTCAAAGCTTTTTTTGTTCCAAGATCCAGATATTCTCCTTCTACTGACCCTTTCAAGGATAGCCCACTGAGCCACATTTGTCATTCCAAGACCCCCTAGGTCTTCTATGACTGCTGCTGTTCGATCCACTAAGATTCTCTTTGAAGCAGACATTGAGACTGGTATATCAGCTCCTGATGGCAAGAGGATTGTCTTTGGTTCTGAGCCAAGTTGACACTGGAACTGGCCATACTACGACACCATACGTTTTTCCTCCTCCAACTCCTATTGAGTCCTTGGAGCCCTCTGTACCGACATTTCCTGTGTCGACTGTCTCAGTTCCGGTAGCAAATTCTTAGGAAAAGAGAGTTGCTATGAACTCCAGGTTTTCGGCACCAGTGGCCTCCCAGGGTCGAGACTCCCCTGGCCAGTTCTGAGGTGCACGGATTGACTTCTTTAATTTCGGAGCCATCCATGACCCTCGGTGCTTCAGCCTTTGTAGGATCAACCTACGCTTCAGTTTCAGGGGTTGCCTCCTCGGTGCAGTGTGTGACCTCTGTTCTGAAGTCTATTTCGGTTCCGGGCTCCCATCCCTGTAGGGGGAGGGCAGGCTTTCCGAATCATGGAGAAGTCCTTGTCCATCGGGAACTCAGGCTCTGCCATCCCTGTGGGGCCAAACATCTACATCTCCTCAACCTGAGCTTCCGTCAGACTCTTCCCTGGGACAGAGGGCACAAAAGCTCCAGGAAAGACTTACTTTGGTGGTTTCCTCTTTGCACACTTCCCTGGAACAACCCCCCCCCCCCCAGGAAGTACCTGCAGAAAAAACATGCAAGCAGAAACGCTTAGATTCCCTAGAGAAGTCCTTCACCAAAATGCTGACTTTGATGAGGGGGGAAGGTTCCCCCAGATGAGGTTTCTTTTGGGGACATCCTTGAAATCCTGAAACAGAGAGGTGGCTGGTCTTCCCTCCAACTTTCTTCAGGGGAGTTGGTATACCTGCAGGCATTTCGTTCCCAACCTTCTAGCTCTTGGATCTTGTCTGCCTGCTAATGAGCTTCTTAAACTGATCGCACAGCGGGAGTGGAAAATGCCTGATTCCATTGAACCGATCCTCAAGAGACCTGACCATATCCTTTCTGCCCCTAAAGAAGAGCAACGTTGGTCCAAAGGCATACCTGTAGACGCCATGGTGATAGTGGCAGCCACTAAAAAGTAACTTGCTAAGGAAAGTCCAACTATCCATCCTCCTACCAAGGAGTCTAGGACTGTGGATAGATTTGGGAAGAGCGTTTACACTTCAACCTTTGCTTTCAGGTCCTTGAAATACATGGCGCACTTTACAAGGCTACAGAGGGATCTGATGAAAGAGCTTTTGGTTTCCCTCTCAGGAGCGATAGTTGAACAGGTACGAGACAAAGTTACTTCTCAGCTCGCCACCCTTGAAGCAATTTCTAACTCATCAACGAGGCTGATCGTCCATGCAGCTGAGGGGACAACAAGAGCAACCGGGTTCAGGCATAGCCATTAGAAGGCAATTCTGGATGTGCTTGTGTGACTTTGCGGAGCCATTTAAAGTGTCGTTCGTCAATGCCCCATTTGACGGATCATCCGTTTTTGGTCCCAAGGTAAAAGACTCCCTGGCCAGATGTAAGAAAGGTGGAAAGACTCTCTCAGCCGTAGACGTAAATTTCTCTACTCTTCAATGGTCTTGCTGTAGGAACCAGAGAAGTGGGAGACTATGGTTTAAAAAATCCCAAGGGCCTTTCCAGGATTCACGTGGAAAAGACTTTCACTGGGGCAGAGGGGGGGAAGTAATGGAAGACACCGCCCTAGGGGCAGAAGTGGCCCACAGAACCAGGGGTCCAGAGATTTTTTTTCCTCTGGTATTTCCTACTAGCACCCCTGGAGGCCCAATTGCTTTCCTCTGGAGGCAGTAGGGAACGGTTATCCCTGCACCAGCCCGCCTGGCAACTGATAACTTTGGACAAATGGGTGCAAGGAATCATATCCAGTAGTTACAAAATTACAATTTCTGTAAATCCAAAACTCCAAAAAAGACTCCTGGATGTTCCACCTAATCTCAGGGAAGCAGCAGTCGTAGAAATCCAAAACCTGTTCAAAAAGAGAGTCATCCAAGAAGTCCCACCAGTCCAAATAGGATCCGGGTTTTACTCAAAGCTCTTTTTAGTGCCCAAAAAACAAGGGACTGGAGACCTATTTTGGATCTCAGCCAGTTAAGCAAACCAAATTTTGGATGGTCTTGGTACACTGTATACGTCCTATGGAAAAGGACAATTGGATGTGCTGTCTAGACCTCCAGGATGTGTATTACCACATAAAAATGGACAAACGCTCCAGGAGGTTCCTGCACTTCTGGCTGGGAGCCAGTCATTTCCAATTCAAAGCACTGCCTTTGGACTCACCTCAACCCCCAGGGTGTTCACCAAATGCATGGCACTGGTAACAGCTCATCTCAGACTGCAAGGATTTTGAGTTTTTCCATATTTTGATGACTGGCTCCTCACAACTACCACCAGGTGTCAAATAGAACTGCCAAGAGATTACAGTCTGCATCTCTGTGCATCTCTAGACATCGCAGTAAATGTATGAAAAGTCAAATTTACAACCCTCGCAACAACTAGAATTCTTCGGAGCCCTTTTGGACACAGTTACAGGAATTGCTTCACTTCCACTGGAAAGACTACAAAGGATCAGATCTCTGGTCAGCCAAATTATCTAGAGCAGAAGTGTTCCAGCCAGATTAGTCCTTCAAGCATTAGGCTCAATGGGCAGCCTCAGTCATGCTTGTTCCCTTAGCAAAATATCCCATGCGAATCTTACAGTGGTTACTAGCCTCCCAGTGTACTCTGATAGACCAGCCAATGTCTCGCCACATCTTCATTACCAATCGCTGCAAACAGGTTTTTTGTGGTGGCTCCACTCCAACGAGATTCTTTCGGGCCGATCATTCATCCTTCCGCAACCCCAAGCCGTAGTGACCACGGATGTGTCTCAGATAGGGTGGGGGGCATTATCTGGGAAAGACAGTCCAAGGTACATGGTCTCAACTGGAATCCAACTTGCACATCAGTGTTCTAGAGATGAGGGCAGTGCTATTAGCATTGCAAGCATTTCAGGATGCCCTTCCTCTAGGATCAGTAGCAGTTCAGGCAGACAACATGTCGTTAGTCTGGTACATCAACAAACAAGGGGGAGCCAGCTCTTACCCATTATGTCGAGAAGCCCGCAGAGTTTGCCAGTGGGTGATTTCTTCCAACCACTTTCTCATAGCAACACACATTCCAGGGAGCTCCAACGTGATAGCGGATAAACTGAGCAGAACCATTATCTTGCCTCACGAGTGGTGTCTCAGTCCTGTAGTGGCGGAAGAGATTTTTCGTCACTGGGCCAACCTTGCTGTGGTCTTTTTGCATCCCCTCTAAACAACAAGAGCAGCAGTTATTTTGCCCTAATCCCCCCTCTGGGGGAGTTGCCCAGAGACACTCTTCTCCACGATTGGCCCCCTGGTCTTCTCTATGCCTTTCCCCCAACTCCTTTGATATCTCAGTTTCTAAAGAAAGCCAAGAGGTTGGAGAATTCAGTAATCCTCATTGCCCTGTTTAGCCTTGACAAGTTTGGTTTCCCTTCCTTTGGCCTCATCATTTTCGGAAACTATGGATACTGGACCCAGCTCCAGATCTACTGCCTCATCTAGTTCATCTGAACCTCCATCATCTCAAGCTCATGGCATGGCTTCTCCAGTTCCCATGATTGCCAGACACCCTTCCCTTTCCGGTTCGCCAAATCATTGTGGCCCATCACAAACCTTCAACTAGGAAACTGGATCAAAGTAAATGGAAAAAAATTGCAAATTGGCTGTTATGACCGAACTTGATCCTTGTACGACCCCAGTTCATAAGGTTTTGGATTTTTTGGCTAACCTTTATCAGAGCGGTTCCGGTACCTCAGCAATTAAGTCCATCTAGCAGCAGTCTTGAATTTCCATATGGGATTTGATGGGTCATCCCTTGTGTCACACAAACTTTGTACAGCCTTTTTAAAGGCAGCTCTAATATTTAAGCCCTTCATTTAAAGAACCCATTCTTCCATGGGATCTACCACTAGTTCTTCAGTCCCGTACTTTGTCTCCTTTTGAACTGTCATCTACTTGTGACTTAAAGTTTCTGATTTGGAAAACTTTATTTTTAGTGGCTATTACATCCGCTAGAAGACTATCTGAACTTCAGGCCTTGTTCTGCAAACCACCTTGCATAATATTTCACAAAGACAGAGTCTCCCTTAGGACTAACCCATCCTTTTTACCGAAAGTAGTCTCAGAATCTGTCAGATGCTTCAACTACCAGTCTTTTTTCTCTAATATTTCTAATAAAGGAGAGTATACCCTTCATTTATTAGACGTCCACAGACAGCTACTTTTCTGTCTGCACAGGACGAAGAATTTCATAAAAATCTGACCAACTGTTTGTTGCCGTTTCCTTGCTTACTTTAGGTAACTCACTTGAAAAAGCCTGTTACAAACGGGCGAAAGCGCTTGTAATTATCGTGGTGTTTTGTTTGCTGAACTGTGGATTAAAGCTTTTTCATCTACCTTTTTGGCTTTCCTTGTGAATTTACGCTATTTTGGAATTGCACGCCTAAGTACCGAAGTGATTTTTATTACTAAACAGTTCTTGTCAGCATACGGAGAGGTTTGTGGCTTTCTGCTTCTTGGATTTCCAGTTTCTAAGGTTACTTTAGTGAAATAGCTCAAAGATGGTATCACATTTACCTGTCCATCAAAAGGGCATCCCCTTTCACGCCCAGTAAAATCCCACTCAACTAGAGCGGTGGCAACTTCTGCAGTTTTTCATGCCAGAGCTTCTTTAGGTTATATTTGTGCAGCTGCCACTTGGTCTTCTCATACTTGTATCACTCATTACAAATTGGATCAGGTGTCTAGGGAGCAAGTATCATTCGGTTTGATGGTGCTTAGGTATGTTCTTCTGTGAGACCTACCAAGATTCAGGTAGCTAGGCACTCTGTCCCACAGTCAAGGATTATGTGAAGATTTATATCATCAGATAAAGAAGTTGTGTTGTACCGTAATGTTCCATCTATGCTGTTCTTCACTAATCCATGACACCCCCCCCCCTTTCCCCCAGCCTGAGATTCTTAGTGAATTGAATTTTTTTTCCAGGACTGGCTTCTTTTTTGGGACACAGCATCTAGTCTCATTATTATTATTATTGTTGTTATTATCATCATTATTGTTATTATCATTATGAGTGCTATCTGTCTGCCACTGTTTGGGGCAAACTCGATCTGAGGTAATTTTGAGAGGAAAATTATGGGCAAAGCCTAGCTTGAGAGTTTGGAAGGCACAAGCTGAAATAAAAGGCTAAGTTGGTTCCAAGGCTTGGAACAGAGCCCACAATCAATGGTTAGTGAAGATCAACAAAACAGATGGAATGTTATGGTAAGACATAACTTCTTTTTTAATTTGGGGCAGTTTTCTAGTACCCTCGAGATTAGCAGTGTTGGTGATCTTTTTGGAGGATAAGGCTTTGATCCTTATGCCCATCCCTTCATTGATGCCAGCATTGAAGGATATTTTTAAGAAAGCCTGTAGTTCTTTTTTGCTTACTGTGGCTCTCCCTAAAAATTTTAGGAAATGTAAGGATTCCTCTGCCTTACAAAAGTCTCCAGGGTCCCTTGTCAGCGGATCCTACTGTACATCTAGCTGCTGTTCCCAACAGAAAGTCTGCATCTTCTGTAAATCCGGTCCCTCATGGTAAACTAGGCAAGTGGCTACAATCTCCGTGGACGAAGCTGGGGTAGTCCACCATGGTGGTTTTTAAAATATTTAACAATCACTGTTTTATGTAGAAGTTTGTATCGAGATCCATGTATAGTTTAGAAAAGTTTGTTGCATCTTTGCTTGTTGAGCAAAAGGTTTGTCAGACATTGTTTTCAGTGTTTGTAAGGTATCAAAACATGCATTGTCAGTGGTGATGAGGAGATGTATGTGGTTGCACAGTCAAAATTTTTCTGACTTAAAAAATGACATTTTAAATGCTTCTCTTGATTATGTGTTAGGTACTGCAGCTAAACAGATCCTTAAGCAATGTGATGACAGGTAAATTCATATAGGGTTTGTTGAAAATGTTTCATACGCTGAAGCTTTCCTCCTTTAAGCAGGATAATTTTCTGCAGTCTCTTAAACAAAGGTTCTAGCCTAACAAGAACCAAGGAAACAGCATTGAAGCTCTGCCAAGTCCAATAAAAGTGATCCCTTTCACAAAAAGAATACCTCCGTCCCAGCTTATGGCTGTGCCAAGTTGGGGCACCCATCTTTTTCAAGTCTTCCATTGGGTGCTTCAGCTGTCCAGTTGTTTCTCACCAAGGCAGCTTGGCCATCACTGGTTTCCAACAGATTGGTCCTCAACATTGTGGCAAGGGTTACCAATGGCAGTGTAAAGACCATCCGCCTCTCATCAGGAAAGTTCTTACTTATCCACCAGATCAGTCTGTTATTCTCTTCTCCAGCATATGCTGGACATTGCTGGCTATGGTTGCCAATTTACGAGAGAATGAAGGGAGGGTTAATCTTGAATTTTCCTGGTTCCCACAAAAGAAAATGTGTGGAGACCAGTATTGGACCTGTCTTTTCTGAAGAACTTCATCCATATTCCCAAGTTCAAGATGTTCACGTTGCAGACAGTGCTTTCTCTTTTTCTGGACCACTGTTTCACGGTGATCCTGGACTTCAAGGATGTCTGTCGTACAGCACAGTATGTGATGCGTCTTTAAGAAGCATAACAAGTGATGAACATGCATATATAAATAGTAGTCACGTGTTGTACCTAGTGCCATTTTGAAAGTGCAGCCGGAGAGTAAGCATGTGAGAATGAATGTAGTTAGTTTGTATATAAGTTAGCTAAGTTAAAGTTAATAGGATAACTGTAATGTGTTTGTACATAATAAAGCTGCTTGAACAGAACCCACAAAGGCTTGTTACCTTGTGACTCGACGAGTGACATGGTGTCAGAACCGGCATTCCAGATATTGATATTCAGAGCCACGAGGGGCAGGGATAACAGTGAAGGTAAACTAAGAGAAACAAGCATGAAAAAGAGCCAGAAAAGAACCAAAGGTAATGAAAACTTACACAGTTTACTTTATAAAAAAAGATGAAACGGAGCATTACAAGGGCACAGACTGCATTATTAAACAATTGAGAGGCACAGAAGGTTTATTAATTAAGCGAAATGTTTGAGGTTAAGATATTTGACAAAACGAGTATGTTTAAAGCAAAATGATGGTGTAAAGTGAAATGAAAGTGTTTAAAACAAAACAGGCATGTTTAGAGTAAAATGAGCACAAGAAAAGTACAATGGGCATGAAAAGAGATTAAACGAGTAAAACAAATATAACAAGAGTAAAAAAAGGCACATTAAGCATAAATAAAGTAAGACGACTGAATGTTTTTGGCAAAGTGCTGTATTTTGGCATAATTACGACTTTATATTGTATCAAAGGCGTAACTAGAGTTATTTGAAGTATCTCAGTGTGTAAATGTGCTTAAAATGTGTGCTTATTACTGTGAGTGTATTCCAAAGAGTTTAGCTGTGTGCAAAGGGCAACTATTTTGTAAAGTACAGCCATTTCGAAAAGTTTCTTGCTGTGGGTGTGTCTGTTCACAAAGTGCCGCCATTATAGGTTCATAGGTTTATACTAGGCTATCTGCCCTAAGGCATTTATAAGCCTAGCCCAAAGTATTGTGGCTTACGCCACCCCTTATATGAAAAAATACTGTACCCATTAGTTTGTTGTGCCTCTGTCCAGCAGTGACACAGAGATGATTCCCAGGGTAAACCTACAATCTCCCATCCACAGGTCAAGATTTCTCTTGAACAGAGCCAGCAAGGTGCTCTGCCTCACATGGACCGGGATTTTATTCCACAGCATAGGGAGTCTCTGAGTGATAAATCTATCCCTCCAGCACGTCCTATTTATATCCGTGCTAAGGTTTAAGTCGCTTGCTCTAGTGGTTTTGGTGGATTTGGATTTTTTGAGGTGGAGCATGTTCATTAATTCCGGGTTGGACATGGCCTTGTATGTCAGGCACATGTCACCTCTGAGCAGACGGTATGCGACTGAATAGAGCTGGAGTTTCTTCAATCTGGCAGCATATGACAGATTTTGGCGTCCCTTTATCCTTTTGGTGAGGAACTTTTGGGGTCTCTCCAATTGCTGCAGATGTCGGGTGAGATACATCCCGAATGGGGCATTGTACTCGATCATTGGTCTGATAAGTGATGAGTACAGGGGAACAATGACCTCACTAGATCTGGATGTGAATCCCTTCATGATCAGGTGGGCAATGTAGAAGGTCTTTCTAACCACTTTAGTAACGTGAATGTCAAAAGAAAGGCCACTGTCAACCTGGGTCCCCAGGTCCCTGATAACCTCTTCTGTGCTTAGTGGATTGCCACCTATATGGTAGCTTGGGGTTACCTTGTTTTTCCCGAAGGGTATGACTATACATTTTTTGGCATTTAACTTCAGGCCATTGCTCTGGCACCAGCTATCTGTTTCCGTGAGTCCCTTCTGAAGGATATCCGTGTCCGATGCACTTTCCACTATGGCGCCCAGTTTGCAGTCGTCTGCAAACTTTGTCAGCCAAAGTCCTCCCATGTTGGCCTGTACTTCTGAGAAGTAGATGCCGAACAATAGGGGGCCAAGGACCGAGCCCTGTGGGACACCACTTGTGACCGGCTTGGAGTCTGACATAGCGCCAGCAACTCTAACCCTGTGGGTTCTGTCCTTAAGCCAGTTTGCAACCCATCTTGTGACATATGGGTTTACATTTAAGCTGGTATGTTTTTCTACAATACCCGAGTGGGGTATTGTGTCAAAAGCCTTTGCAAGGTCAAGGTAGGCTCTATGGACTGCCTTTCCCCTCATCAATGGCCTTGGTGACTGTTTCGAAGAAGTCAGCCAAGTTCAAAAGGCATGATCTGCCCTTGACGAAGCCAAACTGGGTCGGGTCCAATGTCTGCAAGTCCCCTATATCTTTGTTTATGAGCTCCATTATGATCCTCTCCATAGCTTTGCAGACTAGACTTGTTAAGCTTATGGGGCGGTAATTACCAGGGTCCGTAGAGGCACCGCCTTTGTGGAGTGGGACCACAGTTGCCGTATGCCACTCCTTGGGCATGTATCCTGTGGTAAGGCTGAGATTAAACAGCTGCCTTATGTGCGGGTTTAATTCCTCATTTAGCTCCTGTAGCACACAGCCGGGGACACCATCCGGTCCCATTGATGCTGTGTTTTTAGCTTTAGAGAGAGCAGCTTTCACCTGCGCATTTGAGATGTCTGGGAGGCTACACTCCGCTGGGATAGTTATCTCTCCTTTAGGGGGGGGGGGTGAAGTTTGCACTGAACCTGTCTGCCAGTATGTTGGCAATGTCTGTGGGTTCAGTGATTTTTGTATCATTTTGGACTAATTCTGAGCATATCTGGGAGTTTCCACCCAGGTTCCTAACATAGCTGAAAAAGGCCTTATGATTGTCCTTTGAATCCATGGCAATTTTTTCTCAAAATTGGCCTTAGTTGATTTTATGAGTGCTCGTATTTTTTACTAATAATGATCAGGGTGACTTCCCTTTTATGGATTTTGTTCTATCATGTAATAGATTTCTCCTCTTATTGTAAAGTTTGTTAATGGCTGGGGTCCACCAGACTGGACATTTGCCCTTTGTGGAAAGAGTCTTGGTTTTATTTGGGATTGCCTGATCCATGCAGTCCTGGAGGTGTTCATAGAAGGCATTTGTAAGGGCTTCCGCAGCTTGGGTTGTGGTTTCCACTGGCTCAGGGGCCTTGAAGGATACCACACCAGTCTTGAGTAGTGTGAAGTTTGCTTTAGAGAAGTTCTTCACTGTGGTCTTTTTTGTTTGGGGTGGGGGCGGGATGTGGATTCCCAGTGAGATTAGTTTATGATCAGATCTCACCAATGAGGGATATACTTCCGGTGTGGAGCATTTTGTCCCCATGTTTGTGATAATGAGATCTAGTATATTTTCTCCTCTCGTGGGAACAGTGACTAGCTGTTCCATGGCATTTGAATTTATGAACTCCAGGAACCGTTGGGCTAGAAAGTTAGGGCTTGAGTAATGTTCCCAGTCTATATTCGGGTAGTTGAAGTCACCCAATATGATGGTGTTTGGAGATGCATTTATACCCTCCAGTGTCTTCAGGAAGGCTGTGTTGGGTTCCTGAGTTTGAGAGGGTGGCCTGTAGCATGCTACAATTTGTAGAGCAGTTTTGCCTATGGTTAGTTGCAGCTGGATGGTTTCCGAGCTTAGATGCGTTGCCACCAACCTGGGCGTGGGTATCCTTTATGAATATGGATACACCCCTCCTTTTGTGGTGTGGTCCGGGTTTTGGGGCGGAGCATGATATGAGGTAAAACCTAATAGTGCCGGGGTGCTCTCAGGGGCCTTGAACCAGGTTTCAGTTACAGCACAGACATCTATGTTCTCCATACTGAGAAGGGCCTCGAGCGCGTGCATTTTGAGATTTAGACTTCTGGCATTGAGCAGCATTACCCTCAATTTCTTCCCATTTTTGTTTTCTAGGGTGGTAGGTTTAGAATTTACATTACAGAGCGTTTCTTGCATTGTAAAGAAATATCTAACAAGGTACTGCCATTTTGGGCAAGTTTTAGTGTGTCATGTACTGTTTATTTGCAAAGTGCAGTTACTTCGGAATGTTTCCCACTCTGAGCTTCTTTTCCCAGTTCATTCATACAGTTCAGTTATTTGAAATTTTTCTTAAAATGTTGATAAATGGCTTTTGCTATATGGTAATTTCGAGAGTGTCAAAGTGCCCAAGAAACTTGTTTTGCAAAACTCTGTAATTCAGAGGCTTGTTGTGCCATTGGGCAAAGTTGCAAACACTGGCATAAATTTTTGGCATATATGTATGCATGTGTACTTGTGCATATTTGTAAAATCCTTCACTGGTATGTGTTAATATGGCAGACAGATTTCGAAAGCCCTCACCACTTGTATTTGATCAGAATATTGCAGGGAATTGGAGAATATTTGAGCAAGAGTACGATATTTTTATACAAGCAGCTTATTCCGACAAAGATGCATGCACCAGTTTATTCATTTTGTTAAACCTAGCTGGGTTAGAGGCCATTGAAAGAGAGCATTCATTTGTGTATGCACCAGCAGTATATGAGGAAGAAGGTGAAAATCGTCGTATTATTGTACAGGCTGAATCTAGGGAAGGCCCAAGTGTTTGAAGCGCAAATTCAGAGAAATGTGCAGTTACATTAGAGAGTTATTTGTTTTACACAAGAGATCAGAGACCAGGGGAAACTTTTGCAGCTTATGTTACTGACCAGAGAAACAAAGCTAAAACATGTCAGTTTGGTGACTTAAAAGATAAGTTAATAAAGGGCAGGATTTTGTGTGGTATTAATAGTACTGCTGTGATAAAGATTTTGCTTTGTGACAGTGATTCAACGTTGAGTAAAGCCATTGAGATATGTCAAGTCTGTGAAGTTACAGAAAGACGCTCAAGTATGCTTGTAGGTGAAAAGAGCATAATTTCAGCAGGCTCCAGAACAAATGTAGATAGCATGCAACACTTGGCAAACAGAAACAGGCCTAAGCACATGGCAGCCACAGCCCCTGCTAGTTCACCAGGGAAGCCACATAGTTTTCCAGCAAGTTCTATGAAAGGAACATGCTCAGTGCAGTACAAGTGTGAATCAGCAAAACCCAAATTCAGCTTTATTGTTAACAGTCGCAGTTGTGGTGCATATTGTGAGTCTAAAAGTGTAAAATGCTTAACATTTGGTCAGCAATGCCACAAGTGTAAAAAATGGAACCATTTTCAAAAGATTTGCAAATCAGGTAAGCCCCACATAGTTACAAAGGTCACTCAAAAAAGCAAACTGATTAAGTAGAGTTACAGCAGTCCACTTTCTATGTAGATGGTGTATAAGTAACTGGTGAAAGGGTCGACACAGTGAATTTATTGGCAAAGAATGAAGTGTTTTGTACTGTCCAGATCAATGGTAAGTCTGTCAAGCTCAAAGTATACACTGGTTCAAAGTCTAATGTTATATCAGCTGACATATTTGCTAAGGTGAGAACAAACAAGCAACTCAGTGTGTCTAGTAGTGTAAAACTTGTTGCTTGTGGAGGTGAAGAAATTCAAACCGAAGACTCAGTAGTGCTTTCATGTTATTTGGCTAAGAGCTTTTACAGCTTGTTATTCTACCTGTGCAGTCATTATTGGGTCTCAGAGACAGTTTGAGAATTAATCTTCTTTCTTTTACCAAAGAAGTTAATCATATAAGCGCATATCCTAGTTCCAGTTTTTCTGAAGCCATTTTCTCAGAGTTTGCTGATGTTTTCAATGACAAGTTGGGCAAACCTCCAGTTACGTATTCTATGAAGTTAGACCCAATAGGTTAGTCCAGTAGTCTGACCAGCAAGAAAAGTTCCAGTAGCCATGCAAGATAAAGTCAAAGCTCAGTTGGATAAAATGATGCAGCAAAGTAAAATTTTTCACTTACAGAACCAACTGAATGGGTGTTGTCCATGGTAGCAGCCCACAAGAAAGGCTCATATGAAATCAGAATATGTATTGACCCAAGAGATTTGAAAAAAGCATTAGAGAGTTCGCATAATCCAATGCGTGCAGTCGAAGAGGTCGCAGCCCTAATACCGAATGCCACTGCTTTTTCTCTCTTGGATGCAAATTGTTCATTTTGGCTCTGAAGTGCAAATTCAGACTACCAGAAGTTACATATGTAGGTCATTTATTTACCAGCAGTGTCTTAAAACCAGACCCATCTAAGCAAGCAGTTGTTCTTGAGATGTCAGCAACAGATAATATTCAAGCTCTACAACGTTTCCTTGGCATAGTCAACTGTCTAGGCAAGTTCATACCAGACTTCAGTGAGTTGTGACAGCACCTTTAAGAGAGCTAACGTGCAAAAATGTTACATGGTCTTGGTTGGAACAGCACCAGAAGGCATTTGAAAACCTTAAGCAGAAAATTGCCACCCCACCTACATTAAGATGCTATGATGTCAGTAAACCAGGCACTCTTTCCTGTGATGCTTCAGAATTTGGTTTTGGCGCAATTATTCTTCAGGAAGGCAGACCATTAGACTATGCTTCTAGAACACTTACCCAAACAGATGCAGTATGCTGAAATTGAGAAATAACTTTTTGCAATAGTATTTTCAGGTTCAAAGTTTCATGGTTATATATGTGGTCAAGCTATTCAAGTTGAAACTGGTCACCAATCTCTAGTTACTGTTCTAAAGAAGCCTATGCCTTCTGCTCCAGCGAGATTACAAAGAATGATGCTCAAATTGCAAAAGTACAACTTCAAAATGGTCTAAAGAAAAGGCAGACTTCTTTATCTGGCTGGTACCTTATTCAGCTCACCCAGAAATACAACGGAACAGCTTGACACAGAGAATTTTGACTTTGACATATTGGCAATGCATAATTTTTCTACCACAAGACTTGATGAGCTGAGGGGTCATACAAAAACTGATCCAGTTTAGCAAAAGCTCAACCACTACATTAATGTTGGATGGCCATCAAAGCAGTCTAGTCTACCACCTGAAGTGCAAACTATTTTCCTTACAGAGATGAGATGTTGATGTAAGATGGCATTATTTTCAAATGACCTAAAATAATTGTTCCTGTTTCCTTACAACATGAATATATCCAGATTTTGCATTGTGGTCACCCAGGTGCGACTCTACCAAAAGAAGGGCAAGAGAATTAGTATTTTGGCCTTCACTAGTGAAAGACATTGATAAAGTACTTTATTCTTGTTCAGTATGTAATAGTACTAAACCACATTTGCAAAGAGAACCACTTCAGGTAAGTCAAGTTCCTGAACTACCTTGGTTAACAGCTGCCACTGACATATTTGAGTGGAACAATCAGCATTACTTAGTATTGGTAGACGCTTATTCAAACTGGTTTGAGATTGACTTACTACCTTATCTAACATCCACTACTGTTTTTACCAAGTCGAAATGTCATTTCTCAGTCCATGGTAGTCTACATAAAGTTATTTCTGACAATGGTAATCAATTTACTAGTCTGTTATTTCAGAAATTTACAAAAGAATGGGACTTTGTACAAGTTACTAGTAGTCCAGAATATCCACAGTCAAATAGACTAGCTGAACGTGCAGTGCATAGTTGCAAACCAATTACTTGAAAAGTCAAAGCAAGACAATACCACTGTCTTTTTGAATCTACTTAATCTCAGAAACATACCCCATGACATTATACTTGGCTCGCCTGCTCAGAGACTGCTATCCAGGCATACCAGAACAACATTGCCTAATAGTTCCACTTTATTGAGGCCTAAAGCTAATAAAAACAGAATCATAAGATCCCAATTGTTCAAGAAGTGTTCTCTCCAGAAGTCCAGTTATGACAAAGTGAGCAAATTTCTTTGTCCATTGAAAGGAGGAGAGACTGTGAGGATACAAAAGGCGAAAGGTTTCAACTGGATTGGTCAAATCACAGGTATATGTACCGAGCCAAGTTACTGCTTTGTAGAATCTGAGGGTGTGGAGTACAGGAAGAGTCACAGACATCTCCTTCCTGTACCAGAATTGTTATTGCAGTGTGTAGGCTCTAGATCTCAGGACAATCCAGACATTGTTCTTGTTCCAGAACATGTCGTACCATCTGACTCCAGTCCTGAGAATGTTCCCAATATTCCTAATATTGAACATTCAAAAGACAGCTCCAGTTGCTAAGCCTGGTTCCCAGTTTTACATCACACGATTTGGTTGCGTTGCACGTCCAGACAGTGTGTGAGATGCATGGCTACTTGTGCGTAACTGAAAATACACACATAGTTTTGTATAATGCATGACAAAAAAGCTATTTGTATTATTTGCATGTTAAATGATATCCTCTACATCGCGTATCCTAAAAAGGAGGAGGATGTAGAGCACAGTGTATGATGTGTTTTTGAGAAGCATAGCAAGTGATGAACGTGCATATATAAATAGCAGGCACGTGTTGTACCAAGTGCCATTTTGAAATTGCAGCCGGAGAGCAAGCATGTGAGAATGAGTGTAGTTAGTTTGTATACAAGTTACCTAAGCTAAAGTTAATAGCTGTATCCGTAATGTGTTTGTACATAATAAAGGTGCTTGAACAGAACCCACAAAGACTCGTCTATTACATTGTGACAAGAGGAGTGACAGTCTTCATATTCCCATCGCTCATTTCCAGAGGTATCCAATAAATCTGGGTCACACTTTCAGTTTTCTTTATTGTCTTTTGGGGGGTATCCACTACTCCAAGAGCATTTATAAAATGTCTTTACACATTAGTGGCCCACTGTTGGACTATGGGCAACCACATTTTTCATTACTTGGATGACTTGCTGATCTCTGCAGTCTTTCCAAGTGTTTGGAATCATTAAAGAAAGTTTCAGCCTTACTCTATCTTCTAGAGTTCAGATTAAACTTCCTGAAGTTTTACCTGCCCCCCCTCACAAAGACTTGTCTTTCTAGGTGTCTTAACTCCAACATGAGAATGACTTTTTTGCCCGAAGGCAAGATTATTTCTTTTTTGCCAAACAGTGTTTTTGGAGTTCTCTTAGAGGAATGTCTCTCTAGCTTGAGAATTACTGAAACTTTATGAACTGATGGCATCCATGACTTTCATGGCACTACTGGCTCATCTTCACATGAGAAAAATTCACTGTTGTGTCCAGAATTGTTGGACTCAGCACATTAGTTCCCTGGCAACCTAGTTGCCGGTGCTTCCTTTCATCAGACTAGAGTTACAGTGGTCGAGTGAAGTGTTTAGTCAATCTAGGCCTTCATTCTCCCCTCTGCTTCCATTGAAATCTGTCAAGACAGATTCATCTGACTTCATATAGGGAGATGTGTCAGTGATGAAGATAGTGCAAGCTGCTTAGTGTCTGAAGGATACTCTGAAGCACCTTAGTATCAAGAAGAGATGTTGGCAGTGATACATGCCTTTAAGGTGTTTCATCACCTGTGAACTCCAGGTCCTCTTGATTTGATTACAGACAGCACCACAGTGATATGTGGTACATGAACAAACAGGGGTGCAAGGTCTTACCCTCTGTACCATTTGGGAGTGATGGTCTGGGATTTGGTTTTTTAGTATTCTCTGACTCTCCAGGTTAGTATTCTGTCAGAGCAAAATGTTCTGACAGATGGATCCCAGCACGAGTGGAAGCTCAAGGATGTGGTGTTTGAGGAGCAAGTGCAGATGTGGTGAACACCTGAAGTAGATCTGTTCACCTCCTTTCAAAACAGACTACTAGAGCAATTCTGTTCCAGCTGTCCGTGGAGAACAGCTGTGTTCTCATTCCATTGGACAGAAATGTTGCATTATGTGTTTACATCCTTTCTTCTGATTCAAAAGGTACTTCTCAAAGTTTAGAGAAAAATGCCAGAGATTGTTGTGGTGACACCCTATTGGCCCAGGCAATCTTGGTTCTCCCTTTTAAAGGTGCTTTAATGATATTCACCAAGGAGAATTGCCCCAAACTTCCTCATACTCTGGATCTGCTCACCCATTCTCATGGGCAGCTGTTACACTGAGAAAATTCAACTGACAGCCTGAATAACTCAGTTTTGATTTCCTTTAGGCACCTGTTTCATGAGGACACATAGGACATGCTAAAGGAGGGCAGAAAAAAATGCTACTGGAAAATATTATGTTTATAAATGGATGAGGTTTTCTAAGTGTTACCTAAATGGGAACAAGGGCTCATTGAGGCTAATATACCCCCTAGGTCATGACATATTTTTGTGAGCTACTTCAGGATGGCTTATTGTAAGCAGCCATTGAGGTGCTTTTAACAGCCATCTCTGCTTGTCTGCCTACTGATCCCTCTCTCTTTTCTCTTTTGGTAAAACAGTTTATGAAGGGAGTATTGCATATGAGACCCACACACAAGTGAAATTCCTTCTCAGCTATGTTCTAGAATAATTGACTCTACTACCTTTTGAAGCAGCAGCTCGTGCTGATATCAAGTTCTTAAGTTGGAAAACTGTTTTGCGTATTGCTCTGACATCTGCAGGCTCTCACAGTTGGGTGCCCTTGCCTTGTTTTCTCAAGGGTAGGATTTTGTTGCACACTAATCCTTCTTTCATGCCGAATGTTTTCATAGTTCAGTCTGAATCAGTCCATCGATCTCACTGTGTTTTTCCAGAGCCTAAGAATTGGGAGAGAAGATTCTGTATTACTTTGGATGTGCATTAGTAGCTCACGTACTGCCTTGACAGAACAAACTTATTTCCTGCTATGAGGCGAACAAAGGTCAACCTATGAGCAAACCATTGCATGTTGGTTTTCCTCTGGTATTGTTTTTTTGCTATACACATCATGGCAAGACAAATCCAGGCAAGGCAAAGTCCCAGTCCAGTAGGGCCTTTTCCTGTTCAGTAGCATTTTGGAAAGGGGTATACTCGAAGTATTCAAGAGTCTACAAGTTGGTTTTCAGTCCATACTTTTATGAAGCACTACAAACTGGATGCCTTTACTGGATCCAGAGCAGGCTTCATTAGGAGCATTCTCCAGGGGCTCTCGGGTGCTTATTCTTCCTCCTACCAGGTTAGGTAAGCTTTGGGAATCTAGCCATTTGCCAGTAAGGCAGTATGTGTGTTAAATACAGTTCAGTTGTACAAATTCCACTTACCGGTAACGGTAGATTTTTGTAGAAAACACATTCCTTTACTGGCAACTCCCACCATCCCCCTTTACTTGGATGTATGTCATTTTTTGGTGGTGGTTGCTTTTTTTTTTAATTTTTTTTTTTTTTTTTTTTTTTTAGCAACTTTTGTTGTGTGTATGCTGTGAATAGCTCTCAACCTTCCATCTCCAAAATGAGGAACACTGCCTCTCATAATGTGGAACAAATGGGCAAAATGTGGAACACTTACTAACTACTTCAAGGAAGCTCATAGGATGGCTAAAATCTGATATTTTTACTTAAAGAATAGGTCTTTTAATTTCACACCGAGCTGATCGAAGGAAGGACACTGAGGAAACTCGGAGCTGTAATATATAACATTAAGTATCCTGTTTTTTGTTCATTTTGTTCTTTATTTCTTTGTTATTCATAGCACTTTGTGTACTGTGTATTTTTCTAGCTAGTTTCACTGTGTGTGAGGTATTAACTGGAAATTGTCCACTTTTATTGAGCATCTGTTGGGTTGTTTGTTTCTGATAACTTGTTGCAGTTAAACTCTTTTTTTTCTAGAGGATCCTTTAGCTGTTTAAAACTTTTATTTAAAGGCTCACTGCTGCTTTTCACCTGTGAGAAACATTTCTGCAGTTTGTTTCCCACCCTCCCTCCCTGTTGGTATAGTGTTTTTATGGTTGGTGGCTTTGCAGTTGCCCGCCCCTAGTGTAAATTTGATCTGGGACCCTCCTCCCAGTCTAGTGCCATTCTATCCAGTACAGGGAGAACATTTGAGAAGGCCAATCAGCTTAGTTTCTGCTACTCCTTTCTCTCTTTCCACTCAAAAAAAAAAAAAAAAAAAAAAAATGTTATCTGCTTTTACTGTATTTGTGTTTCTTCCTACTTTATTTTGCTTTTGCGTCATCTTAAAAGTACTCAGTTGTATTTATTACTGCTTGGTGTAACTCATTCTAAGCCTTTTAGTTTAAGCACTTGGGCTTCAGACCAGTTGTTTTACATTAAGAAGGTTTGTGGTCTGCACTGTAGTGGCAGAACAGGTAGCTTACATCCTTCTAAGTTGGGAACTGCTGATTGAGGGCTCAGTGTTTGTTATTCTAAAAGTGTATTAATTCTGGTTTAAGCACTTGGGCTTCAGGCCAGTTATTTTACATTGAGGGTTCGTGGTCTGCACTCTTGTGGGAGGAGAGGCTGGACTCTGCCCTTCTGAGCTGGGAATTTCTGGTTAAAGGCTTATAGTGCCTGCATATTTGAACTGCTACTTACTGAAATTGGTAAACCTTGTTTGCTGTAGCATAGACTAGACCCAGGTCTGCTGAATCTAGCTTTGTTTGTATGCTTGTTGTTTGTTTGCTTGTTATTTCCCTGAAACGCTAATTCCACCTAAAGCGCAGCTTTTCAGTGCTTCTGTGGATCCCTAGTGATATCTGCATTGCTTACTGTACTTATTTCCTTGTTTCACTTGAAAGAAAGTTACTGTTTGTCGTTTTTGCTTTAAGTTACCTGTAACACATTGCTTTTAAGTTACCTGGCACTTCCTCACTAAGTCAGCACTAAAAAAATTAAAAGCACTACACCCTCACAAACTCCCCTTGAGTACCTTGTTCCCCATTGGCCCTTTTTTCAATTTATAAAGGAATTCCCAATACTATTCTAGCATGTCCAAAGGTCAGTTGTCAATCTCCTCTCCGGTCCAGCTGGTGAATCTGGGAATCTTGAGGCAATGTTACAACTGCCTCATGTACACAGACAACCCTCTCCTCCTCCCAACAAATTCCAACACATGTGAGAGATGCAACCATATAGCCAAACTGGAGGCTAAGCTCTCTCAACTCAGTACTGGCGTAACCAGTCAGGAGGAGAAGGAAACCGCACTCACTACAATTCCAGTCTCACATAGACCTACCACGACAGCAAACCAAACACATAAACACACAAAAACATACTCGGAGGCTCTAAATAAAAATCTGCCTAAGCAGCAGAGACCTCCAAAGCAGACACCCAAGCAACCACTACAACAAAACACGTGCAACACATAGCTCATAAAGCCAGTGTGCTGAACAGTCACAGCCCTTAAGGCTAAACAACACACCTGATACACTTGTAATAGGTGACTATCGTCAGGCACACTGATGTCCCGCTCATCAGGCTGAACAAGGAGAAGGTCACGGTGAGCTGCCTGTCGGGCGCTAGGATCCGCCACATAACACAAGCACTCAGGTCACTCCAAGGCAAGTACAAATATGACTCAGTCATTGTCAATGCTGGTGTGAATGACCTGAGACGTACCTCCCTGAACTACATGAAAAGAGACCTAGAGGAGCTCTCTGAGCATGTAGCCCAGGCCGGTATGACCCTGACCTTGAGTAGCATCTTACCCTCACCAAGAATGATGCCACAATATGAAGACAAGATGATCAATTTCAACAATTGGCTTAAGTATTGGTGTCATTCAAAGGGATCCAATGCCTGTCAGCCTGGGATGACATGCTCGACAAGCCACGATGCTTTGCTAGGGACGGCTTGCACCTGTCACCCCTGGGCTTTCGGATATTGGCAAAGGCTCTTGCTACCCCCATAGTGCCTTTTTTAGGCAAGGCTCAAAAGACAAACCCACCTCCATAGGTATCACAAGGGATAAGAAACTAAGAGTAATACTACTCAACGCCAGAAGTCTAAACCTCAAGATGCACGCACTCGAAACTCTCCTTAGCATGGAGAACATCGATACCTGTGCAGTAACAGAAACCTTGTTCAAGGCTCCCAAGAGCACCCCAGCACTACCAGGTTATACCTCATACCATGCTTTTCGGCCCCAAAACTTGGACCGAACCACAAAAGGAGGGGGAGCATCAATATTCGTCAAAGATACCCACACCTCCAGGTTGGTGGCACAGCACGAAGCATCAGAGACTATCCACGTGCAACTAACAGTGGGTAAAACTGCCTTCCAGTTTATAGCCTGCTACAGACCACCCTCCCAAACCCAGGAACCCCACTCGGCCTTCCTGAGAACACTGGAAAATATGAAGGTCTCTCCAAACACCATTATATTGGGCGACTTCAATTACCCAAACAGACTGGGAGCATTACTCTAGCTCCAACACCCTAGCCCAAAGGTTCCTAGAATTTATAAACTCACATGCTATGGAACAACTTGTTACCACTCCCACAAGAGGGGAAAACATATACTGGACCTGATCATCACCAACATGGGGACTCTATGCTCCAGACCAGAAGTGTATCGTTCACTGGTAAGATCAGACCATAAACTAATTTCACTGGATATTCACATCCCGACCTCAACCCCTGCCCAGAAAACCACAGTGAAAAGCGTCTCTAAAGCAAATTTCACACTCCTCAAAACCGAGGTGGAATCCTTCAAAGCCCCTGGGCCTGTGGAAAATACGTCCCAGACCACAGAATCCTTTATAAACACATTCTATGAACACCTTCAGGAATGCATGGATCATGCAATCCCAAATAAAACCAAGACCCAATCCTCCAAAGACAGACGTCCTGTCTGGTGGACCCTAGCCATAAATAAACTATACAGTAGAAGGATGAAGCTACTACATGACAGAGCAAAATCCCAAAAAGGGAAGGCATCTCTGATCAGTATTAGCAAAAAACTACGGGTACTCATAAAATCGTCTAAGGCCAGCTTCGAGAGAAATATTGCACAGCACACTAAGGATAATCACAAGGCTTTCTTTAGTTATGTTAGGAACCTGGGTGGGAATTCCCAGATATGCTCAGAATTAGTCCAAAATGACAAAAAATACACCAAACTCACAGACATTGCCAGCATCCTAGCTGACAGTTTCAGCGCAAACCCCCCCCCCACCAAAAGGGCAAATATCTATCCCAGCAGAGTGCTGCCCCCCTGACATCTCAGATGCTCAGGTAAGAGCCGCCCTCTCCAAAGCAAAAAACACAGCATCAATGGGACCAGACGGTGTCCCGGGCTGCGTCCTACATGAACTCCAAGAAGAGCTAAACCCAAACATAAAACTACTGTTCAGTCTCAGCCTTACTACAGGATATGTACCCAAAGAGTGGCGTACAGCAACAGTGGTCCCTCTCCACAAAGGTGGTGCCTCAACGGATCCTGGAAACTATCGCCCCATAAGCCTGACTAGCTTGGTCTGTAAAGCTATGGAAAGGATCATCATGGACCTCATAAATAAAGATATTGGGGACCTACAGACACTGGATCCTACCCAGTTCGTCTTTGTTAAGGGTAGATCCTGCCTCTTAAACTTGGTCGATTTCTTTGAAACAGTCACCAAGGCCATTGACGAGGGGAAGGTGGTCCACACAGCCTACCTGGACCTCGCAAAAGCCTTCGATACAATACCCCACTCGGGCATTATAGATAAGCTCACCAGCTTAAATATAAACCCCTATGTCACTAGATGGGTTGCAAACTGGCTCAAGGACAGAACCCACATGGTTAGAATTGCTGGAGCCATGTCAGACTCCAAACCAGTTACAAGTGGTGTCCCACAAGGGCTCAGTCCTGGGACCTCTCTTGTTCGGTCTATATTTCTCGGAGGTACAGGCCAACATGGAAGGACTGTGGCTGACCAAGTTCACAGATGACTGCAAACTGGGCGCCATAATCGACTCTCCATCCGACACAAGCATTCTCCAAAAGGGCCTCATAGAAACAGACAACTGGTGCCAGAGCCATGGCCTCAAGCTAAACGCCAAAAAGTGTATAGTCATCCCCTTTGGCAAAAACAAAGTGCCCACAAATTACCACATAGGTGGTAATCCATTAAGTACAGAAGAAGTAATTAGGGACCTGGGGACCCAAGTTGATAGCAATCTGTCATTTGACAACCACGTGGCCAAAGTAGTTAGAAAAACATTTTATATAGCCCACTTAATCATGAAGGGATTCACATCTAGATCAGGGGAGGTCATCGTGCCTCTTTACTCATCCCTCATCAGGCCTATAATTGAGTACAATGCCCCTTTTGGGGCATTTTACCAGAAACCTGCAGCAACTGGAAAGACCCCAAAAGTACCTCACCAAGAGGATCAAAGGGCTCAAACAGATGCCATATGCTGCCTGGTTAAAGAAACTCCAGCTCTACTCAGTGGCATACCGCCTGCTCAGAGGCGATCTGTGCCTGACGTATAAAGCCATGTCCAACCTGGAATTAATGGACATGCTGCACCTCAGAAAATCCAAATCCCATCGAGCTACGCGCTCGAGAGACTTGAACCTCAGCACTGAAATAAATAGGACATGCTGGAGGGACAGATTCATAACTCAGAGGCTCCCTTCACTCTGGAATAAAATCCCAGTCCAGGTTAGGCAGAGTCCCTCATTGACTCTCTTCAAGAGGAATCTTGATGAGTGGATGGGAGATCGTAGGTTTACCCCGGGTATCACTTCTGTGTCACTGTTAGACAGAGGCACAGTATACTAACCTCGAAAAGGGCATAGCAAAATTAATTTAAAATGGGTGGCGAAAGCCAAACACACTCTGGCTAGGCTTATAAATGCCCTAGGGCAGATAGCCTAGTATGAACCTATGAACCTAAATAATATGATTCAGTTCTATTTACCAGTGATATCGGTTAAAATGCTTCTAACAGTAAATGTGTCATGGACCTTGTCAGTGTGGAACTTTGAGGAACATGAACTTTTTCAGACTCCAGATAAGGAACATTCCTCGCAATGAGGTACACTTGAAAGGTAGGATGCTGTCTTTGGTTTGTTACAGTAGGTGTTTGCAAAGCTTGCTTTTGTGCCCTAGAGAAATAATTGAGGGCTGCCGTCTGTGGCTGTAAATGACTTATCCTACTCTGGCAGCTGATTGGACCTCCACAGCTGCAGACTTGCAGAGGGAGGAGTCTAAAGCTCTGAGAGACAGCCAGAGAGAGGGAAGTAGTACAGTACTACTAGTTTGTCAGTAAGGCAGTGTGTTCTACAAACATCTACTGTTAAAGGTAAGTGGATCGTGTAAAACACTAATTTTTTTCCTTTCTTCTTTTGATCTTACTATCTTCAAGATGGCTTGCTTCCATCTCTTTAGCTCATTGACAGCAAATATTTTACACAGTTCTTTCTTAACTCTTTGCCATAATGGGCATCTGAATCTCACTGTCTTTCTAGGTGACATCATTGCTAACTATTTCTCATTTCACCACCTTGTTCCATTACCATTTCTTTCCTCCTTGCTGCATAATTCATATTCTGACACTTCACATAGAATGTTAAAACCACTGCTTGCATATAGATCTTCAAATCTTGTACTTTCATGTCCCCATATTGTTTTGGTAGAATCATCCTGTCCCAGGCCACTCTGTTTGTTGCCTTTAAATCCTTCTGACAGACCATCTCTTGCTTTAGTAAAGGCTTGGAAATGGTAATACATTGCTTGCTGTAGTTCTGTTAGTTCTGTAGGAAATCCCATGACTTATTTTATTGGGAAGTCCATTTAACTCGGTTGAATGCCTTCTCTGCATCCAGACAAACACAAGCTATTAGATAGTTCATCTGTTTTGCATTCTATAGTATTAACAGGGTGTGGATTAAATTATCAAATCTTCTTCTGACCTCTATAAACCCCATTTGAACTAGTGATATCAGTTTGGTTATTACTTTTTTTATTCCAGTGTACAGTATGGACATGAACAGTTTATAGTTGTGGTTTAAAATTGAAATGAGGTGATATGAAGATGGCAGTGTGTACTGTCTTTTCCCACCTCAAGTATAGGTGTGATGATTGCCCTCTTCCGTCTGTGTGGAGTTTTTTTATTGTTAGTGTTGTGTTGAATAACTCCTACCATATTTTAACCATGTTTTTACTCTATAGTTTCTAGACTTCAGTGGAAATTTCATGTACTTCAGGCATTTAAGTTTGTGCCATCACTTCGTCACCCCTTCTATCTCCTCTGCCACTGTTTTTCCCGTTAGAGGTTCAGCTTCAAGCATGATCAGTTTCTTTAAGATGTAGTTGGTCTAAGATCCCCTGAATTTCCTATTCTAACAACTCTTGTTCCGAGTTGTGGCGCATCGTATGCAATTCTGTTAATGTAGTTAATATTTTAGCTGGGTGCGTCATATATTCCCCTGTACTTCAGTTGTCTCTTGTATTGTCATGTCGTGTATTTTGATTTAACATTAGTGGTAACATATGAAGCATTCTAGGTGAATTTGCAAACCATGTACTCTGGGTAGTGTCCTGTTGCATAAGGATCTTTTTATCCTCAAATTCCTGTACAATTTGTTGGAGCCCTAAAAGCTGTTTTTTATCTCCTCAGTTACCTTTACATCGCTTGAGTTGCAGTTCCCTTATCGGGTTGTAATAAAATGCCTTCTGTTCCTTGTTTACTTGTTTTTTGTTCTTTTCTTTTTAAGTTAACTATTTCCCACTTTTTTCCTATACCTCAGCTGTTATTTTGTCATTTCCCTTGAGGTTGATTGCTATAATCTGTTTTGTCTTGGTGTAAAGTGTGATCTTATTTTTATGAAAGTATGATTGGAGATGATAGGCCCAGTTTCTATTTCCTGTATTTGACTTGCATATTCTCTTAAAGCGTACCCTTTATCTATTCGTATTCATGTTTCAAAGCTATTAGAATAATAGGTGAAATCCTCCTTACATTTTCCAGCCATTTTTGCAAACCCGATGTTAACCATCCCATGTGATGCAATAAGATCTTTGTGGAGACCTCAGCCAGTGTCAAATGTTTCTGAAGGTGATTAGATTTGACCTCATTCACATGATGTATCTGGTTCCTTTCCCCTAATGCCAATGTCCGTCCTTCTGCAAATCTCATTACATCTGCAAACATTCCCTTCATTTCTCTAAAGTCTGCTTTTGGGGGATAAATATTGAAATAACAGCCAATAGCAGCCCATGCATGAATGCTTTTACCCTAGAACGCTTCCTGTTTTTATTTTCCATTCTACCCAGAATATTGAATGGGAGATATCTAGACATTAATGTGGCTGTTCCCTTCCTCCATGCTTCCTTATGTTCATAATTGCGCTACAGTTTGTATCCTTGTCCACCAATTTAACATGCTCTTGCTAATTTAAATGCATTTCCACTAACAAAGCTATATCAGCCCCCTCCCTTTTTCATACTGCTAGCATCCTATGTGAAGTTTGTTCTATCTCGCCATTCATTCTTATTGATGGGTTTGGTGCTGATCCTCAGCTCCGACTTGGCCAACTGCAAAAGCTCAAGGTCTTCAGCTCGAGGCCAACTCCCTATCCCATGATGCACCTTGATCTTCCCTCAGATCTCGTTTGCCGCTGGAACTTGATTGGACGTTCACCAGCTCTGGTCATTGAAAGTTATTGATTTTTTCTCTTTAAAAAATTGCTACATAGCTTAAATTAGATAGTTTAATAAGTTTCCTTTCTTTATAGTAGTTAGCCTTCCTATAAGTGTATTTCTGGTATTTTCTAGTTTTTCTTGGGTAGTTTAAATAACTTAGATAAGTGGCCTCTATTTAGGCCTTTAGTTCTCCCTATCTCGTTTTCCTCTTACATAGTTGTGTGATGTTAGTCAGGGCCCTTTTAATTACAGAGCATTGTGTATTTTTGATAATTTGCTAGTTATTTAGAGATTTAAATCATTTAGATGAGTGGCTGTGTTTTTAGGCCTTTAGCTTTTCTTATCCTATATTTCTTCTCACATAGTTGTGTGGTGTTAAAGCCCCCTTTTTTTTATTTACAGGGCAAATATATTGATATTTAGCTTAATTGTTTAGAGATCTCGCATTATTGAGTAATGTGCTGTATTGTTTTATATATATATATATATATATATATATATATATATATATATGTATGTATATATATATGTGTATGTATACATACATACATATGTCTATATAGTGTTTTTTTCTCTGCTGTCTGATAGGATGTCTCATCAAGAGAACATGTCTATATAGTGTTTTTTTCTCTGTTGTCTGATAGGATGTCTCATCAAGAGAAAGAGAAATCCAAGTCTGGATTTAAAAAATGCCCAATATGTGAGCAAAAGATGTCCATCACTGATGGACATACCGACTGTGTGTATTATTCGGGTGAGGTGCACCTGCAAGAAAGTTTTTCAATATGCCACTCTTTTAGTGCTTGAGTGTTGCATGAGAGAAAAAGAAAACTTATGGATAGAGGTCTTAAATGGCACTGGATAAACATGACAGACAGTCTAAGATGTCTTCTAGTGCGCAGCCAAGAAAAAGTCCATCAACTCCAAAAACTGGATCGAGTAAAGCTTCAACATCGGCTCCACAGCCAGCGGAGCTAACTGTTGTTTTTGTTAGGAGCCAGTCCCCGACATTGGAGCCGGTATCTCCTGCATTGAAATCCTCCCATCTTACAGTCAGTGGCTTCATCCACACATTCTTCTCGGGCCTCAAGTAGACTTTCTGATTTGGATGTGGATTGTGTGGTAAAGAGGCTTTTGCAGATATTGGCGCTTGCAAAAAGTTTATCAGCCCCAAACCCCTTGGACTTCGGAGCCGACACAAGTTTCCCCACTGTCTTCTGTTCCTCCTCCAGTCTGCTTTGAAGTTTTGGAGCTGGAGAGCTCGAAACTGATGATTGTGGAGCCCACTGGGCCAACACCTACCTTAGGTTTCTTTGGCCCGACTGCCCTGATATCTTTGGTGTCGACCGTGGGATCTCTGAGTCGATGCTTGCCGGTCGGGTCCAGGGAGGATAGTCGGACCAACTTTTCTTGTCCGACACTGCCTCTCGAGGCTTTGGCTTGAGTGAGCTTCGCTCCGACCTCTGGCTCAGAGCTCTCTGTTCTGGTGCTGGGAGAGTCCCTTGTATCCTCTGATCCTGGGGATTCCTCGCGTCGGGACCAAGGGGCCTTCGAGGCCATGAGGAGGGTATTGTCTCCACCATCAACCACACCATCAGTACCAGCAACTCCCTTCCTTTTAAGCAGCAGTGTCTACCTCTGCAACACACACTCCATTAAAGCGTAGAGACCCTGAGCCTCAGGAAACCCCATTGGGTGAACCATGCTCTTCCGAGACCTCTCCAGAAGCTCCCACTGGAGAGGTTCCCAGGAAGAGACTTTGCGAGAGGAAGCATCTGGACTCCCCACAGGAATCTGTCATTTTGGATACTGACTTAGATGAGTAAGAAGGGTCCCCACGGTCCCCCTCAGAGGATATCTCATTCGCAGATATCCTAGATATCCTTAAACAGAGGGGTGGCTGGAAAACCCTTAACCCTACTAATGATGAGTCAGTCCTCCTGAAGGTTTTTGGGTCTCAACCATCCACCTCTTGGGTATCTCCATCCTTCGATGAGTTGATTGAGTTACTCTCTCGGAGGACATGGGAGTCCCCTGATAGCACAGAGCCTGTGTTCCCAGGAGGCCTAATAAATTTATAATCTGCCCTCAAGACAAAACCTTTCTAACTAAAGGAGTGCCCGTTGATGCCAAGGTGGTGGCAGCGGCCACTAAGAAGGAACCATCAGAAACTTCTACGTCTGTTCCTCCTCCTAATAGAGTGTCCAGGATTATGGACAGGTATGGGAAGCATATGTTTAGTTCAGCGCCTTTTGTCCTTTGATCGCTGAACTATCTCACACATTTCACTAGTTTGCAAAGGGATCTCCTGAAGGAACTAGGAGATGCACTGCAGGGTTCAGTAGCTGTGGGGGTTTCTGACAAGCTAACTTCCCAGCTCTCTACTCTTAAATCTGTTGTGAACTCTTCCATGCATCTGGTCTCATATGCAGATGATGGAATGAGCAGAGCAGTGGTACAGGAATTGCCCTTAGGAGACATTCCTGGATGCGCCTATGTTCCTTTGCAGAGCCCTTTATGTCTTCCTTTATTGACACCCCTTTTGACGGCTCATCCCTTTTTGGACTGAAAGTGAAGGAAACACTTAAGTGAGTGAGATAGATGGAAAGCCTTTGTCTGCCATCAGAGTATGTTTTTCTACCCCGATTAGACCCTACCCCAAAGGGTTGGGGAGGTGGAAAGATGTGGTTCTGTAAATCTCAAGAATCTTGCCAGGACGCTCATGGTGAAACCCCCTTTAGAGTCAGAGGAGTGGGAAATAATGGAAGACAACATCCACGCGGCAGAGGGGGTCTGCAGAATGAGGGTGACAGAGATCAGTTCTTTGGGAAGCCCTATCAGCACTCCTGAGAGGAGGCCAGATTGTCCATCTCTGGATGCAGTTGGGGGACGCTTTTCTTTGTACCCAGACACCTGGCTAAAAATAACAAAAGACAGCTGGGTACAAAATATTATATCCAGAGAATACTCCGTTCCCTTTGCCACACCGCCCCCTCTTGTTTGAAAAATCCCAGATGTTTCACCCAGTCACGGGGAACAAGCAGCCATAGAGGTCCAAAGGTTGCTGGAAAAAAGAATCATCCAACCAGTTCCAGCAGACCAGAGAGGATTTGGAACTTACTCAAGGTTCTTTTTAGTTCCAAAGAAAACAGGGGACTGGAGACCTATTCTGGACCTCAGCAGACTAAAGTTGGTAAAAAAGACAAAGTTCCGGATGGTCATGCTATAGTCAATACTTCCCTTTCTGGGGAAAGACAATTGGATGTGCTCACTAGATCTCCAGAATGTGTACTACCACATAAAAATGGACAGGCCATCCAGGGATCATTTACGCTTCCGGCTGGGAGCCAGTCATTACCAATTTTGCGCTCTGCCCTTTGGTCTCACTACAGCCCCCAGAGTGTTCACCTAATGCATGGCAGTAGTCATGGCTCACCTGAGACATTTGGGATTCCAGGTGTTTCCATATCTAGACAACTGACTCCTCACTGCCACCACCAGGCACCGACTCATACATGCAAGGGACACAACTTTAAATCTCTGCAGTCAATTGGGGATTATTTATTTATTTATTTATTGCTTGCATTTGATTACCGGGAAAGTCCACTGGGCCTGACAAACCCATTTTCAGTGGAGGCCCGGGGAGAAAAGCTCCACAATTATATATACAGAAAATTTTGAAACAGTACAGTAAAATTATAATTGGAGAAAAGCTGTACAGGTATTTGCAGACAAAAATTTTCAAGACAAATTTTAAGACAATACAGTAATCATATGTAGTCAACATTATATACAATACAGGGAATAATAGACATTTAGGGATATAAACTCAGAAAAATCTGCCATGTCACCATCGCAACAGACCATTTTTATAGGAGCAGAACTAAATACAGTCACAATGACATTAAACCTTCCTTCAGAAAGAATGCCTTTTATGAAAACAAATCCTAGACCTGCTTTCAAAGACAAAAGCCCCAGTCTGAGTGGTACTCAAATTGCTAGGAACGATGGCGTCAGCGATCATAGCCATTCCTGTGGGTCAGATACACATGCAAGTCCTACAGTGGCTCCTGTTCTCTCAGTGGTCCTTTCAAGAACTTCCAGTGTCACACAAAGTCATAATAATGAATACATGCAAGAAGGACCTTCAGTGGTGGCTGACATCCCATCAAGTAACTCTAGGCCATCCATTTATTCTACCCACTCCTATAGCCACGATGACCACAGACTCTTCCTTGATAGGGTGGAGGGGCATTATCAGGGAAGAACAGCCCATGGCACGTGGAAAAAGCACGAGGCTCATCGCATATCAATGTCCTCGAGATGAGAGCGATAGCATTGCAGTCCTTTCAAGACTCTCTTTCTCTCTGGGAACAACTGCAGTTCAGATGGACAATATGCTCATAATGGTACATAAGGAGGAGCCAAATCTTATCCCCTGTGCCGAGAGGCCTTGAGAGTATATAGCAGTGGGTAACCTCCACCCAGCGCTTTCTGATAGCAATGCACATCCCGGTGAAATCCAGTGTGATAGCAGACAAGCGAATAAGGGCAATTCTCTTGCCTCACGAGTGCTCCCTAAAGAAACAAGTAGCAGAAAGCATCTTCCACAGGTGGGGTCAGGCTTGCTGTGATCTCTTTGCAACCCCTATGAACATGACATGCAGCAGCTACTTCACCCTAATCCCCACACCGGGGAATGCCCCAAGGGAAGCACTGGTGCACAATTGGCCCCTGGGTCTCCTTTATGCTTTCCCTCTAATACCCAAAGTATTACAGAAAGCAAAGACTCTGGGAAGGACCATAATCTTAATAGCCCCTTACTGGCCTTGTCAGATTTGGTTTCCTTTCCTTCAGCCTCATCTATTGGAAGAACCTTGGATTCCCGGAACTTGGTTCCAGATCTTCTGACTCATTCATCGGAGGCTCTTCATCCTTCTCTTCACTCCCTCAAACTGACAGCTTGGTCGCTCCAATTCCAAACGTAGCCAGGATTTACAACCTCTCAGCCGAGGGCCAACATATTTTAACATCCCCTCATAAATCATCTACCAGAACATTATATCTTAGGAAATGGAAGAGGTTTTCTATATGGGTATCTCAGAATGATATTGATCCGTATCTAGCTTCAATTTCATCTATTCTGGAGTTTCTGACTACACTTTTCAATGAAGGAGCCGCTGCAGCTACCATTAGAGTTCAATTAGCAGCAATCTCAAACTTTCATCTTGGTGTCCAATGTTCTAATGGCCTGTCACATTGACTCTCTAAAGCCTTTCTCAAGGTTACTATTCATTTGAGACCACCCATCAAAACTCCAGCCATGCCATGGAATCTAAATTTTGTTCTTTCCCGAATTATATTATCTCCTTTCGAACCAGCCTCATCCTGTGATTGGAAATATCTCTCATGGAAGGCCATATTTTTAATAGCTATCACTTCTGCTCGGAGGATTTCTGAGTTACAGGCCTTGATCATCAAACCTCCTTATCTGATTTTCCATAATGACAGAGTCTCGCTCAGAACTAATCCATCATTTTTACCCAAAGTTTGTTCAGAGACAAATCTCAACCAATCTCCGTTTTCTTCCCTAAATACACAAATAAGATGGAAGTCATGCTGCACAAACTTGATGTTCATAGGCAACTCCGATTTTATTTGGACAGGACCAAACAATTCAGGAAAACAGAACAGCTTTGTCTCTCTTTCATAATCAAAAAAAGGTGCTCCAGTGACAAAAGTCACCTTGTTGAGATGTTTATCAGATTGTATTTCTTTCACTTACAGTTCAGTGAATACTGTATTACAACAAAAATTAAAGGCCCACTCTACTAGAGCTGTATCTACCTCATCAGCCTTCTCTGCTAAGTTACCATTAGATACTATTTGTGCAGCAGCCACTTGGTCAAGGCCTCATACCTTCATCATTCATTACAAAGTAGACAAGGCCTTCAGGGACAGGGCTTCCTTTGGTTCCACTGTTCTGAAGATCATTCTCCCATGAGCCACCCGAGAACGATGGTGCTTGGGACACTACCCATCAGTAAGAATGAACGGCGAGATAGAACAACTTCACATAAAGAAGTTATGTACTCACCATAACGTTCCATGTGAGTTGTTTATTTTGCCTTCATTCTTGCGTCCCACCCTTCATCCAGTCTACTTGAGGTCCGAGACCTCTTATTTAGGGAATTGTCTCTTATCCAGTTCTTAGAGTGGCATATTAATAGTCAAAAGTAGCCAGTTGGCAGCAAACAAGCTCTGAGGGAAGATCAAGGTGCATCATGGGATAGGGAGTTGGCTTCGAGCTGGAGCTTTTGCAGTTGGCCGAATCAGTGCTGAGGATCGGCTCAGAACCCATCAGTAAGAATGAAGGCGAGATAAACAACTCACATGGAACGTTATGGTGAGTACATAACTTCTTTTTCTATCTGTCTCTTTTGGGTTTGAGAGCCTGTTGACTTTCCAAAACAATATACTTGGGAAGTACTGAAAAAGTTAAGTGTCTCGTTTTGAACTGGTAAGTCAGACTGATTGAAGATTCATCACATGGAAGACGGTACTTTCTTATTTCTCTGACCTGTGAAAATAGTAGTTGCAAGCTTTCATGATGGGTGATCCATGTCTGGTGTTCTGTAGCAATAGGGTCACATTTACAAGAAAATCCCTCATTTATGCCCAGACTTGCTTCAAAGTTTACTTTGAATTAAGCAATCAGTCTGCCTGTGTTTTATCCAGATTCTCAGAATCCGGGAGTAAGGATTCTGTGTGCTGTGGATGTGCATAGGCAGCTCCGGTACTGTCTTGACAGAACAAGATCTTTAGAAAAAAATTATCAGCTATTTATTTCTTATGAAAGTATAGCCCATATCAAAACAGACTGTTTTTAGATGGTTGTCTTCAGCTGTAGCATTTTGTTACTTCCACCTTGGCAGATTTATTCCAAGCAGTATCAAGGCCCATTCTTTAAGAGCCATGGCTTCTATTATGGCATACTGGGAAGTGGTGGACTCCAGAAGCATTCTAGAGGCAACTGCATGGTCCTCTCTATATACTTTTGCAAAATGCCCTCAACCCCCCCCTACTTCTGTATATAGTTAGTAGTTGGGTTAGTTATTTGTTACTGTTTATATCCTTTAGATGCTCAAGACGAGCAAGCTGTCTCGTTGTCTCTGTATAGACAAGAAAATCAGCAGTCAGAGTACAGGTGTGGGAGGGAGGCAGAGTTTTATGAAAGTGGCCGGTTGTTAAATTTAGGGCAAATCCAACTTAAACAACTGTACTTTCCCACAAATGCCATTTATTTTTATCTAATATTCTCCATTATCTCTCTTACAGTACTCAGTACTTCAAGTACACTTGGTTTGGATTTTGATTTCCATTTTCTAGTAGTAGCTTTATTTGGCAGCCAGTAGCATTACACTTAGTGAGGCTTTACTATGCCTAGGCACTTCAGATCCTGTGTACTAGCTCTGAAGAGTAATTTCCTTAGCTGCAGCCATTTGCTCCTTCAACATTTCTGACAGAGTACTCTGTAGGGAATATTTAAAATATGCTAACTTGTTACCATCTCAAAAACAGCTTCCTGGTGATCTGTCTGTCCCATCACACATCCAACATTTGCTATATACCTGAGGACAAGTCTGCTTGGAGTGTAAAAATACCTATGCAGATAGTTTGAAGCCAAAGTCTTAAACCTTCTAAACTGTGTTGCATACTCAGGAGCCATGTAGATGTCCTTCTGTTGTTCTTTTGTAAATTGCTTTTCCAGTATCACTTCCCAATATTTTCTAACCTTCTCTGATTCTGTAGTGTCTCGTGCAGTATTTCATATGTCCTACCTTTTTTTTTTTTTTTTTTTTTTTTTTTTTTTTTTAAACAGCAGCTTCTGATCTAGACTTGACTAAAAACTCAACCAGGGTTGGTATTTCACTTTTCACTCCCTTGTCTCATTCACTTGTCCTAAATTCTGATATCAAACCCTGGTAGGGAAGGCGGTCTCTAACCTGCATCCAAACATTGCCTGTGGAAGAAACTTCCCTCAATCTTTGCCTCCAGCTCTTCATATAGTCTAATTAACCCTGTTATTCGACAACTGCGGTGGTGGTGCTGCAGTAGCTTTGTCGGCTCACAGTAAGACGTTGTCCTGTTTGTTTCTCAGCTAGACCGTCTTCTGTGTGGAGACATGCGTGAATGAGCATACCTTCATTGAAGGTTATGCATCAGGACCGGCAACTCTGCACGTAAAAATCTACTGCCAGTCATTAGCGGACCGGAGTTCCGCTGTGGCGACCCCAACCGGGAAAAGCTGAAAGAGACAACAACATTTTTTCATTGAATGAAAATTCTGTTGTGCTACTATCAAGTGTTTCTCTTATGTTCTGATATCCTCTGGATCGTCATTGTTTTTGATTATACATCATTTTTATCTCCAGTCTTCCTACCTTAGCTATTAGTTTTTGAGCCTCACCTTTGTGTACATCTGAGTGACGCCTCCAGGTGCATCTACAGTTAATTCCTACTTACTCCCCTAGGCGTCAAATACTGCTTGTTCATATTTGCATCAGTAATTCCAAAACCATGCTATATACAATGGTTTAAAATATTTCATCTTAAAGTTTACACAATAGCAAACTCAACTGCATTAATGTTTGACCTCTGTCTAGTGCAGCAAATTAGATAAACTGTTGCTTTTATTATATTAATTTACATTGATATAATTTTCACATTTTTCTAAATATCTCAACAGCAAAGTAACAGACAGAACTCCTTGGCCTCGTATGAAAGCTATCAGCTAGATGAATAAAATAGTGTATAACTTGAGTGGTTAATGAGATATTGAAGTTGTTTACAAAGTATTGCAAATGTAATAGTTACTGTTTACTGTGACTTATAAAATTCAGTTTTAAGACCTGGAACCTAAAGAATACTACCTCTATAAAATAGTTTGAGCTGAAGAGTTTGCCATTTATACTTTTTTCATAATCCGTATGATTCCAGAGGTATGAACATTTGTTGTTGTTTGGGCAGTACAGTGGTGCAGAGGTTAACGTTGTTGCCTCACAGCAAGAGGTTCTCTGGTTTGATTCTCAGCTGGGGTGCCTTCTGTGTGGAGTTTGCATGTTCTCCCTGTGTTTGCATTGGTTTCCACCCACAATCTAAAGACATACATCTGGAGCGTTTATCCCCAGGCCTCCGTTGAAAAAAGGCTCTGTTTTAGTCGGACTTTCTCAGTCAACAAATTTTAAATAAATAAAAAATAAATAAAATGTGAGGACATAATTTGATTCTGTCAAAAGGCTGATGCTCCGCCTATTGGAAGTTACAATGCAAACTTCCTCCTGACTTGAGTGACTGAGTTAAATGTTTCCATTTGTGACTTTTTTTTGTTTCTGCTTTCCTGTGTTTTCTACAGACTTTCATAAAATTTCTGAAATATGCCTAAAACCTCTATAGGATATTTTGTTTTCTTGGCGTAAGCTCCTTACGTTTGGTGTCAACCCTTATAGTGTACTCTACAGGAGACTTCCCTGTACTGCTGAAACAAGTATACTTGTAACTGTTTTCAGAGCATGTCCCAACAACGTTATATACACAGAACTAAGCCAGCAAGGTGTTATCTACAAGCTGACATGATTGGCTAAGCATGACGGTGAAATGATCAGCATGGGATGTTACAATAATAATGCAAAAACCTAATATTGTCTTGTTTGGGGGGTGTATTCAGGTGAATTTCATAACAATATCATTAAAATGTGGTAGATAATGTGAAGACATTGAGTTATAGGTTCATAGCTATTTGCCCGAAGGCATTTATAAGCCTAGCCAGAATGTGTTGCCTTTCGCCGCCCCCTTAGATTAGTTCCCTGTGCCTCTGTCCAGCAGAGCCACTGAAGTGATCCCCAGGGTAAACGTGCTGTTTCCCATCCACTCGTCAAGGTTTCTTTTGAAGAGCGTTAGCAAGGAGCTCTGCCTAATGTAGATTGGAATCTTGTTCCAAAGCATGGGAAGTCTCTGGGACAGGAATCTGTCCCACCAGCACGTCCTATTTATTGTTGTGGTGAGGTTTAGATCCCTAGAACGTGTGGCTCGAGGGGATAAGGTTTTGTTTATGTGGAGCATGTCCATCAATTCTGGGTTGGACATGGCCTTCTATGTCAGGCAGAGATCACCTCTGTGTAGACAGTATGCAACTGAGTACAGCTGGAGTTTCTTCAGTCGGGCTGCATAGGGCATCTGTTTGAGGCCCAGTGACCCTCTTGGTGAGGTACTTCTGTGGTCTTTCCAGTTGTTGCAGATGTCTTGTATGGTACATCCCAAATGGGGCGTTGTATTCTATGATGGGTCTGATGAGTGATGAGTAGAGGGGCACAATGACCTCTTTTGATCTGGATGCAAACCCTTTTTTGATTAGGTGGGCCACGTAGAAGGATTTTCTAACCACTTTGGCAATGTGATTATCGAAGGTGAGATTACTATCTACTTGGGTCCCCAGATCCCTTATTATGCCTTCTGTATTTAGGGGAATACCACCTATGTGGTAGTTTGTGGCTACTTTGTTTTTTCCAAAGGGGATGACTATGCACTTTTTGGCATTTAGCTTGAGGCCATGATTTTGACACCAGGTATCAGTCTCAGTGAGACCCTTTTGGAGGATGTCTGTGTCAGCCGGAGAGTCAGTTATAGCCCCTAGATTGCAGTCGTCTGCGAACTTGGTCAGCCATAGCCCTCCTGTGCATGCCTGTACCTCTGGGAAGTATATGCCAAACAGGAGGGGTCCTAGGACTGAGCTCTGGGGAACGCCACTTGTAACCGGTTTAGAGTCGGACCTAGCTCCTGCAACTCTCACCATGTGGGTTCTGTCCATGAGCCAGTTGGCAACCCATCTTGTGACATAGGGGTTTATGTTCAGGCTGGTGAGCTTGTCTTTAATAATAGAATGGGGAATGGTGTCAAAGGCCTTTGCAAGGTCTAGGTAGGCTTGTGTGTACCACCTTTCCCTCGTCTATAACCTTGGTAATTGTCTCGAAGTCCACCAGGTGTAGGAGGCATGATCTGCCCATAACAAAGCTGAACTGGGTAAGGTCCAGTGTTTGGAGGTTCCCAACGTCTCTGTTAATGAGTTCCATGATGATGCGCTCTATAGCCTTGCAGACCAAGCTAGTCAGGCTTGTAGGGCAATAGTTCCTAGGGTCTGTTGTGGTTCCACCTTTGTGGAGCAGAATAACTGTTGCTGTGTGCCACTCTATGGGTACATAGCCTGTAGAGAGGCTGAGTTTGAACAGTGTGTTTGTGAGGGGTTAGTTCATCTTTGAGCTTGTGTAGGACGCAGCCTAGGACACCGTCCAGTCCCATTGATGCTGTGTATTTGGCTTTGGGAGAGGGCTGTTTTAACCTGAGTGTCTGTGATTTCAGGGACTCTACATTCTTCTGGTATGGTTATGGGCCCTTTTTGGGGTGAGAGGGGGGTGAAGTTTGCATTGAACCTGTCTGTCAGGATGTTGGCGATATTGGTCGGTTCAATGTATTTTGTGCCATTCTGCACCAACTCCGAGCAGATCTGAGCATTGCCACTTAGATTCTTGACATAGCTAAAGAATGCCTTGTGGTTATTTTTGGAGTCCTTGGCAATTTTTCTTTCAAAGCTTGCCTTGGATGATTTTATGAGGGATCGTAGTTTCTTGCTGATACTGATCAGGGATGTCTTCCCTTCCTGGGATTTTACTCTTTTCTGTACTAGTTTCCTCCTCCTATTGTATAGCTTGTTTATGGTAGGAGTCCACCAGACTGGTTTCCTTTTCTTGTAGGAGTGAGTCTTGGTTTTGCTTGGGATAGCATGATCCATGCATTCTTGTAGGTGCCTGTAGAATGCATTAGTAAAGGATTTTGCAGCTTGGGCAGCGTTATCCTTTAGCATGGGGGCTTTGAAACTTTCTACCTCAGTCTTTAGTACCGTGAAGTTTGCTTTTGAAAAGTTTTTCATGGTGGTTTCCTTGTCCGGGGGTGGGGGTGGAATGTGGATATCCACAGTGATTTGTTTATGATCCGATCTAACCAGTGAGGGGTTGACCGGTGTGGAATACCGGTCGCCCATGTTGGTGATGACCAGATCCAATATGTTGTCACCTCTGGTGGGAGTGTTGACCAGTTGAACCAGGGCATTTGAGTGTATAAATTCTAGGAAATGTTGGGCAAGGGAGTTAGTACTTGAGTAGTTCTCCCAGTTAATGTTTGGGTAATTGAAATCACCCAATATTAGGGTGTTTGGTAGGACCTTTATGTTTCCCATTGTTTCCAGAAACGCGATATGGGGTTCCTGGGACATGGTGGGTGATCTGTAGCAAGCTACAATTTGAATTGCAGTTTTGCCCTTTGTTAGTTACACGTGGATCATCTCTGAAGCATTGTGCTGTGCCACTAACCTGGAGTTGTGGGTATCCTTGATGAATATGGATACGCCCCCCCACCTTTTGTATTTCGGTTCGGGTTCTGTGGCCGAAATGTATGGTATGAGTTGTAGCCTGGTAGTGCCTGGGTGCTCTCTGGAGCCTTAAACCAGGTTTCTGTTACTGCACATATATCGATTTTCTCCATACTGAGGAGTGCCTCAAGTGCATGCATTTTGAGGTTTAGACTTCTGGCATTGAGTAGCATTGCCCTCAGTTTTTTGTTACTTGTGCTATTTACGGCGGTGGGTTTGTCTTTTGAGCCTTGCCTAGAAAAGGCACTAATGTGGGGGTGGCAAGAGCCTTGGCCAATATTCGAAAGCCTAAGGGTGACAGCTGCAAGCTGTCTCTAGCGAAGCAGCGTGGCTTGTCGAGCATATCATCCCAGACGGACAGACACAGAATCCCCTTTGAATGACACCAGAAACTTTGCCAATTATTGAAATTGAGAATTTTTTCTTTATACAGTGGTATCATTCTTGGTGAGGGCAGGATGCTACTCAGGGTCATACTGGTCTGGGCTACGTGATCAGAGAGCTCTTCCATGTCTCTCTTCATGTAGTCCAGGGAGATAGGGCTAAGGTCATTCACACCAACATGAACATTGACAGAGTCATATTTGTACTTATTCTGGAGTGACCCGAGTGCTTGTGTTATGTGGTGGATCCTGGCACCCGACAGGCAGCTAACAGTAACCTTCTCCTTATTCAGCCTAGTGAGTGGGACGTCAGTGTGCCTGACTGTAGAGTCACCTATTACTAGTATGTCGGGTATGTTATTTTGCCTTAAGGGCTGTGATTGCATGGCACACTGGTTTTGTGAAATATGTGTTTCATGGTCTGTGTTAGGGGGTGGAGGTTGATTGGATGTTTGCTTTGGAGGTCTCTGTTGCTTTTGCACATTTTTATTTAGAGCCTCCAAGTATGTTTTCATGTATTTCTACGTTTTTTGCCAGTGCTGGTTTAATGTGTCTATGTGAGACTGGTGGTGTGATGCACTTATTTCCCTTCTCCTCTTGACTGTCTGATCCAGTCTTGGGTTGAGAGAGCTTAGCCTCCAGTTTGGCTGTATAATTGCATCTCTCGCATGTATTAGTTTGGTGGTAGGAGTAGAGGGTTGTCTGTGTACATGAGACAGTTGTAACGTTGCCTCAAAATGCCCAGATTCACCAGTTGGACTGGAGAGTACACCTGAAACTGCCCTTTGGACATGCCTGGATAGGTACAGTGAACTGTTTTACTGATTGGCTGGTAAGGACGAATAGAGAGCCTTGTCTTTTTGTACTGTATAAGGGGGTCCAGTGCTAGGGGTTTATAAGTGCTTGATATGAGTTTTGAGCAAGTGCCGGGCTGAGAAATGAATGGCTTGGGTGCTTAAGTTGAAAGTTTGTCTAATTCCAAGGGGAAAATTGAAGAGGAGACTTTGTGGAGCTGGGAATAGTTGTACCCTAGCTAACCGGCGTGCAAAACCGGGCAAATGCAGTTTTTATAGCAGGGAAATGAAAGAGAGAGAAATGAGTCCAAAATGGCCAATAATCTACTAATTTCTGGGATGAATCCACTCCTCCAGGGACAGATAGGCAGCTCAAAGCTCTCCTCTCTCACAGGTGAACAGAGAAACATCCTTTTATCCAAGGAAGGTATGGGCAAACACAGATATGTAACACAGCCCTGAATTCAGCACTAACCTGAAAACTGGACTACACTAGCTTAGAAAGGCGGGAAACAAGTATGTATGTATGTGTGTGTGTGTATATATATATATATATATATATATATATATATATACATATACATATATATATGTATATATATATATATATATATATATTTAGGTGTATATATATATATATATATATATATATATATATATATACGTATATATATATATATATACATATATATATATATATATATATATATATATATATATATATATATATATAGATATATATATTTTTCCCCCCGAAAATAAAGCAGATACAATAAAAAAAAAACACTTTAAATGCACAGAAAAGGATACCTATTGTTATATATCGCAGATCAGAGTTGTAGTCAATGCCCGTAGTAATAAAGTAGGAGGAAACACAAATACATTAAAAGCAGATGAATAAAGTGCAATTTTTTTTATATAAACGCTCTTTTGTTAAAACTGTTTTCTATATTTTCATAAGTGCATTAATTTCATTTAAGCCATGTGACCTACAGGTAAACAAATGGTGCCATCTTATACAAACCATTAAGGCACACAGTGTTGCCACTTGATGCATGCCATAAAACAGAATTTTTTTTTTATATTGTTGTTTTGAAATATTGGGAAACAATTCTATGCATATTTTGCATAGATCCAACAGTTTAAAAAAAAAAAAAAAAGCAGTATACAGATCCCTCTTGTCATTCCAGATTGGATAGCTCGTGAAAGTGTGAACATTTCTGTCACTGATATCTTGGTTTGGTCTTGGACAGTTAGAGATATAACCCTTTGTTTAACCTTAGTAGTAGTATTTTTTTTTTTGGCAGACAGAATAGTTTTTCCTTCTTAAATTTGCAATATAAAATCAGCATCTACATCAAACTTTTACGCTAATACCAGTATAGCCCATTGTCTACCTTGAGAGCTTTGTAACTCACATCAGTTATCGTATACTATAAAGCTAATAAAGTATGTTTTCAGTACAAGATTTTGGAGAAAGGTTCTCAGGAAGTAAGTAGTTTCTTGGCTTAGAAGATCTCAAGTAAAGGTTTTAAGCCTAAACAGCAGAAAGCTGTTTAAATGAGTTAAACTTTGTCAGCCCCTGGAAATTAGTCCTGTTACTTCTTTCACATATCTCTTTGCCTTTTGTTTCTAACCTATTTTTAAACTCCATTTTCATTTTATCCCATCTCCCTAGCTTGCTCAGTTAAAGAAATTTCTCTCTTCCTTAATAACTTTTGCATAATTACCACTACCCGTTCTTTAAATTCCTCCCTTTTTAACAGGTAGATAGAAAAGCGCCAGCATCTTATTTTAACTTAAGTATTCTGCCTCTTCATCTTGATTTTTATATTGATGCATGATCTAAGAGAGTAATTAGATGTGCCAGAACCTTCCATTAAATACGCATGCTTCTGTGAAACAGTATATCTGATATTGTTAATCCTCGTTCATTCCTTATGCCTGGGTTATCGGTTCTGACCTCGGAACTGAGCCGGCCATCTTTCAAGCTCGCGACAGCCACAAAATCTCGAGCTAAACTCTTAGCCACAATTCCCCTCTCCCTGTTACCCCAGATTTTGTTTGCCGCATCTCCATTCAGTCGTGTCAAGCCACTTCTGTTAAGTTAAGTAAAACTTCTTTGAAAATACATTATCATATTGCAGTTATTCTCAGTTCTAATTTTGTTAAATAGTATCTCTTACCCTATTGCATCTGTCAACTCTATTTTCGTTTTTCTAGCCCTTCTTTCTTCTTACTGTGAAGTAACTCCTTCACCATCGTTGGTAAAATCTTTCCTGCTTTACCTTCAGGTATTTCTTGTACCATTGTTGGTACCTTCTTCCTTCCTCCTATCATGGCAGAGAAAAAAGGCGGTCCGGGATTTAAAAGATGTATAGATTGTGGGCATAAATTGCCTATTTCGTATGCACATGCATTGTGTGTTTACTGTTTGGGTGTGCCTCACTTGACTGTTGACCCGCCTTGTGGGATTTGTGCTAATTTTTCTAACAGGACTTTGGTGGAAAGGAAAAATAAACTGATTTTAAAGAGACTACTTAAATCTTCCTTTTCAGAGGCAGTTTCTGGGTCGGAAGCTTCAACCCCTCCTAGTTCCCATAAGAAAAGAGATGAAAAAAAGAAGGCCAAGTCTCTCCGGTCGTCTCCTGCTGGGGACAACCAGGAACCGAGACCTTAGAAGGCCAAACTTTCTAGTTCAGATTTGAATTCCTCGGCCCCAAGGCTTTCGGTGTCTAGGTCTACAGCACTGAAGCTTTCTGCACTATCCGTAACTTCAGCACCGAGTTTTGTGCCCTACACCTCATTGGAACCGAGGACTCCTCAGTTCAGACTTCCTTACTGGTACCAATGTTTTCTTCAATGCAGACCTTTTCGGCGTCGACTGTTCTGGCGCCTGCTCCTGCTTCGAATCCGACAATTTTCACGGCACCGACTATTTGCTCGGTACCGACCAACTTGTTTTCCGCACAGACTCTTTCGGCACCTATCATAGTGCCAACTACCACTTCGGCACCGATGATCTCCTCAGTGCAGGCACCAGTAGTTCAAGCCTTAACGGCTCCATTGTTTTTGGTGCAGATGCTTATTTTAGCACCATCCAAAGACTCCTTTGTGGGCACCGAGTTTCCTGCATCCTTGGATAGATCTTTCCCCTTCAGCTATATGTATGAGATCCACTAGAAGCCTCTCGGAACATGATGTGGTGCGTCTTGTGGATTAATTGCTTTTGGCCAGAGGTATCCAACCCTCCAGGATCTACTCATCCTTTGGAGGTGAACACCCTTCTCCAAAGACTCCTACTTATTCTCCTCCTCCATTTCCTTTGAAGCCCCCTGTTGTAGCAAAGACTTCCCTCACTTCGACTCCTTTCATGGACCTCACTAAGGAGTCGCAGTTGCTTTTGTGGCCGGAGAGACTTGTCACTCCATCACTGCTCTGGATGCTAGCTGTGACGTACGTACTCCTGTTTTTCACAGCCATCCAGGGACTCCGAGTTGGCGGGCTGATTTGTTTGAGCGGGTTGTGACCTCTTCGGGTGGACCAGCCTTCCAACTCATGGAAAAGGCTCTTGCGTCTGTTGGAGATCCTGTGCTATCAGTGCCCCCATCCTCCTCTGGACCGCAATTTACACAAGACACCCCTGGCGGACACCGGGTACAAGGGCCTCAGGACACACTCCCACTGGAGGGCCCTTTTGTGCTGTCTTCCCCAGATTCTACCCCTGAGGAAGTTCATCGCAAAAGTTCGTGTAGGAGGAAGCATGTGGACTCCCCAGAAGAGTCCCTCACGGAAGACACAGACTTTGATGATGGGTAAGGGTCCCCTCGGTCATCCTCTGAGGTATCCTTTGGAGGTGTCTTTGAATTACTTAAGCAGAGAGGTGATTGGCAGCCCTCTAACCCGACCTCTGAAGAGTCTGTGTTCCTGCAGGCCTTTCGTCCCTGGCTCCCTACCTCTTGGGTTACTCCAACTGCCGATGACTTTGTCCGGCTCCTCATGCAGCTTGCATGGAAGGCTCCTGACGGCGTTGACACCATTCCCCACAGACCAGATAAAACCTTGTCAAACCTTGTCCCCTCCAGGTAGTGAGCCTCACTGGTACAAAGGTCTTCCTGTAGATGCCTTGGTGGTGGCAGCCGCAACAAAGAAGGATCTGGCAGAAGAAAGCAAGACTGTCCCACCCAACAAAGAGTCCCAGGTGCTGGACAGATTAGGGAAGCGTATGTTTGCATCAGTGACCTTTACAGTCAGGTCCCTGAATTATATGGCACATTTTACCAGGCTTCAAAGAGACTTCATTTCTGAGCTGTGTGAAACCTTGGCCGGAGCTGTGTCTGATGAGGTCCAGGACAACGTGGCCTCACAGTTACCCACCTTTGAATCGATTTCTAACTCTTCCATGCACCTGATTTCTCATGCATCAGAAGGAGCAGCGGGTGCAGGCATAGTCATGAGATGGCATGCCTGAATGCGCTTGTGTGATTTCATGGAACCTTTCAAGGCTTCCTTTCTGAACGCTCCCATTGAAGCCTCTTCATTATTTGGACCCAAGGTCAAAGACACACTGGCTAGGTGTGAACAGGACGGTAAGACCCTTTCTTCTGTGGGTGTCCACTATTCTTCCCCTCACTGGGCTTTCCCCAGAAACCAGAAGAGTGGGAAGATGTGGCACAAAAAGTCTCAGGGTTCTTTCCGTGACACATGAGCCAAGTTTTCCCCTAGAGACAGAGGGGGAAACTCACATGGAAGACTCCCCTTTCGGGGCAGAGGAGGTCCACATAACCAGGGTTCTATAGATTCTTTCTCTGGCCAGTCTTACCAGCGCTCCTGAAGAGCGGCCCAACTGCTTTCCTCTGGAGCGGTTGGGGGTCATTTCTATTTGTACCCTTCTGCCTGGCTAACCATTACCACCGATTCTTGGGTATGAGAGATAACCAGAGGTTATCATATTCCATTCGAGCTTTGTCCCGCCCCACTAAGGAGCTTACCAGACGTTCTACCCAGTCAAAGGGTAGAAGCAGCATTAAAGATTTCAAAGCTGCTAAAAAAAAAAGAGAGTCATCCAAATAGTCCCACCAGACCAGATAGGATCTGGATTCTACTCAAGATTAATTTAGTGCCAAAAACGACCAGGGGACTGGAGACCGATTTTGGATCTCAGTGTGCAAAATAAATTCGTAGAAGTACAGAAATTCTGGATGGTCACAATACTGTCTATCCTCCCACTCTTGGAGGCAGGTGATTGGATGTGCTCTATAGATGTCCTTCAAGGATGCATCTGCAGTCTTTACAAATGGGTTGTCCTGTCGTCAGGCAGCCCTTCGGTCGGCCGGATTCCAAAGTCTGGGTCTGGCTTCGGCTGGTGTCGCACTTCACCCGACGTCATTGCGGCAGTTCTTCGGGTATAAAGGCATCAGCCGACGCCATTTTCCTCAGTCTTTCTTGCCACGTGGCGCCCGAAGCAGAAGCTGTTCGCAAGTGCCGGTCGGTCAGATCCAGAGATTACTACTACCGAATACTACTTCGAAGACTTCTATAAAGCTAAGTACCCCGTTGGGGACTCTTTCTTGCCTCAGCCGATGTCAGAGAAAGTTAATAACTGTTTATCTTGTGGGAAACAAATACCTCATAAAGATTTCCACTCCTATTGCATACATTGTTTAGGCCCAGACCACAACGTAGCAGCTTGTCTAGCCTGTGCTTCTTTTAACCGATGGACGCTTAGACGTCGCTCGGACTTTGCTGAGCAGATTTTCGGCTCGATTTTGCTTACATTATGCCGTCGGATCCTCCGACTACGCAAATAACCAAAAGCGCAGAAAAGGACCGACACTCGCGGTCCGCGGTTTCGGCCGAAACCGTGGTTAAGCAAACCACGAGTGTCTCGGTTTCGGCCGAAACCGAGCAAGCGGTTCTTTCTTCAGCCGATAACTTGCCTTCTACCGAGGCCTCTTCTATCCTGGTAGAAACGGCTTCTGAAATCCAACCTTCTGTTGCGATTTCACAGGATTTATCAGACACCATTCCCCTAGATATTTCTACCCCTGCACGTGGAGCTGCTAGACCTCCTCCAGCTATGTCTATTAAGGCCTTTGCTAGGGCTAAAGCAGCCAAAGCATCAAAACCTGTGCCTGCCAAGCCCCCCTCTCACAGGCCCAGCACCAGCTCCCATATGCTTTCTTTGGCAGAGGATCTCATCTCTTTAATCCGTGGAGCCCAGCCGCATCCAGACAGGGCCTCTCTCCCTCCTCCAGAAAAGAGGCCTAGAGCAGAGCCCCCTGAACCAGTAGCCACAGATGATTCCTCTGATGACTCAGAACATACAGACCCTCCTGAGGCTTCTTATTCTCCTTACGAAGACTCTGATGCTGAGGAATCCATCCCTTCAGCCTCTCCTCCTGAGGAATTTTCCTTGCATGCTATGAGGGAACAATTCCAGTGGCAGGGCCAAGATTTCTCAGACTCTAGAAAAAGGCTTAGGACCTTTCTACACTTGCCACAGCATAGACCCTTAGCTATACCTCCAGTTCTATCTGTTGTTGATGATGCATTTAATGATGCTTGCACTGCTCCTGATACTTTACCTCCGGCTCCTGCAAAGCCCGATAGGTACTACAGGGTCCCGGACACTCATCACCACTTATATAAGGCCCCTTTTGCAGATCCAGAGACTATCTCCCAGGGCCCTAAAGCTGTAGCAGCCAGGTCCTTAGAGAGATGGGGTAAAAAAGTTTACACCTCTGCTACTTTGTCAGCTAGAGCTTTGAACTGCCAATTTCATATGATTCAATATCAAGAGTTTATGCTTGACCAGTTGACTAAAAAGCTGTCCTCTGAAGAATCTTTAGATAAAAAGTATGTTCAAGAAATGTTACATAACATACAGCAGGTTAGTAACCATTCTTTAAAATGTGGCTATGATGCACTGGAGGCTTCCTTTAGATCGGCCATGACTGGCACAGGGCACAGTTATCAGGAGGCATGCATGGTTGAAAGAGCAGGCATTACCAGACCATGTCAAATCTAAGCTTTTGGATGCACCTATGGACAAGGTCAATTTATTTGGTGCCCCCGCACAGCAGGTACTAAAAAAGATGGAAGAGAAAGCAAAATCTGTGCAAACAGTAAAAGATTTCTTACAAGTTCAACCTCCAAGGTTTAGCAGGAATTGGCCCTCCAAGAATTCGTCTTTTCCGGACTCCTCTAAGGCACAAAGAGGCAAGAATAGGCGCTCTAGAGGCAGAAACCAATCCAGGGGTGCCTACAGGGGTCGCCAGTGGCAGGGTAACAACCAACGAGGCACGGATACAGCCACCACCACTACAACAACTCAATCACAGTGACTTGGCGGTGGCACCGCCTACCAGGGAACAACTAGAAGCACCCTTAGACGGAAAGCTAACATTATTTTCTAGAAACTGGCACTGCATTACAAGAGAAAAATGGATTTTGCAGAGTATAGACAAAGGTTACAGGTTCCATTTCCATACTCTACCAGGAAAGAGAGGAATGCCAAACCTACCACCTTCTCAAAGGACAGAAGCTCTAAAACAAATATCTCAATTGTTAAGAATGCGAGCTGTGGAAAAGGTACCATTAATGGAGCAAGGGAAGGGATTTTACTCCAGGCTCTTCCTAGTACCAAGAAAAGAAAACAAATGGAGGCCTATTCTAGACCTGTCCGCTTTAAACACATTCCTCATTGTTCCAAAATTCAAAATGCTGACCCTACAGCAGCTTCTTCCCATGCTGAGCAAGGAGTCTTGGCTGGTAACTCTAGATCTCAAGGAGGCATACCTGCACGTCCCCATAGGACCAATTTGCAGAAGATACCTCAGATTTCTTGCAGGATCAGAGCATTATCAATTCTCAGCATTGCCCTTTGGCTTATCTACTGCGCCCAGAGTGTTCACGAAATGCCTGGCATCAGTAATCGCTCATTGCAGACTTCAGGGAATTCAAATCTATCCCTACCTGGACGACTGCCTGATACAAGCGGACAACAAAAGCAAACTAACAGAAGACTTACAAAGAGTCATCTACCTGCTACAAGCCCTGGGATATACAGTCAATACAAAAAAGTCAAGGCTGATTCCATCCCAAAGAATAACCTTTCTGGGTGCAGAACTGGACACATCAAAACAAATGGCATTTCTAACTGCAGAAAAGAAAGAGCAACTTCCTCTCTACTTCTTGGCATTAACAAAGCAGAGCCATCTAACTGCAAGAAAAGTGCTACAAGCTCTAGGCTTCATGGCATCCTGCATAATACTGGTCCCTCATGCCAGACTTCATATGAGAAAGCTACAGTGGTACCTAAAGAATTTGTGGTCTCAGCACAAGCACAGCCTAGAAACCAAAATTCCAATGATCCCATGCCTGAAGCAAGAGTTCTTATGGTGGGCTCAGGCCTGTCAATCAAACACAGGACTGCCCTTCTGCAAAAGTCAACCAAGACAAACCATCACGACAGATGCCTCAGACCTCGGTTGGGGAGCACACATGATGGGCAAGTGCATTCAAGGCCTATGGACTCAAGACCAGCTGCATCTGCACATAAATCTAAAAGAAATGATGGCAGTAAAATTGGCAATCCAGGCTTTCAGACCTCTTCTCCAAGAAGGCCAGTTAATGATAAGGACAGACAACACCACAGTTATGTGGTACATCAACAAACAGGGAGGCACACACTCATACCCTCTATGCCGGCTGGCACTGGACCTATGGGATGTGGCTCTGAGCTACAACATTCAGTTACAGGCAATTTATGTACCAGGGAAGGAAAACATTCTAGCAGACATATTAAGCAGAACTACAACAGATGCCCACGAATGGATGCTGCATCCGGACATTTTCAAAACCATCACAAGAGAATGGGGATTACCACAAATAGACTTGTTTGCATCCCCATTCAATCACCAGTTGAAGAAATTCTGCACAAGGACTTACCACCCACTTGCTTGGAAGGTGGACTCCCTATCCTTCAGTTGGAAAAGCCTGACAGCATATGCATTTCCACCACTTCCTTTGATGCACAAGGTGCTTCTCAAGATCAAAGAGGAACATCCGAGCATCATTCTGATAGCCCCAGACTGGCCAAGACAACGTTGGTATCCACTGCTGAGGAGCATGTCCCGGGAACAAATATGGACACTGCCCCTGATCCCATTACTGCTGACACAGAACAACTACAACATTCTGCATCCAAACCTAAAAACTCTGCAGCTAACTGCCTGGAACATTACATAGCAGCAATTAACCCAAATTTATCCCAAAGGGTTAAAGACATAATCCTGGAGGCTCGTAGTCCTTCAACAAGAAAGAATTATGCAGCAAAATGGAAAAGATATCTCATCTGGAGTACTGCAAAGGGGCAAGATGTGACACTGGTAAACATAGCCAACATCCTGGAATACTTGGCGGAGCTCTTCCATACAGGCCTGTCCTATTCCTCCATCAAGATACATGCATCAGCTATTTCAGCAGAATACAGCTTGGATCCTCCTGTCTTCTCGCATCCTCTGCTCAGACAGTTTCTGAGAGGAATTAAAAATGTAAAACCTCCCAGGAAACCTCCATTGCCAGCATGGGACTTGAACTTTGTGCTAGAAAAACTGACTCTACGAACTTTGTGCTAGAAAAACTGACTCTACCTCCTTTTGAAGCAGCAGCTACAGCAGAATTGCAATACTTATCCTGGAAGACTGCTTTCCTGCTGGCAATAACTTCAGCAAGAAGGGTCTCTGAACTACAGGCATTAATGGCAGTACAACCCTTCCTGATCTTCCATCGAGATAGAGTGTCCATGAGAACAAATCCTACATTTATGCCTAAGGTGGTATCCAGAGTCTCTTTAAATCAGGCTATCCACCTTCCTACATTCTTCCCCAATCCACAGAACGGGAGAAAAGCTCTTACATACCTTGGATGTACACAGACAATTACGCTACTACCTGGACAGGACAAAAAACAATAGAAAAACTGACCAGCTTCTGGTAGCATATGCAACAGGAATAGAAGGAAAACCAATTTCTAAACAGACAATCTCCAAATGGATAGGAAATTGCATTAGATTTTGTTACTCCTACCATGGAAAGAAAACTCCAGAGAATATCAGGCCTCACTCCACAAGGGCTACAGCCACTACCACAGCTTTCTTACGAGGAGTGGCTACCAAGGACATTATAGAGGCTGCTACTTGGACCTCCGTGCATACATTTGCCAAGCATTATAACTTACCTCTATACTCTAGATCCCGTGCTGGTTTTGCCACTGCTGTTTTGCAAGGGATCCTGACTACACCATAATCTATTCTCATTTCCTCCTCCCTAGTTTAGCTATGGTATTCTACCCATTTGTAAAGACTGCAGATGCATCCTTGAAGGACATAGTACAGTTTTGTACCTACCATAAATGTAGATGTCCGAGAGGAATGCATCTGCAGTCAGGATTACCCACCCTCCTTCCCTCTGAGGTACTCCTAGGGTACTTACCAATCTTCAGCTAGCTTGGGGATCTATTATGGTGTATTTGTTTGTATATATGTACATACATGTTTATTTTGTGTGTTTGCTCTCTACTATTTGGAAACTTTGGCATTTATCCAAATTTAGCCATCCAAGAGGGCACCTGGCATCTGGGGCAAGAAACACTGAGGAAAATGGCGTCGGCTGATGCCTTTATACCCGAAGAACTGCCGCAATGACGTCGGGTGAAGTGCGACACCAGCCGAAGCCAGACCCAGACTTTGGAATCCGGCCGACCGAAGGGCTGCCTGACGACAGGACAACCCATTTGTAAAGACTGCAGATGCATTCCTCTCGGACATCTACATTTATGGTAGGTACAAAACTGTACTATCTACAAGATGCGTACTACCACATAAAGGTGGACAGACCATCGAGAAGATTCCTTTGCTTCCATGCAGGAGATAGTCATTACCAGTTCCGAGTACTGCCTTTCGGACTCTCTACAGCCCCCAGAGTGTTCACAAGGTGCATGGCAGTTGTCACAGCTCTCCTGCAACTGCAAGGATTCCTGGTGTTTCCATAACTAGACGACTGGCTCATCACGGCCCCCACCAGACATTTTTTGGAAAAAGCCATGGCATATTCTCTTCACACCGCAGAAAAACTAGGTATAACTATAAACTAGCAAAAATCCAATTTATCCCCATCCCAATCCATAGACTTTATTGGGGTCCTGCTGGATACAAAGAACTGCATGGCATCAATTCCAGAGCACAGAATCCTAAGGATAAAACAACAACTCATACTCATCCTCTCAAGGGAAAGGTCGACAGCACATTCTGTTCTTCAGCTGTTGCGTTCCATAGCAGCTTTCATCACCACTGTCCCCCTCGCGAGGTTCCACATGAGGCTTTTACAATAGCTAGTACTCACCCAGTGGTACCCTTTTCAGTTTCCTCTCTCATCCCAGCTTCAGGTGACTCAGAGATGCAAACAAGACCTGATTTGGTGGATGTCGCAGAACCGTCACAATGGTCACGCCCCTTCACACCCCAACAGCCCAAAGCCGCAGTGACCACAAACGCTTCCCTGATTGGGGGGGGGGGGGCTTTTTCAGGGGAAGACGGTCCAAGGCACATGGTCAGACCTAGAGGCACGTCTGCATATAAATGTCCTTGAACTGAGGGCGGTGCTTCTAGCGTTGCAGGCATTTCATCCCCTCCTTCCATCAGGGACTCTTGCAATACAATTGGACAACATGGCTGTAGTCTGGTACATCAACAAACAAGGTGGAACCAAGTCCCTACCCACTTTGTCGAGAGGCCATGAGGATATGGCAATGGGCGATGGCTACCAACTGCTTTCTTTTAGCAATGCACATTCCCGGGTGTTCCATCGTGATAGCAGACAGATTGAGCAGGTGCATTCTGTAACCACACGAGTGGTCTTTGAATCCTATTATAGTGGCGGAGATTTTCAACCGCTGGAGTCTCCCTTGCTGCGACCATTTTGCATCTCCAACCAACTGCAAATGCAGCAATTACTTTGCCCTGATTCCCCCTCGGGGACAGTCACCCTGGGACACTCTAGTCCATGAATGGCCCTCGAGTCTGCTTTATGCCTTTCCCCAGTTCCTGAAGAAAGCCCGCCAGTTGAAGAGCAGGATAATCCTCATAGCTCCATATTGGCCTCTGCAAATTTGGTTCCTCCTCTTATGGCCTCACCTGCCAGATCAACCATGGATTCTCGATCCAACTCCAGATTTGATCTCCCATCCACAGAACCTGATTCACCCCAACCTGAACAGCCTGAAGCTCACAGCTTGGCTCCTCCACTTCCAGTGATTGCCAGGCAGTCTGATCTTTCTTCCCCAGTACGTGACATTCATATTGCATCTCATAAGTCTTCCACCAGAACTACTTATCTCAGCAAGTGGAAAAGGTTTACCGTTTGGCTGAAGGAAAAACAGATGGACCCTTTTTCAGCACCAGTGCCAGTAGTACTGAAGTGCCTGTCCAGTTTATTCCAATCTGGCCTATCTGCTTCTTCCATTTGAGTTCATTTGGCTGCGATATCTAATTTTCACAAGGGTGTCCATGACTCTTCTCTTATGTCACATAAAATTGTGCAAGACTTTTCTAAAAGGCGTAAATCATTTGAAACCCCCTTTTAGAGAACCTAGCCAGCCATGGGATCTGTCTTTAGTCCTGCAAGCTTAGACTACGTCTCCTTTTGAACCAGCCATTTCGTGTGACCTTAAGTTGCTTTCTTGGAAAACTTTATTCTTGGTCGCAGTTACTTCTGCCAGATGTATCTCTGAGCTTCAAGCTCTATGCATCAAATGGCCTTACTTAATCTTTCATCAAGATAGAGTGTCATTGAGAACTAATCCTTCCTTCCTGCCAAAAGTGATCTCTGAAATGTCCATTAACCATTCCATTGAATTGCAAGTTTTCTTTCCCAATCATTCTAACAGAGGAGAGTATTTTCTACACTTGACATTCGCAGGCAAATTTGTTTCTATCTGGACAAAACTAAGGCTTCTCGCAAATCAGATCAGCTATTCCTGGCCTATTCTGGTCCTAGACTTGGATGTGCTTGTTTCTAAGGTCACTTTGGCTAAATGGTGAAAAGACTGTGTAACATTTATATACAAAACTCACGATATCCCTCTGACTACAGCCATTAGGGCTCATTCCACTAGGTCGGTCACAGCTTCTGCTGCCTTCCATGCTAGAGCTTCTTTACCTGACATTTGTGCAGCTGCAACTTGGCCTAGACCTCATACCTTCATCAGCCATTACAAATTGGATTTGACCTCCAGAGGAAGAGCGTCCTTTGGTTCAATGATGCTCAGGAATGTCCTTCCATGAGAGCCTCCCAGGAATAAAGGTAGCGGGGACTCTGTCCCAGGCGTAAGGAATGAACGAGGATTAACAATATCAGATAAAGCAGTTATGTCTTACCATAACGTTCCATCTATATTGTTGATCCGCGTTCAGTCATTAAGACCCTCCCTCCTTCCCCCTCCTGAGGCTTATAGTGGATCTCATCATCCGGTTCCGTTAGGTCCTTTGACCAGAGGTAGCCTCTACTTCCTTTGACTTGCAAACTCAATGTGAGGTAACTGGGAGAGGGGAATTTGTGGGTAAGAGTTTAGCTCGAGAGTTTGTGGCTGTCGCGAGCTTGGAAGATGGCCGGCTCGGTTCCGGGGTTGGAACCGATAACCTAGGCGTAATGACTGAATGAGGATCAACAATACAGATGGAACATTATGGTAAGACTTAACTTATTTTTCTGTCCCCTTTATCCCAGTTATTGAACATTTGAGAAAAGAAATTATAAATTGACGTCCCACTACTGAATTTACGTCTTCCACTCCAAATATTGTCATGTGTTTTTTTTTCAGAAATCTGTCATTTGTTATATTTTCCTTTCTAGGTCCCCTTGATGTATCCTCACTTCTGCAAATCAAGTTCCAGTCCCCATCTTAAAATAATCACTAAAACTGATTTTCTCCCCAAAATAGCAGATGTCCTTCATTGTTATTGTTGCAGTATTCCTTACAGCTGTCCTCAGTAGGATATCCCTTTAGTATGTGTGGACAGCATACCAAAGCATTAGGCCCTTCCTGATGATGTATGCCCTACCTCCAGAACATACGGTACATAAGTGATGTAAGGGCATCTAATCCTCAGCACTTCTTGTTGCTATTCTGAGCACTACTTTTTAAAATTCATTCTGGCAAGTTGTTCATACTGTTGTTTCAGCTGCCAAGCTTACTGTAGATAAGTAGCCTGCTGGGGACTTTTCCTTCCTTTGTTTTTTTTTTTTTTTTTGTTTGTTTTACCTTTTTACATATCATCCAAAAAGGGGAAATGTGAATGTGGGAGGGAGATTCCCCATAAGGTTAGTCACAAGTGTCTTTTCTGCTTACATGCAGACCATGATCATACTGTCTGCTGTTTATCAGGCTTTTGTTCCCAAGAACCTTCATAGCTGTTAGTCCTCCCTTTCCATTTACCTAGAGAACCAGTGTCTGAAGTTGCTTGCCTAGAGAACAGTGGCTTCTGAATCCAGCTGCCTGGATGTTCAGCTACTTTTTTTTAAGAAGTTCAAAACAATTACTTCTTGGAGACTTGTTCTGTCCAGCCTCTATTGGATATCTCTAGGTTTGCTGAAGATCCCGAGGACTGCCATTTCTACCACCAGTTCCCCTCTGTTGTGACCCAGTTTGAAGCTGACAGGGGTGCGGTTTCTCACGTGTGCCGAAGTTGAGCACATCTGCTGCAGGCTAGAAGGGGTAGTAGTGGCTAATTATTTTGGAATGGCCTAGGGTGATTCCCCAGGTACTTGTTAGGGAAGAGGTTCCTGAATCCCTTATTGAAGTTAAGCAGGGCTCTGAACCACCGAAACTGAAAAAAAAAGCTTAAGTACAAGCATGCAGCTCCAGTTGCCAAGGACCTCCATAGAGTGGCAGGATTTCACTCAGGGTCTTTTAATACCCTTATGACCTTGAAGCCTCACCAAGGGTTATCTGTATCTTCTGCTCTTCCTTTTTCTACCACTCATTGTAAAATGAGTCTGACTCTTCAGATGAAGAGGTGGAATTTGATTCCAGGAATGAGTCCCTTACATAGTCTTCTCAGATCCATTCTTCCCTTGCTGTAGGGCCATAGAATGAGGATACTCTTTACCCATATGCCCCTGTTGAGGAGCTTTCTTTTGGTGACACCATTTTTAAAATGATGGAACACTTTCTCTGGGAAAGTTCCAAAATTTCTGAAGTCCAAAAGAGATGGTATGCATTTTTACAAATTAATTCTCCCTGGCCTTCTACATTCCCTCATCTGTTAAAAGCCTTTATGGACACCTTTGCAGATGCTTCCCAGGCTCCTGACTCCCAGCTTCCTGCACCTAAGAAATCTGGCCAGTTTTACAAGGTCCCTGAGAATCACACGTTTTTATATAAGAATCCCTCCTCTTGCCCTGCAGTCATTTCTCTTTCTCCAGATAAACCTTCCAAATTATTGTCTTCTTCCAGACTTTTCCCTTCTGACAAGAACAGTAGAACTGTGGATAGGTATGGGTGGAAAATTTATACCTTGGGGGGCATTGGCTTTCAGAGCCATAAATTATCAGACTAATATGATCAGATATGTTTTGGCTGTACTGTGTAAACTCTGTTGTGTTTTGACTGGCATGTCTTATTCCGAAGCCAAGATTTCTATTTCTATGCTGATTTCTGCTTCTCAGGTGGCTCACCATTCTATCAAATGCATTTATGATGCTGCTGATGTCTCTCCTAGGGCAGCTACATCACTTTCTGTTGTACTCTGGTACTCCTGGCTTAGGCAACAATCTCTTCCTGATATAAGTAGATGGATTCTCCTTGGACTCCCAGAATCTGTTTGGTTCTGCAGCTGTAGACTTTTTTTAAAACCTTCCAGGATACAGGGAAGGCTATGCAGGACCTGAAAGAGATTTTTCTTTCCCCTATCCCCAAGGAATTATCCTTCTAAATCCTTTTGTGCATAGACAACAGAAGCCTCCCTTAAGGGGTTAAAAAGTTTTCAAGTGGATGTTTTTGGATAAACACATTCCGGATTCTAGAGGGCAGAAGCTCTCTTTTCCTGACAAATCTGTTTCTGTTCAACTTTTATCCTTCTGTGCCCCTTGGCCAGATGTCTCTTTCCCTCCAGTTAATTCTGTCTTACCCCATCTTTTTTGTAATAGAAAAGCTTACATCATTGTTTAGAAATTCCATCCACCATTTTTAGTGATTCCTCAGCCTGCATTTTACCAATTTCCTCATTTTTGTACCATTCTGCAAGACCTTTTGGCTTGGGGAACTACTCCGCCTTTTCCTCCCTCCCAAGGGGCCACAGGTTTTTATTCCAGGATGTTTGTGGTTCACAGGCATGTGGGCTCTTGGTGGCAAATTCTGGATCTGTCCTTTCTCAATGCTTTTCTAAGGGTCCCCTCTTTCAAAATGTTTCCAGTCCCTGTTCCCACTTATTACTTCCTCAGGCCTGCCTGGTCTCGCTGAACCTGAGGGATACTTTTCTTCTCATTTTTATTCACCCTGTCTTCAGGAAGGTTTTGCATTTCTCATTTTCTTCCTCACATTCAGTTTCCTGCTTTGCCTTTTGGTCTTTCTACAGCTCTAAGAGCCTTAATCAAATGTTTGGCTCTGGTCATAGATTACTGCATACTACATGGTAACTAGATTTTTCCCTGTCTAGATGACCTTCTGTTATAGGTTCATAGGTTGGTACTAGGCTTTCGGCCCTAGGGCTTATACAAGCCTAGCCATAACAATTCCCTGGATATTTCTTCCCACAATATTTACTTCCTTGGACCCCTATCAGGGTGACTGACGTGATCCCCGGGGTGAATTTCCTATCTCCCATCCAATCATCAAGGTTCCTTTTGAAGAGGGCCAAGGAGGCGCTCTGCTTGACATGTATGGGCAGTCTATTCCAGAGTATGTGGAGTCTCTGGGTCAGGAACCTATCCCTCCAGCATGTTTTGTTCATTGTGATGACAAGGTTTAGATCCCTGGAGCATGTGGCTCTGAGAGATTGGGATTTCTTTAAGTGGAGCATGTCCAGCAGCTCAGGGTTTGACATGGCCTTGTATGTTAAGCAGGGATTGCCTCTGAGTAGACATCATGCCACAGAGTATAGCTGGGGTTTTGTAGACGGTCAGCATAGGGCATCTGCTTTAGGTCTGTGATTTCTTTAGTGAGGTATTGCTGTGGCCTTTCCAGCTGTTGCAGAAGTCTTGTGAGGTACATACCAAATGGGGCATTGTACTCTGTAATGGGTCTAATGAGGGATGAGTACAGTGGGACAATGACCTCCTTTTTTCTGGATGAAAAGCCCATGGTGATGAGGTGTGCCACATAGAAGTATTTCCTGACTGTTGTGGCGATATGGTTATAGAAGGTGAGACCACTGTCCACCTGTGTCCCTAAGTCTCTCATCACACTTTCAATGTTTAGTGTACTGCCACCTATGTAGTAATTCATGAGTACATGGTTTTTCCCAAGGGGGATAATTATACATTTCTTGGCATTAAGCTTGAGCCCATGGCTCTGACACCAAGCATCTGTTTCTGTAAGGCCCTTTTGTAGAATATCCACATCATTTGGGGATTCATTAATGGCTCCCAGTTTGTAGTCATCTGCGAACTTTGTTAGCCAAAGTCCCTTAGTGTTGGCCTGTACTTCAGAGAAGTAGATACCAAACAAGAGCAGTCCTAGGACTGAACCCTGAGGTACTCCACTTGTCTGGAGCTGGATTAGGAGTCGGCTACTTTTACAGTCTGGATTCTGTCAGTAAGCCAGTTGGCAACCCATCGAGTGACATAGGGATTTATGTCCAGCTTAGTAAGTTTATCTATGATTCCAGAGTGGGGGATGGTGTTGAAGGCCTTGGTGAGGTCCAGATAGGCTGTGTGAGACTGCCTTACCCTCGTCCACAGTTCTGGAGACTAATTCAAAGAGGTCAGTCAGGTTCAGGAGACAAGATCGGCCCTTCACGAACCCAAACTGAGTGGGGTCCAGTGTTTGAAGGTTGCCAATGTCTTTGTTTATAAGTTCCATGATAATGCGTTCCATGCTCTTGCAGATCAGGCTCGTCAAACTGATGGGACAATAGTTCCCGGAATCCAAGGTGAATCCCCCCTTGTGGAGTGGGATAACTGTAGCTGTGTGCCACTCAGAGGGCATGAAGCCTGAGGTGAGGCTATGATTAAATATAACACTTAGGTGAGGTACCAGTTAATTTTCTGGTCCATGTAGTACACAGCCCGGGATGTCATGTGGTCCCATGGATGCTGTATTCTTAGCTTTGGAGAGTACTGTTTCTACCTGTGTGGCTGTGATTACCGGAATTTGGCAATCTTTTGGTATTGAGATAGGCCCTTTAGGCGGTGAGAGGGGGGTGATGTTGGCACTAAATTGATCTGCTAGGATATTGGTAATATCCTTAGGATCAGTATATTTAATGCCATTCTGTTGTAGCTCAGAGCAGATCTGAGCATTGCCATTTAGATTCTTGACATAACTATAGAATGCCTTGTGGTTGTCTTTGGAATCTTTGGCAATTTTATTTTCGTAACTAGCTCTGGAGGATTTTATGAGGGATCTCAGCTTCTTACTGAGCCTGGTAAGGGAGTTTTTTGCATCCTGGGATTTTCCTCTTTTCTGCAACAGCTTCTTCCTTATGTTGTATAGTTTGTTTTTGGCAGGGGACCATGCTTCCTTTTTGGGGAGGAGAGCCATTTGGTTCTATTTGTAATGGCACAATTCATGCATGAGTGCATGTGCTCATACAGTGCCTTAGTGTAGGATTTAGCAGTTGAACTTTCAGCTCCCGTCTGCATGGGTGTCATGAAGTTTGTCACTTCTGACTTGGGTAGCATGAAGTTGGCTTTGGAGAAGTTTTTTACGGAGGTTTCCTTACTTGGGGGATGGGGGTGGGATGTGGATGTCATGGGTGATTAGCTTATGGTCAGACCTGACCAATGAGGGGGTGACCACTGGTGTGGAGCATCTTTTAAGCTTCTTCCCAGCGACTTCTTCAGAATCTCAACTTTACCATGCTTCTGCTTTAAAGTATGGGGTTCGTCCTCGATCTCAAAAAAAAACTGTTCTGCTTCACAGTTTTCCTTGGATTCAGGATGCTGACCTTGCCTATGATGGCTTTTCTTCCTCCTTACAAAGTCACCTTCTTGTCAGCTTTTTCCCAGTCTGTTTTTCCTTTATAGGTGGTGTCCCCAAGAGAGTTTCTGTGGGCTCTGCGGTACATGGCTTCCACCATTCTTATGATTCCTTTTGCCAGACACAACATGAGGAAACTTTTTGTAGTGGTATCTAAAGACAAATGCGTGTCTTTAACATTGTCATCCTCTTGACTTTCACATTTTCCTTTTGCCTTGCCTCAAATAGGAATTTCTGTGGTGGACTCATCAAATATCCCCGAATCCAGACCTACTCTTTCATGTCCCCCACCACCACCACCACCACCAATACTCAGGAGTTGTATACAGATGCTCCAGATGTAGATGGTGGGATCTTCTTCCAACAATATCAGAGTCCGGGGAGAATTGTAGCTGCAGCAACTAGGTGACCGCATCATTATCAAAAAGATGAGAGACCTGCTTTTGGTTCTTCAAGCCTTGCATTCTTCCTGGGTTCCAGGGTCTCTCCGGGTTTGTTACATGGAACATAAACAATGGGGCACAAATTCATATCACCTTTGCAAACTGCCTCTTCCTGTTTGGGAGCTGACTGCCTGCCATAATCTTATCCTTCAGGCGGTCTGTACTCCCTCAAGAGTACAGTATGGTGGCAGACAAAGTGAGCAAATCCAGGGCAGATGTTCATCGTGTTACCCTGCTGCAGTCATCACACTTGGGTTATCCTGCCGTCAGGCGGTCCCACAGTTGGCAATAATTCCAAAGTCTTGGTCCGGCATCGGTTGCTGTCGCTTCTTCCCTGACGTCAGTGCAACAGGGGTATATGAGAGGCATCCGACACCATTTTCTTCAGTCTTTCTTGCCGCACGGTGCCCGAAGCAGAAGCAGTTCGCAAGTGCCGGTCGGCCGACACCTGAGATTTTTGAATCGAGTTTCAGTCCGAAGTCTTCAAAGCTAAGTACCCCGTTGGGGAACCTTTTCTTGCCTCAGTCCGATGTCAGAAAAAGTTAACAATTGCATTTCTTGTGGGAAGCAAATACCTCATAAGGACTTTCATTCTTTTTGTATACCTTGCCTAGGCCCAGACCACGACGTCACTGGTTGTCAGTTTTGTGCTAGGTTCAATAAGCGAACTATAAAGCAACGCTTTGATTTCGCTCGTCACTACTTCAGTAGGAAATTTTATTACACTATGCCGTCAGAGCAACCTACTACCGGCGTGCATAAAAAACGCAAAGATAAAGATAGGCAGCCTAGATCCAAGCCAGACTCTGAGCCCTCGGCTGGGCCGGTCGCCGGTTCTCCGGTTTTCAGTGAGGCGCCTACACAGCCCCTGGCTACCGCTGAATTGGATCTCCAGACTGCTTCGGATTCTCCAGCAGAGAGTTCTAGGCCGACGCAGCCATTTTCTTTAGGCCCTACCGACAACATTGCAGTAGGAGAAGCCGGTGCTGTAGAAACACCTTCGGTGCTTAAAATGGCTGAAGATTTAATTTCTTTGATCAGGGGTTCCTAACCCCCCCCCCCCGACAAAAGGCCTAGACAAGAGGAGGATTATGCCTCCTCTGATCAAGTGTCTGTTTCCTCAGGTTCCTCTGAGGAACAGGATTACTCCTTTCCCCCTTATGAAGATTCTGATGCTGAAGACTCCATTCCCTCAGCTTCTCCCCCTGAAGATTATTCCTTTGGGGAAACCTTACATACCATGAGGGAACATTTCCACTGGGAAGGTCAGGACTACTCCGACTCAAAGAAAAGGCTCCGAGAGTTTCTTTTACTCCCCCAGCACAGACCACTTGCTGTCCCCCCAGTTTTAGACATTGTGGATGATGTTTTCTTAGAATCTAGTCTAAATCCAGATTCTCTGCCTCCTGCTCCTGCCAAACCAGATAGATACTATAGAGTGCCTGACTCACACAAATTCCTATACAAAAGCCCTGTTGCTGATCCAGAGACAATCTCCCAGGGTCTCAAAGGGGCTAAGGCTTCTATGGCTAAAAATCCTGTACCCTCTGAAAGGGACTCCAGAGCACTAGATAGGTGGGGGAAGAAGGTTTACACCTCAGCTACTCTAGCTATGAGAGCACTAAATTGTCAATTTCACATGCTTAAATACCAGCAATTCCTAATGTCTCAAACAAAACAAAAGATAGGCACGCACCCTCAACAGTCTGAATTCAAGGAAATGCAGGATCTGTTGCATGCAGCTGAACAGGTGGGCAAACATACTTTACAATGTGGTTTTGATGCCTTGGAAGCTTCCTCTAGAGCAGCTGTTACACTGGGTCTGTTATACGTAGACATGCTTGGTTAAAGGAACAATCTCTGCCTGATCATGTTAAAGCAAAGTTACTAGATGCACCCTTACAACAGGATGTCTTATTTGGGGTTAAAGCAGAGGAGGTTTTAAAGAAAATGGAGGATAAGGCAAAATCTATGCAGACGGTCAAAGATTTCTTACAGGTACAGCCCCCACGCTTCAGCAGAAATTGGCCAACAAAAAATTGGTCCTTTCCAGCTTCTGACAGATCACAGTGGGGTAAATACAGGCGCCCAAGGGGCAGAGGACAAGCACAAATCCCTTGCAAACCTCGCCAATGGGGCACTGCAACACAGAAGGGAGGAGAAGACAGGCCCCAAACTACTAGAAGGCAAACACAATGACTTAAACCTCAAACTGCCAAGCAAAACTCTCTTGGCAGCTCCCTTGGGAGGAAAATTAGCACTTTTTGTAGATAACTGGCGCATCGTCACAAAGGACAAATGGGTCCTGAATATTATCTCACAAGGATACAGATCCTCAGCCTTGCAGAGGACCTTATTTCCTTAATTAGGGGTTCACATCCTCACCCAGACAGGGTCTCTAACCTCCTCCGGACAAAAGGCCCAGGACTGACCCCTCTGTCCCACACTCTTCAGATGATTCCACGGATGGGTCTGAGTTGTCAGACCACCAGGAGGAGGCTTTCTCGCCTTATGAGGATTCAGATGCTGAGGAATCTATCTCTTCGGCCTCCCCTCCTGAAGAGTTTTCCTTTGGTGAGACTCTACACTCCATGAAAGAGCATTTTCAATGGCAAGGTCAGGATTTCTCTGATTCCAGAAAAAGATTAAGGACCTTTTTGCATTTACCTCAACATAGGCCCTTAGCTATACCTCCTGTTCTTAATGTAATTGATGATGTGTACAGTGATGTCAGTACAGCCCCTGATACTCTTCCTCCGGCCCCTGCCAAACCTGACAGATACTACAGGGTCCCGGATTTTCATTTCCATCTGTATAAAGCCCATTCTGCAGACCCAGAAACTATTTCTCAGGGCCCTAAAGGGGTTGCGGCCACCACTGCCAAAAATCCTCTATCCTCTGAAAGAGAGTCTAGAGCTTTAGAGAGATGGGGAAAGAAGGTATATACTTCTGCAACTCTTTCTGTCAGGGCATTAAATTGTCAATTTCATATGATACAGTACCAAGAGTATTTGTTAGATGAACTGAATAAGAAACTTTCTTCTCTTGAACCCCTAGACCGTAAATCCCTTCAGGATTTGGTGCACAATTCTCAACAGGTTAGTAATCATTTCTTACAATGTGGCTATGATGCACTGGAGGCTTCATTTAGATCAGCTATGACTGGGGCAGTTATTCGTAGGCATGCCTGGCTGAAGGAGCAATCCTTGCCAGACCATGTTAAAGCTAAACTCCTGGATGCTCCAATGGAGAAACAAAATTTATTTGGCTCCTCTGCTCAGGAGATCTTAAAAAAGGTTGAAGAAAAGGCAAAATCTGTGCAAACAGTTAAAGATTTTCTGCAAGTACAACCACCGAGATTCATCAGAAACTGGCCTACTAAGAATTGGTCCTTTCCAGACTCGGACAGAGCCCAGAGAGGCAGGAACAGGCGCCCTAGAGGCAGAGGTCAATGGAAGGGCTCCTACAGAGGCCGTCAGTGGCAGCCTGCCAACCAGAGGAGCAGTGCAACAGCAACACCAACTACTACACCAGGACAGGCTCAATGACTTAACTCTGATACCGCTTACCAGGGATCAACTGGAAGCACCCTTGGGTGGAAAGCTGGCTTTATTCTCAAAAAACTGGCATTATATTTCAAAGGATACATGGACACTGCAAATAATAGGCAAAGGATACAGGTTCCACTTCCACACTTTGCCAAAAAGAAACGGAGTGCCAAACCTTCCACCAAATCAGAGGGCAGAGGCTTTAAGACAGATCAACAATTTGCTTCAGATGAAAGCTATAGAAAAGGTACCAGGTTCAGAACAAGGCCAAGGATTTTACTCCAGACTATTCCTTGTACCAAGAAAAGAAAATCAATGGAGGCCTATTCTCGATCTGTCCGCACTGAACACTTATCTCGTTGTGCCAAAATTCAAGATGCTGACCCTACAGCAACTTCTTCCCATGTTGGGCAAGGAGTCTTGGCTGGTGACTCTAGATCTCAAGGAGGCATACCTGTACGTCCCTATTCGACCAAGTTGCAGAAGACACTTCAGATTTCTTGCAGGATCAGAGCATTATCAATTCTCAGCATTGCCCTTTGGCTTATCTACTGCGCCCAGAGTATTCACGAAATGCCTGGCATCAGTAATTGCACATTGCAGACTTCAGGGAATTCAAATTTACCCATACCTGGATGGCTGCCTAATACAAGCGGACAGCAAGGGAAGTTTGATAAAGGACTTGGCCTATGCCATACACCTGCTACAGGCCTTGGGATACACAGTCAACATCCAAAAGTCAAGACTAGTACCATCCCAAAGGATAACCTTTTTGGGTGCAAATCTGGACACAACCACCCAAATGGCCTTTCTCACAGAAGAAAAACAAAAACAAATTCCAGATTACTTCATGATTCTGACAAGACAAACTCAGCTTACTGCAAGGAAAATCCTGCAGGCCCTGGTTTACATGGCATCCTGCATAATTCTGATACCGCATGCCAGGCTGCATATGAGGAAATTACAATGGTACCTAAGGAGTGTATGGTGTCAACACAGTCACAGTTTAGAAACCTTGATACCAATCATTCCATGCCTTCAAAAGGAATTTCTGTGGTGGGCTCAGGCCTGCCAGTCCAACAGAGGGCTGCCTTTCAACAAACCAAAAACAAGGCAGACCATCACCACGGACGCCTCAGACCGAGGATGGGGAGCACACATGGCGGGCAAGTGTATCCAAGGCCTGTGGCCTCAAGGACAGCTAAGCATGCACATAAACCAAAAGGAAATGCTGGCAGTGATGCATGCAATCGAGGCCTTCAAACGCTTCCTCCAACAAGGCCACCTGCTAATAAGGACAGACAACACCACGGTCATGTGGTACATAAACAAGCAGGGAGGCACACACTCTTACCCTCTATGCCGGATGGCTATGAATCTATGGGAACTATGCCTGAATCTCAGTATCCAACTACAGTCCCAATTCGTGCCAGGGAAAGAGAATACACTGGCGGACAGCTTAAGCAGAACTACCATGGATGCACATGAATGGATGCTGCACCCAGACATCTTCCAACTCATAGCAAAGACATGGGGAATGCCGGAGATAGATCTGTTCGCCTCCCCACTCAACCATCAACTGAAGACATTCTGCTCAAGGACATACCACCCACAAGCTTGGAGGGTGGACTCTCTCTCTTTCAGCTGGAAAGCCCTAAAAGTATATGCCTTCCCACCTCTCCCATTGATGTACAAGGTTCTACTGAAGATCAGGGAGGAACAGCCAAGAGTGATACTAATAGCTCCAGACTGGTCAAGGCAACACTGGTATCCATTATTGAGAAGCATGTCTCAGGCAAAATCATGGCCTCTCCCCCTATGGCCTCTTCTTCTGACGCAAAACAATTTCAAGACCATGCATCCCAACTTGAAAACATTGCAGCTAACTGCCTGGAAAATTCCTTAAATCCCAATCAAACTGTTTTATCTCAGAGGGTGAAGGACATTATCTTGGAGGCTCGCAGGCCTTCCACAAGGAAGACATACTCAGCTGATATCACTATACATACACATTTTACTCGGAACAAAAGTCAACCCTTTGTTTAAAACTTCTAACTCTGCAGTGTTCAGCATAACTTTAGATAAATTGTAAACAATACCAGAAGGCATGTAATCAGTCACTGAATAGTCCTGCGACGTTTCTCTGCATTCCGGTCCTCACTCGAGGATCTTTTCCAAGCACCCTTCTTCCTTACTGGTGCCGGTAAGCTCCCCAAAAAATGCAGCACCCCTTGTTGTGTTTTCGGTCGTGCCCCTAACCCAATGTTCTGCTCATTAATGTCCGTTGTGAGGAATGTGCGTGTTTCTATATAGGTATGACTAACAACATGTTTAAAATCAGGATCTTGCAACATCTTAGTAACATTAGAACCGGTGATTTAAGTAATGCACTATATAGACACATACAAGAACATCCTACGCACACTTTTACATTCAGATGTATTGTGAATATGAAAGCCAATGATGGGGGGGGTGACATTAAACATAGAACAGCCTTGGCTGAATCCAAGTGGATTGTTGATTTAAGAGCACATAGACCCCCAGGCCTTAATGATGTATTACCTATTAAACCTGTGTTAGAGAAAAGGCGGATTTTTGTGAGTAAATGATTGGGTGGCTTGTATTTTAAATGTAGTTGCATTTATAGTTTTATATTATGTCTGAAGAAGGGTTATCCCGAAAGCGCTAACTTTTAAGGAATAAAAGGTGATTTTAAACAGCTTTGTCTTGGCAGTGTCCTGTTACTTTCTTTTTACTTTGGACTTTATACTCCATATCCAGAGCAGGTTTTGCTACTGCAGTCCTGCAGGGGATCTTAACTACACCATCCTTTTCTTAGTACCTCCTCCCCCAGATTGGCTATGGTATTCTACCCATATGTTATGACTGCAGATGCATCCTTGAAGGACATAGTACAGTTTTGTACCTACCATAAATGTAGATGTCCGATAGGTATGCATCTGCAGTCAGATTTACCCTCCCTCCTACCCCTCTGTGGTATTCCTAGGGTACTTACCCCTCTTTTAGCTAGCTGGGGGAATCTATTATGGTGTATTTTTTGTTGATACATGTATATAATTTTGCAAATGTTTGGAACTTTTCTGCATTTATCCAAATTTAGCCTTCCTAGAGGGCACCTGGCATCTGGGGCAAGAAAAACTGAGGAAAATGGCGTCGGCTGATGCTTTTATACCCCAGACGTTCTGACGTCGGGGAAAGTGCGACATCAGCCGAGGCCAGACCCAGACTTTGGAATCCGGCTGACCGAAGGGCTGCCTGAGGCAGGACAACCCATATGTTATGACTGTAGATGCATACCTATCGGACATCTACATTTATGGTAGATACAAAACTGTACTTTTCATTGCAGGTTCAACCCATTACCAATTCTCTGCACTGCCCTTTGGCTTATCTACTGCACCCAGGGTCTTCACAAAATGCCTGGCACCAGTAATTGCATACTGCAGACAAAGAGGAATTCAAATATACCCATACCTGGACGACTGCCTCATCCAAGCAGAAAGCAAGGACATTCTCTTACAACACCTGGCTTTTGTAAAACATCTTCTAAGTTGCCTAGGATACACAGTAAACGAAAAGAAATCAAAACTAGTGCCCTCTCAAAATATGACATTCCTGGGTGCCAGCTTGAATACAATGGCCCAGATGGCTTATCTGACGCCAGACAAAAAACTACAATTAACTCAATACTTCAGAGCAATGGCAACAAAGACCCAACTCCCTGCAAGAAAAATTCTGCAGGCTTTGGGCTACATGGCATCTTGCATACTACTAATACCATTTGCAAAACTGCATATGAGGAAATTACAATGGTACCTAAAAAGCATATGGACTCAACACAGCCACAGCTTGGAAACAATGATACCTCTCATTCCCTGCCTTCAACAGGAGTTTCTATGGTGGTCACAGGCATGTCACCTCAACAAGGGTCAGCCTTTCACCTTACCCCCAGCCAGGCAAACTTTGACAACAGATGCATCGGACTATGCCTGGGGGACACACATGGCAGGACAGTGCATTCAAGGCATATGGACTGCACATCAATCAAAAAGAAATGCTAGCTGTACAAAATGCTCTGACAGCCTTCAAGGACCTCTTACATCCTGGACAGCTTATCATAAGGACAGACAACACCACAGTAAGGTGGTACATAAACAAGCAAGTGGGTACACACTCCTACCCTCTATGCAGCCAAGCAATGACCTTGTGGAACACAGCACTGGCTTACCAAGTTCAATTCAAGCTCAATTCCTGCCAGGAAAAAAGAACACATTGGCAGACGACCTAAGCAGAAACATCATGGATCCCCACAAGTGGAAACTGGATCCACAATGCAATGATAACTCAAAAATGGGGGCTCCCAGACATAGACCTGTTTGCCAGTCCCCAAAACTATCAACTAACAAAATTTTGCACAAGGACTTTTTATCATCAAGCTTGGAAAGTGGACGCACTCTCATTCAGTTGGAAAATGCTGACAGTATATGCCTTTCCTCCATTACCCCTTCTCACAAAGGTGCTGCTGAAAGTCAGGATGGAGAGACCCCGAATGATACTCATTGCCCCAGACTGGCCACGCCAGCACTGGTACCCACTATTAAGGAATATGGCACAGGGCTCACCATGAATTCTACCACAAATTACCCATCTGCTCACACAGCAAGACAATCAGATTCTACACAGCCAGCTCAAAACCTTAAACTTGGCTGCATGGCAAATCACCTAAGCAACCAGCCAGCTCCTCTCTCACAAGCTGTTATGAATGTTATTCTGGAGGCCAGGAGGCCCAGCACCAGGAAAGCCTACTCAGACAAATGGAAAAGGTTTTGCGCCTGTAACCAAACTAAAGGCCAAAATACCCTTCAGCCTGACATACCTCAGATTCCGCAATATTTAACTGAGATGTTACACAAAGGGCTTTCCTTTTCATCTATTAAAATCCACGCCTCAGCTATTTCAGCTCACTACAGCACGGATCCTCCCTTATTTTCACATCTACTACTAAGGCAGTTTCTCAGAGGGGCCAAAAACATTAGGCCTCCCAGGAGAGAACCAACACCTACTTGGGACCTCAACTTTGTTCTGGAAAAACTTACGCTACCTCCTTTTGAGCCAGCTTTCTCAGCTGATTTAAAGTTTATATCATGGAAGACTGCCCTGCTGCTAGCAATTACTTCAGTGAGAAGAGTTTCAGAGCTTCAGGCGCTAATAGCAGTAGAGCCCTTCCTCATTTTTCATCAACACAGAGTTTCTCTACGAACTAACCCCTCCTTTATGCCTAAGGTGGTATCCAGTGTGGCTCTAAATCAAACCATCCATTTACCCACCTTCTTTCCAAATCCACAGAACAAAGGAAAAAGACTCCTACATTCCTTGGACATTCATAGGCAGCTACGTTACTACTTGGATAAAACTAAGGTTTTCAGAAAATCTGACCAACTTTTTGTATCCTATGCTACAGCATCACAAGGAAAGGCTATCTCAAAACAGACCATTTCCAGATGGATAGGACTTTGCATACGTATTTGCTACACCCACCATGGAAAACCAGTTCCTGCTAGCATAAGGCCCCACTCTACCAGGGCAGCAGCTACATCTACAGCCTTCCTCAGGGGGGTGTCAACCAAGGATATTCTGGAAGCTGCAACTTGGAGTTCAGTACACACCTTCACCAAACATTACCACTTACCACTTTACTCTAAGACTAGAGCTGGCTTCGCCACTGCACTTTTGCAGGGCCTTCTAGCCTCCTCTAATCCTGTTTGACTCCACCTCCCATCCTTAGCTTTGGGATTCTACCCAAGTGTGATGACTGCAGCAGGGTAACACGATGAACATAGTACAGTTTTGTACCTACCATAAATGTAGATGTTCGAGTGTATACCCTGCTGCAGTCCAGGTTACTCTCCCTCCATCCCCTCTGACCTAAGACCTTTCTATATCATTAAATCTGTTACAAACCTTGTGGTGTATTTGCTTATAACTGGAGGGATTTTGTGTTTATGCTACACTTTTTATTATTGGTACTATCTACTGACCACCATTTGGGAGGGGGCACTTGACATCTGGTGCAAGAAAAACTGAAGAAAATGGTGTTGGATGCCTCTCATATACCCCTGGTGCACTGACGTCAGGGAAGAAGCGACAGCAACTGACGCCGGACCAAGACTTTGGAATTCGGGCCGACTGCAGGACCGCCTGACGGCACTGCAGCAGGGAATACACTCAAACATCTACATTTATGGTAGGTACAAAACTGTACTATCCTCACAAATGGATGTTTCACAGAGAGGTCTTCCTGGACATTATCTGTTGGTAGGGTATTCCTTAAGCACATCTATTTACCACCCCTCTGAACAGGTAACTTCCTAGGTTCCATGGTGCTGAACCCTCTGGCTTGGAAAGGGTTATTTCTGTATGATTATCCCTTTTTTCCTCTCTTGCCCAAAGTCTTGCAGAAGATCATGTGGGGCAGACCCAGAATCTTGTTGGTGACTCCCTTTTGGTCTAGACAGCATTGGTTCCACTTTCTGTTTCATATGAGCAGGGGCAATCATCACAAGTTGCCTCAGAGGATGGATCTCCTCACACAAGAGAAGGGCTGTCTCTATCACCTTTTTGATGCCAGTTTACTGAGAACATGCTTCAGTTTTTGCAGGAGGCCAGAAAGCCCACTGCTAGAAAAGGGTCTATGTTTAGACCATCGAAAGTTCCTTCCCTCAAAAGGCCAAAAGATCATAAATAAGTTCATTGAACAGTCATAGTTGGCTAACATAAAGGGAATGGAACTAGTACGTACTTATTGGTAACGTAGGGATAAAGAAACGTGCCTTTTCCCCACTGTAGTGTGATCTCAAAGTTGGTAAATATAGTTAGTGGGTGGTGCAGCTGCCACTACAGGAGGATTTGGTGAACACAGGGTTGTGTTTTTCAGGGTTTTGAGAGTAAAAAAAATAGAATTTTTTTTTCTTTCTAGTCTAGCATTTTTCTAGACTACACCATTTCCTCCCTTAACTCCTTTCTTTGCATTCTCCTCTGTTATTTCTACCCCTTTTCGAGTATATCTTTTTTTACCATTGCTGGTAACCCTTCTCTGCTGTCTCCCGTACCCACTTTCTAGGGGTAGTTATTTGATTACCATTGTTGGTAATTTTCCTTTCTTCTCTATTTCTTTTATATGCATATGTGTGTGTATGTGTATATATATATATATATATATATATATATATATATATATATATATATATATATATATATATATATATATATATATGAGTTCACTTTATAACATCGAAATACTGAAATGTCGAATTTCAGTATCTCGAAGCTATAAAGTCGAATGTTAAAAATAGCGACGTTCATAATCGCGAATTTGGCGTATGTCGAAAATATGTCGAATTCGGTTATGAAGTTGCGCTATGTAATGTCCGGTTTTGTTTTGTTGGTGCGCGTGCGTATTTGGATGTAGGTGTTATGTCAGGTAAGTGAGTGTTTTGTAAGGGTTTTGAGTGGGAGTTAGTATGTGTGTGAGGGATTGGAGAATGTGCGTGTGTGAATGAGCTTTTGTGTTGTGTTTCTGCGATCTCGAAGTTAGTATATATAAGTAGGGGGGTGTGGGGCAGCCCCACATAGCGTGGGGGCTTGCCCCCTGCTTATGTGTGTGTGAGTTGTGTGTGTGTGTTGTTTTTTTGTTTATGTTGTGATGTGGGTGTTGTGTTGTATGTTTAGTGTAGTGTGTGCGGTGTTTTCAGTTTTTGTTTGTCTGTTTTGTGGATTTGGTTTTATAGTCTCGAGATACTGAAATTCGATATTTCAGCATTTCGAGGTTATAAAGTGAATCCATATATAGATATACACACACACATACATAAAAAATTAATTGCCATGTATTCGGTTACCTTTGCTTGCAGTGAAAAATAAAAAATGTATATTAAAATAATAGTACAAAGTATTCAATTTCCCAATCATTACAGTAATTGAAAAAATAAATGTCACAAATATAAGTTCTTTTCTATAAAAAAATTATTTTAAAAGGTGAATCATTCCTAAACTAAAAATATTAATATATATATATATATATATATATATATATATATAAAGTAATCCATTCCTGAGTTAATTCTTATGTAACCCAATTCCGAAAAAGCATTCAACTTTATTAATATTAAATTTAACATCAGTCTAACAATCAAAACAGCAATAGCTCGCTTTTTAAGTAACACCTTTTAGAGTTAACCCAGTCTTAAGCTAAAACACTCAGTCTTATTAAAAAGAAAATAAAAATCAGTTCTACTTACCTGTTATTTTGTAATTCATTTATATGTTACTTAGCAACAGATACTCGGAACTTGCACTACGTACCACCCTTTATTGATTATTCATTAGATACATAGGATTATTATTGGTTTCTTATTTCTTTGTTTTATTTTTTGATTGAGGATTGTATGCAGAATTTTTTGACTCGCATACTATTGTGTATTTTAAGCCATCTGTCTGCGTTTGTAAATATTTCTTATGTTCTTAATAAAAGGACGAAAGTGCTAGTTGCTTGTTTAGCGTGTCTTTTTAAAGTATGAAGTCATTTGTTATATTGTTGAATTTATTCATTTTTTTCTGTTGGCTCAGTTTTTCTTTTGTTGTATATACATATGAATGGAAATGACAACATCAAATATAAAAGTTATGTATTCACCACAACTATGCATCTATGTTGTCCATTTTCATTCTTCCTCAACTTCCCAACCCCCTTCCCTTTGAGAGTGATCTGGTAAAGTTTTTGGAGCCCCTGTTACTGTTTTACCTCCTGTTCTGTTCCTTTTATTGTAATGAGCTGTAGTCTAGATTGTTACATAGTGACAGCAAACTCGATCTGAGGCATACAGCAGTAAGGGGAGGAGTTGGACAAGAATCTGGAAGAAAAGTGGTTGAGTCAGATCCCCGAGACCCATTCATTGATGAAGAATGAAAATGGACAACACAAATGCATAGTTTTGGTGAGTGTATCATTTTTATTTTCTCTATATGTGAAATGAAACATTAAGACCATAGTTTTCTGAATTAGAAGATGATTTTAAGTTGTAAAATATGAACTCTGTTTCCTCGTCTTCTCTTTATCTGTGCCGAATCTGAAAATGGTCAAAGTGGATCAGTGTTCTACACACCTTAACAAAAGCAAGCAAGTAAATTTAGTATACACATATACGTTTAAGTAGATTTTTAGATGTGTTACTCAAAGTTGTGGTAAATTACCAGTTTATAACAATTTTACCTAAAACAAGATTATTGTGTGGATGTTTTTTCACTAGAAGATTATGTTGAATTATATTTCTCTAGAGCTTCAGTGTATTTAATACTGTTGATTGAAAATAATGTGATTTCTGAAGTGAAATATGTTAATCACAAACACTGACCTGTTGTAATGCTATAGGGAAGTTGTTTTGATGTAGGTCGGCCATTTTTAAATCCAGATGGTACTGCAGTTGTATATAATCCACCAGTTGGTCAGCATTCTGGAAGAACCCCTGTGACTGGACATGTCCCTCAGCCCCCACCACTCCCACCTCCCCCACCAACTGTATCGCAACAGCAGCATTCAAATCACATACTGACACAGGTAGGTACCTTATAATGTTTATTTTCTATTGAGATCATTTAATGATAATTAATTATGAAAAACATAACATGATCTAATCAGCACTGTGCACTGCATTTTTTTGTATTTTAATCTTGTATGTTGAAGTAAGTTCTGTAACATTCTTTTCTATGGCTAGTTTAGTAGTGATCTTCACTATTAGTGTTGCTGAGGTTTAGACATGGAGAGATCACACAGTGTTAAACTGCTAGCTGTAATGACTTGTACAGTTAAAGCTAGCTGTGGAGTCCTTATAAACTTAATGGCTCTGTGAGCATGCATGGGAAATGGAACAGTTAAAAAATGATCGTTGGCTACTTGGCTTTCTTCTAAAACAGGTCAGCATTTGCACCAGTCTTACTGTTGATGCACTGATTATGTTTGCTCTTACTTCCCATGCCAAAAGTGCAGCTGTGTGGGGCACATGAGATGGCAGTTGGGCTAGATGTACTAGCAACCAGACGGTCTGACCAGTGATACTGCTTTTGTTGCACAGCACCTGTATGCCAAGTCTCTTCAGCATCATTTGGTGGTTCAGAATTTGGAGTTGCTTCCAGCGTGAGTTAGGGCTTCATTGACGGATCGTTTCTCAGGAATACAAATCAATTTGTGTCCTGCAGTTCTTTAAGCATCAGGTGGCTACATAAATCTCAACAGCAAAATAAAACAAGTTCCTGTAACATATTTTGTCATTCTGAGTAGTGAACTGAGCCACAAAACACACTTTACAGAGAGCTTCTGATGTTGTTTCAAACTCTGTTTTGCACTTGCATCAGTACCATGGATTGAGACAGGAGTATGTGAAGCTTTGGGCTTAAATAACATAATGTTTAGGCTGAGGAGTTAAAAACATTAGCCTTTAAAAAAAAAAAAAACAGTTCATAGTTGCTAACTGAAGTTGATTGCCTCCACCCCCCATAGAAACTGCATTTATTTATTTATTTATTTTTATAATTTATGTATTTTTATAAAATTGATATAAACATGTAGCAAACAGTAGTAACTTGGTGAAAAAAAGTGTATACTGCATTGTCTAATGTGTATAAATAGTAATATACAGCTGTTGTGTCTAGTGCTTGTTTTTTAAATTATATAATCTTAATAAGCAGTTCTGCTGCTGCTCTGCCTCTTTTTTTGCTGTGTAATTCTCAGACTTATCTGTTGAAAATGACTGTAAATGCCATTCATTATACATAATGAACTCAGCAGTGCTTCTCAGTGTTTTGACTGCATCCAGCACCATCCAAGATACAATAGGAATATTTTTTTGATTTATTGCACATGTACTTACTTTATACAGTGATCACTACTGTTTTTGAGCATTTTTAAAGAAGCATGTATTTTATTTTGCAGCTAAAAGTCATGTCTTTGTTGGCTTTTCTATTTGCTTCCTAATCGCCTTGCAAAATTAGCCAGGGGCATAGTTATTTGGTTGTAGTTTATTGTTAAATATCCACTTGAAAGGTTGGTGGTAGTTTGTTAAATCTGCAGTTGAGAGTTGCTTTTGCTGTGCGGTTACATTAAGAAATTCCAGGATCAACCATTTTGTGGCAGAAAGTGTTTACCTGGCGTCTCTGATTTGGGACGCACAACAGGATTCCCAAGTATAATTGTTTATTGGCTAGAGAGCATAGGAGTCGGCTTCCAAGCTTTTTTCTATAGTATAAATCAGACAAATTTGCAAAGCTGTTTGTTTACTGAGAACTCTGCAGGACCTTTCAAGTGTTTCCACTGCATCCAAAGCAATCCAAACTAAGATAAGGATTCTGTCTTGATTTATCGCACTTGTACTTGTTTTATGCAGTGTTCACTACTGTTTTGACCATTTTTAAGAGTTTTTTTGTAGCAAAATTAGTCATTTCTCTGTTTGGCTTTTCTAGTTCTGTTTGCCATCAAATCACCTTGCAGAATGGAGAATTAGCCAGAGATTTAGTTGTTTGGTGGTAGTTTGTTTAATCTTCGCATGAGAGCTGCTTTTGTCATGCTTTTACATTAAGTAATTCCAGGATCATCCATTTTGTAGCAGAAAGGGTTTACCTGGTATCTTTGAGTTGGGAAGCACACAAGGAAGCTTGAAGTATGGTTAATTATTGTCTAGAGGACATAGGAAACAGCTGTCAAACTTTTTTCTTTACTATAAATCAAGCAAGTTGCACAGAGTTGCCCACCAAGTAGCAGATGTTACCTATGCTCTTTATAGTAAAATGTTTAGACAGTAAAGTAAGTTACAGTTGGGTTCAAAACCTGTTAAACAGTGTAGCATTGTGTGGAAATGAGCTTAAAGCAGTTAACTTGCACATTGGAATAGCACTACCGTAGCCTATCACTGTATAACATCTTGCCCTTAATCCCAGTACTATCCTAAGACACTCCTCTTAAAATCTAATCCTTAATTCTAAACAACCCAGCCTATTCCAGATCCGAACAACATGGGTATGCAATTTCCAAATGTCTGTGTGGCCTGTTTGGTAGATTTAGACATCCTAAGGCAATGTAGCAATTCTCTGACAACCAGTTAATCATTAAACAAAACTGTTTATGAGAGATGTTACACAACTTCTTTGGAGGCAGAAATCTCCCATACTACTGAGATTGTCAGGAATATCCACACACACATCCCTCACACACTGCACTTGCCATACACACAGATTGTCTTATGTGCTTAAAAGAAACCTTCCCAAATTGCAGAGACCTCTAAAGCCATCTAATGGTAACACTGCTCCTCGGCAATCATTTAAACACACACCAAAATCAACTACAAACATCTCACATTAGTCTACACCCAATGGTTTCTGCAAGTGCAAAGCCCATAAGGTGCAAGCATTTACTTTATCAAATAATCCTCACCGGGGACTCCATTGTGCATCGCACAGATGTCCCACTCACTAGGTTAGACTGCAAGATGAAGATGATAGTTGCCTGCTTGGAGTCAGGATCCACAATCTCATACATGCATTCAAGTCCCTGTACCTCGAGTACCGATACGATTCTATCATAGTCCATGAGGATAAAAATAACCTGAGACTTGCCTCGCTGGACTTTGAAAAAAGTGACATAATGGATCTCTGAATATATGACACAGATAGGCATGAGCCTTTCGTTGAGCAGCATTCTACCTGCATTAAGGGTGATAACAAGTATGAACAAAACATGACTGATTTTAATTGGCTTAGTTTCTGATGTCAGTCCAGGGGAATCCAGTAACTGTCAGCATGGGATGGCAATGTCAAAAGACTATGCTGCTTTGCCAAGGATGGGCTGCCCCACCCCCCATGCTTTCATATATTGGCTAAAACTCAATCCTCCCATTTTTATAACCTTTTTTGGCAGTGCCAAAAAGTCAAAACTACCAAACATATTAAAAAAGACTACAAGCATCCTTAAGTTGTTACTGCCTGATGCTCAGAGCCTAAACAAAAAACTCCATACCATTTAAGTCATCATCACGCCTGAGAATGTACACATATGTGCTGTGACTGAGACTTGGTTTAAGGCCATAAAATGTACTCCAGCAGTGCAGGACTGCAGTGCTTTCCACACACATAGACCAGCAACAGCACTGACCGGGGCCAAAGGTGGTGGTGCTTTTATCTACGTTACCAGCAAACATACCACCAAGTTGGTTAAACAAGATTATGCCATGGAGCTCATCCATGTGCAAGTCACCTTAGACAAGGTCCATTACTATATCTTGGCTAGATACAGGTCACCATCTATGTCCCTGGAGTGCCATGAGTCTTGCCTAAACTTACTAGAAGCACTTACCATCCAACCAAACACCCTATTCATGGATGACTCACAGGCACAGTACTACTTGAACTTTGTTGGCACAAACACCCTTGAACAGATAATGCGCACTCCTATCAGAGGATCAAGCATTCTGAATCTGGTACTTGCCAACATGAGTGAGGGTTGCACTCCATCTTTTGTCACAACCTCACTAGTGAGGTTAGATCGCAAAGCTGTCTCCTTTGAAGTAATATTCAACACAGAAGACCCCTCTAAACCAGCACCAGTTAGGAACTGTTAAGACAAACTGCATCCTATTAAGTGACAATCTGTCAAAATGCTCTTCCAAATCCCAAGATCACAGCTACCTATGCAAAGTTGTTCAGAGTCCCTATACAAATGTGTGAATGGTTGTATAGAGGCTCTCGGTCCTAAAAGAAGTAAACACAAAACAAACCCCACTGGTGTAATCCTCATCAAAGCAAGGGTATATAATAAAAAAAAGAAAACTTATAGCCAAAACTCAGCAAGCGCAACTCCCGTAAAGACAAGTGCTTGCTTATACAGCTAAACAGTAAACTAAGAGTTTTAAGTCCAACAAGACCAGCTCTAAATTTAGGATAGCCTTGCAAGCTAAGGACCATCACAAGACCTTCTTCAGCTGTGTCTAGAACCGTAAAGGCAGCACAATGCAGTATACTGAACTGGTGGTGAATGGTACTACCTTTACTGGTCATGGTGACATAGCAAATCTACCATCTGATAAATTTAGCTCAAACTTCACTCCCGACTTCTCAGCTCCACTAAATGAAATCCCCTCCAACGTACTTCCCCTAGCTATTAGCAGGAAGAAGGTGTGGGGGGCACTCTATTAAGTCAAGAACACTGTCTTCATGGGTCCTGACTGTATCCCCAGTTTCCAGCTGAACAGTCTAAAACATGACCTATTAACGACCTATTAGGACCACTTGAGGCACTCTTCAACTACAGCCTGGAAACCGGCCATGTTCCAACTGAATGGAGGCTCTCAACAGTCATTCCCCTCCATAAGAGGTTAGGTACAAACCTGTGTGTCACCCGGTGGATAGCCAGCTGACTCGTAGACAAGACCCTGGAAGTTAGAATTAGGGAGTCCACCTCTACAAAGAGGCTAGCACAAGCACAGTCCCTCAGGGATCGGTCCTGTGACCACTCCCTTTTGCATTTACTTCTCTGAAGTCAAGGCCAATGTCGGTGGCCTCTGGCTGGCTAAATTTGCAGATGATTGCAAATTAGGAGCTGTCATTGAATCGCTCACTGACACAAATGTTCTCTAAGAAGTTTAGTGTCGTGGACCAAAACTAAATGCTAATAAATGCATAATAGTATATCCTTTGGGAAATTATCCACCCCTGGTAACTTATTATATTGACAACACAGCCGTAAGAGTTGACCCAGTAATCAGAGACTTGGGGGCACACACAGACAGTAATCTATCCTTTGGCCATCGTGTGTCTACAGTATTGAGGAAATCACTGTGTGTTGTATAACTTATAAACAAAGGTATAGCATCTAGGTCCAAAGAAGTCATTGTTCGACTGTATTCTGCATTCATCAGACCTGTCATTGAGTACAATTCCCTCTTTAGTATGTACCTAACCAGGCATATCCAACAATTGGAACATCCGCAGAAGTTCCTCACTTAAAAAAAATAGGCATAAGTAATATTGCCTGTGAAGACTGCCTCAATGCTCTATCCCTGTATTCTGTCTCCTACATGTTGTTGAGGGGTTCTATGCCTGGCACACAAGATATCGTCAGACCACACTCTGAAGAACTTCATACATATCCATTGAACAAAAAGCAATTACCCATTTTAACGACTTAAACCTTGCCTGTAATGTAAATCAGACATACTGGAGAGACAGGTATGTATCCCAGAAACTACCCCTTCTCTGGAACAAGCCCATCCATGTGAAGCAGAGAGAGTTCCTCCCTAACCCAATTCAAGTGTAACTTGGACAGTTGTATGGGAACAGGAAATTCATCCCTGGTTTGGCACCCATGTTGCTAATAGATGCAGGCAACCTTTAAATGGTTTATCTCCCAGGACCTTGCTTGTAAATGTTTCACCTTCCAAGCCCCCTGCTTACACTTATCAGAGACACCAGAACTTAACAGTTTTGGGATGCATGGCTAGGCTTAAAAGGCCCTTGTGGTCATTAGCCTAGTAAACACCTATGAACCTACAAGGACAGGCTTGTCATTTCCCCCCATAAGGGTGGACCATTAACCAGTTAAGGCAACTACAGACCCAACAGTCTAGCAAGCCTAATATGTAAATAATGGAATGAATTATCATGGAAATCATATACAAAGACATTGACAACCTGCAGACACTGGACACATTGCAGTATGGCTTTATTAAAAGAAGGCTATGCCCACTTAAACTGGTTAGATTCTTTGAGAGGATTAACAAGACAATGGATGACAGGAAGAGTACGTACTACTTACCTTGACCTGCCTAATGCATTTGATACAGTGCGCTGTTCAGGAATTGTTGATAAGGTCCCTGAGCCTGCTAGGCATTAATCCCTACATAACTTGTTCTATTGCCTGCTGGTTCACACCCAGGACCCAAGAAGTCAAGATCAGTGAGACCACCTCCACTAAGGGACCAGATACCAGAGGAGGACTCCAGGGCTCATTGCTGGGCCCATTCCTGTTTGTTAGGAAGTCAAGGCTAATGTCCAAAGCCTTTGGCTCAGCAGATTTGCAGATGTCTGTAAACTGGGAGCATTTACAGATTCTCCTAAAGACACCAACATCTTGCAAGAAAAATGACTGATGCCAAAGCCGTGGCTTAAAACTCAGTGCTAAAAATGTAATGCCCTTTGGGAAACTGTCATCATCAACCCTTTTTCCCCATTTTCTACACGGAGTCTGGGTGTCATGTCAACTGTTGCCATCTCTACCTATTCATTACCATTCTCTTACCTTCTTCGACACTCATGCCCGACTGTCTCAAGTCATCTGTCACACAGTCCATCAACGTCTTTGCTGAACACCCTCTTTCCTTCTTCCTGTCAGTCAGGTCATCTTCACCAAATTGTCTTCTGCTTTTTTGCACATATGCCTGGACCACTGTAATCTGTTCCAACTGCAGAAAAGGTCAGAGAGAACTATTTTGGCTTCTACTTTTATGTCTTCATTTCTTCATCTCTCCAGTAGTGTGCATCCTATATCCATCTGAGGTACTTCATCTCCATCACCTTTAGCTTCCTCAACTGCTCTGCCTTTACTGCTCAGGTTTCTGTACCATACAATAGTACTGGTCACACCAATGTTTTTTTATGCCTTACTTTTCAGCTTCTTTGGCATTCTTATGTCCTATGGTTCACCTGATACTTTGTGCCAATTAGCTGCAGCTCATCTGATTCTAGCTGTGACCTTCTCACTCAGACTTCCCTTTGCCTCAACCACCCCTTACAGATACTTGAAGCTGAACCACTATTTTCCCTTCTGTCTCTTATCAGCTACTTCTGATTCCCCTTTTGCTACCTGTGCTCAGTTTCATCCCATGTGCCTTCAGTTGTGCATTCCATTCCACTGTCCTTTGATGAAGTTCTTGCTCTGACTGTGCCTGTAATGCCTCATCATTTGCATGCAGTAACTTCGTTGATCCATCCTCTCTGACCTATTTGCTAATGTTTACCACCAGTATGAACAGCAGTAGGCTTAAAGCTGAAGCCTGATGCACACCTACTCCCACTGGGAAACCCTTCTGTGATGCTGAACACTGTTTGTACTTCAGTCATTATGTCCTTGTACATAGCTTGCATTAATTCTACCAGTATTTCTGGGACTTCAAACCTTTGCAGGACTGACTAAATCAAGTTTTCCTGGGACCTTGTCATATGTTTTCTTTAAGTTTAGAAATGCCCAGTTGGACTTTCTCCTCATCTGTAGCTTCTTCTCAACTATCTGTCTCACTGCAAACATCATGTCAGTTGGGCTGCATCCTGATCTGAATCTGAACTGCTTATCTCCCATCTTGCTTTCTATACTTTGCATATTCATTTATCAATCACCCTCTCCAGAAATTTCATGCAGTGTGACAGGAGTTTTATACCCCTGTACTGCTCACAGTTGTGAATGCCCCTTTATTCTTGAACACTGGCACTAGTATGCTTTTTCTGCAGTCATCTAGGATATACCTTTTTTTCCATACTGCTGTGAGTACCTTCAGGAGTCATTTCTCTCCTATCTCACCCAGTATCTTTATCATATCTGCTGTGCCTTCATCTGAGCCTGCTGCTTTCCCTGACTTCATTTTCCTTAGATTTATTCTTACTACTGCTGTGGTGGGTGGCTCCTCTTCTCATTATAGGCAGTGTATGGGCCAGTGGAGCTTCTGTGGGGGTTTCTTGTTTCAGAAGTTGCTGGACGTGCTCCTTCCATCTGCCCTTGATGCCATGTGTTAGTAGGTAACTAGGGATTTGTCTGTGTCTGTGTGTGTGTGTCTGTCAATGTGTGTGTGTGTGTCTGTGTGTGTGTCTGTGTGTTTGAGAGGGGGGGGTGGAAACCGCATTCAACTCGAGGGCCTTGGCAGACCGCCACAATAAACTACTTCTGAAAGGCATGGCTCAGGAAGGACCTTTTGTTTCCCCTTCTAAGGCTTCCCGTTTGGGTCCAGAGAGGAAGGACCCCTTCGTTGCCTCCAGTGCCTTCCAAGAAACTGTGGCTGCCTGATACTAGATCCCTGGATCTCAGTCCAGCCCGGGCCATCTCCGATCCAAGGTATTCGGATCTGAGATCTGCAAAGTCTTCTTTCGGATCAGAGATCCTCGAATCCAGACAGGGTCATGCCAGACACTGATCTGACCAGTTCGTTGTATCTGATTGCTGCTTCTGCTCAGCCATCAGATCCAATAGACTTGTCCGATCCAACACTAATTATTGATCAGACAGCTTCACCCTCTACCTCCAGGCATGTATTCCAGTGAGCTCCTTGGCCTTCGGAGACCAACTCCGGAACACCGGCGTAGGTCTTTAGGGTCCCCCGACTATGTCTACCTATTCCTTCTCTTTCTCTAGATCGTCCAGAAGTCTGTTGTCTTGTGACATGGACAGGATGATGAGCTTCCTCAAAGCCCAAATAGAGCTGTGGCTCTTTGCTTCCCAGCCCATCCGGCTGTGGGGGCTTCGCCTATTCCATTTAGCCATTCTCCTTGTCTAACCCCAGGGGCTTTGGAATCTCAGGACCCAGACACCCGCAGTCAGATCCCGGCTGGGCTGAGTATTCCCCCTTTCTCAACCCCGCCAGGATCCCTGGTCTGCTGTGTTCCTTTACCCTTCGACCAGAGTGAGCCCAGTGCCAGAGTGGTTGGTACCGGCTCCATGAAGGCGGGATCGGGTCCAGTCTTTTCGGACCAGTCTCTATCCTTAGGGGCCTCAGCCTTCAATAGCTCCTGATCAGTATCGTCTGGGGGGTCATGGTGCTGTATCAAAGCTCATTCCTCCTCTCCAGGGGACGTTGCCCTCCAAGGTTGGGGACTGAACCACTTCTAGCCCCTCAGCCTTCCTGGTGGTGGAGAGGACCTTTTCCAGGACTGGAGTTTCATCTTCCACTCCTCTAGGTCTATCCTTGCCTATCTTTACTTTGGGTGGTGAGACCTCTCATTCTGTCCAGTATCAGCACTTCCAGTTGAGCCTTCAGGGGGGTTTTTCTCCTCGATGGGTCCCTACTTCTTCCGAGTCTTCCCCGTAACCCCCCCCCCATGGAGGAGGTACAGTATGAGAGAAAGTGCATTGAGGCACTTGGACTCCCCTTCAGAGTCCCTCACTGAGGACACGGACCTCGATAAAGGAGACTGGTCCCCCAGAGCTCTGCCTGACGATGTCTCCTTTGGGGACATCCTTGAGATCTTGAAGTGGAAGGGCAGATGGTCTCCCCAATCCCCATCTTCAGAGGAATCCATGTTTCTGAAGGCTTTTGGGAAGGGCCTGTCTTCTTCCTGGGTGTCCCCCCACTAAAGAGTTAGTAGATCTTATCGCTGGCAGGGCCTGGAAGGAGCCCGACACTGTGGAGCCAGTTCCCAGACAAGCAGATAATTTCCTCATCCCTCCTGTGGACTGTTCCTTCTGGAGCAAAAGAGTTCTGGTTGATGCTATCATGGTTGCTGCTGCCATGAAAAAGGAGCTGGCAGAGCAGAGCTCCACGATCCATCTGCTGAATAGAAAGTCCCAGGCAATAGACCATCACAGGAAGCATGTGTATGCCTCAGCTACATTTGGACTAAGGGCAGTCAATTACTTGGCACAGTTTACCCGCCTCCAAAGGGATTAGGTCAAAGATCTCCACTTCCCTTACAGCGTTAATGCTATCAGTGGACTTCAAAAAGGTGTCTCCCAAGCTTTCTACTCTGACATCCCTCACCAATTCCTCGATGAGGCTATTTCCAATGAGGCTGAAGCTACCCGTCTAGCGGCAGGTACTGACATAGCTATTAAGGCGTCCTACTTGGTTACGTTTATGTGGTTTTGCGGAACCCTTCAAAGCATCCTTTACCAATGCCCCCTTTGGTGGGTCCACCCTCTTAGGACCCACTGTGAAGGACACTTTGACCCATACTGAGCAGGAGGGGAAGACTTTGTCTGCGGTCAGGATGAAGATTTCTACTCTTCAGAGGTCTTTCTTCAAGACCCAGCAAGGAACTAGGAAGATGTGGTTCTAGAAGGCAGTTACCCTTTAAGAACACTCCTGATGATTCTTCTTCCAGTGGCAGGGGTTTCAATGGCCACCACCGTAGGAGGGGGGGGGGTTCCACAAAATCAGTGGTCCAGGGAACCTTTCTCTGAACAGCCCTATCAGCACTCCTGAGGCATTGTCTGGCTGCTGTACCCTGGTGGCAGTCGGGAGTCGCATTTCCCTTAACCCACTAGCCGGACAAACATTACCTTTGCTCAGTGGGTGTTAAGCATTGTTTCCAGGGGCTTTCATTCCCTTTTTGTAACCCCCTCCCAAACGCAAGTATCTCTTCAACGTTCCACCCAGTCAGAGGGAGTTGGCCGTCAGGGAAGTTTAACAACGTCTTCAAAAAAAGAGCCATCCAAGAGGTCCCAGCAGGGCAGAGTGGATCTGGCACTTACTCTCATGTCCTCTTAGTGCCAAAAAAAGACGGGAGACCTGTGTCCTATTTTGGATCTCCGCGAGCTCAATCTGTTTGTCAAAAAGTCCCAAGTTCTGGATGGTCACTGCTCAGTCCTTTTTGCCTCTCTTATGCAAGGACAAATGGTTGTGCTCCATGGATCTCAAGGACGCCTACTATCACATCAAGATAGACAGGTGTTCCAGGAGACATCTTTGCTTCCGGATAGGAGCCAGTCAGTACTAGTTCAAAGCCCTACCCTTTGGTCTCACCACAGCTCCCTGGGTGTTTACCAGATGTATGGCAGTGGTAGCGGCTCACTTGGGGCTACAGGGATTTCAAGTCTTCCCATACCTTGACGATTGGCTGTTCACAGCACCTTTGAGGCATTGACTGTCACAAGTAATCCAGCATGTTCTTATCCTTTTCAATCAGTTGGGAATTACTGTCAGTCTTTTGAAGTCAAAGTTGGTCCCCACACAATAGTTGGAGTTCATAGGATTCCAACTAGATTCCATCTCAAGAGATATCAGCATTGCCTCTGCGCATAGCTCAGTTGATCTGGGAGCAGGACATACAAATCTTGGACCTTTCACACCCCCGGTTTCACTTGATCCTTCGCACCCTAAGATCCATGGCCGCCACCATTCATCTTGTTCCCCTGGCCAAGGTATCATATGTGGGTGTTGTAGTAGACTCTGGCAGTTCAATGGTCTGTTCTCTCTTAACCCATGTCATAGAATTGATGCCGGTGTGCAGACTACACCTTCTTTAGCAACTTCAATCTCAGGATCTCCTCCTAGGCAGGCCCTTTTCTTTTCCTCCGCCCAAGGCCATGGTAACCACGAATGCTGCTCTGTTGGGTGGAGGGCCATTTTCAGGGGAGAGCAGTCCAAGGCATGTGGTCCCACATAGAGACCAAGTTGCACATAAATGTCTTAGAGATGAGAGCTGTCCTACTAATGTTGCAAGCCTTTCAGGGCTGTGTCCCTCTGGGGACCATTGCAATTCAGATGGACATGGCTGTGGTCTGGTACATCAGCAACTGGGCGGAACAAGATCTTACCCTTTGTGCAGAGAGCCCATGAGATTGTGTGTTGGAATGGGAGATGTCCTCCGGGCATTTTCTTCTTGCAGTGCATATTCCCAGGGACTCTGTGTTTGCCGACAAACTCAGCAGGCCGACAAACTTAGCAGATCCATCTAGAGTCCTTACAAGTTGTCCCTCAATCCCACAGTGGCAAGGCAGATTTTCAACAGCTGGACTCAGCCATGCTGCAACCTCTTTGCCTCCACAACCAACCACAAGTGCAGCATGTACTTTGCCCTGATCTCATCTGCGGGGGAGTCACCAAGGGATGCACTAGTCCATGATAGGCCTCTGGGTCTCCTTTACGCTTCTCCTCCCTTCCCTCTAATTCCCAAGGTTCTGCAGAAAGTGCTACGCCTGAGGACATCCCTGATCCTTATTGCCCCTTTCTGGCCTTAACAACCATGGTTCCCCTTCATCTGGTCTCATCTGAATTATCCTTCCTGGATACTGGTTTCTCTTCAGGATCTGATCTCCCATCCTTTGGAGCTTCCTCTTCCAAACTTTTGGACCCTTTGTCTAACTGCATGGTTTCTCCAGTTCCAATGATCTTGAAACAGTCCAGGCTGGCATCCCCATTGTGTATTATTCTGTCCTCCCAGAAATGTTCCACCAGAAAGGTTCATAGTAGTAAGTGGAAAAGGTTTTCTGTCTGTGCCAAGAGCAGGAATCTGGATCCCTTTTTTGCCTCTTGTTTCAGATATCGTTTTGTTTTTGTCCTCACTTTTTCAAGCAGGAGCAAGTTTATCTACTTTTAAGCTTCAATTGGCGACTATTTCTAATTTTCATGAGAACAGCGAGCCTACGTTTTCTTCCAGGCTTTGTAAAACATTCTTGATGGGGGTATTCCTGCTCAGACCACCTATTGAGGATCCTTCGCCTCCTTGGGACCTGATCTAAGTACTGCAGTCTCTGACTAGGAGTCATTTGAGCCTGGTAGTTCATGTGATCACAAATTCTTGTCATGGAAAACTGCCTTCCTGGTTGCAATAACTGTGGCTAGGAGAGTTTCTGAACTGCAAGCTCTTTCCATTGCTCCTCAGTACATGATGTTTCACAAGAACAGAGCATCTCTTGGAATGAATCCCTCTTTCTTGCCCAAGGTTGTTTCTGAGTCCAATTGAAACCAATGTATTCAGTTACCACTGTTCTTTTTTCTAATTATTCCAACAAGGGAGAGTACATTCTTCATACTTTGAATTTACACAGGTAACTTTGTTTCTATCTGCATAGGACCAAAGTATTTTGCAAGTCAGATCAACTTTTTGTGGCCTTTTCCCCAAACAGATGTCTCCTGTTTTCTAAGGTTACTATTTCTAGATGGATTTCTCGCTGCATCTCTGTAGTCTACAACATTAGATGTCTTGAAGTTCGTAGAAGAATCAAGGCTCATTCCACAAGTCCGTGACTACTTCCTCAGTGTTCTTGGCCAGATTTTCTATTAATGACACTTGTGCATCGATCGGTCCATACCAGAGAGAAGTATCGTCAGACAGATAAGTACCCTGTTGGAGAACTTTTTCTTTCCTTGCTCATGTCAGATAAAGTCCATAACCATCTCCATTGTGGAAAGCAGATCCCACACAGAGACTTTCATTCCCTTTGTGTTACTTGCCTAGGAATTTTCTCTTTTGCGCATGTTTTAATACTAGAACTTTCAGGTGTAGGGCTGAATTTCTTATAACGTTTCTTAGCCAACAGTCTGTTCAGCCATCGTTTCTGGTGTCCAGTGGTCATACCGAATTTGATCAGTCTAAGTGCAAGAATGATAAGAAACAAAAGTGTAGGCCTTCAAATAACAATCCATCCCCTCTGGTTTTCCTTCCAGGCTTGTGCGGAGCCCCCTTCGCTTCCAGAACCGATGACTCAGGCCTCTGTTAGGACCCTTTCGGAGTCCGATACACCATCTTTCCCCATCTCCTTCTATGCAAGCCTTCGACAACGGCTCGTTGGTTGGGTCCAGGACCACTCAGCAAGCCTTGGCTTCTGAAGACTGTGCACCATCCAGAGAAAACTGTGCTTTACCAAATGTAATGCCAGTCATGGGAGTTGCCTCTGGCACTGAACCAGCTATGCAGAATTATCTTTGTGTTCTGTCTTTGTTGGGCAATCAGAAACTGGCCAGATTCAGTGCTTGAGCAGGTAAGATGTGTTGTAGTGTCAGGGAGATAGCTATGAGCATAGTCTGTAGTTTGGGGGAGCCAGGTGCAATTGTGAATAAGCCAGCTAGCCCCTCTCTTTATTCAGAGGTAAGGAGAAGAGGGGGATAACTGTGGAAGAAGCCTCTGATAAATAGGGGAATGATGCATACTGTAAGCAGGCAAAGCTGAATTCTCTTAATCTATTCCTGTGGGGCACTTGAACCTTGACATGATTGTCTTGTTAAAAAAATGATAAAGTAATTCATAAGTGCATGGGTGCTTACTAGGTGTGCAGTCCAAGAGTCCTTTAGGGAGACTAACCCAATTTCCCAACTGCTACAGAGAACTGCATGGTTAACTTGCTCAGAGTTGCACACTAATCAAATGGAGGCTGTGGGAATCAGACCCTGAATAACAAAAAGTAACTTGTTAACTGCTTGTAACTGTAGTCCTGTACACTAACTGCCAGATTTTAAATTTTGCTCAGCATAACGTGTTAACTTGCATCCATTTTCTTTAGGAATGCCATCCAGTACATACAGATTGCAGCAGCTGATGGTCATAACCCTGTTAGCCACACACACAAATAACATGCAACAGTGCATGCAGAATTCTCCTTTGCAACTTTTAATTTTCCCCTCATTTGAAACATAATCAAAGTTCAACTGCTTGACCCCACTTCAACTTCAGGGTGCACAGTTTTTCTAGTCATATTTTTTTCTGGCTGGTAAATGGTGGTCTGCAGTTTATCTCCTGATAGTAAAGTGTAGTTGCATTTAAGCATTAGCTGATTTTATGAAATAGGTAAATATTTCAATCTTCTGTACACTGATAAGTGAGCTGGTGAGAAAGAGTCCCTAGCATTTCTGTATTCTTGTATTGTAGGATGACACCCTTCATAGCTTTCACTACCTTCTTTTTTTAGTATGTTTCACAGTTAGTTCTTCTGCTTGACTGTTTGGCTGCAGATAGTTTGACCTAGAAAGTCCTAGATGCTGTGTAACTTTCTATTCACGTAGACATCTGAATTCCTAATTTTTGTATTGTGGACAGCTGTCATATACATCAACTTCAGGTATGCTCTGTCTTGAGAATACAGACTTTAATGTGTTAGTCACACTTGTAGTTCTGTATGCCAGTTTTATTATTTCAAGATACTTGGGAAAATATACATGTATAAGATCCTTAGCCTCTTAATATGTGAAATAAACTGGTTCCCATGCTGCTGTAGAGATGACCTGGTAAATGCTGTGATGTATGTCATCTGTTAGGTTTCTAGTGTTTTTTAAACTTTGTTAAATTATTGTCACAGATGCATTAATAGGTAAGAAAAAAACATAATAGCATTTGTTATATTGATGCATTGTACCTTAGATATGTTTTCTTTCTTTTAACAAAATACTCACTCCAGCGTTACATAAATTGCTCTCATTTCTTGATTTACCTTAAATCCCACTCATCTAACAGGGTATTCTATATGAATTTTTTTTAAATCTGTGAACTCAAAAAAGATATTTCCAGTTACCTGATTCTTTTCCATCACACCTCCAGCATTTGCTGACTACATGAGTAAACGTTCTCTGAAGTCTGTTTTGGATATAAAAAATAAATATTCAAACACTTTCAAGCAAAAATCCTAAACCTTCTGGACTTTGTCACTTAATTGGGAGCTATACAAATGTCCACTCGTTTTTTTGTAAATTGCTTTTTCAGTCTCTCTTCCTAATATTTTCTAAGCACCTGTGATTGTTACTTATTATGCAATATTTTATATACTGCATTAGTTATTCTTTTTTTTTTTTTTTTAAACTTTCTATGTCTATACCCTGTTAATCCCTGGTAGGAAAGACTGTCTCTAATATGCACACCAAACTTCTACTTAGCCTCATTTCACTGTATTACCTGCCTTCTAATTATTTGCTCCTAATACTTTGTTTCATTTGCCAGTTTTCTCCAGGAAATTCCAGCCCCCTCCTACCTATTGTCTGTATCCCTACTTGCAGTCATTCTTATTGTTGAAATCTCCGTTCCTGTGTTTACTTAGATGTTCTTCGTGTTTCACTGTTGCAGTCATCACACTTGGGTTATCTTCCTGCAGGTAGCCCTCAGTCGGCCCGAATACCAGAGACTTGGTATTTCTGCGTCAGTTGCTGTTGTTAGGTCGTCAGGGGTATAAAACAGGCAGCCAACGCTATTACATCAGTCTTTCTTGCCGAGGAGCCCGAAGCAGAAGCAGTTTGCATGAGTGCCAGTCGGCCGCTACCTGAGTTTTCGTTTCCGAATTGAATCAACCTGAAGTCTTCAAAAGCGAAGTACCCCATTGGGAATCCTTTTTTTCTTGCTCTAACCGATGTTAGAAAAAGTTAACAATTGTCTTTCCTGTGGAAAGCAAATACCACACCGAGATTTACATTCTTACTGCATCACCTGTTTAGGCCCAGATCACGATGTACCTCACTGTCGGTTTTGTGCTTTGTTCAACGCCTGAACTATTTATCGTCAGGCCCTTATTGTCTCTAAATACTTTCGCTCTCGATCTCCATATTCCGAAATGGCTTTGGTAAGCCAACCGACTGCCGATCTTCTGAGAAAACGTAAGGATAAAGACAGAGACAGACTGCGCAGGTCCAAAACTGCAGACAGTGTTTCCGTTAAGCTAGTTGACAGTTCGCTGGTACTCAATGAGCCGCTTTCGCAGCCCCTGATGCCCGCTTTGATGGATTTGCAGGCCGTTACCGAGACCCGTTCAGAGTCTGGTATGCCGTGAGACTCTTCTTTGACTGTGGAACCTGCAGATGTCTCTACCTTGGATGGGTCTGGAGCCGCTGTGCAGACACCGGCTTCCGAGGAAGTTCTTCGCATTACTGATATTCGACACAAACTGATTACTTCTTTCGCGTCTTCAGTTCTGTCTAAATCTTCAGAGTTTCTTAGGCTAAGAGTATGAGCCACAACTAAAAAACTGACGACCCAAACTCAAGCACCTGCTTCCTTGCCACAACATTAGATGTTTAAAATGGCAGAAGACCTGATTATGCTGGTTAGGGGAAGCCAGCCCCCCCCTGCTAAGAGAAAGAGACCTGTACCCAGCAGCTTTAACAGACCAAGAGTCCGACGACTCTGAGGTTTCTGGGTATGAAGACATACCTTTATCTGATTGTGAGGATTTAGATGCAGAGGAATCCATTCCTTCTGCTTCCCCTCCAGAGGATTTTTCTTTTGGTGAAACCCTACATACTTTAAGAGAGAATTTCCACTGGGAATGCCAGGATTATCCTCGGTTCAAAAAGAGACTCGGAGAATTTTTAGATTTGCCACAACACAGACCTTTAGCAATGCCTCCAGTTCTGGATTCTGCGGATGATGTCTTTATGGAATCGAGTGTAACTACTGATAGTTTACCCCCTGCTCCAAGGAAACCAGACAGGTACTACAGAGTCCCTGACTCTCACAAATTTATTTTCAAAAATCCTACTGCTGACCCAGAGGTCATTTCCCAGGGGCCTAAAGGTATAAAAGCAGCTACAGCGAAGAATCCCACCCTTTCGAACAGGCATTCCCGAGCTTTAGACAGATGGGGTAATAAAGTATACATCTCTGAAACTCTCACCATTAGGGCATTGCATTGCCAGTTTCACATACTGAAATACCAGAAGCATATTATGGAACTTATTAAGCAAAAATTATCGACCTTTACAGACTGTGCAGAAAATAAAGAATTGCAAGAGCTTATGCATTCTGCAAGCCAAGTCAGCAAGCATACTTTGCAATGTGGCTTTGACATCCTAGAAGCATCTTGCAGGGCAGCAGTCACTGGTTCAGTACTGAGAAGGCATGCTTGCCAGACCATGTCAAATCAAAATTACTAGATGCTCCTTTGAACAAGGACGATGTTTGGCACCAAAGCAAAAGAGGTTCTAAAAAAGATGGAAGAAAAAGCTAAGTCTAAGCAGGCAGTCAAATATTTTTTGCAAGTGCAGCCTCCTAGATTCAGTAGGCATTGCCCCTGGAAACATTGGTCCTTTCCAGTCCCCTCAAGGCTATCTCAAACTAGACCCAGGGGTAACAGACCCCCCCCCCCAGATTACAGTCTGAGGGTATGCAAAGATCTAAGCAATGGAGTGCCTCCACTTCAAAAACAGGGAGTGCTAAGCCAGCCCCTTACAGAAAGAATTCACAATGACTTCTCATCTCCACTCCTCACCTCTGCCCAACTGCCCGTGCCCCTAGGAGGAAAACTGGACCATCATGCAAAAAACTGGACCTCCATCACCAAAGACCGATGGGTCCCCAACATTGTATCCCAGGGATACAGATTTTACTTCTACTCACTGCCAACCTCAAAAGGGTTCTCAGACCTTCCTCCAAACTAGTGGGCAGAGGCACAAAACCAAGTTCAATCCCTGCTCTCCATAAGGGCAATTCATCTTGTTCCTGCAGAACAGATAGGTCAAGGGTTTTATTCCAGACTTTTCCTGGTGCCCCGAAAAGAGGGCACTTGGGCACCCAATCCTAGATCTTTCCATTCTAAACACCTTCCTGGTGGTGCCAAAATTCAAAATGCTCACTCTTCAGCAGCATCTTCCTATGCTGTCCAAAGATACCTGGTTAGCCACCCTAGACCTAAAAGAAACCTATCTGCACATCCCTATCAGGGACTCGTGCAGGAAATACCTACGTTTCAGGGCAGGATCTATGCATTATCAGTTATCTGCACTTCCCTTTGGCTTATCCACTGCTCCGAGAGTATTCACAAAATGCCTGGCACCAGCCATTGCCTATTGCAGAGAAAGATTCAAATTTACCCATAATTGGACGATTGCCTGATTCAGACAGACAGTCAGGATAAGCTGTTGCAGCAGCTGACATTTGTAAAGAACCTCCTAACCTCCCTGGGGTACATTATCAACGAAAAGAAATAAAAACTAGTCCCCAGTCAAAAGATTGTGTTCCTGGTAGCAAGCTTGGACAGAGCATCCCAGATGGCATTCCTTACTCCAGAAAAACAAGCCTACCTGACAGGCTACTTCACTCAAATGGCCACCAGAACCCAGCTATCTGCAAGGAAAATCCTGCAGGCCATAGGGTTCATAGCCTCTTGCATTCTACTAATTCCATATGCCAGACTGCATATGAGGAAACTTCAGTGGTACTTAAGTCTTTGGTGCCAACATTCTCAGGACCTGGAAACCATCATACCCATCATACCTTGTCTAAGAACAAAGTTTCCTTGGTGGGCAGCAGCATGCAATAACAACAAGGGACTTCCCTTTACTCAACCCCATGTTGCCCAGACCCTAACCACAGATGCATCAGACTATGTCTGGGGGGCACATCTGGATGACAAGTGCATTCAGGGCCACTGGAGCCCAAGTCAAATTCATCTGCACATCAACCAAAAAGAGATGCTAACTGTTCAGCACACTGACAGCTTTCATATCCCTACTGTCACCAGGACCCCTGCTAATAAAAACAGACAACACCATCATTATGTGGTACATCAACAAGCAGGGGGGGGACCCACTCTTACCCACTCTGTAGGCTAGCCATGGCCCTGTGGAACACAGCCTTGGACATGCATGCTCATTTGCAAGCTCAATTCCTACCAGGCATACAAAACTCTCTGGCAGACTACTTAAGCAGAAATCTCCTAGACCCACACTAGTGGCAATTAGACCCCAGCACCTTCAGCCTTCTAACACAGAAATGGGGGACCCCAGAGGTGGATCTTTTTGCCTCTCCCTACAATTACCAGATCAGCAAATTCTGCCTCAGGACACCTCACATCAGGGCCTGGAAAGTGGATGCCCTATCCTTCCAGTGGGTAAACCTCTCAATCTATGCATTTCCTCCTCTGCCTCTTCTCACAAGAATATTACTCAAGATAAAACAGGACAGATCAAGGGCAATCCTGATTGCTCCGGACTGGTCATGCCAGCACTGGTACCCACTTACTGCGCAGCCTATCACCGGTGCCACCCTGGCACCTACCCCAGATCCCAACCCTCCTCACTCAGCAGGAGGGACGGATCCTGCATCTGCAACTGCAAACCCTAAATCTTGCATCCTGGCTTATTTCTTGAATTCTCCCCTAGTGACCAGCCTAAGCAAGCAGATGCTGGACGTCATTCTTGAAGCCAGAAGACCCAGTACAAGAAAATCCTATGCAGCTAAGTGGAAAAGATGTTGTTCTTGGATTCAATCTAAAGGAGAGGACACAGCACTGCCCTCTTTACCTCTAATCCTGGATTACCTAGAAAATGTACTCCACCAAGGCCTATCCTCCTCCTCCATTAAGATCCATGCTTTTGCCATCTCGGCTCATTACAACACTGGGCCACCTCTCTTCTCTCACCCTCTCATCAAACAGTTCCTGAGAGGGGCCAACAACTTAAGACAGCCAAGGAAAGCACCCACCCCTGCTTGGGACCTTAACTTTGTACTGGAAAAGCTCACACTACCCCCCCCCCCCCCTTTGAGCCTGCTGTGTCAGCAGAGTTAAAATTCCTCTCTTGGAAAACAGCCTTGCTTCTGGCTATCACTGCAGCTAGAAGAGTGTTTGAGCTGCAAGCACTTATGGCTTTGGAACCCTTTATTTTTCATGCTGACAGGGTCTTCCTCAGGACTAACCCTTCCTTTATGCCTAAAGTGATGTCCAGTGTGGCTCTCAACCAATCCATCCATTTGCCAACCTTCTTTCCTAATCCTCAAAATAAAGGGAAAAGGATACTGCACTCCTTGGACGTGCACATGCAGCTCAGATTCTACCTTGATAGGACTAAGCCCTTCAGGAAATCTGACCAGTTACTAGTCAGTTTTGCTCCAGGGGCAGAGGGCAAGGCTATTTCAAAACAATTTCCAAATGCATAGCACACTGCATCCATTTCTGCTACAAACACCATGGGAAACCAATCCCTCAGGGGGTCAGAACGCATTCCACTTGGGCAACTTCTACCTCTATAGCATTCCTCAGGGGAGTCCCTACCAGAGACATTCTGGAAGCTGCTACCTGGAGTTCTGTACTCACCTTTACCAAGCATTACCACCTGCCTATCTTTTCCAAATCCAGGGCAGGTTTTGCAACAGCAGTCCTGCAGGGCATACTAGTCAGCCCCAACTCTTCCTGACTGCCTTCATCCTTTCTTCAGCTTTGGGAATCAACCCAAGTGTGATGACTGCAACTGTGAAACATGAAGAACATAGTACAGTTGTGTACATACCATAGATGTAGATGTTCGAGTGTATTCACTGTTGCAGTCCTGGATGTTCATCATGCATACAGCTGCAGTCATAACAGATGGGTTCTCCTGCCATCAGGTGGGTCCTCGGTTGGCCGAATTCCAAAGTCTAGGTCCGGCATCTGTTGTCGTCGCTTCTTCCCTGACGTCAGTACGACAGGGGTATAAAAGAACCAGCCAACGCCATTTTCTTCAGTCTTTCTTGCCACGCGGTGCCCGAAGCAGAAGCAGTTCGCAAGTGCCGGTCGGCCAGCTCCTGAAATTACGAAATTTTTGCAACCGAAGTCTTCTTGAAAGCTAAGTACCCCGTTGGGGAAACTTTTCTTGCCTCAGACCGATGTCAGACAAAGTTAATAATTGTATTTCATGTGGGAAGCAAGTATCTACTTTCCTTGCTTAGGCCCAGACCATGACGTCTCGGTCTGTCGTTTTTGTGCTACATTCAACAAACGCACCATTAAGCGTCGGGTGGAGTTCGCCCAGCATTATTTTGGCAAAAAATTTAACTTTATGTCGTCGGATACTCCGACTCCAGTTTTGTCTAAAAAACGCAAAGATAAGGACCGACACACGAGGTCCACGGCCTCTACCGCCACCACGCCAAAGCCGGACTACAGGTGGTCCGGTTCTCAGCGAGGTGCGTACGCAGCCTCTGCCTACCGATGACACTTCATTGGCGGTGTCTTCTGTACCCGAGGTCGCAGGCTCCTCGGCCCACACCCCGACTACAGATACTGAAGCCACTTTTGGGGGTGAATCTCAAAATGTAAACAGGTCTGCCTCCTCTCAAGGTGTCTTCAGACCTTCCTCTTCTTTTTCCATCAAGGCTTTCACTAAGTCTAAAGCAGCCATGCATTCTAAGAGACAAGCTACACAGGGCCCTTCTCCAGGCCCCATGCCTAAAAAACAGATGCTTAAAATGGCTGAGGATTTAATTACTCTTGTCAGGGGTTCTCAACCCCCCCCCCCTGGACAAAAGGCCCAGAGTGGAGAAAGAATCCCCCTCCTCTGACCAGGCCTCCATTATTTCAGAGCACTCTGATGAACAGGAACATTCTTACTCCCCTTTTGAAGATTCTGATGCAGAGGAGTCCATTCCCTCTGTCTCCCCCCCAGAGGATTACTCATTTGGGGAAACCTTGCATACCTTAAGGGAACACTTCCACTGGGAAGGCCAAGAGTACTCAGACTCCAAGAAAAGGCTTAGGGATTTTCTCTTGCTACCTCAGCACAGGCCTCTGGCTATACCTCCTGTCTTAGACATACTAGATGATGTGTACTCGGAGGCCTGCCTTAACCCGGATTCTTTACCACCAGCCCCTGTCAAGCCTGACAGGTACTACCGGGTTCCTGACTCACACCAATTTTTATACAAAAGCCATGCGGCTGACCCAGAAACTATCTCACAGGGCCCCAAGGGAATTAAGGCCTCCACTGCTAAAAATCCATTACCTTCCGAGAGAGATTCCAGATCCTTAGAAAGGTGGGGGAAAAAGGTATACACCTTGGCCACTTTAACCATGAGGGCATTAAACTGCCAGTTCCATATGCTAAAGTACCACCAGTTTCTGTTATCACAGTTGAGAAGCAAAATGTCACAACCTGAACAACCAGACATGAAGGAGTTGCAGGATTTGATGCATAGTGCAGAACAAGTGGGTAAACATACCTTGCAATGTGGTTTTGATGCTCTAGAGGCCTCATGTAGAGCTGCTGTTACAGGATCAGTCCTACGTAGACATGCCTGGCTCAAGGAGCAAACCTTACCAGATCATGTCAAAGCTAAATTACTAGATGCCCCTCTACAAAAGGATGTATTATTTGGTGTTAAAGCTGAGGAGGTATTAAAGAAAATGGAGAAAAAGGCTAAATCAATGCAAACAGTGAAAGATTTTCTACAGGTACAACCTCCACGTTTCAGTAGAAATTGGCCTTCCAAAAATTGGTCCTTTCCAGCCACGGACAGACCCCAGGGAGGTAGATACAGGTGCCCGAGGGGCAGAGGACAATCTCAAGGATCATTTAGAGGCAGACAATGGCAAGCTCCTACACAAAGAGGTGGAGAGGATAGCTCGCAGCCATTCAGAAAGCAAGCCCAATGACTTTCCCCATTGCATGCCAAGCAAGGCTCAAATGGCAGCACCCTTAGGCAGAAAACTGGCATTATTTTCAAAAAAATGGCATATTGTCACAAAAGACAAATGGATCCTGGACATTATAAACAGAGGCTACAGATTCCATTTTCACACCCTTCCAAAACTGAGAGGCATGTCAAACCTGCCACACAATCAAAGGGCAGAGGCACAAAGACAAATTTCAGATCTCATGGACATGAAAGCTATTCAAGAGGTACCTACTCACAAACAAGGTCAAGGTTTTTATTCCAGACTATTCCTGGTACCAAGGAAGGGAAAAGATTGGAGACCTATTTTGGACCTATCCATCCTAAACACATTTTTACTCGTACCAAAATTCAAGATGCTCACATTACAGCAGCTTCTTCCCATGCTGGGCAAGGAGTCCTGGCTGGTAACATTGGACCTCAAGGAGGCATACCTGCATGTCCCAATCAGACAAAATTGCAGAAGATACCTCAGATTTCTTGCAGGTTCAACCCATTATCAATTCTCTGCATTGCCCTTTGGCTTATCTACTGCGCCCAGAGTATTCACGAAATGCCTGGCATCAGTAATTCCCTACTGCGGACTTCAAGGGATACAAATATACCCATATTTGGACGACTGCCTGATCCAAGCGGACAGCAAGCACATACTTCTGAAACATCTGGCTTTTGTAATAATGTTGTTGAATTCTCTGGGATACACAGTCAACAAAAAGAAATCAAGGCTAATACCCTCTCAGAAAATAATTTTCCTGGGTGTCAACTTGGACACAAACACCCAGATGGCCTACCTCACGCCAGAGAAGCAGGGGCAACTAACTCAATACTTCAGAAAACTAGCAAATTTCTCCAGGCTGACTGCAAGGAAAATCCTGCAGGCTGTGGGATTCATGGCATCTTGCATCCTACTAATCACATGTGCAAAGCTGCATATGAGGAAACTTCAATGGTACCTGAAAAACCTATGGTCTCAACACAGCCACAGTTTGGAAACAATAATACCACTAATTCCATGTCTTCAAAAGGAATTTCTGTGGTGGGCTCAAGCATGCCATACAAACACAGGTATCCCATTCTGCAAGCCTCAAGCAAATCAAGTCATCACAACAGACGCCTCGGACTACACCTGGGGGGCGCACATGACAGATCGGTGCATTCAGGGCAAATGGTCCCAAAAAGAAAAGCACCTTCACATCAATCAAAAGGAAATGCTAGCAGTAATAAATGCTATTATGGCTTTCAAAGACCTTCTGCATCCAGGTCAACTATTGATAAGGACCGACAACACCACAGTAATGTGGTACATAAACAGGGAGGAACCCATTCATACCCCCTATGCAGGCTGGCCATGTCACTTTGGAACATGGCTCTGGAATTACAAATCGAACTTCAAGCACAGTATTTGCCAGGCAAGGAAAACACGCTGGCAGACGACCTAAGCAGAAATATGACAGATCCACACGAATGGAAGTTGCATCCTCAAGTTTTTACAGAAATAATTCAAGCATGGGGAAGGCCAGACATAGATCTCTTTGCCTCCCACAAAAATCACCAATTGACAAAATTCTGCTCAAGGACTTTTCATCCACAGGCCTGGAGAGTGGACACTCTCTCTTTCAGTTGGACAACAATGACAGTTTATGCCTTTCCACCTCTTCCTCTGCTGTCCAAAGTTCTATTAAAAACCAGAGCAGACAGACCAAAGATGATTCTCATTGCTCCAGACTGGCCAAGACAGCACTAGTACCCACTCCTGAGGAGCCTGACGCATTCTCCTCCATGGACCCTACCTCTAATGCCTCTTCTTCTGACTCAGCACAGCTTCAAAACTCTTCACAGTCAGCTGAAAACACTCAATCTGGCCGCATGGAAGATTCCTTAACATCACAACAGACCCTACTCTCCAAGGAGGTGCAGGATGTCATTTTGGAGGCCAGAAGGCTGTCTACTAGAAAAGCTTACTCCGCAAAATGGAAACGGTTTTGTGCCTGGAATGAGAAAAAGGGCCAGAATCCTGGAAAACTGAATTTACCTCAAATATTACAGTATCTAGCTGAGCTGCTAAGCAGTGGACTTTCATTCTCATCCATCAAAATCCATGCCTCAGCCATTTCTGCAGAATACAACACTGATCCACATTTATTCTCTCACCCCCTCTTAAGACAGTTCCTCAGAGGGGCTAAGAATATAAAACCCCCAAGGAAACAACCAATACCTGCTTGGGACCTCAATTTCATTCTAGAAAAGCTGACCTTGCTTCCTTTTGAGCCAGCTGCCTCAATAGATTTGCAATATTTGTCCTGGAAAACAGCTTTCCTTCTGGCTATCACCTCAGCTCGTAGGGTATCGGAACTACAAGCCCTCATGGCTGTGCAGCCTTTTATCATCTTCCATCAGGACAGGGTTTCCTTACGAACCAACCCGTCCTTTATGCCAAAGGTGGTATCCAGGGTAGCTTTGAATCAGGCTATACACTTACCTACCTTTTACCCAGGGGAGAGACTACTACATTCCTTGGACATCCACAGACAGTTGCGCTATTATTTGGACAGAACAAAGCCTTTCAGAAAATCAGAACAGCTCTTTGTGTCCTATGCTATAGGAGCTCAAGGGAAGCCAATTTCTAAACAGACAATCTCAAAATGGATAGCCCACTGCATACGCTTTTGTTACTCTTTTCATGGTAAAACTGTACCTGCAGGCATCAGACCTCACTCCACAAGGGCCACAGCTACCTCTGCAGCTTTCCTCAGAGGAGTTCCTACCAAAGATATTTTGGAAGCAGCCACTTGGAGTTCTGTGCATACCTTCTCCAAGCACTACCACCTACCATTATACTCCAAAACTAGAGCAGGTTTTGCCACTGCAGTCTTGCAGGGCATCCTGGTTCCTCCTAGTTCCACCTAGTGCCTACCACCCCTTTCTTAGCTTTGGGATTCTACCCATCTGTTATGACTGCAGCTGTATGCACGATGAACATAGTACAGTTTTGTACCTACCATAAATGTAGATGTTCGAGTGCTAATACAGCTGCAGTCCAGGTTTCCCTCCTTCCTTCCCCTCTTGGGACAGGCCTCTTGGCTAACAACTCCTCATACTACCTGATTGGGGTATTCATTTATGGTGTATTTGCTTGCAACTACTGTATTTTGATTATATTGCCTTCCTTCTGGGGGCACCTGACATCTGGGGCAAGAAAAACTGAAGAAAATGGTGTCGGCTGGTTCTTTTATACCCCTGTCACACTGATGTCAGGGAAGAAGTGACTACAACCGACACCGGAGCTAGACTTTGGAATTCGGCCAACCGAGGACCCGCCTGATGGCAGGAGAACCCATCTGTTATGACTGCAGCTGTATTAGCACTCGAACATCTACATTTATGGTAGGTACAAAACTGTACTTTTCCCACCCTGCAGCCCCCTTGTCTCTCTCTCTCTCTCTCTCTCTCTCACTCTCCTCTCTGTCTATTATAAGAGGTGAGTAATAGACAAAGAGAGGAGAGTGAGAGAGACCAGAGAGGGTGGTAAACAAAGGGGGGTTTTCAGCAGCAGTCCTGCAGGGCATATTAGCTAGCCCCAACTCTTCTTGACTGCTTCCACCCTTTCTTCAGCTTTGAGTTTGAACGAGAGAGAGATGCCTGAGTATTGGTGGCTTGTTTTGAATCCTATGGGTTAATGAAAACTGATTCTTCCAAACAGATCTGGCTTAATGGTTAGTATGCAACTTATGTTTATCACTAGTTCTTCCTGTTTGTGTTTTCTTTGTTATATTTTGTACTATATCAAAATTAATAGATAATAAAACAGTTTCAGCTGACCTTTTCAGTCTGTCAGGTAGTGTCAAACAGAAGCACGGTGATGCAATACATAAGTAAGGGGAGACACAATCATTCCCTTTACAGGTTATTTTTGTTCTAGGACCTAGCCTTTCTGGCAGGTGTAACCTCAGGGTTCATCTTGACAGACCTCAGTCAGACTCCAGGAGTTGAGAGCTGGTCCTTGATCACCAGACATGAATGGGGCTTTAGAAAATCAGTGTTCCATCTCCCAACTGACAGATGCTTCCCCTGTATTGCACAAGGCTTCTTTGCAGCAGTGAAAGAGCAGTGGATGCCTTCTCCATTCCATAAGTCAACTTTTTACTTGTACCTCTTTACTTCCACATCTCTCCTTTTTAATGTGCTTCAGAAAGCAAGGACCAAAGACCTGAAAATTATCATATTGATCCTTACAAATCCATACAGTATTGGCTTTCACTTGTGGCCTAGCTAGTGAAGGAACGTCCATTCTGTCTTTGACTGACCCATTGACCTTTTGACTCAGAACTTGTATATTCTGGTACACCTGAACTTCCAAGGGTTTGACATTGCTGATTGAAAAGCAGTTCTTATGAACCTTCTGTACTTGGATGTACCCAAAGTTATAAAATAGGCTGACAAAACCTAATACAAGAAAGTCTTGTATGACCACATCAAGACAATTTTGTACATGATGCAAACAAAAGGACTAGGACTCCTGTCTAGCAAGATTACTCTTATCTTTAACCATCCTTTTCCTACTTTACTACTAAGGTGCATGTGACTGCTGTCCTAGCTTCCATACTGCTTTATTCACACCTGGCAAGTCTTGTCCTAGTAAACTAGTTCCTGAAAAGGACCTTGCTGGTCCATCCCAACACCCATTGGGACTTTGAGGTATAAATTTTGGGGGTTGTTCCTTGTAGCAGACGTATTCCCCTCTTTAATCATGCTAGCACAAATGAACAGAAGGCATAGCAGGCAGACTGCCTCTTAGATCTTGGGATACAGGTATGCATCCTTATATTGCGAAAAAGTCATCCTATGCCAACATAACTATAAATTTTTGTTGGTTGGGCTGGCTGACAAGACATCCATTTGTGGCTAATTTCCAGATGTTAGAAATTCTACTGCAGTAGTAACTAATGTTATATATATATATATATATATATATATATATATATATATATACTGCTATGTAGATTTATCTTGCATCTGTTTTGTGTATAGGGGCATGAATAGGTGGTTGAACTGCACTGAGTTTGAATGCATTTTAATTGATAAAGTACAATCAATTAAAATGCGTACAGAACTAGTTGAAAAGGAGTGCAGTGTTTTTGCTGAGATCATGTATTACCATGATGAAGGGATGTTTCATTCTTCCCTTGGTATTCAGTCTCCATGTTGGTGTGTTTTAATTTGCAGGGGTGTAGAGATAGTCTCCTACATGGGGGGTGCATAGGGCTTGGCTCTTGCAAACACTTGTATTAGCATGCTTAGTTAGATTATTCCATTTCTTTTGAAACTGACTGACCAAGTCATGTCTTGCTAAAATTTCAGGATGTTCTTCATCTCACATTGCTGCAGTCCTTACATATGGGTAGTCCGCTGTCCTCGGTCGGCCCGAATACCAAAGTATTAGGCTGACGTCGGTCAAGGCGCTTAAAACTGACATCAGGACGTCAGGGTACAAAAGCGCATGACCGACGTCATATCCTCAGTCTTTTTTGCCGCATGGTCCGATGCAGAAGCAGCGTTGCAAGTGCCATTCGGCGTTCTGAAATTTTTCAAGTTCGGAGTTTCAGACCGAATCCAAGTTGGCTAAGTACCCCGTTGGGGAATATTTTGTTTTTCTTGCCTCAGTGTATTACGGATGTCAGAAAAAGTGAATAATTGTATTTCTTGTGGGAAACAGATACCGCATAGGGATTATCATTCTTTGTGCATTCCTTGTTTGGGGCCTGAGCACGACGTAGTCGGGTGTCGCTTTTGTGCTAGGTTTAATAAGCGCACTATTAAGCGAAGGTTGGATTGTGCTAGGCTGGTCTTCAGTAAGCGGTGCAATTATAATATGCCGTCGGATACTCCGGCGCCCGCTTCCACGAAGAAGCGCAAAGACAAAGCGGTTAAACCTAGGCAAGATGAGTCGTCCGTTCCGGACGCCGGTTCTTTAGAGGCTTCAGTGGAACCGGTGGTTCCGATGGAGGCTTCTCTGGAGTCTCAGGGGGAGACTTTGATTTTGCAGGATGTGGCCTCTCAAGAGGCAGGTCAGGCTAAAGGGGCTTCTCAGGTTTCTGTACTCCACTCCCTTCCCAGGGTGGTTAGACCCTCTCCTTCTGTTTCCAAGGCTTCTTCCAGAGGCAGGCCAGGTTTAGCTTCTGTTGGTGTCAGTCCTAGTTCAGCAGGGTCTGTGCCTAAGAAGCACATGCTTAAAATGGCAGAAGATTTGATTACTCTGATTAGAGGTTCTTTGCCCCCTCCTGATAAGAGGCCTAGGGTGGAGCCAGAGTTGGAAAGTTTTGTACAGGCTTCGGATGTTTCAGAGTCTTCGGCTGAAGACTTGCAGGAGTACTCTCCTTATTCTGATTCTGATGCAGAAGATTCCACTCCTTCTGCTTCTCCTCCAGAGGATTTTTCTTTTTCAGAGACACTTCATTCTATGAGGGAACATTTTAAGTGGGAAGGTCAGGACTTCTCTGATTCACGGAAAAGGCTTAGGGAATTTTTGTTTTTACCTCAACATAGGCCCTTAGCTATACCCCCTGTTCTGGATGTTGTGCAAGATGTGTTTTCAGAGGCTTCACTTCTGATTCTCTGCCTCCTGCGCCTGTTAAACCGGATAGGTATTACAGGGTGCCTGAGGCTCATAAATATCTATATAAAAGTCCTAGGGCGGACCCAGAAACTATTAGTCAGGGACCTAAGGGTGTCAGGGCCTCTGTTGTAAAGAACCCGGTTCCTCTAGATAAAGAGGCCAGGGCTTTGGATAGATGGGGAAAGAAGATCTATACATCTTCTACCTTAGCAATGAGGGCTTTGAATTGCCAGTTTCATATGTTGAAATATCAAAATTTTCTTCTTTCTCAATTGAAATCTAAGGTGGATGCTCTGGCAGAAGGCATTGAGTGTAAAGAATTACAAGATTTGGTGCATGTCTCTGAACAGGTGGGTAAGCATTCTTTACAGTGTGGTTTTGATGCTGTGCAGGCCTCTTCTAGGGTGGCTGCCACTGGTTCAGTTCTTCGCAGGCACGCCTGGCTTAAGGATCAGAATTTATCTGACCATGTTAAGACAAGGATTTTGGATGCTCCTTTGCAGTCTGAAGTGTTGTTTGGTCCACCTGTGGAGTCAGTCTTGAAGAAAATGGAGGACAAGGCTAAGTCTATGCAGACTGTTAAAGATTTTTTGCAAGTTCAGCCTCCGAAATTTAGTAGAAATTGGCCTGCTAAGGGGAGGACGTATCCTTCAGATTCTCAGTCTAGGGGTAGGTCTAGACGTGGTAGGGGCAGAGGTCAGAGTTCCTTCAGACCTAGAACATGGAGTTCACCTGCACAATCTTCGAGTGAGGGCAGGGGCCAGTCCTTTCGTAAACAGGCCCAATGACCTACTCTTTCAGCTGCCAGATCCTTCTTGCCTGGCAGCACCTTTGGGAGGACGGTTGGCACTCTTCAAGGACAATTGGATTTTAATTACCCAGGACAAATGGGTATTGGATATCATACACCAAGGTTACAAGTTTTATTTCCATACCTTGCCCCCTTTCAAAGGCATGCCAGACGTTCCTCCTCAGCAAAGACTAGAGGCTCACAAACAGATTTCTCTACTACTTCAAATAGGAGCTATACAACCGGTCCCTCTGCCAGAAGTGGGCCTAGGATTTTATTCTCGCCTGTTTCTAGTACCAAAGAAAGGGAACACGTGGAGACCAATTTTGGATTTATCTATCCTCAACACATATCTGGACATTCCCAAGTTCAAAATGTTGACGTTACAACAGCTTTTACCTCTGCTGGGCAAAGATCACTGGATGGTGACTCTGGATCTCAAGGAAGCTTACCTTCATGTTCCTGTCAGGCCCAGTTGCAGGAAGTATCTGCATTTTCGGGCTGGGACTTTTCATTATCAGTTCTCTGCATTGCCCTTTGGCTTATCTACTGCGCCCAGAGTGTTCACGAAGGTTCTGGCTCCAGTGGTAGCTTTCTTCAGGCTAAGAGGAATACAAATCTATCCTTATTTGGACGATTGCCTGATTCTGGCTCAAGGAAAGGACGAACTTCTTCATCATTTACAGTATGTGATGGCAGTGTTAAGATGCCTAGGGTATTCTGTGAACGAAATAAAGTCCAGTCTAGTACCCTCTCAGGATATGTGCTTTCTGGGTGTGAGACTGAATACAGCATCCCAGATGGCCTTTTTGACCCCGGACAAACAAAAGAATCTTTCTCTTTATTTCCATCAATTGTCTCGTCAGTCCAGGCTGACTGCAAGGACAGTCCTTCAAGCCTTGGGGTTCATGGCATCTTGTATTCTGGTACTTCCCAATGCCAAACTGCATATGAGGAAGCTACAATGGTATCTATCTCAAAAATGTATGGACGCAACACTGCCAAGATATGGACACTGTCATTCAGATAATACCTTGCATTCAAAAGGAATTTTTGTGGTGGGCTCAGGAATGTCACCTAAACAAGGGACTCTCTGTGACCCGACCAGAGGCGAGTCAGATTCTAACGACAGATGCCTCAGACAAAGCTTGGGGAGCTCATCTAAATGGAAAATGGGTACAAGACACGTGGCCTGCCAGACTTCAACATTTACATATCAACTTGAAGGAGATGTTAGCAGTCCAATTTGCATTGATAGCTTTCAAGGATTTACTTCTTCCAGGGCAGGTGTTGATTCAAACAGACAACACAACTGTCATGTGGTACATCAACAAGCAAGGGGGGACACATTCATACCCTCTATGCAGACAAGCAATGATTTTGTGGGAGACTGCTCTCAGTTTACAGCTAAATCTTCAGGCAAGGTTTCTGCCAGGAACACAGAACTCCTTAGCAGATGTGTTGAGCAGACAAATTATGGATCCCCACGAGTGGAAATTGGATCCTCATGTATTTCAAGAATTGACAGTGTTATGGGGAACTCCAGACATAGATCTGTTCGCTTCTCCACTAAATTACCAATTGCCAAAGTTTTGCACAAAAAGGTTTCATCCCACAGCTTGGAAAGTGGATGCTCTCTCATTCAATTGGAGCAATCTTCACGTGTATGCCTTTCCACCACTGCCTCTCCTCCCAAAGGTACTCCTGAAGGTCAGACAGGACAAGCCAACCATGATTTTAATAGCTCCGGATTGGCCTCGACAGCACTGGTACCCATTACTGAGAAGTCTGGTTCGGGAGCCTCCATGGCCTTTGCCTTCGATTCCACACCTGCTGTCTCAGGAGAACAGTCATTTACTCAATGTCAAACTTCACTCTCTGCATCTAACAGCCTGGCATATTCTGTTTTAAACCCTGGAGGGTCTCAGCTTCCACAACAAGTTTTGAATGTTATTTTGGAGGCCAGAAGGCCTAGTACAAGGAAAGTTTACGCAGATAAATGGAGGAGATTTTTACTTTGGAGTACAGCAAAGGACTTTGATGTTTCAAAACCTAATTTAAGTGTTGCTCTTCAATACCTTACTGAGTTATTGGACAAAGGTTTGTCCTTCTCCTCTATAAAGGTTCATGCTGCAGCAATTTCTGCTCACTATGACTGTGACCCACCATTATTTTCTCATCCTTTGTTTAAGCAATTCCTTAGAGGGGCAAAGAATATAAGACCCCCACGTAGAGCTCCTACTCCTCCTTGGGATCTCAATTTTGTGTTGGAGAAACTCACTCTACAACCTTTTGAGCCTGCAGCTACTGCCGAGTTGAAATATTTATCGTGGAAGACTGCTTTTTTGTTGGCCATTACCTCTGCGAGAAGGGTTTCTGAATTACAGGCCCTTATGGCGGTTGAGCCTTTCTTAATTTTCCACAAGGATAGGGTGTCTTTGCGTACTAACCCTTCCTTTATGCCTAAAGTGGTTTCTAGTGTGGCTTTAAACCAAACTATTCATTTGCCTACTTTTTATGCAAACCCCCAAAATAAAGGGGAGAAGATTTTGCACACTTTGGATATCCACAGACAGTTGCGATATTATTTGAGCAGAACTAAAGGGTTCAGGCAGTCTCAGCAGTTGTTTGTTTCATTTGCTTTGGGTTCTCAGGGCAAACCTGTTTCAAAACAAACTATTTCTAAGTGGATTGGTTTTTGTATTGCTTTCTGTTATTCCCATCATGGTAAGGACATTCCAGTTGGGATTAGGCCTCATTCCACTAGGGCTACTGCCACTTCTACAGCTTTTTTAAGGGGGGTGGCTACTAAAGATATTTTGGAGGCAGCTACTTGGAGTTCAGTGCATACTTTCTCTAAGCATTACCACCTTCCACTTTACTTTAAATCTAGGGCTGGTTTTGCCACTGCAATTTTACAGGGCATTTTGGCAGCTCCTAATGCTTTATAGTTTTGCCATCCTCCCTTACCTCTGCTTTGGGATTCTACCCATATGTAAGGACTGCAGCAATGTGAGATGAAGAACATAGTACAGTTTTGTACCTACCATAAATGTAGATGTTCGAAGATCCACATTGCTGCAGTCCAATTTACCCTCCCTCCTTCCCCTCTGTAGTTAGAGGTGGTTGTGTGGTTTGGGTTGTAAATTTTGTAAATATGGTTAGTGCAGGGGTGGTTGGTTGTTCTTTGCTGTTTTTTGGCTTTGGCCTTTCTTTTTAGGGCCTTCTGACATCTGGGGCAAGAAAAGACTGAGGATATGACGTCGGTCATGCGCTTTTGTACCCTGACGTCCTGATGTCAGTTTTAAGCGCCTTGACCGACGTCAGCCTAATACTTTGGTATTCGGGCCGACCGAGGACAGCGGACTACCCATATGTAAGGACTGCAGCAATGTGGATCTTCGAACATCTACATTTATGGTAGGTACAAAACTGTACTTTTCACATTCTTGAAGTTAGGTTTAATAGGTGTGACAGGTGTGCATTGATCTTTGTCTTCTTCGTTAAAATTAGTTTAACAGTTTCTTTTATACATTGATTTAAGTTGGTATAGCCTGGGCACTGAAGCACACGGACTGGCTGCTGCAGGCGCAAATCTTCGGCAGTGACCAGTGCCATGCCAGCTTCAGTCCCACCCCTTGACCCCTAATCCGCTACTACTTGCTATCTCCCCAGATCTTATTCCCACTATTTAACAACTTGTTACCTGAGTTTCAACATGTTGAGGAGTAGTACTGTTACTTTTTCAGTACTGATTAGTGAGTTATAGCTATACTCTTAATGTTCTTTCCCTTACTGTGTCCTCTACAGTTCTCATTTGTCAAACCCTGAACCCCCCACCCACCTTTTATATTTGTTCCTCAAAAAAAATATTTCTCTTTTCTACTCTGTATTTTTCAGTGTAATTTAGTAACTATATTTTTTCTGCTGGTTGTACTACTATAGACATTGGAAGACACGTCAGTTCTGGGATAGTTGGGTATCTTTTCTCAGAATAAGAGTTATGCCTCGCCTTCTCTGTGACATGCAGACCTGCACCAAGTGTTTGATTTCTGCTTTGTAATTGAAGCTGTCCTCATGTAAGTGAATTATTGATTTCAGTTTCACAAATGTATCTTACAAATGTATCTGGAGTTTGTCTGCTTGCATGGATAAGGAAGGAAGGTGAGGCCTCTGGTTTAAAAATAAATGTTCTAAATGCAGATGCATGATCCTCCCCATGATCCACATGATCTATGTCATGTACATTGGGGGTGGGCATCTTGATTTCTCAATATGTAAAAACTTTTCATTCCAGGACCTTGGATTGGATGAACAAACTGGTGTTGAAGGGGTGTGCTTAATGGCTGATTCATCTAAGAAGGCTTGCAGAGAACGGGCAAGAGAAGGACTAGCCTCCAAGACCAGAAAAAAAAAAAGAAAATGGATGGAAGATGTGGGGCTATTATCAGTTTTAGAAAACCTCTTCCCAATTGAATTGCCAAGGTACTCTTTCTTGCTCTCTTGCTGCCCCTGACATTCCAACCAGGTCCATCTGTGGTTTCATCACAGTGACAAGATTCCTTGGATCCTGCAGACTTTGCTGTGAGGAGGAGAACAGGTAGCTTCTCAAGGTCTTTTTGGAGTCCAGCCCAGTTAGAATGAGACAAGATGTCATTAGCCCTTCTGAAGGCTCATCTCCAATATGGTGTTCTTTCTGCCCTGCCTGTCTAGCACATCAAGAGAAAGTTCTCTCCTTGTTTTGTGTTGTATGTCTGCTGGATCTCTTCTTTCCATATGCACAGTCTTGGTACCAGGAGTATTGGAATCAACTGAAGAACCTGTGCTGATATGCTTGGCCCTGGAGGATTCCTTTTCGTTGGCACTGAAGCCCTCTTTTCCAGTGGATGAGTCAGCTTTGACCCTGTCTGTGATCCCTACTCGGCCCTGTGGGATCAGCACATAGTGTTCCATGGTGCTGACTTTGATGGCAATCCTTTCTGGGCCCTTGTTGGTGTTGGCATCGTGTTCATCCCCTCAGAGTCGAAACTTGTTCTCACTGTTGACTGTGGAATTGGTGGAGTTGGTCAGTGGCTGTTTTTGTTTTCGCCATCTCTGCTCTTGACCATTCATTGTAGAGGACTTTAATCGTAGTTGAGCCATCACGAGTTTTGGTGTCGATGGTACATCATGAGGTCTGTAGCCGAGATATAGTAAGGTGCCCTAGGCACCATGAAAGCACCTTGTATATTCTTCAGAGTCTTCAGGTCTAGGCTGCCTTATTCTGTTGACAGCTCAGATGACTCTTCAGCAAGCACTCCCAGAAAAAGGACATATAAAAGGGAAGACATGACCCCCCCCCCCTTTAGAGTATCCCTTCCCAGACACAGATCTTGGTAAAGGAGAGGTTTCACCACAATAACCTCCAGAGGACACCACATTAATGAAGTTTTGGAAATGATGCAGTAGAAGGGATCTTGGCCAGTATAGCTCAACTCTATAGAGGGATTCTTGCAGGAAGTATACAGGTCCTTCCCCCAGCAGCCTGGGTTGTACCTCCACACAATAAAGTGGACTGGTTGTATTCTGCTTCAAAGCCTGGAAGGACCATAATGTCACAGAATTAATCCCTTGCAAACTGGACAGAATGCTCTAAACTCCCAAAGACTAGTCTTATTTGACCAAGGGACTTTTAGAGAATGTCTTTGTAGTGCCAGCACTGCAGCAACCAAGAAGAAACCCAAAGAGCGCTTAGTCTAGTCATCCTCCAAACAAGGATCTCCAGTGATAGGTTAGGGACTCATATCTATGCTTCATGTACTTTCTCCATTAGGGCATTAAATTACGTGATGCACATGATCAGATTTTGAGGGATGTGGCAGACAAAGTTTTGGAAACTGTGATGCTGAAGCCTGCTGGGGATCTTCACAAGCAGTTGGAGACCCAGATGGGTACTGCTGATTCCATCACTTAATTGTCAATGTGATTACTTAACACAGCAAACAGAACTGTTAAATCAGTTAGGTCAGGTATAGCAGTTTGGCATCGTGTCTGGCTTTACTTTAAAGGGTTTGCAGATCACTTCATAGTGGCTTTTGTCAGTGCATCACTTGACAGATCTTCTCTGGACAGAAGGTCAAAGACAAACTGCAACAATGTGGGCATGCAGGCAAAATGCTAGTAGCTGCTGGTGCCAAGTTTTCGACTATTCCAAGGTCATTTCAAGAAATCTGAACAGTCCCAGAGTCCATAGTACTTAGTTAGGAATTTCAGCAGTATGAGGAAAACAGTTGCTATCTGAGAGGTAGCGGTGGTCAGGGTCAGTAAAGATCCCATGGACTTCTCCACTCCAAGTCCATCTGTACCATCCCTTAAGCGCTGCCTGGCTGTCCCACTATGGAGGTTGTTGATGTCTTTCCTTCCACTCTCCTGGATGACTGGGCTGTCGCACGATACAACTGAGTGAGGGAAATTATATCCAGAGGCTACTTTGTACCCTTTGTGAAAAAGCCCCAAAACCATTCTCTCACTCCAACAATACCACTCAATCAAGTAGAAGTGCTTAAGCAAGAGATTCAAAGTCTTTTACAAGCTTTAAAAAAAAAACATCCAAAAGGTCCCACTAGATCTGACAGGGTCCAGATATCACCAGATTTTTTGTGCCCAGAAAAAACTGTACTAGACCTCAGCCACCTAAATTATTTTGCGAAGTAGGAGTCATTTTGAATGATCATAGTGCAAATCTATTCTTAGAAGAAAATTAAGTCATGGCAATAAAACAAAAGGGTAATAAAAGAAAGTAATATGGAACAAAGGATCATTTGTTGCTAAATAAAGTTGTAATGGGGAACTGTAAAAAGGGGAAGAATCTAAGTACAGCATGGATTGACTGCAAAAAAGCATTTGACAATATCCCACGTTCATGGATAAGAGTGTGCTTAAGAATATATAAGACATACCCTACACAGTCATTACATTGACCATGAAACAGTGCCAGACCACTTTACAATTAAGCTGTGATGAAGGACATATCATTATTCCAGGGATAACAATTCAGAGGGAGATATTCCAAGGTGACTCCTTGTCACCTTTGCTGTTCTGTCTTGCCCTTACCCCATTAAGCTATCTACTTAACAGATTAGGCCATGGCCATAATTTGGCTCCTAGAAAAGAACAAAGTGTAAAGACTTCCCATCTTCTTAGTTGAGGATTTAAAACTATATACCTCATCAGCTGAGGAACTGAAAGCACAACTGCAAGTAGTCAAAACTTTTTCAGATGATATAAGAATGTAATTTGGTCTTGATAAATGTGCAAAAGCAAACTGTAAAGCAGGAAAACTGCAGCACCAAGAAAACTGCAGTTTGGGACAAGAATGTGATATCAAAGAAGTTGAGCAACAGAGATTGTATAAATATTTGGCAATAGATGAAGGTTCAACAATAAAACATGAACAGATATGAATAAAGTTTGGTAAGGAATATTTTAGAAGACTTTAATTCTGAAAACAGTGTTGACATCTAGGAACAAAATCCAAGCTATAAACCAATTTGCTCTTCTTGTCCTAACTTACAATTTGAGTGACTGGTCCCAAAAGGTGTTGGATAGATTAAATAGGAAAACAAGATGCTTCATGCTCATCAAATGATTTAGAAAAATCAGTGCATACCAACACTATATATTCCTTGTTCCAAAGGAGGGAGAGGCCTCTTTGAAATTGATTACACGTATAGATCTGCAATCGTGGGACTGCACACATCTGCTGACCTCACAAGAACCAAACATAGTGAAAGTTTTGAAACATGAAGAAAAAAATCTAATATGACTTCCTGCTTAATGTAGCAGAAGCATATTGGCATCAAGCAGGAATGAAAATTAAACCAGAAGTAGATAAAAATCAGGCATAAACTGAATGTGCCAAAAAACAAATGAAAGAATATAAAGTCAGATGAGAAGGCAAGAAATGTGGAAAACACATAAATATAGTTGCAGGTATAGAAAACTTATGAAAAAAACTCATGTTGATCTGGATTGAACGCAGGAATGGTTAAGGAGAGGTGAATTCAAACCAAAAGATGAAAAGTTAATATTGGCGTCCCAAGATAGTGGGATAAATACACATTGATTTACAAAGTCCATTGAACATGTGGGAGAAACAGACTAATGTAGGTTTTGTAAAACAGAATTGGCAACAGTTGCACACCTTGTTGCTGGTTGTGACATACTACTGGAAGAAGGACTATACACTGAAAGGCATAGTAATGTGGCAAGACTTTTGCACTGGGGATTGTGCAAACATTATGGCACTGAGGTGGCTGAAAAACACTGAGAACATGAGACACAAAGCCTCATAGAAAATGATGGTCTACATCACATGGAATCACCCATTACGAGCAGTTCAAAAGATAGACGCAAGAAAACCCGATATAGTGGTCAATAAAAAAAAGACAAAAGTAGCATAGATAACTGAAATCGCTACACCCAATGACTGTAGTGTCTTGCGTACAGAGAGACACAAAGTCATAAAATATTAGGATTTGCAGGCAGAAACGAGAACAATGTGGAAGAAAGATACCCAGACAGTTCCAATAGTAGTAGGAGCAACGGGTCTTATAAAAAAAAAATCTACAGTTGTATTTAGATATGTTACTAATACATGAATCTACAGTTGTATTTCGGATATGTTACTAATACATGTATCTCGGATGACCGCGGTGGTGCAGCTGTTGGCGTCGTCACCTCACAGCAAGATGATGATCTTCGTGTTTCACTGTTGCAGTCATCACATTTGGGTTATCTGTTTGCAGTAGCCCTCATTCGGCCTGATTATCAAAGTCTTGGGTCCTGCTTCGATTGCTGTCTCATCTTCCATGACATCAGGTAGTCAGGGGTATAAAGCATGCAGCCGATGCCATTACATCAGTCTTTCTTGCCGTGCAGTGCCCGAAGCAGTAGTTGTTCGCAAGTGCCGGTTGGCAGACTCCTGAAATTTTCGTTTTCGAGTTTCAGAACCGAAGTCTTCAACTAAAGCCAAGTACCCCGTTGGGAAACTTTTTCTTGCTCTAAACCGATGCCAGTAAGTCAATAATTGTATTTCTTGTGGAAAGCAAATGTCTCCTAAAAATTTTCATTCATACTGTATTCCTTGCCTAGGCCCTGACCACGACGTACCTCGCTGTCGTCTTTGTGCATTATTTAAACCACAAACTATTCGTCGTCAGTATATTTTCACTTTTAAATACTTTGGTACTCTGTTCAATTATCCAGGTATGTCTTTGGTAAGCGACCCGACTACCGACATTCCAAAAACAAATAAAGATAAAGACAGAGACAGACCGCCTAGGTCCAAAGCTGCCGACGACGCTTCTCCTAAGCTAGTCGCCAGTTCGCTGGTACTCAGTGAGACACTTTCACAGCCCCTGATACCCGCTACTTCAGATTTGCAGGCCTCTACTGAGACCCATTCTGAGTCCAGTATGCCGCAAGATGCTTCAACTGTGGAACCTGCGGATGTCTCTACCTTGGATGGGTCTGGAGCCGCTGTGCACGCACCGGCTTCTGAGGGTGTATTCAGGCCTACTGACTTGCATATTAAACTGATGCCATAATCTTCTTCTAGGCCTAAAACTTGAACCATGCCTAGGAAACTGACGCCCAGACGGCATGGTCAGGCATCTATGCCTAAAAAACAAATGATAAGAATGGCTGAAGACCTTATTACTTTAATCAGGGGAAGCCAACCTTCCCCCTTTAAGAAACCTAGGACTGAATTTGCTTATGATACTTCTGACCAGGATTCTGAAATTTCTGTCTCCTCTGATGACCAGGATTTACCCTTATCTACCTATGAGGATTCTGATGCAGAGGACTCTATTCTGTCTGCTTCTCCCCCAGAAGATTTTTCTTTTGGGGAAACCTTGCATACTCTTGGGGAACATTTTCACTGGGAAAGCCAGGATTACTCTGATTCTAAAAAGAGGCTTAGAGATTTCTTACTCCTGCCCCAACACAGGCCTTTAGCTATCCCTCCTGTGCTGGACATTGTTGACGATGCCTTTTCAGAATTTAGCTTGGCTCCTGACTCTTTACCTCCTGCTACCGATAAAATTTACAATGGAAAGTAGCACTGCACCACTCATGGTTGTAAAAATAGACTCCTAAATTTATTGTTCTTTAACCAATTCAATGAAACACAGACAGCGTTTTCGTCCAAGTATTCCTCAGACTTTATCAGACTCCCAGAAAACCTGATAGATATTACAGGGTTCCTGATTCTCATAAGTTCCTTTTGAAAAATCCTACTGCGGACCCTGAGACCATTTCACAGGGACCCAAGGGCATTAAGGCTACTACTGCCAAAAATCCTGCCCTCTCTGATAGAGATTCCAGGGCTCTAAATAGATGGGGTAAGAAGGTATACACATCTGCAACCTTGGCGCCATCAGGGCCTTAAATTGCCAGTATCATATGTTAAAGTATCAGCAGCATATTATTGGATTGCTTAAGCAGAAAATGATGTTGATTCTTGATTGTGCTGAAAATAAGGATTTACAGGATTTAATGCATTCTGCTGAACAGGTTGGAAAACATAATTTGCAATGTGGTTTTGATTCACTGGAGGCATCTTGCCGGGCTGCTGTCACCGGGTCTGTACTTAGAAGGCATGCTTGGCTTAAGGAGCAATCTTTGCCAGATCATGTTAAAACTAAATTGCTGGATGCTCCCTTAAATCAGGATTGCCTGTTTGGTGACAAAGCAGACGCCTGTTTGGTGACAAAGCAGAAGAAGTTCTTAAAAAGGTGGAGGAAAAAGCTAACTCCATGCAAACTGTTAAAGATTTCTTACAAGTGCAGCCTCCTAGATTTAGTAGGCATTGGCCCTCAAAAAAATTGGTCCTTTCCTGCCTCTTCCAGGCCTTCTTAGTTCAAACCCAGAACCAGCAGAACACCCACGCTTCAGTCCCAGGGTACGCACAGGACTAAGCAATGGGGGGCTCCCACTTCCAAATCAGGGAGTAGTAAGACTCCCCCTTATGGTAAGCTGTCTCAATGACTTAACTGTAAAACTTCCAAGCACTTCTCAACTGACTGCTCCTTTAGGGGGAAAGATTGCTCTGCAAGCAAAAAACTGGGAACTATTTACCCAGGACAAATGGGTTTTGAACATGGTTTCCCAAGGATACAGATTTCACTTCCACATGTTACCAACCCCAAACGGTTGGCCAGATCTACTCCCAAATCAGTGGGCAGAGGCTCAAAAGCAAGTACTCTCTCTCTTAAGATTAAAGGCTATTCAGACTGTACCAGAAGAGGAAAATGGACAAGGTTTCTACTCAAGACTTTTCCTGGTACCCAGAAAAGACAACTCATGGCATCCTATCCTTGAACCTGTCTATCCTAAACACCTTTTTGGTGATTCCAAAATTCAAGATGCTAACTCTTCACCAGTTACTTCCCATGATAGGCAAAGATGCCTTGTTGGCAACACTGGATTTAAAGGAAGCCTACCAGCACATCCCAATCAGGGAATCTTGCAGAAAATGCCTACGCTTCAAAGCAGGCTGCATGCACTATCAGTGCTCTGCAATGCCCTTTGGCTTATCTACTGCACCCAGGGTATTCACAAAATGCCTAGTTCCAGTCATTGCATTTTGCAGGCAAAGACATATTCAAATATACCCATACTTGGATGATTGTCTAATTCAGGCAGAAAGCCAGGACATACCTCTGAGTCATCTGGCATATATACAAAAGGTGTTAACTTGTCTGGGGTACACCATAAACAAAAAGAAATCATATCTGGTACCCTGTCAACAAATTCTATTCCTGGGAGCAAGGTTGAACACAACTTCCCAGATTGCTTTCCTCACGCCAGAGAAACAAATTAATTTGACAACTTACGAGTGGCCACAAAAAACCTGCTATCTGCAAGGCAAATACTGCAAGCCTTGTGCATTCTACTAATTCTATATGCAAGACTGCATATGAGGAAACTGCAGTGGTATCTAAAAAGCCTATGGTGTCAACATTCTCAGAATCTAGAAGCAATGATTCCTATCATACCTTGCCTACGGTTAGAATTCCTTTGGTGAGCAGAGGCCTGCCACCAAAACAATGGACTTCCATTCACACTACCCCCCTGCTGCCCAAACCCTAACAGTAGCATCAGACTATCATGGGAGGCTCACCTGGCAGGGAAGTGCATTCTGGGCAAATGGAACCCAAGTCAAATGCACCTGCAGATCAATCAAAAAGAAATGTTAGCTGTACAGAATGCTCTGACAGTCTTCAAGGACCACATTCTTCCAGGACAATTAATGGTAAAGACTGACAACCACCACTCTTATGTGGTACATAAGCAAGCAGGGGAGGTACCCATTCTTACCCCCTTTGCAGACTAGCCATGGCTCTATGAAATACAGCCTTGAGCTACCAAGTGCATCTACAGGCTCAATTCCTGCCAGGAAAACTAAATACACTGGCAGACGAACTAAGCAGAAATCTCATGGACCCATATGAGTGGAAACTGGAACCAAAGATTTTCAACATGTTGATCAACAAATGGTGGATCCTGGATATAGACCTGATGTTCTTCGTGTTAAATTATTGCAGTCATCACTTTTGGGTTATGTGCTTGCATTAGCCCTCAGTCGGCCTGATTAACAAAGTCTTGGGTCTTGCGTCGGTTGCTGTCCCTTCTTCCATGACGTCAGGGGTATAAAACATGCAGCCGACGCCGTGTGGTGCCCGAAGCAGAAGTAGTTCGCAAGTGCCGGTCGGCCAACTCCTGAAATTTTCGTTTTTGAGTTTCAGAGCCGACGTCTTCAACTAAATAAGTACCCCATTGGGGAAACTTTTTCTTGCTCCTTACCGATGTCAGTAAAAGTTAATAATTGCATTACTTGTGGAAAGCAAATGTCTCATAAAGATTTTCATCCATACTGTATTCCTTGCCTAGGCCCTGACCACAACGTACCATGCTGTCGGTTTTGTACTTTATTTAATCAACGCACCATCCATCATCTATATATTTTCGCCTCAAAATATTTCGGTTCCTGGTTTAATTATCCAGAAATGTCATCGGTTAGCCATCCGACTACCGGGATTCTGAAAAAACGCAAGGATAAAGACAGAGACAGGCCGCCGAAATCCAAAACTGCTGCCGACGCTTCTCCTAAGCCAGTCGCTAGTTCGCCGGTACTCAGTGAGGCGCTTTCGCAGCCCCTGATACCCGCTACTTCTGATTCGCAGACCTCTACTGAGACCCATTTGGAGTCTGGTATGCCGCGAGATGCTTCAACTATGGAACCCACGGATGTCTCTACCTTAGATGGGTCCGGAGCTGCTGTGCAGGCACCGGCTTCTGAGGGTGTATTCAGGCCTACGGACTTGCATATTAAACCGACGCCTCCTCCTTCTATTATTTATTTATTTATTTATTTATTTATTGCATTTGTTAACTGGGAAAGTCCACTGGGCCTACAAAGAGCATTTTCAGTGGAGGCCCGGGGATTAAAGTTCCACAAGGTTACATAGAAGTATACACAAAATTTACATCAGTACATAGCACTGACATAAGAATAGTGAACAATTAATACTGACATTAATTGTACATTTTGACAGATAAAAGTAATACTACAAGGCATCAGGTTTACATTCAGGAGTAGTAAAATGGTACTCTTAGTAGTACATCAAGGCATCAGGATTACATTAGGAGTAGTAAGATGGTACAGTTGTCATATACATCTATTTAGAGTACATGCTTATTCAGCTACAGGAGAGAGGGAGATCAAGTTACAGATCCAGAGGTGGAATTAGTTCTGGTAGGTGGGGTGCAGGGGCATAGCCAGTGAGAGGTGAGGTGTAGTTTGAGTGACTTTTTGAAAGCTGCAGGAGTACTGCTAGTTCGGATACTGGTGGGAAGATTGTTCCATAGCTTGGACACAATATGGGAGTATAGCATCTCGCAAGCTGATAGCCTGGGTTTGTTAACAGATAGTAACATTTTGCTTTCAGACCTGAGTTGGCGTTTAGGATGGTACAGGTTTATTATGGAGGATAAGGAAGAGCAGGATTTTGGTTGGTAGACTATTTGTGAGTTGTCAGTTGTATATACTTAAGATGGTGAGGGAATTCTAGCCAGTTGAACTGGTGCAAAGAGGAACAGTGGTGTGTGTAGTTTTTTGAATTAGTGGCAAATTTGGTGACTTTGTGATAACAGGAGTCAAGTTTTGATTTTAAGTGTGACTGTAAGTTTGTAATGATAGGGGCACTGTGTAGTAGAGTTGGGAGCAAGGAGGATGAGGCAGGGAATATTCTAGTTGCGTTGTTGAGAAAGCAGGTTTGTCTATATAGGGCACCAAGCTTTTGGTGTTTTTTTTTTTAATAGTACTGTAGATATGAAGGTCAAATGTTAATTTATCTTCCCCCCCTTCTGACCTTTGGGGTAAGGTCTAGAAGGAGTAGAAAAACGGACTCCGACGGCAGAAAGAGTTTTGCCATCAGTTTCACACCTAGTCAGGGTTTCCTTCACTTGAGGACCAAAGAGGGATGATCCATCAAAGGGGGAATTAGTGAAGGACGCCTTAAAATGGTCCGCGAAGTTACAAAGCTGCATCCATGCGTGCCTACGCAAGGCTACACCTGTACCTGCCGCTCTACTTGCTCTATCAGCCGTATATGAAAGGAGGCGCATGGAGGAGTTGGTTATAGAATTAAGGGTAGCCAGCTGAGAGTTCATCCTATCCTGAAAACCCACAGCTGTTGGGTCCTTCAACATTTCACTCGCTTCCTTGAGTAAGTCCCTCTGAAGTCGAGTAAAATGACACAAGTAATTCAGCGATCTCATAGTAAAGGTCGCTGACGAGAACATCCGCTTCCCGTACCTGTTCATCGACCTAGACTCCTTATTAGGAGGATGAACAGGCACAGAAGGATCAGCTAACTCCTTCTTGGTAGCCGCAGCCACCACCATAGCATCAACAGAGACGCCTTTGGTCAGAAATTCTTTATCCTTGGGGGCCGTGATGAATTTTGTCCTGGGGGTGGGTTCCACTGAGTCAGGAGCCGCCCAAGCCTTCTTTGCCACCACTTGCATAAGGGGGTCAAAGGAAGGGGACACCCAGGAGGTGGAAGGGCGAGATCCAAACGCCTCAAGGTACACTGATTCATCCTCTGAAGGGTTGAGGGCTGGCCAATTCCCCCTCTGTTTTAAGATTTCAAGGATGTCTGCGAAGGAGACATCTTCAGAGGGGGAACGAGGGGAACCTTCAGAATCCTCTAAATCAGTGTCAGAGGTGACAGACTCAGGGGAGTCAATGTGCTTCCTCTTACACTGCCTCTTCCTAGGGAGCTCTCCTACAGGGTCAGGAGAGGCCTCGGAAGAGGAGGAGATCCCACAGGGAAACTTGAGGAGCTGGCTCTCTACGGTCGGGGATGAGAGAGTGAGTCGAAATCACCGGAGGCACCATAGGGGGAGGGGCAGATAGAACCGACTGTGGAGTAGAACCTGGTTCTAACACGCTCCTCATGACCTCGAAGGCACCCCTGTCAGGCAGAGCCGGAGGTCTCCATTCCGAAAAACTGAAAACCTCCCCCGGCACCGACAGTGATTGCTCCGAGGCCGATGTCGGAGCCGAACTCGCCAGCTCCGAAGCACCGAGAGGGAGAGCGGGGTCGGACAAGGGAAGTCCGGCGCCGAGATTCCTCCAAAGAAGACATCGGAGCAGACGACGGAACCGAAGACAAAGGTATCGGTTCCGACGCCGCCATAGTCTCGGGTCCGAGCCGCCCCGGCTCCGAACTCGAAAGAGTCAGAGGAGGAATAGTTTGAGTGGTAGGAGTAGGTCTCGACTGTTGAGTCGGACTTTGAAGCATCTGGGCTAATGCCTTGGACTTAAGAAGTCGACTCACTACTCTCTGAAGGTCATGGTCCGATAACCTGGAAGACCTAGAAGAGTGAGATCTATGGCTCCGTTCAGACAGCAAGGGTGATGCTGGAGCCGAGTGAACGGAGCCAATAGATTTAGAGCGGGACCTCTTTCTAGATGTCGGTTCCGATAAAATAATCAGAGCCGACAGAGTAATGTTTTCCTCGGCTCCGGCCGGAGCCGAGGACACCGTAGGGGCTTGTATTCGAGTTTCATCGGCTCCGGCCGGAGCCGATGTTCGAATAGCTTTAGGGCCTCCAGAAGACGGCTCAGAGACTGGAGCCGAAGGTCTAGAAGGCTTAGAGGATTTCCCCGAAGACTGAGTCGAGGAACCCTCAGGCTTAAGTAAGCCCCTTAGAATAAGTTTATTTTTTCGCTCCTGCAGGACTCGAGGGCTGAAGCCATGGCAAACAGCACATGAGTCCTGCAGGTGCAAAGGTCCCAGGCAGTACACACAAGAAGTGTGACTGTCTGTCAGAGACATCTTCTGACAGCACGAGTCACACTTCTTAAAGCCTGAGACCTTTGATTCCTTAGACATATCTAAGGGAAAGTGTAACACACAAGCACACACACACACCGATTACACTTAGGGGTAAATAAAACTAATTTAAACAAATTATAGTAGTTAGAAATAAAAATCCCTATAAAACACAGTCACTCACTATAAGAAGGGAGGGACTGGGCCTAGGGCCCGAGGGAAAAATCTAAAGATTTTGTGGAAAAAAGGGAGTGGAAAGTCAACGGAAAAGGGATAAACTAACTTAAAACTATCTATTTAAAAGAAACAACTAACTTTAAAGGGGAAAAAGGCTAAGAAACTAGTTCTTTACCAACAAACTAACCTGAGCCGGTAGGAACACACCTCGATCGCTGTAGCGGCAAACGAGATCTGAGGAGTTACCGCCTAGCATTGTGGGATATAGGGGAGCCTCGAGCCGGTGGAACTAGCTCTCGAGCTTTTAGAGTGGCCGAGTCGGAGCCGAGGATCGGCTCCGAACCCATCCAGCAAGAAAGAAGGCGAGAAGAAGACAACTAACATGGAACGTTATGGTAGGTACATAACTTCTAATTTTGCTTGGTTGCGAAGTTGCTTATACTGTAAGAGGTTGGGTTCAGTTTTATTTTTATTCCAGGTTTTCCAGGCTTTATTTCTAGTGGCCATAATTTGCTTTGTGGGCTTTGCTAGCCACGTAGTATGTTTTCCTCTATATCTCTTATGCCTAAGTGGGGCAAAGCTGTTTCGTATTTTGAGAAATGTAGGGTTGAAGAATTGTACTGCATCATTGAGAGGGAGAGTTTTTAATGAATTCCAGTTTGTGTTCAGAAGGGTATTGTTGAGGGTATCAGGGGAGAAGTGGGATAGGTTTCTGGTGTAACAATATTGGTGTATGTGTGATATAGAGGTGGGCTTGCATATTATATATGCTGGTCAGTGATACAGTCTGGTACTATGCTAGAGGAGCAGATTTTGTCAGGATCAGAAACTATGATCCAGTCCAAGGTGGATCCATTTTTGTTTTTATTATTGTGTCTGGTTATATTTGAGATGAGATGAGTGCGTTTGTGTAGGTTGATACCTTTAGAGGGGTTCTTAGTGATATCTAGCCAATTGATGTTTACGTCACCTAGGATTACAGTTTCATTATTTGTATTCTTGGTTATACAGGCAAGAATTGCTTCCAAAATAAGAATGTTGTTGCCAGGGGGTATGTATAGGGCTATGATACTTGGGGATTTGTAGTTAAGTTTTAGTAATGCGATTAGCAGTTCAGCGTTGGAAAAGGTGGGTATTGGTTTTGAGTAAGGAATGACTGTGTAGGTGTTAGGGAAAAGAAGTGCAATTCTTCCACCTTTTTTGTGAAGTCTGTCGCTTCTGAGGGAGGAGTGATTGGGGGGTAGGAATTCAGAGTCCTTGATGCATGGTTTTATCCATGTTTCAGTGATGGCAGTAAAGTCAGGTTTGTAGTGACTGAACCATGCATGCAGTTGTGGAATTTTATTTCTAATGCTTTGTGTGTTGATTGTGGTGAATTGAATAGATTTTGTGAGGTTGGGGGAGTTGTTTGCGAGGGTAGAAGGGCCAGGGTTGAGATGTATATCGCCGGATAGGGTCAGGTTCCATAAGATGGGGGGAGTGCTTGTGGGAGATTTTTTGTTTGGCCTGTAGAATGTCCTTGATAGACTCCTATTAGTTTGGTTAAGGTTATATTTATAGCCTTGGTTGTAGGAGGGATGATTTAGGGGGGAGAGGAGTATAAGTTTTTTTTTGTAGGATTAAGTCTGTGCTGTAAAGTGATGAGCTGATTACTGAGTAGCTAGGGAGGGTGTGAGTATAACTAGCTATTGTAGGGGAGCTTAGGGGAGGTGGGATAGTCATGTGAAGAGCAGATAGTGTTAGAAGTAAGGAGATGTATAGAGAGAGTATGATAAGGATGGTATTGGTTAGGAGAGACATAGTTCTACAGTTTGTGGTAAGAGATGCAGTGAGAGAATTTTGCAGGTTATGTAGATGGGGTTAAGATAAAAGGAAGATATGGGTAAGGATGATAGTGCAGGAGGTGTGTTGTAAGTAAAGGTAGGGATAAAGATAGTATAGGTTTCTTTACTGGTAGAGTAGAAGGTGATAAGTAGAGACTTTAAGATTTAATAGTAGTGGTTATGAGTGGTGAGGTGGTGTGGTTAATGGGAGGATTTGCTGGGAGTTAGGAGAGGGGAATGGGTGGAGTATGTTTTAGAAGTGTGGAACTGTAGCGCAGGGTATGGTTGGTTTAGTGAGTGTGAGGTGGTGGTGTGTGGTTGGATGTAGAAGTGGTAGGAGGTTCAAAGTTAGATATAAATGTAATTGATTATGGTGGGTGGGTGGGAATGGGGATAGGGTAGGGGAGCAGAGAGAGCCCCAGAGCGCAGCGAGGATGAACGCAGCGGGGCCAGCCCAGCAGAAAAAAGTGGTGCGAAGTTTGAAAAAACAATCTGTTAGAATCCAGGCGAGTAGCACAGTGCAGTTGGTTTTACCTTGTTTTGTGGTCAACAGCCAGGTTTTCAGACTCTATTTAAACAACAGCTTTGGTTTTTAAAACACGACAGGCTGCAGGTAAGGAACAGACATATGCAGTAGGTAGAGTCCGCCTTTTCTAGTTTGGGAATTGTGTGAGTGATATGAGAGAAGATCCAATGTAGTTATTCATCTTTTTCTTTTCTTTTTCTCAGGTATATGTGTTCTGAAGTTGTGTGCTTCAAGCACGCTACTTCTATGCTGCTATCTAGTGGCCTCACAAGGAAACTAAAGTTTGGTAAAGGCTAGGTGCGGGCCACATGGTAGGGGAAAGGGAAAAATAAAAATAAATGCTACAGGGCTAAAAGCAAGCTGGGGGACAAGGTCATAAGTGTGCAAGCCACTAACAATGAGAAATACATTAACTTAGTATCAAAATACAAATTTAAGTCTTTTTAAGAAGACGCTTACACTGTGTTTAATGACACTGTTTCCGCTTGGAGTCCTGGTCTAGGGAGGTCAGGCGGAGCAATAGCAGTTGGAGTCCACGCAGTCCATGGATAAAAAGAGATGGAGGGGCAGCTGCAAGTGTTAGACACACTGTGGTAATGCTGTAAAAGAAAATGGAAGAAGGTGAGCACTTAGGCAGGTGAGGGTGATTAGCAGCAGGATAGAGAATGAGAGAGTGCTACGCATCAAGATGTAGAGGGGTAGCAGGCAGAATGTTAAGGGGGATGGAAGCAGAGGAAGGAGAGCAGAGAAAAGCAGAGTGTTAAGGGGGATGGAAGCAGAGAAAGGAGAGCTGAAAGGACTAAGCACACAGTTAAATTCAATCATTAAATGCAATCTGTTAGCGATAGCTATACCATCAATATTACTACACAGCCACAAGTAAATATTCAGTGTACCAACCATAAACAGTCATACAGTGCCCAGAATGTAACAATTCGTAACAGCTGAGGTAGCTACTTAATTCTGAGTAATATGTTCATTATATCAGCCATGAAAATCTGTACCGCGCCCTGAATGTAATAATGAGTTAAAAACTGTGCTGACTACTTCACGTAGCTGGTAGGGTTTTTTGAAAAACAAGTTAGAAATGAAAATGCACAGTGTCCTTTGCTTTACTGACATTAAATCAGAAATGTAATTGCGCAGCTTCCTTTAATTTACTGGGTGTCATCTAAAGATTAATCCTAACTAGCGGTACTAAGTCCTCTCTTTACTAGCAGTATCAAATGTAACTTTTGAGCAAAAACCCCAATGCTCATTTGCTGTTTAGTAGTATCACCATAGACATATACAGTGAAGATCCTGTTACATGCATGCTGCTACAATTCTATTGCAACTGGTGCAAATTGCTATAGTATTAACAAAAAAAAGTCATAGTGTTAAACAGTTACAAACGCACTCACTGGCTCACACACACTGCAGGGTCCACGCCAGAAGCTCGCGATAGAGAGGGGATTGTAAGTAAGAGTACAAATCTAAGGGATGGCGCCGCAAATGTGGGCTTTTACTTAGTGTCAGCGAACCATACCTAAAAAACCGCCGCCCAGGCCGCATGCTCAGGCCTCTATGCCTAAAAAACAAATGATTAGAATGGCTGAAGATCTTACAACTCTAATCAGGGGAAGCCAGCCTCCCCCTTCTAAGCGACCTAGAACTGAAGTTGTTTATGAATCTTCTGACCAGGATTCAGATTTTTCTGATTCTTCTGATGATCTGGATTTGCCCTTATCTACTTATGAGGATTCTGTTGCAGAAGACTCTATCCCCTCGGCTTTCCTTCCGGAGGATTTTTCTTTTGGTGAAACCTTACATACTCTCAGGGAGCATTTCCACTGGGAAAGCCAGGATTTTTCTGATCAAAAAAGAGGCTTAAGGATTTCTTACTCCTGCCTCAGCATAGGCCTTTAGCTATTCCAGTACTAGACATTGTTGATGCTTTTTCTGAATCTAGTTTGTTCCCTGATTCCTTGCCTCCTGCTCGCAGAAAACCTGACAGATATTACAGGGTTCCTGATTCACACAAGTTCCTTTTTTAAAAATCCTACTGCGGATCCAGAGACTATTTCACATGGACTCAAGGGCATTAAAGCTTCTACTGCTAAAAATCCTACCCCTTCTGTTAGAGACTCCAGGGTGCTGGATAGATGGGGTAAGAAGGTTTACACTTCTGCAACTTTGGCCATTAGGGCTTTAAACTGCCAGTTTCATATATTAAAGTATCAACAACATGTTATTGGATAGCTTAAACAGAAAATGATGTTGATTCCTGACTGTGCGGAAAATAAAGAATTACAGGATTTAATGCGTTCTGCTGAGCAAGTTGGAAAACGTACTTTGCAGTGTGGATTTGCTTCTTTAGAGGCCTCTTGCAGGGCTGCTGTTACTGGTTCTGTGCTCAAGGCATGCTTGGCTTAAGGGAGAAGTCTTTACCTGATCATGTTAAAGTAAATTGTTGGATGCTCCCTTAAATCAGGACCGCCTGTTTGGCAACAAGGCTGAGCAAGTTCTGAAAAACATGGAAGATAAAGCTAAATCTATGCAAACTGTTAAACATTTCTTACAAGTTCAGCTTCCTAGTTTTAGTAGGCACTGGCCCTCTAAGAATTGGTCCTTTCCACCCTCTTCAAGGTCTTCTCAAGCCAAACCCAGATGTTGCAGAAGCCTCAGGTTTTAGTCCCAGGGGACACACAAGATTAAGCAGTGGGGGGTTTCCGCACCCAAGTCATGCAGTAGTAAGACTCCCCCTATGGAAAACAGTCTCAGTGACTTGCTTTTAAAACTTCCAAGCACTTCCCAACTGAATGCTCCTTTAGGCGGAAAGATTGTTCTGCAGGTCAAAAACTGGGAACTCATTATCCAAGACAAATGGGTTTTAAATGTAGTGTCCTATGGATACAGATTTCACTTCCACACCTTACCAACACCAAGCGGGTCGCCAGATCTACCCCCAAATTAGTGGGCAGAGGCCCAAAATCAAGTACTCTCTCTTAAGCATGGGGGCTATTCAGTTGGTACCAGAAGAGGAAAAGGGACAAGGGTTCTATTCGAGACTTTTCCTGGTACCCAGAAAAGGCAATACATGGCGTCCTATCCTGGACTTTTCTACTCTAAATATATTTCTGGTGATTCCAAAATTCAAGATGCTGACCCTTCACCAGCTGCTTCCTGTGCTAGGCAAAGATGCTTGGTTGGCAGCACTAGACTTCAAAGAAGCATACCTGCACATCCCTATCAGGGAGTCTTGCAGAAAATACCTACGCTTCAAAGCAGGCTACATGCACTATCGGTTCTCTGCACTGCCTTTTGGCTTATGTGCTGCGCCCAGGGTATTCACAAAGTGCGAAGCTCCAGTCATTACATTCTGCAGGCAAAGAAATATTCAAATATACCCATATCTGGACAATTGTCTAATTCAGGCAGAAAGCCAGGACATACTTTTGAATCATCTGGCCTTTGTTCAAAGGGTACTGACTTGTTTGGGGTACACCATAAACGAAAAGAAATCACAACTGGTACCCTGTCAACAAATTATATTCCTGGGAGCAAGCTTGAATACAACTTCCCAGATGGCTTTCCTCACGCCAGAGAAACAGTTTCATTTGACAACCTACGTCAAACAAGTGGCCACAAAAATCCAGTTATCTGCAAGGCAAATACTGCAAGCCTTGGGGTTCATGGCCTCCTGCATTCATCTGATTCTATATGCAAGGCTGCATGTGAGGAAACTGCAATGGTATCTCAAAAGCCTATGGTGTCAACATTCACAGGATTTAGAGGTAATGATTCCTATCATACCTTGCCTACACCTAGAGTTCCTTTGGTGGGCGGAGGCCTGCCACCAAAACAGGGGACTACCATTCACACTACCCCCTGCCACCCAAACAATAACAGCAGACGCATCAGACTATGCATGGGAGGCATACCTGGCAGGGAAGTGCATTCAGGGCAAATGGAACCCAAGTCTTGTGCACCTGCATATCAATCAGAAAGAAATGTTAGCTGTACAGAATGCTCTAACAGCCTTCAAGGACCACATTTTTCCAGGACAATTAATGATGAAGACTGACAACACCACTGTTAAGTGGTACATAAACAAGCAGGGGGGTACACATTCTTACCCCTCTGCAGACTAGCCATTGCGTTGTGGAACACAGCCCTGAGTTATCAGGTACATTTAGAAGCTCAATTCCTGCCAGGAAAACTAAATACACTGGCAGATGAACTAAGCAGAAACCTCATGGACCCACAAGAGTGGTAACTGGAACCAAGGATTTTCAACGTGTTGACAAGCAAATGGGGGAGCCCAGATATAGACCTGTTTGCCTCCCCCCAAAACTATCAGTTGGACAAATTCTGCACAAGGGCTCCCCACAAACAAGCTTGGAAAGTGGATGCTCTGCCCTTCAGCTGGAAAAACCTATCAGTTTATGCCTTTCCTCCTCTGCCTCTGCTCTCCAAAGTACTACTAAAGATCAAACAAGACAAACCAAGGACGATTTTGATTGCACCAGACTGGCCACGCCAACACTGGTACCCCCCTCTTGCGCAGTGTGTCACTGTGCACCCCATGGCACCTGCCCCAGACTCCTACTCTATTGTCTCCACAGGATAACCAAATTCTGCATCCTCTACTTCAAACACTGAATCTAGCAGCCTGTCTAATTACATCATTTCTCCTTTACCATCCCTCATTAAACCAGTGATGGCTATCATTTTTAGAGGCAAGGAGGCCTAGTACCAGAAAGTCATACGCTGAAAAATGGAAAAGATTCTGTGCCTGGAACCAATCTCAAGGGATGAACACAACAGTGCCCAATTTACCTCAGATCTTACAATACTTAACTGAGATGCTTCATAAGGGTCTGTCTTTCTCCTCCATTAAAATTCACGCCTCAGCTATCTTAGCTCATTGTAACACAGAACCACCCCTCTTCTTACATCCACTGCTTAAGCAGTTCCTCAGAGTGGCCAAAATTCTACAACCACCCAGGAGAGCTCCAACTCCTGCCTGGGACCTCAACTTTGTATTGGAAAAGCTCACTCTTCCTCCTCTCGAGCCAGCTGCCACTGCGAACTTAAAATTCCTTTCTTGGAAAACAGCTTTCCTTTTAGCAATCACTTCAGCAAGATGGGTATCTGAATTACAGGCCCTCGTGGCAATGGAGCCTTTCATCATCTTTCATGCGGACAGGGTGTCCCTCGGGACCAATCCCTCCTTCATGCCAAAGGTGGTATCCAGTGTGGCCCTGTAATCAGTCCATGCATTTGCCAACCTTCTTTCCTAATCCACAGAACAAAGGGGAACAGATTCTGCACTCTGATCAACTGCTGTTGACATTTGCTGCAGGAGCAGAGGGGAAGGCTATTTCAAAGCAAATAATTTCCAAATAGATAGGCCATTGCATTCTTTTTTGCTACAAACACCATGGAAAACCTATCCCACAGGGGATCAGACCCCACTCTACCAGGGCTGCATCTACTTCTACAATCTTTCTCAGAGGTGTCCCTACTAGAGACATCCTAGAAGCTGCTACTTGGAGTTCTGTGCATGCTTTCACCAAGTATTATCATTTGCCAATTTTCTCTAAATCCAGAGGCGGCTTTGTCACTGCAGGCTTGCAGGGCCTTATAGCTGGACCTAATGCTGTCTAAATTCCTCCTCCCATCCTTAGCTTTGGGAATCTACCCAAATGTGATGACTGCAACAGTGAAACACGAAGAACATAGTACAATTGTGTACACTTACCGTAAATGTAGATGTTCGAGTGTATTCACTGTTGCAGTCCTGGTTACCCTGCCTCCAGCCCCTTGACTTCCTTTGGCTGTACCTCAATTCTCCTTTACTATACTTAAAAGCTTTTTGGTGTATTTGCTTTTTTGTTGGAGGTATAACCTATATATATATATATTTAATTGCTTCCCATCAAGGGGGGCACCTGACATCTGGGGCAAGAAAAACTGGTGTAATGGTGTCAGCTGCATGCTTTATACCCCTGACTACCTGACGTCACGGAAGATGAGACAGCAACCGATGCTGGACCTAAGACTTTGATAATCAGGCCGACTGAGGGCTACTGCAAGCAGATAACCCAAATGTGATGACTGCAACAGTGAATACACTCAAGCATCTAAATTTATGGTAAGTGTACACAGCTATACTTTCTCCCGTTCGATTCTCGGCTGGAGCGCCTTCTGTGTGGAGTCTGCATGTCCTCCCCGTGGTCGAGTAAATGTATAAAGACATGCAGGTAGGTGCAATCGTGAGTGGGTGTGCCTTCTTTGAAGGTTGGGCGTCGGGCTGGCAACTCAGCACTGTAAATATCCAATGCTAATCATTAGCGGACCAGAGTTCCGCTGTGGTGACCCATAACCGGGAAAAGCCAAAAGACATTACTTACTAATACATGTATCTCTATATGAATTGCAGGACTCATTACTGGGCACATTGCAGGTGCTGCCCAGAGCACTTCTGGCTGACATTAAAGATTGAAATAATGCTAATTTCATGAACTTTAATCATACTTTCACTTAGGAATGGGGTCCATTCTTGTCATGGTATTAAAATCCCAAAAGACTTGGAGATATTAAAAAAGACAGAAGACATGTTTGCAGAGCGAGGATTGGAGTGCTGTCTGGATCTCCAGAACTTTTACGTCTTCATCAAGATAGCCAGTATGTCCTGGAGGTTCTTGTGCTTTCAGCAGAGAGGCAGTCACTACCAGTTCAAAGCGGATTCATGTTGAGTAGCTGAAGACAATTTCAGTGAATGGCAATAAATTGAAAACCATTCACTGAAACTGCCTTTGGGATGTAGTACAGTTTTTTTTCTTTTGCAGGGAGGCAGGCCCTCCTAACCCACTACACCCCACGGAATTATATATATCAAATTGTAGATAAAAGCAAAGTCCACTGTTAGCAAAGGTGGTTTAGATGAACTGTATTTGTTGTTTGACAGATACAGTTTTGATGAATGGAAAAAGTGTCATGTTCCCATTCAGAGTACTATCATTTGGTCTCACCACAGCAGCTCCCCCGGGTGTTTACCAAATGTATGGCTTGTGTCACAGCCCACATGCAACTACTAGGAATCAGGATATTCTCTTACCTTGAAGACTGGCTTATCGCTGCTACTATAAAGGAAGTGTACTGCCCCCTACCCCCAAAAGAAGGATTGCAGTTGTCCAAGAAGTTAGGCTTCTTATAAACACCCCAGGTCTGGATGCAGCAGTGATTCTGAAAGTTGTGGGTCTCATGGCAGCTTCCATATAAACAGTTCTACATAGCAGGCTACACAAGAGGATATTACCATAGATGTTGATAGGTCAATGGAACCAAAGCAGACCTATGTCTCATACTTCAGACTATCTGTAACTTGGGAAAAGCACTTGTCATGGTGGACAGACCCATAAAAACAGCAGACATGTCATTAACAAAACAAATACTAAAGGCCACATTTGAAGTGGGTATGTTTTTGCTGGGTGGGAGACATTTTCTAAGCAGTACATTACAGGGAATGTAGAATACTCACAAGGCCAAGTTGCATGTCAGCATCTTGTCGAGTGTGGTCTTCCTCATGTTGCAGGCATGTCAGGACCAGTTTTTCCAAGGTGATGTCCATGCAATCTGTCAACATGGGAGTGGTATGTTACATCAACAAGGGGGGAGGAATTTGAAACTAAACCATCTTTATCGGGAGACTACGAAAGTATGGGAATGGGCCATAGCACAAAGCTTGTTTGGAGGTTGTGGTTAAATAGCGATTCCAGAGTGCCTGATAAGTCATGTCGCATGCTATTTAGAAGGCATCCTGAAATATTAAGGTCCATTCTTGCAGTATTTTTGGCCTTAGAGAAAGCATTAAGGACCTGATGTTCTTCGTGTTTCACTGTTGCAGTCATCACACTTGGGTTATCTGCCTGCAGGTTGCACTCAGTCTGCCCGAATACCAGAGACTTAGTATTTCTGCGTCGGATGCTGTCGCTTCTTCCATGATGTCAGGGGTATAAAAACAGGCAGCCGACACCATTACATCAGTTTTTCTTGCCGAGGAGGAGCCCGAAGCAGAAGCAGTTCGCAAGTGCTGGTCGGCCAATTGCCTTTCTCTGGAGGCAGTTGGGAGACATTTATCCCTACACCAATATGCCTGCCTTCAGTTAACTTTGGGTGCAGAGGATTGTAACCAGAGGCTACACAGTCACCATACCTATTTTTCTAACCCTCCCCCCACAATTATAAGAAAATGCATGATGTGCCACCCAGTCAGAGGGAACCAGCAGTGTTAGAAATCCAGAAACCGCTAGAAAAAAAAGTCATCCAGGAGGTCCCACCAGACCAGATAGAATCCAGGATTTAATCAGGATTCTTTTTAGTCCCAAAAAAAACAGAAGACTGGAGACCAATTTTGGATTCAAGTGTTTTGAGCAATTCTGTTTGACAGACAAAATTCCGGATGGTCACAGTTCAGTGTGTTCTCCCATTTCTAGGGAAAGATGATTGGATGTGCTTGGTAGATCTCCAGGATGTGTATTACCACATAAAAATGGACAAGCGCTCCAGGAAATTTTTCCGCTTCCAGCAGGGTGCAAATCATTATCAGTTCAGAGCTCTGCCCTTTGGTCTTACCACAGCCCTCAGGGTGTTCTTCAATGTGTGGCAGTAGTAGCAGCTCACTTGAGACTGCACAGTTTCCAGGTGATGTTCTTCGTGTTTCACTGTTGCAGTCATTACATTTGGGTAATCCTGCTGGCAGGTTGCCCTCAGTCGGCCTGAATTCCAAAGTCTTGGGTCCTGCGTCGGCTGTCGTCACCCCTTCCCTGACGTCAGGTTGTCAGGGGTATAAAAGAAGCAGCCGACACCATTTTCTTCAGTCTTTCTTGCCGTGCGGTGCCCGAAGCAGAAGCAGTTCGCAAGTGCCAGTCAGCCGACTCCTGAGATTTTTGAGCTCGAATTACAGATCCAAAGTCTTCTATAAAGCTAAGTACCCCGTTGGGGAAACTTTTTTTTTGCTCCAGAACCGATGTCAGAAAAAATTAATAATTGTATTTCTTGTGGGACGCAAATACGTCATAAGGACTTATATTCTTACTGTATTCCTTGCCTAGGCCCTGATCATAACTTTCTGGGTTGTCGGTTTTGTGCTAGATTTAACCAACACACTATTAAGCTTCGGTATGATTTTGCTTTAAACTACTTTGGACGCAGGCTTAATTATCTAGAAATGTCGTCGGAAAGCCGTCCGACTACCGGAGTTCACAAAAAATGCAAAGAAAAAGAAAGACAGCCGAGGCCCAAAACTGACGACAAAGCTTCTCCTAAGCCAATCGCCGGTTCTCAGTGAGGCACTTTCGCAGCCCCTGACTACCGCTACTTGAGTCGTAGGCCGCTACTGACTCCCACGTGGAGTCGGCCATGCTGCTGGAAACTCAAGGTATTGGAGCCTTGGAGGCTAATCCCTCAAATGGGTCGAGAGCTGCTGAGTAGGCACTGGCTTCTGAGGGTGTATTCAGATCCAAACATCTATACATTAAACCAACTTCAAAGGCAAAGAAGCAAACTCAAGAGCCATGTGGACAGGCCTCCATGCCCAAAAAACAAATGCACAAAATGGCCGAAGACTTGATTACCTTGATCAGGGGTTCTCATCCCACTCCTGATAAGCGTCCTAGGCAGGAGACTGACTGTGAAGCTTCAGATCAGGTTTCCATTTCTTCTGATTCCTCTACTGATCAGAAATATTATTTTCCCCCCTATGAGGATTCTGATGCTGAAGACTCCATTCCTTCAGCTTCTCCTGAGGACTATTCTTTTGGGGAAACCTTACATACCATGAGGGAGCATTTCCACTGGGAGAGCCAAGATTTTTCAGAATCTAAAAAGAGGCTCAGGGATTTCCTGTTACTACCTCAGCACAAGCTACTAGCCATCACTCCTGTGTTAGACATTGCAGATGATGTGTTTTCGGAGTCTAGCCTTACCCCTGACTCCTTGCCTCCAGCTCCTGTTAAGCCTGACAGATATTACAGGGTTCCTGACTCACATAAATTCCTTTTTAAAAACCCTGCTGCAGACCCAGAAACTATTTCTCAGGGTCCCAAGGGAGTTAAGGCTTCCACTGCAAAAACCCTACCCCTTCTGACAGGGATTCTAGGGCACTGGATAGATGGGGAAAAAAGGTTTACACATCTGCTACCTTGGCTATAAGGGCCTTAAACTGTCAGTTTCATATGCTCAAATATCAGCAACATGTCATGGCATTGCTTAAAGAGAAAATGTTGTTAAACTCTGAGTGTGCAGAAAACAAGGAAATGCAGGATATATTGCATGCAGCTGAACAAGTTGGAAAGCATACTTTGCAATGTGGTTTTGATTCTTTAGAGGCCTCCTGCAGGGTTGCAGTTACAGGTTCTGTAATTAGAAGGCATGCTTGGTTAAAGGAACAAAATCTGCCTGATCATGTTAAAGTTAAATTATTAGATGCACCTTTACAGCATGATACTTTGTTTGGTGTTAAGGCAGAAGAGGTGTTAAAGAAAATGGAGGGCAAAGCTAAATCTATGCAAACGGTTAAAGATTTCTTACAAGTACAGCTGCCTAGGTTTAGTAGACACTGGCCAACATAGAATTGGTCCTTTCCTGTGTCAGACAGACCTCAAAGGGACTGACCCAGACGCCCTTGAGGCAGATCCCAGGCGCAAGGTTCATACAGGTCAAAGCAATGGGGTGCTTCTACCTCCAAAAGTGGATAAGACAAATCACAACCTTACAGGCAACAGTCCCAATGACTTCCCCCTGCCTGCTCCAAGCACTTATTTCCTGGCAGCACCCTTAGGGGGAAAATTAGCACTTTTTTCTCAAAATTGGCACATTATAACCCAGGGTAAATGGGTTCTAAATATCGTGTCACAAGGCTACAGGTTCCATTTCCATACCCTGCCAAAGGCAAACGGCTGGACAGATCTGCCAAAAAATCAATGGGCAGAGGCACAAAAACGAGTCTCATCCCTCATGGAAATGAGGGCCATTCAGCAAGTGCCAGAGCAAGAGCAGGGACAAGGATTTTACTCAAGGCTGTTCTTGGTACCCAGAAAGGACAAGGCCTGGAGGGCCAATACAGGACCTATCGATTCTGAACACATTCCTGGATATACCAAAATTCAAAATGTTGACATTGCAGCAGCTTCTGCCTATGCTGGGCAAGAACGCTTGGCTTGTAACTTTAGACCTAAAAGAGGCATACCTGCATGTCCCAATCAGACAAATATGCAGAAGATACCTCAGATTCAAGGCTGGCTCAATGCATTACCAATTCTCTGCACTGCCCTTTGGCTTATTTACTGCGCCCAGGGTCTTTACAAAGTGCCTGGCACCAGTAGTTGCATTCTGCAGACTAGGAGGAATACAAATATATCCTTACTTGGACGACTGTCTCATTCAAGCAGAGAACAAGGACATCCTTCTACAGCATCTGGCGTTTGTGAAAAAAACTCTAACGTGCCTAGGGTACACAGTCAACGAAAAGAAATCAAAACTAGTACCCTCTCAAGAGATAATATTCCTGGGTGCAAGCTTAAATACATCTGCCCAGATGGCTTATCTCACGCCAGACAAACAAGGGCAACTGACTACCTATTTCAAAATGTTAGCAACAAAGGCCCAGTTATCTGCAAGAAGAAATCTGCAGGCTTTGGGCTTCATGGCATTCTGCATCCTACTCTTTCCGTATGCAAGACTGCATATGAGGAAACTTCAGTGGTACCTAAAAAGTGTTTGGACTCAACATTGCCACAGCCTGGAAACTATAATTACTCTCATTCCCTGCCTGCAACAGGAGTTTCGATGGTGGGCAAAGGCTTGTCACCTGAACAAGGGACAGCCCTTCACATTACCCCCAGCCAGTCATACACTAACAATGGATGCATCAGATTATTCCTGGGGGGCCCACATGGCAGGAAGATGCATTCAAGGAACATGGACCTCAAACCAAATGCATCTACATATCAATCAAAAAGAGATGCTAGCTGTTCAAAATGCCCTGACAGCCTTCAAGGACCTACTTCATTCAGGATAGCTACTGATAGACAGACAGCACCACAGTCATGTGGTATATAAACAAGCAGGGGGGCACACACTCTTACCCCCTTTGCAGACTAGCCATGACTTTGTGGGACACAGCATTGACTTACCAAGTACATCTGCAGGCACAATTCCTGCCAGGAAGGAAAATACTCTGGCAGATGAACTAAGCAGAAACTTCATGGATCCCCACGAGTGGCAGCTGGATCCACAAGTCTTCAGCATGATAACAAGCAAATGGGAATGCCCAGACATAGATCTATTTGCCTTCCCTCACAACTACCAACTAAAGAGATTCTGCACAAGAATTTTATCACAGGCAAGCATGGAAAGTGGATGCCCTGTCCTTCAGCTGGAAAAACCTATCGGTATATGCCTTTTCCCCCTCTGCCTCTCCTCCCCAAGGTACTCCTAAAGGTCAGACAGGAGAAGCCAAAGGTGATACTGATTGCACCAGACTGGCCCCGCCAGCACTGGTACCCAATATTAAAGAGCTTGTCTCAATGCCCAGCTTGGACCTTACCTCAAGTACCGTATCTACTGTCCCAGCAAAACAATCCGATCCTGCACAGCCAACTTAGGACTTTAAACTTGGCAGCATAGCAGATAATGTAGTCATACAAAACACACCTCTCAGCAAAGCTGTGATGGATGTCATTTTGGAAACCAGAAGGCCTAGTACTAGAAAATCTTATGCAGGAAAATGGAAGAGATTCTGTGCTTGGAACCAGGCACAAGGAACAGATACAGCTGTGCCAAATATTCCTCAGATTTTACAATACTTAACTGAGATGCTGGACAAAGGCCTATCCTTCTCATCTATTAAAATTCATGCCTCTGCCATTTCGGCTCATTACAATGCAGAGCCACCAATCTTTTCTCATTCCTTATTAAAACAGTACCTCAGTGGAGCCAAAAATTTAAGACCTCCAAGGAGATCGCCAATGCCTGCATGGGACCTCAGCTATGTCTTGGAAAAACTCACCCTGCCTCCTTTTGAGCCAGCTGCTACTGCTGATATAAAGTTTTTATCTTGGAAAACGGCTCTGCTCCTAGCAATAACTTATGCAAGACGAGTTTCAGAGCTACAGGCACTCATGGCTGTGGAACCTTTTATCATTTTTTATCCGGACAGGGTCTCCCTGAGGACAAACCCAACATTTATGCCTAAAGTGGTGTCCAGTGTGGCTCTTAACCAAACCATTCATCTGCCAACTTTTTATCCAAATCCACAGAACAAGGGGGAAAGAATTCTGCATTCTTTGGACATACACAGACAGCTTAGATTCTACTTGGACAGAACCAAGGTTTTCAGAAACGCAGAGCAATTACTAGTGGCATATGCTGCAGGATCACAAAGAAAGGCTATTTCAAAGTGGATAGGCCACTATTCGTTTCTGCTACTTATACCTTGGCAAGCCAGTGCCTAAGGGCATTAGGCCACATTCCACCAGAGCTGCAGCCACTTCAGCAGCCTTTCTCAGGGGAATACCAACCAAGGAATTTTAGAGGCAGCTACTTGGAGTTCAGTGCACACCTTTACAAAGCACTATCATCTGCCACTCTACTCTAAATCCAGGGCAGGCTGTGCCACTGCAGTTCTGTAGGGTCTCATAGCCGCTCCTAATGCTGTTTAGCTCCAGCCTCCCAACCATAGCTTTGGGAATCTACCCAAATGTAATGACTGCAACAGTGAAACACGAAGAACGTAGTACAGTTGTGTACACTTACCATAAATATAGATGTTCGAGTGTATTCACTGTTGCAGTCCAGGTTACCCACCCGCCATCCCCCTTTTTCTTCTGAGAAAACCTATGTGGTGTATTTGCTTGTGGATGAAGGTAAAGTTTATATTGCTGCATGTAACTTTATATATACATATAAATTTTGGCTACCCTTTTAGAGGGCACCTGACATCTGTGGCAAGAAAAACTAAAGAAAATGGCATTGGCTGCTTCTTTTATACCCCTGACGATGTGATGTCAGGGAAGGGGCGACGACAGCCGACGCAGGACCCAAGACTTTGGAATTCAGGCCGACTGAGGGCAACCTGCCAGCAGGATTACCCAAATGTTATGACTGCAACAGTGAATACACTCGAACATCTACATTTATGATAAGTGTACACAACTGTACTTTTCCTTACTTAGATGACTGCCTCATTACTGTCCCCACCAGGCATCTTCTAGAACAAGCAAGAGACTGCATTCTCCAGACCTGCGCCAACCTGGGGATTGCAGTAAATTACGAAAAATTGCAGCTGACTCCAGCACAGGCTTTAGAGTTCATAGGAGCGGTTCTAAATACCAATACTTGCATAGCTTCCTTACCTTATCTTAGATTGCAAAAAATTGTCAGAAGCAAGAGAGTAGCCGCATAACTAGTCTTACAAGCCTTACATTTGATGGTGGTAGCCGTATTGTTAGTTCCACTAGCAAATTTCATATTAGAATTCTACAGTGGCTTCTAGCATTTCAATGGGCTGTACTGTATCAGTCAATGTCAGATCAGGTTTTGATTACCAAGTATTGCAAGAAAGACCTAGTTTGATGGATTCATTCAGAGGAAATTCTCGAGCTCCCTCTTGTCCTGCATCAACCCTAAGCCATATTGACCACAGACACCTCCCAGATGGGGTGCGGGGGGCATTATCTGGGCAAGACTGTCCAAAGCACTTGGGGGCCCCCCCATGGAGGCCAACTTGCATGTCAGTATTCTAGAACTGAGGGCAGTGCTTTTAGGATTACAGGCCTTTCAAACTGCTCTCCCCTTTGGAACCATTGCAATTCAAACAGACTGTCAGTAGTTTGGTGCATCAACAAGCAGGGAGGAATCACCTCTTACCCCCTTTGTTGAGAAGCTGTCAGTTTGGCAGTGGGTGGTCTCTTCCAATGGCTTTCTAATAGCAACACATATTCTAGGGAGTTCCAGTGTGATAGAAGACAAACTGAGCAAATGTATTCTCCTGCCTTATGAGTGGTCTCGCAATCCCAAAGTGGTGGAAAAGATTATTCTTTGCTGTGGCCAGCTTTGCTGTGACCTATATGCATCTTGCCTGAACAATAAGTGCAGCAGCTACTTCGCCCTGGTCCCCCCTTCAGGGGTGTCTCCGAGACACGTGCTCCTGCACAATGGGCCCTCCTGACTTTTGTACGCCATTCCCCCATTTCCATTAATTCCTCAATTTCTAAAGAAAACTAGCAGGTTGAAGAGCAAGGTAATCCTAATTGCTCCCTTCTGACCTTGACAGACTTGTTTTCCCTTTCTTTGGCCTTATTTGATTCTGCGACCGTGGACTGTGGACCAAAATCCAGATCTCCTATCTCATCCAGAGGGATTAGTTCACCCAAACCTCAAGCTCACGGCTTGGCTTCTTCAGTTCCATTTATTGTTAGGCATAATAAACTTTCTTCTCCAGTTCATAAGATTCTTTTGGCCTCCCATAAGCCTTCCACCAAAAAACTCCACTATAGTAAATGGAAGAGATTTTCCTTCTAGGCTCATAATAACATTGACTGTCTTGTCCGCTCCTATCGGTAAAGTCTTAGAATTTTTAGCCTTGCTCTTTGAAACAGATGCCTCTTCCTCTACTGTCAGAGTCCAACTAGCTGGTATTTCAGATTTTCATAATGAGTTTAAAAATATTCATTAATTTCTCATAAACTTTGCACTGCATGTTTAAAAGGAACCTTGATGTTAAAATCTCTTTATAAGGCTCCATTTACACTTTGGGATCTAAACTTAAGTGTTACAGACAATAGTGCATTCCCTGTTTGAGCCTGCTGCCAATTGTGACTTGAAATTTTTATTTTGGAAAACTGTATTTCTGGTAGAGATTACTTCTGCCAGAAGGATTTCAGAAATTCAAGCTACATCTTGCAAACCACCATATTTGATATTTCACAAAGATGGGGTTTTCTTGAGAACAAACCTTTCCTATCTGAAGTAGTTTACTTCATTTGGTCTTCAATCTGTGGGAATACAGATCCGAGCCGGCAAAGATTACTAGCATCAGCTCCAAGCTCCAGACTCCTCCCCTTACCCATAATGCACCTCCACTGCCTTCCATCCCCAGATCTCGTTGCCTGCGATTTGTAAAACGTAGTGTCTCTAGAGCTCCAGCTAGCAGGGTGATTCTGACTGTAAGTTTGTGTAAAATTTCTTTTACTTTTAGCCGTTTCAGGTTAGTATAAGTACCCTTTCTCCCCTCCCATCGCTTTGGCATCAAGTGTAGGTTTGTAGTTGAGTTCGTTTGTCTGTGGTGCCCCTCCCGCCCTTAGTCCAGTGTGGTGAGTGGGTGTGTGTGTTGTTAGCCTAAAGATAGAAAGTTTTGTCTGTCTGTTTCTTTTTTAATGCTTCTTTCCTTATAGTATGGCTGAAAAGTTTATCTTTATGAGCTGCACAGTGTGGCCATAAGCTCTCCCTAGCAGATGGCCGCACACTGTGTGTGTTTGTGTTGTGCTTAGGTGTGGTCCACCTTAATGTGGACTGTTCCATTTGTGAGGGGGTTCAATCCCAGAGCTTTGAAGGATAGAAAGGCCAAGTTGGCCCTCAAAGATCTTCTGCCTGCCATTGAACCTCCTTCCTTGTCTTCGGGCCTTCCCTCCCTCCCAGGCTGGGACTCAAACTCCTGCATCTAAGCCTGTGGCAGCGGATCAGAGGAGAGGTAGAGAGTGGGAGAGAGAGACGAAGATGAAGGAAAAAGGGAAGAGGTCCCCGGACCTCTTGTCTCCGAGCAAGTCTGCACGGATCCGTGATTCCCCCGGCTCTGGTCTCCAAGGTTCTCCCCGGAGCCGGAGGAGGCACGTTCAGTCTCCCGGGCCTCGGTTCCCTGACCAGTCAGGTCAGAGTCCGTGGCCTCATCATGGTCGACCCGTTCTTTATCGGACATGGATCTGGTTAAGATGATGAGGCGCTTTATCCGTACACAGATCCAGATGGGGGTCTTGTCAGCCCCCTCTCCCTCAGGTGGGGTAAGCTCGCTTCCCTTTTTTCAGCCCATTCTTCTTCCCCGATCCAAGCTTTGGCTTCGGAGTTCTCCAATCCGAGGTTGGCCTTGGTCAGGGGGTCGGCGCCCATGGTCCTTGCTTCCTGGATACCAACAGCTATCTGGAGCAGTTTGGGGAGGTTGGTCTACCCCACAAGCCCTCCTCTGATGAGTCTGTGTTTCTGGAGGCTTTCGGCATAGGCCCGTCTATGTCTTGGGTGTCCCCTCTCATGCATTCTTTAGTAGATTTGATCACCTCGCGGGTGTGGAAGGAACCTGATACCGTGTAGCCGATCCCCAATTGCCCCGATAAGGTTTTAAGTCCCCCTTTTGACAGGTGTTCTGGAACAAGGTCTCCCCAGTGGACGCCATGGTGGTAGCAGCAGCCACAAAGAGGGAACTGTCTCAGGAAAGTTCCTCAGTCCACCCTCCTGACCAAGAGTCATGGATGATGGACCACCTAGGCGTCCATGTGACTCCTCTCCCATGCGACGGAAGGAGCTGCTGTGTCCAGCGTGCCCATGATTCGTAACGCCTGGCTCAGGTTGTGCCAATTTACCAAACCCCTTTAAGGTGTCCTTTGCCAATGTCCTTATGATGGCTCGACTCTTTTTGGTAAGACCGTCAAGGAGACACTAGTCCAGAGTGAGAAGGATGGGAAGACCTTGTCTGCCATCGGGATCCGCTTCTCTAACTCTCAGAGCTCCTTTTCCCAAGATGTGGTTCTGGAAGTCTCAGTATTCCCGGGATACTCAGGGCTCTTCTTCCCCTAGAGGCAGAGGGGGACAGAATGGATGCCGGCCCAGAGGCCGAGGGGGTCCGTGGAACTTCGGGTCTCGAGAACCAGTCTCGGACAGATCCAGGCAGCAACCCTGAGGGGTTGCCCGGCTGCTCTACTCTGGAGGCAGTCTGGGAACAATTTTCCTTGCACCCAGCGGCATGGGAGTCCATAACAATGGACCGCTGGGTGCTTCAAATCATATCCAGAGGATATTCTACCCCTTTCGTGGGTTCCCCCACATCTCCCAATCACCTCCCGGATGTTCCACCCACGCAAAGGGAGGCAGCAGCACAGGAAATTTTTAAGCGTCTAGGAAAATGAGCCATCAAAACTGTCCCCCCAGATCAGTCCAGATCGGGCTTCTACTTCAGGTTCTTTTTGGTGCCAAAGAAAACGGGGGACTTTAAGACCCCTTCTGGACCACTTAACCCTGAACCTGACAGTTGCCAAAGAAAGTTTCCAGATGGTCACACTACAGTCCATCATGACGTACCTGCAAGAGAGCGACGGGATGTGCTAGTTATATCTCCAGGATGCTTACTATCACATAAAAAGGGGCAGAAGCTCCAGGAGGTTCCTCTGCTTTCGGCTAGGGGCCAATCATTATCAATTTTCAGCCCTACCCTTTGGACTCACCACATCCCCTCTGGATGTGTACCAAACTGATGGCGGTTGTAGCGGCTCATCTGAGGCTTCATGGGATTCCGGTCTATCCGTACCTAGACGATTGGCTCCTCACTGCTCCCACCAGGCAAATACTTTCCCAAAACAGGGACTACTTTCTGACTGTGGCCCTGAGTTTGGGTATCACAATCAACACCTCCAAATCTCTACTACAGCCTGCACAGGTAATAGACTACATTGGTGCCAGGATAGACACACTCCAGGGCAAAGTGTTCCTAACCTCAAAGAGAGTTCAAAACCTCAGGATGCTTGTCTCCCTATGTTGCCGTTCTCACCTCCCGACAGTGGAATCAGTGCTGAGGGCCCTAGGCTTGATGGCGGTGACCATAACTCTTCTTCCTTATGCTCGACTACACATACGGATTCTTCAGTGGACTCTAGCGGTTCAGTGGTCCCTGTTGGATTTACCACTAACCTATCCTATCCACCTAAGTCAAGTGTGTCTGTCGTCCTTCATATGGTGGATGAGCTCTCTGGACATTTTGGAGGGATGACCCTTTGTTGCAGCCCCGGCCCAAACCACAGTGACCACAGATGCCTCCCAACTCGGGTGAGGGGGCATTGTTTGGGCAGGACAGTCCGAGGCCTGTGGTCCTCCACAGAGACCAGCTTCCACATCAGTGTCCTAGAGATGAGGGGGGTTCTTCTAGCGTTGCAGGCCCTTCATGCCTTTCTTCCTCTGGGGACGATTGCCATTCAATCAGACAACATGTCAGTAGTGTGGTATATCAACGAACAGGGAGGGACCAGATGTTATCTCCTTTGTTGTGAGGCCATGAGAGTGTGGGAACGGTCTATCTCCATCGGTCTCTTTCTCATCGCAATGCACATTCCGGGACGGTACAACATTCTAGCGGACAGGCTAAGTCAAACCATTCTGATGCCTTACGAGTGGTCTCTGAATCTATCAGTAGCGGAACAGATCTTCAGCGAGTGGTTTCAACCTTGTTGCGATCTCTTCGCATCTCCTTCCAACACGAAGTGCAGCAGGTTTTTTGCTCTGAACCCCCTACTGGGGGAGTCCCCCAGAGACTCTCTAGTTCATGCTTGGCCTCCTAGTCTTCTTTATGCCTACCCACCAGTTCCCTCTCATCCTGAGGTTTCTGCAGAAAGCTTATTGACTGAGGAGCAAGGTGATCTTCATTGCCCCATTCTGGCCTCGCCATATTTGGTTCCCCTTTCTTTGGTCTCACCTTCTGGCTCCACCTTGGATCCTAGATCCCATTTATGATCTGTTCTCACATCCATTGGGGGTGTCTCATCTGAGTCTGGACAGCCTGAAGCTCATGGCTTGACTGCTCCAGTTCCCGTAATTGCTAGGAGTCATGGACTTTCCTCCTCAGTTAAGTCTATTTTGGTGGCTGCTCATAAATCTTCAACCAGAAACGTTTACCACAACAAGTGGGAAAGTTTTTCTATCTGGGCCTCTCAGAGGAATTTAGACCCTTTCACGGCTCCTATTTCTGCTATTCTTGATTTTCTAGCTATTTTCCAGCATGGTGCTAGTTCTTCTAATGTCAAAGTTCAGTTGGCTGCCATTTTTCATTTTCAAGTGGGCGAGAATTCTGCATCCTTTGCATATTCTAGGCTGTGTAAAGCCTTTATTCAAAGCACTTTTTTGCTACACCCACAGTCAGCGATCCTGTCCCCCCATGGGACCTTACCATGGTTCTCCAAGCTCTGGTTTTCCCCACCTTTCGAGCCTGCCGCTACTGCAGATCTAAAATTTCTTTCATGGAAAACAGCCTTTCTGGTCACTATTACCTCTGCTAGAAGGGTTTCGGAATTACAGGCCTTGTCCATAAAATTCCCATACATGATTTTCCATAAAGATAGTTTCCCTTTGAACCAACCTATCTTTTCTTCCTAAGGTGCCATCACCAGTCAATATCAATCAGACTGTAAATTTGCCTGTGTTCTTTCCCATTTTTACCAGCAGGATGGAATACAAACTACACATGTTGGATGTTCACAGACAATTACGATTCTACTTACACTGGACAAAAAATTTTCGTAAATTTGATCAATTGAATGTTTCGTTCTATAGACCCTTTTTGGGAAACCTATTTCCTAGGTGACTATAGCTAGGTGGAATTCTTCATGCATCCTGCAGGTCTACAAGGACAAAGGCATGTCTCTTGCAAGTCAGGTTAAAGCTCATTCCACTAGGTCCATGACTACATCTGCAGCTTTCTGGTTTAGGGTATCTTTGGACGACATTTGCTCTGCAGCTACTTGGTCCTCATCTCATATGTTTATTTCCCATTTCAAATTGGATTTGACATCTAGAAGGAGAGCATCATTTGGCTCCATGGTGCTCTGGAATATCCTTCCATGCGGTTCTCCCAGGAGTTAGTAGCTGGGGGACTCTGTCACACAGGTTGAAGACCATATTAAGTAAACTACTTCAGATAAAGAACTTATTTACTCACCATAACGTTCTGTCTGAATAGTTGTACTTCATTTGTCTTCAACCGTCCCTCCCTCCTTCTCCCGGACCTTTGGCGCATGTTCAGGCTGCAGTATAGGTCACAAGTATGTTATCAGGTCGGGTTATAAGTATAGATGTTTTGTAGTCCTATCTCGCCCTCATTCTTACACTTGGGATCAGAGCTGAACCTCTGCTCCGACTCGGCCATACTCTAGCTAAAAAACTTCTGTTTGGCATGTGGCTAGGAGGTAGCCCATCATGCATCACTAATATTCCCCAGATCTCATTTGCCACTTGTTCTGCTCTGATGTGATGCTTCTTGGCTGTGGCTAAGTGAAGTTTTTTAATTGTCATTGTTGGATATATTTTCTTGATGTTCATCGTGTTTCACTGCTGCAGTCATTACACTTGGGTTATCCTGCCGTCAGGCGGTCCCGCAGTCGGCCAAAGTTCTAAAGTCTTGGTCCGGCGTCAGTTGCTGTTGCTTCTTCCCTGACGTCAGTGCGCCAGGGGTATATAAGATGCAGTCGACGCCATTTTCTTCAGTCTTTCTTGCCGCGTGGTGCCCGAAGCAAAAGCAGTTCGCAAGTGCTGGTCGGCCGACTCCTGAAATTTTGAATTCGAATTTCAGCACCAAAGTCTTCAATAAAGCTAAGTACCCCATTGGGGAAACTTTTTCTTGCCTCAGACCGATGTCAGTAAAAGTTAATAATTGTATTTCTTGTGGGAAGCAAATACCTCATAAGGATTTTCATTCTTACTGTATTCCCTGCCTAGGCCCAGACCACGATGTCATTAGTTGTCGGTTTTGTGCTAGATTTAACAAGCGCACTATTAAACGTCGGTTTGACTTTGTTCGCCATTACTTTGGCCGAAGGTTAAATTATACCATGCCGTCGGAACAACCAATGACCGGAATACACAAAAAATGTAAAGACAAGGATAAGGACAGGCATCCGAGGTCCAGAACTGACGATGAAGCCTCTTCTAGGCCAGTCGCCAGTTCGCCGGTTCTCAGTGAGTCGCTTTCGCAGCCCCTGACACCTGCTACCTCAGAGCCACAGGCCACCTCCGACTCCCACGTGGAGATGTCTAGGCCTCTGGAAACTCAAGGTATTGGGCCTATGGAAACTAACTCCTCAGATGGGTCCGGAGCCGCTGAGCAGGCATCGGCTTCTGGGGGTGTTTTCAGACCTTCACAGCTTACCATCAAAACAACAACCAAGTCTAAAACACCATTAAAGATAAAGAAGCAAGTACAGCATTCACCTGGACAGGCCTCCATGCCTAAAAAACAGATGCTCAAAATGGCTGAAGACCTAATTACTCTGATCAGGGGTTCCCATCCCCCTCCTGATAAAAGGCCTAGGCAGGATACAGAATATGATTCCTCTGAGTAGGTTTCCATTTCTTCTGATTCCTCTTCAGACCAGGGATATTCCATTTCTTCTGATTCCTCTTCAGACCAGGGATACTCTTTACCTCCCTATGACGACTCTGATGCTGAAGAATCAATCCCTTCAGCCTCTCGTCCTGAGGATTACTCTTTTGGGGAAACTTTACATACCATGAGGGAGCATTTCCACTGGGAGGGCCAGGATTATTCAGAATCCAAGAAAAGGCTCAGAGACTTTCTTTTATTGCCTCAGCACAGGCCCCTTGCTATTCCACCAGTGTTAGATATTGTGGATGATGTGTTCCCTGAATCCAGTTTAAATCCTAATTCTTTGCCCCCTGCTCCAGTCAAGCCAGACAGGTACTACAGAGTCCCTGACTCTCACAAATTTCTTTATAAAAACCCTGTTGCTGACCCAGAAACTATTTCCCAAGGTCCCAAAGCGGTAAAGGTTTCCATGGCTAAAAATCCAGTTCCCTCTGATAGGGATTCTAGAGGATTAGACAGATGGGAGAAGAAAGTTTACACTTCTGCAGCTTTAGCAGTAAGGGCTTTAAATTGCCAGTTTCACATGCTTAAATACCAACAATATTTAATGTCTCTGTTAAAACAGAAAATGCTTACAAGCTCAAAACATCCTGACTACAAGGAAATGCAGGATTTATTGCATGCAGCTGAACAAGTGGGAAAACATACTCTGCAATGTGGTTTTGATTCATTAGAGGCTTCTTGTAGAGCAGCAGTTACAGGATCTGTGATTCGAAGGCATGCTTGGTTAAAAGAACAAAGTTTACCTGATCATGTTAAGGCAAAATTATTGGATAAATATAATTACATCATCAGTCCTACAACTAATCAAAAATAATTTCATCATACATCTAAAATATTATGAATATTTTAGTAACTTTTCATTTAAGTTGTTTGCTTTTTTCACATTAATTGTAGTAAGTATATAATATATTGAAAAAAAAAAAAAACAAGTAATCTCCGTGGTATCCCCGAAGTCTCAAAACAACCCACTAAAGTGTAGTGGGTCCAAAAACAAAACAGTGTATGAAACTTCTCTGTGTGGAAGATTTTCAGTCCATATATTTCTAGTTAATCACTGTATATTAATCAGATCAGACAGTAGTAGTAGAAGTAGCAAATGTAAACTCATCTTAAGTCAAAACAAAACAAAAAGTAATAATAGAAAATATATAATTGTACAGCATTACTAAGTATTCGAAAGTAATCCTAGCAAGGCAGTCTGTTTCCAGTCGAAAATCCTTTATTAAGTACACAGACAAGCAATCCAAGTAAAACAAAAATAGAGTAATAATTTCCTCAGAAGCTTTCTAAATATATGTATACTTTTTTATCAGGTATGGGAGTGGTTTATTGTGCTGTAAAACAGTGTCATTGGTACACATGTTAAATTCACATCCCTTCCCCCATCAGTGTGACATTCGAGCTGGCCCTGCCCTACTTAGCAGCTGTCATAATGATATATAACCCTTATGTACTTTAAATAAAATTATATAATGATGTGGTACCTCTTATTTAACCAAATTATTAAGTAGATTATTAAGTCTGTGATTTTTATCCAAGACAATATACTATATTGCTGGAAATATATCAACTTTAGTTCATTTGGCAATCAAAAAATATATATAAAAATATACATATACATTTTGCATGTAAAAATCAGTTTCTGTTTTCATAACCTATTTTTAACAAAGATCGCTTTCGTCCTTCTAGACTTCTTCAGGTCTGTGTACAAGAACCCTAAAAACCTATATAATTGTATAATTAGTTAGTATTGTTATTACACATCATTTTGAATAAAGTGGAAGAAAGAACCAGAAAAAAATAAAAATAAGAAAAAATGTATGTATGGTGATGGAAACAAAATATACACTTAAATTTCAACTGATTTAAAATGGTATTTAAAACCAATTTGTAGAATAAAATAAAATAAAATACTATTAGTCATGTAGACAATGTGGCAATTTTCTAAGTTCCAGTGCACTTTTAATTGAACAGTAGTAGTTTAGTCCAGGCTTCCTAAAAGAGTTCAGCTTTAATTGCCACATGAGTTCATGTTTCTCCAGAATATTCGGGATGTCTCCTTCAAGATCACCCATGTCTATGTGATCCAGGATCTGGAACTTAAAACCTGCGTGTCTTTTATGAAGAGAAAGGTGTTTGGCTAGTGCATTATTTTTACATCCAGAGCGGATTTCTGACAGATGACATGAAATCCTCCGCTTCAGTTTATCACAGTATCAACAATATTATTGAAGAAAACTGGGACATTGTCACAGGAAACCCTTTTCTGATTAACATCTTAAGTGAAGCCCCATCATTTGTTTATAGGAAGGCCAGGAACATTAGAAGTTTTGTTGAATTTAAACCTAGACCATGTGAGAAAAGCACTAAAAGATGTGAAACTAATTGTACATTTTGTATATTTATACAGCAAGGTGATAGTTTTTATTGCCCTTATTTAAAGATCATCATTAAAACCAGTGCAGGGGGTGACTGTAACACTAACAAAGTAATATACAGGGCACAGTGCAATGAATGTGATGCATTCTATGTGGGCAAGACTGTAAATAAACTCAAAATTTTATTTTTTTCTGGTTCTTTTATTTAAAGTACATAAGGGTTATATATTGTTATGACAGCTACTAAGTAGGGAAGGGCCAGCTCGAATGTCACACTGATAGGGAAAGGGATGTGAATTTAGCATGTGTACCAATAACACTTTGTTTTACAGCACAATAAACCACTCCCATGCCTGATAAAAAGTATATATAGATATTTAGAAAGCTTGTGAGGAAAGTATTACTCTATTTTTGTTTTACTTGGATCGCATGTCTGTGTACTTAATAAAGGATTTTCGACTGGAAACAGACTGCCTGCCTTGCTTGGATTACTTTTGAATACTTAGTAATGCTGTACAATTATATATTTTCTATTATTACTTTTTGTTTTGTTTTGACTTAAGACAAGTTTACATTCGCTACTTCTACTACTATTGTTTGATCTGATTAATATACAGTGATTAACTAGAAATATATGGACTGAAAATCTTCCACACCGAGAAGATGTTCTTCATCTCACATTGCTGCAGTCCTTACTTATGGGTAGTCCGCGGTCCTCGGTCGGCCCGAATACCAAAGTATTAGGCTGACGTCGGTCATGGGCGCCTAGAACTGACATCAGAACGTCAGGGTATAAAGGCGCATGACCGACGTCATATCCTCAGTCTTTTTTGCCGCATGGTCCGATGCAGAAGCAGCGTTGCAAGTGCCGTTCGGCGTTTTGAAATTTTTCGGTTTCGGAGTTTCAGACTGATACCAAGTTGGGCTAAGTACCCCGTTGGGGAATATTTTTGTTTTTTCTTGCCTCAGTTACTTACCGGATGTCAGAAAAAGTGAATAATTGTATTTCTTGTGGGAAACAAATACCGCATAGGGATTACCACTCGCTTTGTATTCCTTGTTTGGGACCGGAGCACGACGTAGTCGGGTGTCGGTTTTGTGCTAGGTTTAATAAGCACTATAAACGGAGGTTAGATTGCGCTAGGTTAGTCTTTGGCAAGAGGTGTAATTATAACATGCCGTCGGATGTTCCGGCGCTTCTACTAAGAAGCGCAAAGACAAATCTTTAAAGCCTAGGCAGGATGATTCGTCTGTTACGGACGCCGGATCTTTAGAAGCTACAGCTGAGCAGCTGGATCCGGCTGAAGTTTCTGTTGAGTCCCAGGGGGAAACTTTGATTTTACAAGATGTGGCCTCTCAGGAGGCAGGCCAGGCTGAAGGGGCCTCTCAGGTTACTATTCTCCCTTCTATGCCTAAGGTGGCTAGGCCTTCTGTTACTGTTCCTAAGGCTTCCTCTAAGGGCTGGTCTGTTTTGCCTTCCTCTGGTGTCAGTTCTGGTTCTTCAGGGTCTGTGCCTAAAAAGCACATGCTTAAAATGGCAGAGGATTTGATTACTTTAATTAGAGGTTCTATGCCCCCTCCTGATAAGAGGCCCAGGATGGAGCCAGAGTTGGAAAGTTTGGAGCAGGCCTCTGATGATTCTGAGTCTTCTGCTGAAGACATTCAAGATTTCCCTCCTTATTCTGATTCTGATGCAGAGGATTCCACTCCTTCTGCTTCTCCTCCAGAGGATTTTTCATTTTCAGAAACTTTGCATTCCATGAGAGAGCATTTTAAGTGGGAAGGACAGGATTACTCTGATTCACGGAAGAGACTCAGGGAGTTCTTGTTTTTGCCACAGCATAGACCCTTAGCTATACCTCCGGTTTTGGATGTTGTTTCGGATGTTTTCTCGGAGGCTTCCCTTAATCCAGATTCTGTGCCTCCTGCTCCAGTTAAACCTGACAGGTATTATAGGGTGCCTGAGGCTCATAAATATCTGTATAAGAGTCCTAGGGCGGACCCAGAAACTATTAGTCAGGGGCCTAAGGGTGTTAGAGCCTCTGTTGTTAAGAATCTGGTTCCTCTGGATAAGGAAGCTAGAGCTTTGGATAGATGGGGTAAGAAGGTGTATACCTCTTCTACTCTAGCTATGAGAGCTTTGAACTGCCAGTTTCATATGTTGAAGTATCAGAATTTCCTTCTTTCTCAGCTAAGATCTAAAGTGGATGCTTTAGCAGAGGGCATAGAGTGTAAAGAATTGCAGGATTTAGTGCATGTTTCTGAACAGGTGGGAAAGCACTCTTTGCAATGTGGTTTTGATGCTTTACAGGCTTCTTCTAGGGTGGCTGCAACTGGTTCAGTTATTCGTAGGCACGCCTGGCTTAAGGATCAGAATTTGTCTGAGCATGTTAAGTCTAGAATTCTGGATGCCCTTTACAGTCTGAAGTTTTGTTTGGTCCTCCTGTGGAGTCAGTCTTAAAGAAAATGGAAGACAAGGCTAAGTCTATGCAGACTGTTAAAGGTTTTTGCAGGTACAACCTCCAAAGTTTAGTAGAAATTGGCCTACTAAGGGGTGGACGTACCCTTCTTCTGATTCTCAGTCTAGGGGTAGATCTAGGCGTGGTAGGGGCAGAGCTCGGAGTACCTTCAGGCCGAGACAATGGAGTTCGCCTGCTCAATCTGCTGGTGAAGGCAGGGGCCAGTCCTTTCGTAAACAGGCCCAATGACCTGCATTTTCAGCTGCCAGATTCTTCCTGCCTGGCAGCTCCTTTGGGAGGAAAGTTGGCTCTTTTCAAACAAAATTGGCATTTAGTTACCCAGGACAAATGGGTATTGGACATTATAAACCGAGGTTACAAGTTCTATTTCCATACCATGCCTCCTTTCAAGGGCATGCCAGACGTCCCTCCTCGGCAAAGTATAGAGGCTCACAAACAAATTTCTTTACTTCTTCAAATGGGAGCTATACAGCCAGTTCCTCTGTCAGAAGTGGGCCTAGGATTTTATTCTCGCCTGTTTCTAGTTCCAAAGAAAGGGAACACGTGGAGACCAATTTTGGATTTATCTATCCTCAACACTTATCTGGACATTCCAAAGTTCAAGATGCTGACTTTACAACAGCTTTTACCTCTGTTGGGAAAAGATCACTGGATGGTTACTCTGGATCTCAAAGAGGCTTACCTTCATGTTCCTATCAGGCCCAGTTGCAGGAGGTACCTGCGTTTTCGGGCTGGAAATTTACATTATCAGTTCTCTGCATTGCCCTTTGGCTTATCTACTGCGCCCAGAGTGTTCACGAAGGTTCTGGCTCCAGTGATAGCCTTTTTCAGACTAAGAGGAATACAGATTTATCCTTATTTGGACGATTGCCTGATTATTGCACAGGAAAAGGACGAACTTCTTCAACATCTACAGTATGTGATGGCAGTGTTAAGATGCCTAGGGTATTCTGTGAACGAAACAAAGTCCAGTCTAGTACCCTCTCAGGACATGTGCTTTCTGGGTGTGAGACTGAATACAGCTTCCCAGATGGCCTTTTTGACCCCGGACAAACAAAGAAGCCTTTCTCTTTATTTTCATCAAATGTCTCTACGGTCCAGGCTGACTGCAAGGACAGTCCTTCAAGCCTTGGGGTTCATGGCATCTTGTATTCTGGTGCTTCCCAATGCCAAATTGCATATGAGGAAGCTTCAATGGTATCTCAAAATGTATGGACACAGCACTGCCAAGATCTAGACACTGTCATTCAGATAATACCTTGCATTCAGAAGGAGTTTTTGTGGTGGGCTCAGGAATGTCACCTAAACAAGGGACTCTCTGTGACCCGGCCAGAGGCGAGTCAGATTCTAACGACAGATGCCTCGGACAAGGCTTGGGGAGCACACCTCAATGGAAAATGGGTGCAAGACACGTGGCCTGTCAAACTCCAACATTTGCATATCAACTTGAAGGAAATGTTAGCAGTCCAGTTTGCATTGATGGCTTTCAAAGACTTACTTCACCCAGGGCAGGTGTTGATTCAAACAGACAACACTACTGTCATGTGGTACATCAACAAGCAAGGGGAACCCATTCTTACCCTCTTTGCAGACAAGCGATGATTTTGTGGGAAACTGCTCTCAATCTACACCTCAATCTTCAAGCAAGGTTTCTACCAGGAGCACAGAACTCCTTAGCAGATGTGTTGAGCAGACAAATAGTGGATCCTCACGAGTGGAAATTGGATCCTCATGTATTTCAAAATTGACAGTGTTATGGGGAACTCCAGACATAGATCTGTTCGCTTCTCCACTAAATTACCAGTTGCCAAACTTTTGCACAAAATGTTTCATCACACAGCTTGGAAGGTGGACGCTCTATCATTCAGTTGGAACAATCTGCATGTATATGCCTTTCCACCTCTGCCTCTTCTTCCCAAGGTACTTTTGAAGGCCAGACAAGACAAGCCAACCATGATTTTGATAGCACCGGATTGGCCTCGACAACACTGGTACCCACTACTGAGGAGTCTAGTAAGAGAACCTCCATGGCCTCTGCCTTTGATTCCGCACCTTTTGTCACAAGAGGGCAATCACTTCCTCAATGTCAAGATTCAGTCTCTGCATCTAACAGCCTGGCATATTCTGTTTTAGACTCTGGAGGGTCTCAGCTTCCACAACAAGTTTTGAATGTTATTTTGGAGGCCAGGAGGCCTAGTACCAGGAAAGTTTACACTGATAAATGGAGGAGATTTTTTATTTGGAGCAAAGGAAAGGACTTTGATGTCTCCAAACCTGATTTAAGTGTTGCTCTTCAATATCTTACTGAGTTATTGGACAAGGGTTTGTCTTTCTCCTCGATAAAGGTCCATGCTGCAGCCATTTCTGCTCACTATGATTGTGACCATCCTTTATTCTATCACCCTTTGTTTAAGCAATTTCTTAGAGGGGCAAAGAATATAAGACCTCCACGTGGAGCTCCTACTCCTGCTTGGGATCTCAATTTTGTGTTGGAAAAGCTTACTCTACAACCTTTTGAGCCTGCAGCTTCGGCTGAGTTAAAGTATTTGTCATGGAAAACTGCTTTTTTGTTGGCCATTACTTCTGCAAGAAGGGTTTCTGAATTACAGGCCCTCATGGCAGTGGAGCCTTTCCTGATTTTTCATAAGGATAGGGTATCTTTGCGTACTAATCCTTCCTTTATGCCTAAAGTGGTTTCTAGTGTGGCCTTAAACCAAACTATTCATTTGCCTACTTTTTATGCAAACCCCCAAAATAAAGGGGAGAAAATTTTGCATACTTTGGATATTCACAGGCAGTTGCGTTATTATTTGAGCAGAACCAGGGAGTTCAGACAGTCTCAGCAGTTGTTTGTTTCTTTTGCCTTGGGTTCACAGGGTAAACCTGTTTCAAAACAAACTATTTCTAAATGGATTGGGTTTTGTATTTCTTTCTGTTATTCCCATCATGGTAAGGAGATTCCGGCTGGAATCAGGCCTCATTCCACTAGGGCTACTGCTACTTCCACGGCCTTTTTAAGGGGGGTAGCTACAAAAGACATTTTGGAGGCAGCTACTTGGAGTTCAGTGCATACTTTTTCTAAACATTACCACCTTCCTCTCTATTCTAAGTCTAGGGCTGGATTTGCCACTGCAATTTTACAGGGCATTTTAGCAGCCCCTAATGCTTTATGATTTTTACCAACCTCCCTTTCCCGTTGCTTTGGGATTCTACCCATAAGTAAGGACTGCAGCAATGTGAGATGAAGAACATAGTACAGTTTCGTACCTACCACAAATGTAGATGTTCGAAGATCCACATTGCTGCAGTCCAATTTACCCTCCCTCCTTCCCCACTGTAGTTTAACAGGGTGCTATGCTTTAGGTGATGGTTGTTGTTGGGCATGTTTTTGGGAGGTATTCTGTTTTTGGCTGTGGCCTTTCTTGTTTGGCCTTCTGACATCTGGGGCAAGAAAAGACTGAGGATATGACGTCGGTCATGCGCCTTTATACCCTGACGCTCTGATGTCAGTTCTAGGCACCCATGACCGACGTCAGCCTAATACTTTGGTATTCGGGCCGACCGAGGACCGCGGACTACCCATAAGTAAGGACTGCAGCAATGTGGATCTTCGAACATCTACATTTATGGTAGGTACAAAACTGTACTTTTCTTGCACTGTTTTATATAGTATATTGACATGCGACATATTTATTTTAGCTGTAAGTCTAATTTGTTTTTAACAATTTAAATAACTTGTGCATCTTAATTGTTTTTTGAATGAAATGTATGTGGAAATTATTTTTGATTGGTTGAGAGACTGATGATGTAATTATATATTTGAATTGTATGTAGGTTTCCATTAACTCTGATGAAGCAATTGGTTTAATGGTGAAAGCGCTTAGTTTGTGGAAGTTTTATTTATTAAAGCGGAATTACTCTTAGCTGGTCTGGCTCTCTGTCGTTTACAACTGCACTTTCTGTCTGACTCCTTCCTTGGGTGGATTGCTTTTGGGTTTACAGGAGCCGACAAATGTTTTTCGTGTTTTACTGTTGCAGAAATCACATTTGGGTTATCCCTGCCAGGGTAGCCCTCGGCCAGCCCAAATACCAGCAACTTAGTATTCCTGCATCGGTTGCTGTCGCTTGAGGATTGACATCAGGTCATCAGTGGTATACAGTAAGGCAGCCGACTCCATTACATCAGTTTTTCTTGCCGTAAGCTGTCAGGAGCCCCTAAAGTAGGAGGCCAGGTTCTGGTGGAAGAATCCCTCCAGTGGAAAATAAATACCAATATGTCCCTTGTAAGGAAAGGAGAACAACAAGAAAGAATGGTAATAAAAGGAAAAAGTGAATAAGCGGGGTAGAGGGAGGGAAACCAGGACTGCAACAGTGAATACACTTGAACAGCTACATTTATGGTAAGTGTACACAACTGTACTATGTTCTTTATTTTTCACTGTTGCAGTGATCACATTTGGGTATATTCCCAAAGCTGAGGAAATGGGTTGAGGCAGTCAAGGAAGCTAGGGGCTGGCTAGGATGCCCTGCAAGATTGCAGAGGCAAACCCTGCCCTGGAGTTGGTGAAGAGAGGCAGGTGGTAATGCTTGGTAAAAGTGTTAACAGATGTCCCGGTGGCAGCCTCCAGGATGTCCCTGGTGGGGAATCCTCTGAGGAAAGCTGCAGAGGTGGTGGAGGCTGCTCTGGTGGAATGTGTCCTGACCCCCTTGGGGGAGGCTTACATTGCTGTTTATAGCAGAAATGGATGCAGTGTGCTATCCATTTGGAAATGGTTTGCTTCGGGATGGCTTTGCCTTCTGCCCCTGTAGCAAAGCTAACCAGCAATTGATCAGACTTTCTGGAATATTTAGTCCTTTCCAGATAGTATCTGAGCTGTCTGTGCACATCTAGAGACTGAAGAATCCTTTCCCCCTTGTTCTGGGGATTAGGAAAGAAGGTGGGCAAATGAATGGATTGGTTGAGAGCCACACTGGACACTACCTTGGGCATGAAGGATGCGTTAGTTCTGAGGGATACCCGGTCTGTATGGAAGATGATGAAAGGTTCCACAGCCATGACTGCTTGCAGCTCATAGACTCTTCTGTTTGAAGTGATGGCCAGAAGGAATACTGTCTTCCAGGAGAGAAATTTTAGCTCTGCAGAAGAAGCTGGTTCGAAAGGAGGCAGGGTGAGCTTTTCCAAGACAAAGACTTATTCGATTGATTCATAAAAATGAACTTTCCAAAGGCTGTCCATTTGTTCTTCCCCTGCCAATAGCCTCAGTGACCATGGAAGAGGCCAAAATGCACATCAGTGTCATGGAAATGAAAGCAGCCCTCCTAGTATTGCAGGCCTTTCAAGACGTTCTTCACTCTGGGACAGTTGCTGTTCAGACAGACAATATGTCAGTGGTCTGGTACATCAACAGTCAGGGAGTAAAAAAGTCTTACTAGCAGTGGGTGATCTCTTATGGATGCTAATAGTAATGCAGATTCCTAGGAAAGCCAGTGTTGTTGCAGACAAACTAAGCAGGTCCATTCTGATACCTCACGAGTGGTCTGTCTATGCCAGAGTAGCAGAGAGGATTTTCTGCTGATGGGACCGGCAGTGCTGCAACCTATTCATTTCTCTCCTCAAAAGATGCAACTGTTTATTTGCCCTAATCCCTCCAATGGGAGACTCGCTGAGAGATGGTCTAGTCAGTGATTGGCCGTCCAGTTTCCTTTATCCTTACCCACTGTTACCTGTCATTCCTAAACTTCTACAGAAAGCATTCTGGTTGACGAGCACAGTTATCCTCATTGCCCCTTTTGGCCTCATCAGATTTGGTTCCCCTTCCTCTGACCTCAGCTTCTACATCTGCTCTGGGTACTGGGTCCTTCTCCAAACCTCCTGTATCACCCGACAGGGATGACTCATCTGGACATAACAGGCCTCAAACTGACAGCATTGTTTCTCCAATTCCAATGTTGCTAGACAGCCCAGGCTCTCCTCCCAGGTCCGTCATATTTTATCTTCTCAAAAAGCTTCTACAAGAAAGATTTACAAAAGTAAATGGGAGAGAGATGTATTCTGGGCCCTTTCTGCTCCTGTAGCACCTATGCTTGATTTTTTAACTTTAGTTTTCAACAAAGGGACTAGTTTTCCTACAGTCAAGGTCCAGTTGGCTGCCATTTCAAATTTCCATGTAGGTGAAAATAACTCTACTTTAGCTTCTTTTAAATTATGTAAAGCTTTTGTCAGAGGGATCTTTTCACTTAGACCTCACTAAAGGATCCTACCCCAGCTTGGTATTTAATTAATGTGCTACAGACTCTGACCCAAACTCCCTTTGTACATTTAGCCAGGTCAGAAATTTTTGTTTTGGAAAACCATTTTTGTAGTTGCTTTTACATCAGCTAGATGAGGATCTGAACAACAGGCTTTATCTTCCAAATCTCCTTTCCTGGTTTTACTCAAAGACGGAGTCTTTGCAGACCCACTCAACAACTTTTTTACCTAAGGTAGCTTCTGAGTCTAACACTAACGAGGTCATTAACCTCCTAGTCATCTTTTCAAACTTTTCTAACAAGGGAGAGTACATGCTCCATCTTTTAGATAGGCATTTTTTATCTCCATAGAACCATGGATTTCAGGAAGACTGACCAGATGTCCTTCAAGGATGCATCTGCAGTCATCACATATGGGTTGTCCTGCCTCAGGCAGCCCTTCGGTCGGCCGGATTCCAAAGTCTGGGTCCGGGCTGATGTCGACCTCCCGGCGCCACAGCGCCTGGGGTATAAAAGCGTCAGCCGACGCCATCTTCCTCAGTTTTTCTTGCCCCAGATGCCAGGTGCCCTCTAGGAAGGCTAAATTTGGAGAAATGCAATAAAAATCCAAACATTTGCAAATATATATATATATATATATATATGTAAAAACAAATACACCATAATAGATCCCCCCAGCTAGCTAATAGAGGGGTAAACACCCTAGGAATACCACAGAGGGGAAGGAGGGAGGGTAAACCTGACTGCAGATGCATACCTATCGGACATCTACATTTATGGTAGGTACAAAACTGTACTATGTCCTTCAAGGATGCATCTGCAGTCATCACATATGGGTAGAATACCATAGCCAATCTGGGGGTGGAGGAACTAGGAAAAGGATGGTGTAGCTAAGATACCCTGCAGGACAGCCGTAGCAAAGCCTGCTCTGGATCTGGAATATAAAGGTAAATTGTAATGCTTGGCAAATGTATGCACGGAGCTCCATGTGGCAGCTTCTAAAATGTCCTTTGTAGCCACCCCTCTTAAGAAGGCTGTGGAGGTGGCTGTGGCTCTAGTAGAATGAGGTCTAATGTTAGCTGGTACAGACTTCCCATGAAATGAGTAACAAAAGCGAATGCAATTTCCTATCCATTTTGAAATAGTCTGCTTGGAAATTGCTTTTCCTTGAGTACCAGCAGCATATGCTACCAGCAGCTGGTCAGTTTTTCTGAAACCTTTAGTTCTGTCCAAGTAGTAGCGCAACTGTCTGTGAATGTCCAGGGTGTGCAGCAGTTTCTCCCCTTTGTTTTGTGGATTTGGGAAGAAGGTAGGCAAGTGAATGGCTTGATTCAATGAAACCCTGGATACCACCTTTGGCATAAAAGTAGGATTAGTTCTTAATGAAACTCTGTCCTGGTGAAAAATAATAAATGGCTGAACTGCCATCAGGGCCTGCAATTCCGAAACCCTTCTTGCTGAGGTTATTGCCAGAAGGAAGGCAGTCTTCCATGAAAGGTACTGTAGATCTGCATTTGCTGCTGGTTTAAATGGAGGCAGTGTTAGTTTTTCCAACACATAGTTAAGGTCCCAAGCAGGTAGAGGTGGTTTTCGAGGAGGTTTGATGTTTTTGATTCCTCTTAGAAACTGTCTTAGGAGAGGATGAGAAAAGACAGGTGGGTCAGTATTGTACTCATAATTATTTACTCACCATGACGTTCCATCTGTGTGGTCCATTTTCATTCTTCCCCAACTTCCCACTCACCTAACCTCTTCCCTTTGAGACTGGAAAAACCTAGAGAGTTTTTTCTTTGGGAACCTTTGTTCCATGTTTCAGCTCCAGCTGTTTTTTTTCTTATTCTATTATTTTCTGTACCCCTACTTGCAGGAATCCCTTACAGTCCAGGTTCAGGACTCCCATTATTTCTAAGGGCCTCAGACTTGATCTGAGCTATGTTAGGATGGTGGGGCATTATGGGTAAAGGGAGGAGCTTGAGAGTTTGGATAAGAGGATCTGGTAGAAGCGGACAAGTTGGATCTGAGACCCATCAGTTGAAGAATGAAAATAAACACAGATGGAACGTTATGGTGCTTACATAACTTCTTGTATGTTTTTTGAGGGTCATAGAGAGGGACCTTATCTTGTAAGGAAGTGGTATGCGAGTTTGCTTGTGGTGATTTGAATGTGGAAAAGCTCAAGCACATCATCCTTTTTGACCAGTTTTGAGGTATACTTTTTTTTTTAATTTTTTAATGTAAATCTAGACACCTTCACCTTTAGTCCCTAGGTGGTCTAAATGTGTGGAAGGCATTATAACCTTGCACTGTCAGGGTGATCTCTGTGACTTTAAACCATGACTCATTGACTGCACAGACATCAGCATTCTGTGAGGTAAGGTGTGGAGTTTCTTATTTTGACGTCCAGCATTGAGCAGTAACACCTTTAGATTTTCTTGATTTTTCTTTGCTATGTAGGAAGTATTTCCTGTTTGCGATTGCCTAAAACAGACACTATGGGGGAGGATAGTGTTTTAGCTAATATTCAAAAGCTTTTAGGGGAGAGGTGCAGACCATCATTGGGAAACCACTGTAGTCTGTTGACAATCTGCTTCCTTGACAGATATTGCACTCCCAGTTATTAAAGTTGGTCATTTTCTGTTCATACTGTAACATCATCCTTTGAGAAGGTAGAATGTTGCTCAATGACTGGCTCATACTAGACTGGGTCACACATTCCAAGAGCTCCATGTTATCCCTCTCCATTTAATTTAGGTGGGTTATGTCTTATGTCATTTACACCTACATGGAGCATGACTGAGTTGTACTAGTACTTGTGGACCAAGGACCTGAATGCATGTGTAATATGATGGATCTTTGTCCCTGCTAAGCAACTGACCTTGATATTTTCCTTACTCAGTTTGATGAGCAGGACATCAGTGTCTCTCAAAATGTAGTCTCCAATTACCGTAATTTTGGGTTGTGTGGTGGATTGCCTTATGGGCTTAGAAGTAAAGGCTCAATGAGATGTGGCTGTATGTGTTGATGTGTGTTTTTTTGGAAGAGTGCATTTGTGACTGCTGAGGGCATTTGTTGTGTGTTTTGTCTAGAAGGTCTTTTGGGTTTTGGAAGTTTACATTAAGTGCATCAGTGGACGTGGTGTGTGTGTGTTTGTTTTGTACTGTCTGTGATGGGTGTAGCATGTGTACTACTGACAATCTGAATGACAATTAGTGCTTTTATGTGAGATCTTTGCCTCTAGTGACATTGTGTTAAAAAGTGCATACCTTTCTAGTTTGTTAGAGAATTAGCTGGTTATCAGTAAACATGAGGCAGTCTCTGCATTGCTACAGGATGCCAGTATCCACCAAGCTTGATTAAATGGTGGCAGTGAGAATATAAAGTAAGGTCTAGTTTGCAACTCTGGGGGCAGTGTTTGCCACTGCAAATTAGTTGCCCCTTGTGGAGCTACATATTGGTGAAAATCCTGGGGTGCATTTATAGGAACAATGTCATCTTTGAGTGTCTGCCTGTTTTATGGCACACTTCTAAACACTTGAGGTGAAACTATTAAAGTAGGCACTGATTATGGATGAAGTATTTAGGGAGATGTTTTGAAGTTATGTTACTAGCTAAGCAGTACTTAAATGAATTGACTGATATAAGACTTATTATTACATTGTCATATTTTATGTGCCCCATGAATCATCTTTTTTTTTTAACAGCAGCTTCCATTGTAGACTTGACTTGAAACTCCATCTGAGCTGGTCTTTCACTTTCAACACTCCTATCCTTTTCTCTCAGTCCAAACTTCTGCTTGAACTCGTCCCGCTCTTACCTTTCCCTCTCTAACTGTTTGCTGCAAATACCTTGGTTCCTTTGCCAGTTTTATCCAGTAAATTCCTGCCCCTTCTTGCTTATTTTCTGTACCCCTACTTGCAGGAATCCCTATTTGCAAAGTCTCCTTTCTCCATTCCTGTGTTGACTTCATTCTTAAATTTATGAATATAGTAATCTGTACAGTGGTGTTTTTTCTTAAGAACCTATATCCAAAATCCTACATTCTCCATATTTCTTTAACTCCCCCACACTCCACCACTGCTTCTTCATCATCCCTTTCTTCTTTGATTTATAAAGTTCTGTAAGGTGGTGGTTCTTCTTTAGGATCTACATCCAACCCCCCCCCCCCATTTCATTAGTTCTTTCCATTTCGGTATATATCCATATGTTTGTGTTATGTGTGACTCTTGATTGTGTAGCTCTAAAATGTCCATACAAATCAGGTAATCCTAAGCCACCATATATTGTGAGGATAATCAAATTATCTCACTTAACTCTCACCCTGTTACCCTCCGAGATAAATTCCTTCACCTCTTTATTAGCTGCTGTTCACAACTTCTCTTCTGTTTCGTGAAAATATTTTATTATTTATTTATTTAACATTTGTTGACCAGGAGAGTCCGAATTGGAACAAAGCCAATTTTCAGCAGAGGCCCGAGGAGAAATGCTCCAGACACTTGCCTGACCTGTATATAAAACTAAAGGGGCTAAAAACATTTTCACTGCTTTTAATATCCATATCCATAAATGATCTTCCAGTTCTCAGTTTTTGTATTACCTTTTAGAATCCTCGCACATATCGTTACCTGCTGTAACATAGTCCCTTTTAACCTATTCACCTAAATACGTCATCTTATGTCCCCATGAACATGGGTATTGCAGAACCAATTCATGTGATTTATCTTCATTACTTTTATGTCTAGAAAAGACTTGAAACTGTCTCAAAATGTTCCACGACATTGAAATGTCTTACTGGATTCCAGTACCAATTATCATAAAGTCAGCTTTTCTTGTTAACCATACCATTTATGCCATTGAATTTCTGAATCCCTTGTTTTCTAGTAGAAATAACTTACCCATCTACCTCCGTCAAATTTTCCCTTCCAAAAGGACTTTGAGGACCATGTGAGGGCCCTGTATTGTATTATATTCTCCAAAATGTCATTTATTACTTGGCTAATACGTCATTTATTGATGTCCTATTCCAGTGTTGCAGTATTCACTAGTGGGTTTACCCCTTCTTCCAATCAGCTTGTCTGGCCAGGTTCCCAAAGCTTTTCCAGTCCTTGATGGTACATCGGACATCTGATGTGTTGGCAGGTACATGGGCCATAAATGTGACATCTGAGCCCACCGGCCCTCAGAACTTTACAGCTGCCAGCCATACACCAGGTGTTCCTGTTACTCGCGGATGTCAGATCAGTTTTGCATCAAGATAAGTACCCCATTGGGGATTTTCTTCAGTCCTTTTTTGTAATATTATAGTCTGTTAATGTCCGGTAAGAGCAAGTGCAACTGTGGTCACCAGATTCCCCATAAAGACACTCATGACCAGTGTCTCTCTTGTTTGGGCAGGGATCACGATTATAAAAACTGCACTATTTGTAAGTCGTTCATCCATAAGATGCTTCGTCGCCAACTTCAGGCCCTTGACTTGTACCTTGAAAACCACCGCCTTAGGCAGATCATTTTCGGTATGGAAGCAGCCCCTGCCGCCCCAACCAAATCACTGAGGAAGAGGGCCAAGCCCAAGTGGTCATCTACTTCCACTGTGCCTCCCTCCGCCGATTCTCAGCCTGTAGCTGTCGTCAGCCTGGCCTAGGAATCGGCGTCCTCCACTTCAGATAAAGCGGGTACCTGTCACGAGGCTGCACAATCCAGAGCGGACATGTCTGGGGAGGATATCCTGGTACCTGATTCAGAGGCCAGGGGGGAACCAGTAACTGGGATGGGCACTTTAGCCAGGCCTCTGCCGCTCCTACTATGACTTCCAGGCCTACTCCCAGCCAGATGCCAGCTAGGCCTACCAAGAAAAAGCAAAAGACGAGGCATATTCTGCCAACCCCCAAGTGGCAGGCCTTCAGCCAGAGCCTCTACAACACCTTCCTGGCCCTTAGGCCTACTGCATATCTTCCTCCTGCTGCTCCACCTCTTCTCAGTCCCAGGTCTCTCATACCTGAGAGAACTCCTAGCCAACCTGCAGAGGAGGAAATGTCGGACTCCTCAGAGGATTCCTTGTCCTACTCTTCACAGATGTCTTTCCCTCTGGGCTATGGATCCCTGGAAGAAGCCTCTCCAGAACCTGACTCCCCTGTGGAAGACTTTACTTTTGGGGATACAGTTAGTCTTGTGAGAGAACATTTTAAATGGGAATGGTCAGACATGTCTGAAGCTCAAAAAAGATTCTATGACCTGATCCAGATGGAATCTCCTAACCCGGCTCCTATTTTACCTGTCCAGCCTGGCTTCTTGGATGGTTTTCCTGCAGCATGCATGAATCCAGATTCCAAGCCACCTGCCCCTAGAAGGGCAGACAGATTTTACAGGGTACCTGACGCAGATAAATTCCTATTCAAGTGCTCTCCAGCAGACTCAACTACTATTTCTGTTGCTACTGATAGGGCAACCAAATTTCTCCCTACTACCACTGTCCTGCCTGCAGATAAAGACAACAGGGCCATGGAGAGGTGGGGAAAGAAGATGTACACTTCTGCTACCCTAGATTTTAGGGTTACGATTTCCAGTCACACTTGGCCAAATACTCCTTGGCCTTACTAGACAAATCTTCCAAAGATCTCAATGATGTCCCTGACTGTGCTGCAAAGGCATCCCTGTCTTCCTTGCTTGGGCTCATCTCCCAAGTTAATAAACACTCTCTCAGGTGTGCGTATGATGCAGCTGAGGATTCTGCCAGGTCAGCTGCATCTGCTTCTGTGTTGAGGAGATTCTCTTGGCTGCGTCTACAGCCCCTCCCGGATGACTTCAAGACCAAACTCTTGGATGCACCTTTGGATCACTCTGCCCTTTTTGGCACCAAGGTGGCTGACCTTTTCAAATCATTCCAACAAAAAAGGAAAGAACTCCAAAAACTAAAGCATCTCCATGTCTCTCCAGTCCCAAAGTTCCAGAGGAACTACCCGGCCAAGACACAATTCAGAAGAAAGACTTTAAGGCCCTCTGCCCCCTACAGGTCTAGAAGACCCCACAGGAGACCATCTACTCATCCTAGGACTCCTCAGGCCACTGCCCAGAGACCTCCCTTTCCAGAAAAGGCAGGCAGTGTCTAACTGCCTGCCTCCCTTTCCTTCCCCCACCTCCTCCCAACATATCTCTAGCCGCCTCCTCCTCCTGTCTCTCTCTTACTGCCTTCCTGCATTGGGCCCTAGTAACATCCAACAAATGGGTTTTAACAGTCCTGAGGGAGGGTTACTTCATGTCTTGGATTTCTCCTCCTCCAAGACTACCTGTCTCTTCCCCCCCCCCCTCAGAGGTCCCTCCTACCCGAAGTCCTAAACAACCTGTTACTCCAGGGGACCATAGAACTAGTCCTCCCTCGGCTTGAGGGAAAGGCTTCTATTCCAGAATTATTCTGGTGCCCAGGAAAGAAGGACCATGGAGACCCATCCTAGGCCTTTCCCATCTCAACTTCTTCTTGAAGGTCCCCTCCTTCAGGATGATAACACTACCCATTCTCTTTCCCTTCATCCTTCCTCAGGTCTTCATGGTGACCCTGGACATCAAGGAGGCCTATCTGCACATTCCCATAAAACCGTCCTCCACGAAATTCCTCAGATTCAAAGGAGGCTCTCCTCATTTTCAGTTCTTTGGCTTGCCTTTTGACCTCCCCACTGCACCAAGGGTATTTACAAAATGCCTAGCCCCAGTCATTGCTTGCTGCAGGACAAGGAGAATGCAAATTTTCCCATACCTAGATGACTTTCTCATTCAAGCAGCAGACAAACAATCCCTCCATGCCCACAGAAAAGAGCTCCTGTGCCTGCTGCAGTCTCTAGCGTTCCTCATGAACTTCCCCAAATCCCAACTAAATCCTACACAATACATTGTCTTTTTAGGATGCAGAGGAAAAAGTGCTTTTCCTGACCCACCACCTACAATCTGCCCTCCTCTCACCCATCCTGACTGTGAGGGAATTTCTCAGACTAATTGGGTACATGGCAACTACTATTTCCATGCTACCCCTGGCAAGGTTACACATAAGGAAAATGCAATGATATCTATGCTCAGTATGGACCCAGCACTCACACCCTCTCGAGTTCAGGATCCCACTCCTCCCCTGCCTCCACCAAGAACTGAAGTGGTGACTGGCCCAGGTTGCCCAAAACCCAGACCTTCCACTACAAATGCCCTCCCCTTCCCAAATCATGCACACAGATGTGTCAGATCTGGGCTGGGGGGCAACTTTGGACACATGAATGGTGCAAGGTTTGTGGACACACAAACACTGGCACATCAACATCAAGGAAATGTCAGCCATACTTCTTGCCCTGCAGGCCTTCCAGCCTTTCCTCAGGCAGGGCATACTAAAGATCTTCACAGACAACACCACAGTGATATGGTACCTGAACAAGCAAGGAGGGATGAAGTCCTACCTACTCTGCAGGATAGCTCTACAGGTATGGGATCTGGCTATCTCCAGGGCATCTCCCTCCAGGCAGACTACATCCCATCCCAACACAATTGTCAGGCAGACTCTTTAAGCAGAACTACCTCAGACAGTCACAAATGGATGCTGTCAAGAGATGTATTCCTAGATCTGATCCACAGGTGGGGTACTCCACAGATAGACCTGTTCGCCTCCTCCACAAACAGGCAACTCCAGAGCTACTGCTCCAGAACTCACGACCCCGAAGACATTGCAAACAGATGCCTTTTTAATGTCTTGGAAGGGGAGATTCCTGTACGCCTCCCCCCCCCCCCTTTCCTCTGATCCAGAGTCCTACGGAGTATTCAACAGGACTCATCAAAAATCTTGTTAACTCCCTACTGGCCAAGGCAGCACTGATGTTCATTGTGTTACCCTGCTGCAGTCATCACACTTGGGTTATCCTGTCGTCAGGCGGTCCCGCAGTCGGCCGGAATTCCAAAGTCTTGGTCCGGCGTCGGTTGCTGTCGCCTCTTCCTTGATGTTAGTGCGCCAGGGGTATATATAATGCAACTGACGCCATTTTCTTCAGTCTTTCTTGCCGCGCGGTGCCCGAAGCAGAAGCAGTTCGCAAAAGCCGGTTGGCCAACTCCTGAGATTTTCGAATTCGAATTTCAGACCGAAGTCTTCTATCAAGCTAAGTACCCCGTTGGGGAAACTTTTCTTGCCTCAGACCGATGTCAGAAAAAGTTAACAGTTATATTTCTTGTGGGAAGCAAATACCTCATAAGGATTTTCATTCTTATTGCATACCTTGCCTAGGCCCAGACCACGACATCACTACTTGTCGGTTTTGTGCTAGGTTTAATAAGCGTACTATTAAAAGACACTTTGATTTTGCACGACACTACTTCGGTAGGAAATTTAACGACACCATGCCGTCGGAGCAACCGACTACCGGCGTGCACAAAAACGCAAGGATAAGGACAGACAGTCCAGGCCTAAGCCAGATTCCGAGGCCTCGGCTGATCCGGTCTCCGGTTCTCAGTGAGGCTCCGACGCAGCCCCTGACTACCACAGATCTGGAACCTGAGACCGCTACGGAACTTTTGGCGGAATGCACCAGGCCGATGCAGCCATTTAGTTCAGGCCCATCCAACGACATTGCTACTAAAGACGTCGGTGCTGCAGAAACGCCATCTATTTCTGAAGGCGTTTTCAGACCGACGACTCTCACCATTAAAACATTTTCTAAGTCAAAGACTCCTACTAAATCTAAAAGGACTGCACTTCAGTCTCCTGTTCAAGGCCCTATGCTTAAGAAACAGATGTTCAAAATGGCTGAAGATTTGATTTCTCTAATCAGGGGTTCCCAGCCCCATCCTGACAAAAGGCCTAGACAAGAGGAAGATTATGCATCCTCTGAACAAGTGTCCATTTCTTCAGACTCCTCTGAGGACCAAGATTACTCCTTCTCTCCTTATGAAGATTCTGATGCTGAGGACTCTATTCCCTCAGCTTCTCCTCCTGAAGACTACTCCTTTGGGGAAACTTTACACACTATGAGGGAACATTTTCACTGGGAAGGTCAGGATTACTCTGACTCGAAGAAAAGGCTCAGAGAGTTTATTTTACTCCCCCAACATAGACCACTAGCCATCCCACCAGTTTTGGACATTGTGAATGATGTTTATTTAGAATCCAGTTTCAACCCAGACTCTCTACCTCCTGCTCCGGCTAAGCCTGACAGATACTATAGAGTGCCTGATTCCCACAAATTTCTTTACAAAAGCCCTGTAGCTGACCCAGAGACTATCTCCCAGGGTCCCAAGGGGGCTAAGGCTTCTATGGCTAAAAACCCAGTACCTTCTGAGAGGGATTCCAGAGCACTAGACAGGTGGGGGAAAAGGTTTACACCTCAGCCACACTAGCTATGAGGGCACTGAATTGCCAATTTCACATGCTTAAGTATCAGCAATTCCTAATCTCTCAGTTAAAGCAAAGAATAACCACTCTCCCTCAACAATCTGAATTAAAAGAAGTACAGGATCTGTTGCACGCCACTGAGCAGGTGGGCAGACATACCTTACAATGTGGGTTTGGTTCTTTGGAGGTAGCTGTCACTGGGTCTGTTATACGCAGGCATGCTTGGTTAAAGGAAAAAACTCTGCCTGATCATGTTAAAGCAAAACTACTGGATGCTCCCTTACAGCAGGATGTTCTTTTTGGAGTTAAAGCAGAAGTAGTTTTAAAGAAAATAGAGGATAAGGCAAAATCTATGCAGACAGTCAAAGACTTCCTGCAGGTACAACCCCCTCGCTTCAGCAGAAACTGGCCAACAAAAAATTGGTCCTTTCCAGCTACTGACAGACCACAGAGGGGTAAATACAGACGCCCAAGGGACAGAAGACAGCCACAAGCCCAGTATAAACCTCGCCAATGGGGCACTACAACACAGAAGGGAGGAGAAGACAGGTCTCAATCCACCAGAAGGTAAACTCAATAACTTGCACCTCATCTGGCCAAGCAATACTCTCTTGTCAGCCCCCTTGGGGGGAAAACTCGCACTTTTTGCAGACAACTGGCACATTGTCACAAAGGACAAATGGGTCCTAGACATAATTTTACAAGGATACAGATTCCACTTTCACACCTTGCCAATGAAAAGAGGAATGCCAAACCTGCCACAAAATCAAATGGCAGAGGCACAAAAACAAATTACAGCTCTCGTGGACATGAGAGCCATTCAACTGGTACCTACTCGAGAGCAAGGCCAAGGATTTTACTCAAGACTCTTTCTAGTTCCCAGAAAAGACAATGCCTGGAGACCAATTCTGGACCTTTCAATTCTAAACACTTACTTACAAGTACCCAAATTCAAGATGCTAACACTACAGCAGCTACTTCCCATGTTGGGCAAGGAAGCATGGCTAGTAACGTTGGACCTCAAGGAGGCATACCTGCATGTCCCTATCAGACAAAGTTGCAGAAGATACCTCCGTTTCATTGCAGGTTCAACCCATTACCAATTCTCTGCACTGCCCTTTGGCTTATCTACTGCACCCAGAGTCTTTACAAAATGCCTGGCACCAGTAATTGCATACTGCAGACAAAGAGGAATTCAAATATATCCATACCTGGACGACTGCCTCATCCAAGCAGAAAGCAAAGACATTCTCTTACATCATCTGGCCTTTGTAAAGCATCTACTAAACTGCCAGGGGTACACAGTAAACGAAAAGAAGTCAAAATTAGTACCCTCACAAATAATGACATTCCTGGGTGCCAGCTTGAATACAACGGCCCAGAAGACTTACCTTACGCCAGACAAACAACTACAACTGACTCAATATTTCAAGACAATGGCAACAAAGACCCAATTAACTGCAAGAAAAATTCTGCAGGCCTTGGGCTTCATGGCATCTTGCATACTAATAATACCATTTGCAAAGCTGCATATGAGGAAATTACAGTGGTACCTAAAAAGCGTATGGTCTCAACACAGCCCCAGCTTGGACACAATGATATCTCTCATTCCCTGCCTACAGCAGGAATTTCTATGGTGATCACAGGCATGTCACCTCAACAAGGGTCAGCCTTTCACCTTGCCTCCAGCCAGGCAAACTATCACAGCAGATGCTTCAGATTACGCCTGGGGGGCACACATGGCAGGACAATGCATTCAAGGCCTATGGACTGCAGATCAAAGAAATTTGCACATAAATCAAAAAGAGACGCTAGCTGTACAGAAAGCTCTGACAGCCTTCAAGGATCTATTACATCCAGGACAACTTGCAATAAAGACGGACAACACCACAGTAATGTGGTACATAAACAAGGGGGTACACATTCCTGCCCTCTATGCAGGCAAGCAATGATCTTATGGAACACAGCCCTGGCTTACCAAGTTCAGTTACAAGCTCAGTTCCTGCCAGGACAGAAAAACACATTGGCAGACGACCTCAGCAGAAGCATCAAGGAACCTCACGAGTGGAAACTAGATCCACACATATTTGCAATGACGACTCAAAAATGGGGCTTTCCAGACATAGACCTGTTTGTCAGTCCTCAAAACTATCAACTAACAAAATTTTGTACAAGGGCATTTCACCATCAAGCTTGGAAAGTGGATGCACTCTCTTTCAGTTGGAAAAACCTGACAGTATATGCCTTCCCTCCATTGCCTCTCCTCACAAAGGTTCTTCTGAAAGTCAAAAAGGAGAGATCACGAATGATTTTCATAGCCCCAGACTGGCCACGCCAGCACTGGTACCCGCTATTGAGAAATATGGCCCACAGTCCACCATGGATATTGCCTCAAATACCCAATTGCTCACACAACAAAACAATCAGATTCTTCACAGCCAGCTCAAAACTTTAAATCTGGCTGCATGGCATATCAACTAAACATCCAACCAGCTCCTATTTCCCAAGCAGTTCTGGATGTTATTTTGGAAGCCAGAAGGCCAAGCACCAGGAAGGCTTATTCGGACAAATGGAAAAGGTTTTGTGCCTGGAACCAAGCTAAAGGCCAAGACACAATTCAGCCTCACATTCTACAGTATTTAGCTGAGATGTTGCACAAAGGACTTTCTTTTTCCTCCATTAAAATCCATGCGTCAGCTATTTCAGCTCACTACAACACAGATCCACCTTTATTTTCACATCCTCTTCTAAGGCAGTTCCTCAGAGGGGCAAAAAACATTAGACCACCCAGGAGAGCTCCTACACCAACATGGGACCTCAATTTTGTTCTGGAAAAACTAACGCTACCTCCCTTTGAACCAGCTTTCTCTGCAGATCTTCAGTTCCTATCATGGAAGACTGCCCTACTCCTAGCAATAACTTCAGCTCGAAGAGTCTCAGAGCTACAAGCACTAATGGCAGTGGAACCTTTCCTCATTTTTCATCAAGACAGAGTTTCTCTACGAACTAATCCTTCCTTTATGCCTAAGGTGGTTTCCAGTGTGGCTTTAAATCAGACCATCCACTTACCCACCTTCTTCCCAAATCCACAGAACAAAGGTGAGAGACTCCTGCATTCCTTGGACATTCACAGGCAACTTCGTTACTACTTGGACAAAACTAAGGCTTTCAGAAAATCTGACCAACTCTTTGTATCCTATGCTACAACTTCTCAAGGGAAGCTATATCAAAGCAAACCATTTCTAAATGGATAGGTCATTGCATACGTTTCTGCTATACCCATCATGGGAAACAGTCCCTGCTAACATTAGGTCCCACTCTACCAGAGCAACAGCTACCTCTACAGCCTTTCTCAGGGGGGTTCCAACCAAGGAGATTTTAGAAGCTGCAACTTGGAGTTCAGTACACACCTTTACTAAACACTATCACTTGCCTCTTTACTCTAAGACCAGGGCGGGCTTCGCCACTGCAGTTCTGCAGGGGCTTATAGCCTCCACTAACCCTCTATGATACCTCCCCCCTTCCTTAGCTTTGGGATTCAACCCAAACGTGATGACTGCAGCAGGGTAACACGATGAACATAGTACAGTTTTGTACCTACCATAAATGTAGATGTTCGAGTGTTCACCCTGCTGCAGTCCAGGTTACCCTCCCTCCATCCCCTCTGATCTACTGGCTAAATCTCTTCTATACCTTACTGATGTATTTGCTTATAGCTGAAGGGATTTTGTGTTTGTGCAGAGGTTACTCCATTTGGTTCTAAATTCTGACCACCTTTTTGGGGGGCACCTGACATCTGGGGCAAGAAAAACTGAAGAAAATGGCGTTGGTTGCATTATATATACCCCTGGCGCACTGACGTCAGGGAAGAGGCGACAGCAACCGACGCCGGACCAAGACTTTGGAATTCCGGCCGACTGTGGGACCGCCTGACGACAGGATAACCCAAGTGTGATGACTGCAGCAGGGTAAACACTCGAACATCTACATTTATGGTAGGTACAAAACTGTACTTTTCCTCTACTTCTTCATGTCTACAAAGGCAATCACCACAAGTTACCCCACCCCCCTAGTGGATCTACTCACACAGAACAAGGGGACACAGATTCACTCACAGTGAAGATCCTTGCACCTCTCCCTGTGGCTGATAGGATTCTGATTCCTTTCAGACACCTGTACAATGAGGACTTGCTCTAAGTCCTGCAGGAGGCCAGGAAACCCAACAGAAGGAAATCTTATCTCTGTAAATGGAGAAGATTTTCTATCTGGAGTCACAAAAGACAGATGGAGCCGATGGACAGCGACCTGCTTCTGATTCTGTCCTACCTGTGTGAACTCCTGAAGACAGGCTTGTCTTACTTCTCCTTAAAAGCACACGTCTGCCATTTCTGCCTGCTTGCCTGTGGAACCTCCGCTAGCATCCAGACTTCCAGCCAAGCTATTCCTTAAGGGTGTTTTACACTTAAGA